>NC_016473.1:3636161-4242188 GCF_000226095.1 Thermothelomyces thermophilus ATCC 42464 | reverse complement strand
TCCGGGGGCCTGAAGACCTTTGCGCGTTGCTCATCCATTCGAGGTCGAAGCCGACGACCTTCTCATTCATAAAATACTGCTTGACGACCCTCTCGGTGGTCTGCATGCTGGTGCAGTAGTGGATCTTGACTTTAACATCACGCGAGCCGTCGGCGCCTGGGCCCCGGTAGAGGCTGTAGTTCCAGAACGACTCGGGACTTCCTTTGGGGGCCCGTCTTGCCGCCTGAAAGGCTTTCTCGGGTATCTTGAAATCCAGGGGGGTGAAAGGCACCGCGTCTGGAGTGGAAGAATGCTTGGGCTTGGGCTTGGGCTTGGGCTTCTCCACCGTATCGGTCACTACACTTTGGTCCTTCACGGCCGCCCCTCCGTCCGCCGTTGCTGTGACGTTGGCGGTGGCGGCAGAAGTAGTGATGGTACGGGTGGTTGTTGTCGTTGTCGTTGTCGTCGATAACGATGTGGTTACCACATCGCTCAGCAAGTCCTCGGGTCCTTGGCTAGTAGAGGGTCCTCCAGTCATGTCTGCCATGGCGGGTGCAGATGGCACAGAAACCGGGTCTCCCTCCGAGGCAACAGCTGCCGTGGCACTGTAATACCTCAGCGAAGGCAAGCGGGGGTACACCACATCGCTGCCACCAGAGAAAACGATGCCACGGCTGACGTGCCACACCTGGTGCACAGCCTTCCGAGAAGTCATCTTCACAAATGAACGGTGCCTGTACAGGGTGTGTTAGCAACGAGTGGGAGTTACACTAGAACGAGGCACCCATGGTCGGGTCGGAGGGACACTTGCAGCAGGTTTCGTGATATCGAGGACAAATATCGACGGCGAGAGCGCCAACACCCAAGCCTGATCCTGTAAAACGATGACCGAACAGTCACACTGCTGAACGAGCGGGCGGCGCCATGACTGCGCAATGTCATGGCGCGGAAAACAAGGTTATTCAACCGTGAGCCCAACCGGATTGGGAGGCGACGAGCTGCAGAGCGCAGGCAGACGCGTTTACGGGCGCGAGATGGCCCTTACCTTGTCGCGTTGGCCCACTTGGTGCAGAAACGTGCCTCAGGTTGTTCCTGCTTGTGGCTGCGTAACGGCAAAGAGGACTTGTATGTACGAATATGCTAGTATTGTAATTGCCCAGCTATGGTATGCACATATCGCGACATTCGCAGAGGTTAGCAAGCGCCACGTATCGGCGTGTACGGTAATTACGATATCTTTCTTACGCCATCTGTGCCCGCGAAACATTGGAGACCTCTCTCGCCACTGGATGCACTGCAGCTTACGGAGTACTAGTAGCTCAGCCAGAGCTCCAGAACAGGCCCGTGAAATTCACCAGGAGCCGCTGAACAGGAACGCAACGCCCATCCGACAACCATGGCTTCTCAGCTGCTCCCTCTAGGTTTGTGGCAATGGGTCTCAAGAAATTTACTCTGCTGAGACGGATTTTTCAGCAGCTAATACGCTAGCCAGAACTCATCGACAAATGCGTCGGGTCCCGCATCTGGGTCATCATGAAGGGTGACAAAGGTGAGCGAGCCCAGGCGTGCCCCTCGGAACCGCCCCGAGAGACCATGCTGACCTTTCCATCCGCTTTTAGAGTTTGCCGGCACACTGGTAGGCTTTGACGACTACGTCAGTATGTTTAACCCCTCCTCCCTTTCTTGAGTACGCCCTCGGAGCCCATGCAGACCTTCTGACGCCTCTTCAGACATGGTCCTGGAAGACGTCACCGAGTTGTAAGTTGCCCCGAAAACAACCTCTCGACGCTTTGGCTTTCTTTTCGCTTCCCGTGCGGGCTGCTAACTTTCACCAGTGACTACTCGGGCAACCACACGAAGCTGAAAAAGATCTTGCTGAACGGGAACAACATTTGCATGGTGAGTTTAAATAACGTGAAGGGCAGAAGGGAGAAATCTGAGGAAGCTTACGGGACGGTAGTTGATCCCAGGAGGTGAAGGGCCGACGGGTATAGCCGCGTCATGAGGAGGGAGCGATGGATTTACGGATGGGTGGGTGTATGGGTCTGAAATTGATGAGACCACCTAAGAGGTAGAGGGGGGTTGATCACGGACGTAGCCGATCGAGTCCGGTTTAATTGGGAAGAAACCATACCCGAAACCCACGTCAGCCTGGGTCACCGAGATGGGGTACGATATCAATTTACCTCCATGAACTAAGGAGTGCGAAAGCGCTGGATGAAGTTCCTCTTCCCTTCCTACCAACCTCGCTATCGCCTATGAAAGTACGCCTGCAAAGCCTCCCATGCAGCAGTCCGTCCGGGCAGGACACGCGCTCACAGCCATCCGAGCAAGAAATCCTACCACACCATTATGCCCCGGGAAACATGGCTCTGCAAATGTAAAACAGCAGTTGCCGAGCAGGCATTTTGAAGAAATCCCGTCCCAGAAAGCAAAAAAAGGTAGCTAACCCGAGAACGCCCCAGAAACCACCCAACGCCGTTTCCCAAACGCCTCCCACAGGCGAGATCTTCCAAGGTTTTCCGTAGAGACGAAAAAGAAGGAATCAGACCGTTATGCGTCTTTCCCCGCCCCGGCCCCCACTCCCCCCCCCCCCCCCCCCTTCCTCCTTCTACTCATCTTAACTAGAACCCATTCTGACCCGCGCCTCCGGCACCTGAGGGCCCGCCGAACGAAGGGCCGCCGCCAGCGCCGTTCTCGCCCTGGTCCGCGTACTGGCGGAGCGCAAGCTCCTTCTGGAACTCGCGACCGAGCTGGCCGTACATGGCGACCAGCTGCTTGCACACGGTCACGAGGGCCTCGCGAGGCGTGATGGTGCCATCCGTCTGTACGCGTATGAGGACCTCGGGCACGTTGGGGTGGCCGACTGGGTTGGGTTGTCCGTGGTCAGCAGGGAGAATAATGTGTTTTCCTTCTTCCTTTTTTCTTGGATAGGAAAGTTTCCGAGAAATAGCGACTTACTCTTGTAGCCCGCCATCATGACGTGGGGTGCCATCTTGAGGTAGGCGCTGAGCAGGTTGCCCAGGGTATGGTCCTCCTTGAGCAAGATGAAGTCGGAGCAGTTGGACATTCCTAGCGCACACGGTCAGATGGCGACGGCGATGCTAGGAACCGAAACGGGTGCTAAAACCTACCAGTCACCACCTTCTCGGTGATTTTCTTCTCGCCTTCCTGGAGGACGAACAGCTCGAATCTGCGACGGATTCCCAGTCAGAGTCTAGCCTTGTTGCATTAAACATGCTGCAGTGAAGAATCCAACCCATGCTGGACGTTATCCTCGTGTCGAAAGTTGACGGAAGCCATTTTGATGATCGGTCCAGTTCTCTTCTTGTAGTGGAGGGCAGTAGTTCAGGGCTGTAAATCTCCTCGGTGTTTTCCAAAGAAAAGGTCGGAAGCCCAAGTTTGACGAGAAGTAGGAAAGGGAACCCATCAGTTGCCGGCCAACCTTTGTGGGCATTCCGGGGATGGCGGCTTTCAAGAACAACCACGAGGCAACAACCCGGCCAGCATGAGCCGCACGAGCCGCATATCGTGGCCCCGGGATTGACTCGCGTTTTGAAAGATGCAAACTTCTGGGCATCTTGTGCTCTGCCCGAGAAAATCCCACAGAACGATGACCGAACAAGCCCAAGTCTCTTCCTTCATCCTCGTCCACCTCCTCTCACTTGAAAGCATGCCGGACGTCTGTGACAGAGAATTCGGCAATGCCGAGGTTTCCACGAACTTTGGATGCCAGACCACCTTCATAAACCAAACCCCCTCTTTCCCAATCATTCAGTCCCCTTCACATTCGCGATTGACTAGCCTAGGGAACACCAGGAGGAGACAGGAAACAGAAACAGAAAAGTGACCCACCTATCCGGAGCGTTCATGGCGACCACTTGTGACCAAGAAAGAAAAAAAAGTTATACAAAATCTTAATACCTGGGAATGTGTGTAAAGAGGTAGCAAATTGAGAACACGCGATGCAAAAGACTGAGCACGGCTGGGCAAGGCGGATAGGCAAAGCGATACAAGATGGACCAGGATGCGTTGAGAAAGTTCACAGATGCGCTGCAAGGCCCCAGAGCAGAGGTTGAGAAACTGAAATGGTCCGTGCACGGCATCAGCAGTGGCGATGGATTGATTGAATGGGGGGAACAGCCCCTAACTGAGGTACACTAAGCAGTTACCCAGCGACCATGAGAGTTTGGAATGAAAGAGAAACGAAGCATTAGAGGTTAAGCAATAGAGTAGAAAAATAAAAGAAAAAAATATGTGTACTGACAATGCTATGTGAACGAAAGGAAAAGAGATAACGAAAAGAACAGCGACAAGGACTTGGCTAGAGCCAAGCACTCACAGCAAGAAAAGTAAACATAAAAAACGTTCAATAAGCGGACTCCTCGTGTACACCAAAAGTTTCAACCTCCAGCTCATTGCACGGGAGCTTCCCGCATTGAGTATCCCCGCACCCACCCAGTACGCTACAGAGAGCAAAGGGCGTGGACAGAGGAAGAGGGGAGCCGGGAGTTGGTGCTGTAATCATTCTATATGAATTGCCGCTGCGGGCCGGCGCGGCTATGTCTTGCTTCGTCACCTGGCTCATCACCTGAACGGCAAGCAACTGTACCAGGCGGAGCTAGCATGCCTCGTCGGGAGATAGGCGACATAACAATGACGCCCCTCTCCCCCACTGTATTTCTCGTCTGTGAATCTACCGCTGCCATCCCCGGCAAGTGCCTCGTCTGCTCTCGTCGATCTGGTCCGTCCGTCTCTCTGTCTGTCTGTGTCCTCGCTCTACCGCTCAGTCCCTGCCCATGATAACCATGTCACTCTAGCCATCACATCTACAAAGGAAAAGAAAATCTCATCCCTGACAAGTAAGTCCACCAGCCAAGGCTAGCCTCAAGACCACAACTGCCAATGCAACGAACGCCAGTAAGTGCCATGCTCAAAATGACTCCCTCTCTCACAGTCGCAATAACACACAAGGAGAAAGAGAAGGGGGGAAAGAGAAAGAAGAAAAAAAAAAAGGGAAAGTAGGGAACCCAACCATGTGGGTGTGTGCGCAGTGTCCTACCACCACCGCGCATCATCCCCTTCACAATCCCCTGGTGTCACAGTGGCTGGGCAGCCCACCGCCGCCAGAGTCGCTTGCCCAGCTCATTACCGTCAAGCTGGTGGTGTAGGCCATGGCGACGAAGCCAAAGATGCACAGGAGGATGTCGGACCACCGCCGGAGAGCCGTCTTGGCCACCGCCTTGTAGTGCAGCATGGGCTGTATCGACAACACAGGTCAGTACGGGCCACCCCCCGGCAGGAAGTATCTTCTTGAAGAAGAGATTTGCAGCAGCAGAGAAGTATGCTAACTCACCGGATAGATGTACACAAGCGGGATGCAGGCAAAGTTGCCGACGAGCGCCACAAACTTGTCCAGGTTATCCGCGCCGCCCCATGCGATCAGCGCACACAGCGCCACCACAAAGAAGCGGAAGACGTTCTTCTGCCACTTGATGTAGGGGTTGTACTTGCCGCTCTTGGTGAAGAGCGCGTTCTCCGTGATGCGGATGGCCGGGAAGATCTGCAGCGGGGTCGACAGCAGGATGGCGAGCGAGTAGAGGAACTGGACGCCGTTGACGAGCTTGTCGTCCTGGGGCAGGTTGAGCAGCACGACCGTCTCAGTCTTGGAGCCGTAAGCCGCGTACGAGACAGCCCCCATGACGGTGAAGAGCGTCGTGATGATGACCATGACGGCGAACATGACCTTGGGGAACTTTTGCGGCTGCCGCATCGACTCTTGGATCGGAATGATCAGGCCGATGCCCTCAAAGGTGAAGATGGCCGTGCCGATGAAGAGGGTCCAATCCTTCTGGTTGAACAGGATGATGTCCGCGAGCCCCTGCGTGTTGAGCGTGAGGACGTCGTAGTAAAACAGATAGGCGAGGCCGATGACGATGAAGGCGTCGGCGACCAGGGCGGTGAAGCCCAGCTTTCCGATATCGCGGAGGAGCGAGAAGGGCAAGAACACCACCATCTGCATGATGATGAGCCAGCTGATGGGAATCAGCGTCTTGCAATCGGTCACTGCGAGGATAAAGGCCCGCAGGTTCTCCGAGGTGAAGACGATGTAGGCGGCCACGAAGCCGAGCTGGCTGATGACGATGGACCCCAGAATCAGGTTCCTCATCCACTTGCCGTACAGGATGCCGCCGATGTCGCCGAACGAGCCCTCGATCTTTAGTCTCGTCGTGACGAGCAGGACGAAGCAGTAGTAACTCAGCGCCGCCACGAAGAGCAGCACCAGGTTGCTAAACAGCATGCCGCCGTTGAGGTATGCGCGGGGCAGGAACAAGACGCCGGTTCCGACAAAGGACTTGAGCAAGAGCAAGGCCGCGTTCATCGGGCTGTTCTGGCCACTGCCCCCACGGTGTTTCCTCCTCCTCTTGCGCCGCGACGGCGTCAGCAGCGCGCTTTCTTCCATGGGCTCCTCATCCGACCCTTCGTCGAAGCTATCACTCTCGCTTCCAGACGTGAAATACTCGCCGGGGTTCAGGACCTCGTCGTCTTCCTCAAGCTCTTCGCCGGCAAAATGGCCGTACAGGCTCAAGAACTCGAGGAAGCTGTTCGTGAATAGCTGTGGAGGCTTCTGGGGGCGGCTACTTCCCGAACCATGCTCAGCCTCGTCCGGATCCCTGGCGGCCCTGCGGATGAAATTGCGGCGGAAGCCTCCTGGAACCTTGATGTTGTTGATATCCAGCTCCTCGCTTTCCGGTTCCGGCCTGGTATGGCTAAAGCTCTTGCTGCGTTGCAACCTGTTCCGCTGGACCAAGTCTTCTGTCCACTTGTAGATCGGTCTCGTGATGTCGCCGCCTTGCAGTTTCAGACTTGAGAACTCGTCGTCATCGAGGCCGGAATGCGAGACACCGGCAAAATTCTTTCCCTTGGACCCATCGCTGGTCCTCTTCGACCCTCCTTCCGATGCCCCGTCGCCTGGCTGGACCAGGTGCCTCTTGATTATCTCCGGGTCCTCGTACGGGCCATTCCATTGTCTCCTCCCATCAAACGAACCGTAATTTGTCGGGGTCCTCGAGGCTGGAGCATTGACGGCTGCCAGAGCGGGGGAAGCTGACCGGATGGGCGGCGTGCCAAACCGCGGTGGTGATGTGCCAATGGAGTTTGACAAGGCAGCGGCGAGGGCTGACACCCCGGGGCCAGCGACGTGGGAGCCGGGACCGGGAAGAGGGGTCAAGTCGCCGGAGCTGGTCTCGTCGCTGGCTGGGCATTGTGGGCGCGAGCCGGGGGATGACCCAAGGGCGACCGGGGAAGCGAGGCGAGCGATGGACTCGGCGCGATCGTAGGACCGACCGCGAAAGGAGCCGGGCGACGTGCCCAGCTGTTGTGTGGGTCGTTGCGAGTTCTTGATAGACTCTGGCATGATTTCTGGGGTGGTCTATAACCGCTCTGGTGTGCCTCTACCCGCAACAATCCGGCGTTGACGTCGACACGTATCGAGTACGGAGTAGTGGTCGGGGGCCCAGGGCTGAGAACGGACCCGACACCACAACTCCGAGTGGGTCAGATAGCGGCGGTCGCACCGATAAGGCAATTCAAGGTTGGGGTATGGGAGGGCAAGGCAGCGAAGAGCAAAAGAAAATGACTCCCAAGATGGCTTTTATGGGTGCTGTACGAAGTGCAATTGAGGGCGGCCGAATACTGAGCAACAGAGAGGCTAAAGGAAGGAAAAAGGCTGTTATTGCTGTCAGCGCGAACACCCAACTTTTTTAGTTTGCCCGTGACTGGCCTGCTGCAAGACAAGCGTGCACGAGGCCGGATCGGGGCGGATGGGGGGTCGACCGGTTGGGAAAACGCATCCATGTGGTTGGGTGGCCTGCTGACACAGCAGATGACCGCGTTGGGGCTACGGGGGCGCCGGGCCCCGCACACTGAAAGGTTGATACACACCCCCACAGGCACTCCCAGGGAGGACCCTGACGAATTGGAGACCACAGCAGAACGACATTGGAGATCGGGAACGCCCCAGTCAGTCAACAGCAAAATATCAATAGTCTTATCTTTGATAAGCTCAAAACATTCTGCAAATCGTCAGATCTCAGAACCTTGCCTTGCTCGAGATCCTTGTATAGCTGTTTTTGCTTTTACTTCAAGGTCTCCGGAGCATCCCGCACGTATTTAGTTACTGTACTGTAATCCGTACATACATACGGTACCTCGGCCAGTTGCCAAGACCCAGAAAGAAGCCCGACCGCAGCCGAATGGAGATCGTGCCTGCCGCTAGCGGTCTGGCAACACTAGGTTTGCCTGCCTGGAGAATCAATCCTGCCAAATGACGTCGACTGCCACCCATCAAACACTGGCACATACCATGAAAGTGCGACTTCAGACGACGCGAGAAAATTCGAATTTCGCCTCTCTTCTTTTGTCGTCTCAGGTTGTCAACGGTGCAAAATAGCGAGGCCCTTCCCTGTTTCGATAAGCGGATACCTCCGGAGGTTCGGACCCCTGTGTTTTACTGGCCAACCAACTGTGGCCAACAACATGAAGACCACTCACGGCCTAGCCATCTTGCATGCTTCTTAGCACAACCCTCTGCTACATCACACTAGGCTTCCCCTCTTTGTGGGGTGGGCGATCTACGCTAAAGTCTTCCCAGGGTTATACCAAGGTAGCTACAGTGGAGCAGTTGCATGGAAGAGGTCTTGGTGCCGCCTTTGACGTTGAAATCCGAGGCGCTGAAGAGCGGTCACAACACGATCTGCGGAGGGCAAGAGAAGCGGCCCATCACGGTTTCACCCACTCGTCTTTCTCATATTTTTTTTTTAATTTTTGTCCTTTTTTGTTTATAGAATTGTGATGCAGCTGTCCATCTTCCTTATGGTTTGTTTATAGCGAGCAGTCGAAACGCTCTTCGCTCGGGACTCGTTTCGCATCCCAAGGCACGACAGCGAGCCGCCAACATGGAGCACGAATCTCACGGCAAGAGACACAAGCTGGGGATGGTGTCCGGTGTTTACATCCCCGTATGTCTCAACATCCTCAGCATTCTCATGTTCTTGAGATTCGGTTTGATCCTCGGCCAGGTCGGGCTGCTTGGCATGCTGGGTAAGCTCTTCTAGCTCCGTCAGTCCCTAGACCGTCACTGACCTCCCTTTGCTAGCTCTCATGCTCATCGCATACACTGTTGACTTTGTCACGACCCTCTCGCTCTCGGCCATCGCCTCAAACGGAGAAGTGAAAGGAGGCGGGGCTTATTACTTGATTTCAAGGTCCTTGGGTCCTGAGTTCGGAGGTTCCATCGGCATCCTGTTCTACCTGGCACAGGTCCTGAACACAGCGCTCAATGTCGTGGGTTTGATAGACTGCTTCAAGCTCAATCTCGGCGATGCTATGCCTGAAGGGTATTGGTGGGATTACCTCTTCGGCACGCTGGCTCTGATGGTGTGCACTGGCCTTTGTCTTGCCGGGAGCGCCATCTTTTCGAAGGCAAGCAACGCTCTGCTAGTTGTCTTGACCGTCTCTACTCTCAGCATACCGCTCTCGGCACTGCTGCGGCCGCCATTCAGTGATCCAGACAAGGGGGTTGAGTTTACGGGAGCTAGCCTGGCGACGCTAAGATCCAACCTGCTGCCTCACTCGGGCGGCACCGAGTACAGGGGGTTCGAGACCTTCCGAGACCTCTTTGGCATTTTGTTCCCCGCAACGTCGGGCATCTTTGCCGGTGCGTCCATGTCGGGAGACCTGCGGAACCCAAGCAAAGCCATCCCGGTTGGCACACTTTGGGCCATGCTCTCAACCCTTATTGTCTACTTGCTCGTCATTCTTGCCTTGGCGTCTAGCACAGCCCATGCTTCGTTTCTCCTCAACGCAAACATCATACAGGACACAAACATATGGCCTCCGGTCATCTTCGCCGGAGAAGTCGCCACGACTTTCTTTTCTGCCCTCATGGGTGTCATCGGGTCCGCCAAGCTCATGCAGGCTCTCGCTCGGGACAAACTCTTTCCAGGCCTGTCAGCCCTTGGAAAGGGCACAAAGAAGGCGGATGAGCCGATTCTCGCCATCTTTCTCACCTACGTTGCTGCACAAATAGCTATGTTCGCCAATCTGAATCAAATTGCCACGCTGATATCGATGGGATACCAGGTAAGAGTCTCGGCAGGCCCTTTGGCGGACACCCATGTACTGACAGTCATGAGATGACTTTCTTCGTTATGAACCTTGCTTGTTTCCTGCTCAAGATTGGATCCGCTCCCAACTTTCGCCCGGGGTTCAAGTTCTTCAGCTGGCAGACAGCCCTCATTGGCAGCCTGCTCTCAGCTGCGGCAATGTTCTTCATCGACGAGACGTACGCCACGACCGCTGTCTGCCTCTTGGTCTTCCTCTTTCTCCTCATCCACTACCTGAGTCCGCCAAAGCATTGGGGCGATGTGTCCCAAAACCTAATTTACCACCAAGTGAGGAAGTACCTCTTGCGCCTGAAGCCGGAGCACATCAAGTTTTGGAGGCCACAAATTATCCTCCTTATCAATAACCCCAGGAGACAAACCCGGCTTATACAGTTCTGCAACTCCCTGAAGAAGGGTGCCCTGTACATTCTGGGACACGTCATTGTCACCGACGATTTCGCGGCGGGCGTTGCCGAGGCGAAGTTACAGCAAGCCGCTTGGACCAACTACATCTCCGAGTACTCGAGGATCAAGGCGTTTGTCCAGCTGACCATGTCCCCTACCATAACATGGGGAGTGAGGAGCCTTGTACTCTCGGCCGGCCTGGGGGGCATGCGCCCTAACATCGCCGTCATGGGCTTTTACAACATGGACGAGCTGCGCCGCTCTCGGCCATCATCGCAGATTCCCGAAGCACCCGTTCCGCCTGTCTCGTCTCAACAGGAAGCGTCCAATACGGAACCGAAAGTCAGGAGGAGACGCAGAGGCGACACCTCCTCCCGCATCCTAGAAGGGGCATTGCCTACCGACGCTATCAGAAACGAAGAAATGATGTCGGTAACCAGCTACATGACGATTCTTGAAGACCTGGCCCTGCGATACCGCTTGAACGTCGCTATCGGCAAGGGCTTTGAGTCTTTGGAAACGCCGCGTCGTGACGGTAGCAACACGAAGAAATACATCGATCTCTGGCCTATTCAAATGTCTGCAGCAATCACGGCGGAAGGGAAGAGCGTACTCACTACAAATTTTGATACATGTGAGTCCTCGTTGGGCGGCGAGTGTCTTGCCCATGGCTGACCATGAGCAGACACATTGATCCTTCAGTTGGGATACATCCTTCATACTGTTCCAACGTGGAAGAAAGCCTACAGTTTACGAGTTATTGTGTTTGTCGAGTACAAGAGCGAAGTCGAAGAAGAACGAGGCCGAGTCAAGGCATTGCTAGAGAAGCTAAGGATTGACGCTGAGGTTTTGGTGTTTTACCTAGCCTCCGGGAACCTCACGACTTACGAAACAATCATCCACGGACGCTTTACGAATCCGGAGACAGAGAACCTTGTGAATACTTGTTTAAAGAGGGAAGCGTGGTGGAATGACCTTCGGGTCTATCGTGGCAGTCGCTCGGTGACTGCCAGCGAGAATACGGAATTCGCCTCAATAGCTCAGGTCATGGGAACGGCATCCGGCAGGACAAGTCTATGCACTACGCACAGTGTCCCTTTAGAATCGCGAGAGAGGCGCCATAGTCTGGCGCAGCTTTCCGATTTGCCGAGGAAACCGTCAATGTCCCAGCTGGTCAAATGGGGCGTGAACATGGGCATCCATACCCAAAATTTACCCTTCAGCGTTCTCGACAGTTCAGACTCGGACCTTGATGACGACAGCGACTCAGACAGCGACTCTTCCGACACTGATGCGCACTTCACCGATATTGAAAGCATTCCCAGGGCAGGTGATGCGGACAGGCAGCCGCTTTTGGCCAGACTTCGCCGGCGGAGGAGCTTCGCTGATGTGCTTGCTCGTGCAAAGAGCAGTAGGAAGGAGCGTAAGCTGAAACGAGCACGATCGCCAGTTAAAGGATCCTATGGCACTATCTCTGATCAGCTCACTGGTAGTGACGGGGGATCGGAAGCATCAAGACAGCGAATAGGCGGACCACTGGCTTCGCAGACGCCCCGAGGAATTCTCAAATCAGAACGGCCGGCTCTGTCAAGGCATAGTTCTTCGGCTCCAAGGTTCTCTAGTAACTTGGTTCCCCAGACGACCATCACAAACGAAGATGGTGCCGGACCAAGGATCATGTTTGCCGAAGTGGAAACTCGCACGGAACGGCCAAGTCTCTCTCGGCAGTCGTCATATGGACGGAGTGGGGGCACAGAAAGAAGCTCCGGCGCAACAACTCCTGTCGACAAGAAGGTCTCATTTGCCGAAACAACGTCAGGGACCAAGTCCCCTGCGAGGTCACGACGTAGCTCGATTTCACGAGGGTCCGACAGCGGCGGGGATGCCTCGGTCGACATTCCCGGGCTTCTAGCTTCCTACCAACAACTGTCGGCGGGCGACGACAACAAGACGGGCTCGAGCTATTCGACCCAAGACCTGTCGTTATCCTTCAACGACCTTCCTGGCCGGGCTCAGCATCTGATTCTCAACGAGCTCATGCGTCAGAACAGCAGCGACACGGCCGTGATGCTGACCACGCTACCCATTCCACAGGAGAACACGTGCCAGAGCGAGGAGGAGAGCCTGGCGTACTTGTCTGACGTTGAGGTGCTTTGTAATGGGCTGCCTCCTGTTTTGCTAGTCTTGAGTAACCACATAACTGTCACTGTAAGTCTTTGAGGCTGGCAGTTAGGGACTGAAAGGTTCGTCTGGCATCAGATGCCGCCACCCCCATCCCCACGTCAATTCTCGGGTGACAAATTCGAAGTGCTTGGAAACAAAGAAACAGCCATGTTGTCAACAATGAAATCTAGGTGTGATCAGGCTGCTTCTTGGTTGAAGGGTTTCGGTGATGGAATGCCTCAGTACAAAGCGGCAGGCTAGCATGTTCTTCTTTATTCTTAGTAGAAGCACTCTGATACCCGACATTCCTCAACGCACCATGGCATCACCACTCACTCTTTTATGAGCATGTTCCATCGACAGGATTTCCAATTAGGTGATGGCGACACCGCCACTCACTGTGAAGCGTCCGAGCAAGAGGCTTTCAAGAAAACTTCGCAATATTGGTCGGCTCAGGCGCAGGAACAACGAAATAATGAAGGAAGAATTTGAAATCATTCACACTCCGGATCGGCCGACGCGGCTCATTACGCCCATCGAGGCTCCCACTGAAGAAGAGTGCGGCAAGGAGATTGCGAGGTGGCAGCGTGCTTTGGCCAAGTGCCGTAACTACTGTTTCGAAACGGACTGCTACGGAAGAACAGAGATGGTAGGTCAGCGTTCACCGTGACATCCCCCCCTTGGGAGACTGAAGGACGTGATATGGGAGCCACCAGCAGGGTACGGCGTGCAAGACCTGGATCTGACAAACCTGAACCTCTTCAGGATAGAACAGCCGGGGTGGTCCGAAGCGAAGACATTGGCGGATACGGCCAGCGCCAGCATGCCATAAGACCGCTGTTTGGTAGCGATATGGGACGGGGAGGGAATTGCCAGAATGTAATAGCGCAACGAAGCCGGCCCCTGGAACCCAGCAGCCAGAGAGAGGCCGGGGCCGCCGGAAGAGAGATCATGACACAGCAGACTTCCCAACTGGCACCGATGTCGTCACGTAGCGTTTTCAGGACAGATCATGCTGTAGCAACTACATCGCCCACCCCAGCCCCTTTATTCTTCGGCACGGCTCAGTCACTGCCATCCACGAGCGAACCTCCGAGCATCAGCCGGACTTCAGCAGCCGTTCTAGGGGAGAACTTTAACCCAGGACCACGATATACCGGAGGTAAGCACTTCCAGGTGAGGAAGAAGAATGAGAAAGAAGATGGTGAAGATGGTGTTGACATGGAGCACGTAGTGTGCATGGAGATATACCACCGTGGGTTCTGCCCCTTTTGCCGCAGGATGTTTGACCACGACTCTTTACCGCTGAACTGTCCATACATAGACTGCAAAGCAGACCTACGACTCTGTCGGAAGTGCCCCAACCGGAGCGATGCCCCGAGAGCGCCTCCCAGGCTCGCCCAAAGAGGGTTTCTTGACACCACTTTTGTCTCCAACGACAGGGTCGTGGTCGGGGAGGCAAGTCGGGAGCTCAGCCGCTGGCGAAGCATTCCACAACTCACAGTCGAGGCTCCCACTCCTACTGACGAGCAACGGCAACCGGCGAGACCCCGTGCTGCCTCCCCTTCTCCCCCTGGGTCTCAACCGCGGCCTAAGTCCCCATCCCCACCCAGCACCAGTCGCATAATCCGGCCATCATCCTTGGGAGACAACGAGGCGGATGAGATCAAGCCTCCGTCGTCCACGTCCAAGCGGTTCGTGGATTTGGAGAAGCCCCTCCCATCAGCTCCAACGGCACCTTCGCGCCCAGAAAGGCGGGGGAATCCGGCATCACCTCCCTCAGCCCGGCAACAGCCCACCGCACTCTCCTCCTCCATCGCAGAGCGCCACCGACAGCTCTACAAGCAACGCCATTACCAACCCCATATAGCCTCACAAATGCGGACTCCTCTTCCCTCGCCATCCTCTACCGCAATATGTGCATCCTTCCCTCCCCCGGTATCACTATCGAGTATTATCAGCAGCACCGTCAGTAGCAACAACAGCAGTAATAACAACAACCACACTTCCACCAGCGCCACCCACCCTCAAACTACTACAAAACAGAAACGGCCGTCCCCCGCGTCATCACCATCGCCGCCTCATGGAGGCAGCGCAGCGGCGTCCATGTCCCTCAGGGCGCCCCGACGTCAACAACAAAAGGATGGCCGACAACATCGTCATCAACCACAGGAGGCTGCAGCCCCCCAGCAGACAAGAACGGAAAGAAGAAGAGGAACCAATGTGTCTGGCAATCTGAAAGGTCTCGATCTTCTGAAAAGGAAGGAGCCGGGAAAGCACGCGAGACCTGAGAAGAAGGGGTGCAATGATGGCGGGGCAGAGAACGCGGAACTGATCATGGAGATTGTCAAAATCTATCAGGAAGAGAAGGAGGAGGAGGAGGAGGAGGAGGAGGAGGAGGAGGAGGAGGAGGAGGAGGAAGAAGAGGAGGGCAGACATCTGGATGGGAAAGGGGGGAAACGACGGGATCGGGGGTGGATCTGAGCTCGCTTGCTGCGATGAGACACCTTCCCGTTCTTTCCATTCTGTTTAGTTTTTAGTTTCTCTTGGTGAGCAGGGAGATGAAGAGCCGAATGGGTCTACAAATATGTGCCATTTTATATAATTAAGTGGAGACCTAGATTGGGTTCCAATCATAAGTGATGAATGCAGTGTATCGTCTGGTATATATATACACAGTAACCTGTGCGACCTTGCTGGCTTGGGATAGATTCTTCTTCATAACCTTCTCGTAAACTCTAATCGTCGACGTCTATGACCGCCGTATAGTCTTAGTTGACCTTCGTGACCGTCAATGCACCCTTGTCTGTGCCGTCTAGTTCTAACAGCCCGCCCGCCTCGAGCTTCTTCTTCCACTTGGTGCTCGAGTACCTCGCCAAGATCATGGTCATCCTCAAGACGGCGTTGCTGCTTGACGCATGCTCGGCTACGCCATCCGCCACCGGGGTGAAAGTCCACCTGCCAAAGGCCCAGTTCAGTATGTACCTGTTGGTGGTAGAAGGTGTCGATGCCGGCACCGACACGCTCTCCTCCGAGTTCTTGACCGTACCCGAAGTCGACAACACGGCCTTGATGCGGTACACCTCGTCCTTAGGCGAGCTTTTCAGGAAGTTCATCAGCTTCTCCGCGTCCACGGCCGCCCCTTGCTCCTCACCGCCTCCCTTCAGCTCGATTGACAGCACCTCCACCTCGGACTGGTGATGCTCCTTCTCGTGGTCATCATGCTTATCATGCCCAGTCCCATCCGCATCCGCCGTATGGTTCCTGTCTTTGACCTCGTCGTCTGCCAACCCCCTGGCGAGTCCGCCGTCTATCCCGAACACGACCCCGGCGTCGACCCAGCCCTTGTCGCTCTTGACCCAGGCGACGTCCACCTCGAGATCGCCGAGGCGGTCGAGGACCTCGTCGAACCGCCTCTCGCCGCAGCCCTCCCACTTGTTGAACACGACCAGGTCCGTGTACCGCGCCTGCAGCCGCGCCGTGTAGCTCGTGTCCTCGTAGCCCTTCCAGTTCTCGACGTCGATGACGCTGACCACGCCGTCCAGGACGTACTCGCCGCCCGTCTCCCGCGCCAGCCGGTTGACCTCGAGCGCGAGGGTGGCGGGGAAGGCGCTGCCGCTGGTCTCGATGACGACGCGGTCCGGGGAGGCGGCGCCCGTGCGCAGCTCGGCCAGCGCCGGGCCCAGCTGCCCGACCAGGTTGCAGCAGATGCAGCCGTTGAGCAGCTCGGTCACGCCGGCGATGGCCGAGGACGAGGCCAGCTGCGAGTCGATCGCCACGTCGCCGAACTCGTTCTTGAGCAGGGCAAGTTTGTAGTTTGGATTGAGGGCGCGCAGCTGCGGGATGAGATTGAGGATCAGCGTCGTCTTGCCCGCGCCGAGGAAGCCGGTCACGATGGTGATGGGGATCGGTCTTCGAGCGGTTGGCGGATCGGATTGGGTCATGCTGGGCGGCTTTTTTTTGGTTTCTCTCCCCTTCTTATTCTTTCTTTCTTAGGTCCCCAACTCTACGGTGTCGAGTGAATGTGCCTGTGATTGGAGGGTTGTTCTTTGATTTCTGCTATACTAATAGGTTAGGTCTTGAGATATGGTTCAAGAAAGATCGGCATAAACTGGATGAGGCAAAAACGATCAGATTGACTCCGAACCGCGGGGCGTTGTTCGCGGGGTGTTTTGGAGGGGCAATAATAGTCTTGGCAGGGGAATCGAGAAAGAGTTGGGGTTCTAGAAAAGTACAAAATCCCCGAGTGGTCCACCGTGCATGACTGAGACCGACGGTCAAAGCACTCGGTGTAGTCCGTAGAGAGTAGAGCGGGCCGAGTGGTTACCCGAACATTCTTTCTCAAACTTTTACCTTGCAAAGTTCCCTGCGTCTAAATTCACGAGCCCAGGGCCACCTGCTGAGGAGGTACCGGACATCGGTCTTCAAAGGGAGTGAGACGACAGAAGAAACTGCCCGGGTGCGCAGCGGGCGGTATGTCTCAATGGCAGGAGTCGGTGCGATCCAAACCGAGCAGTTGGATGGCATGTCTTGGAATCGGAGCCCGGCTTTGCAATTGGAAAACAGTAGTGTAAACGAAGAAAGTGTGATGCGAACTAGAATGCCACAGGGGCAGGGGGCACCCTCTGTAACTCTTGGGTGACGTCATGGCGACTCGAAGTTCCCTTAGAGCATCCCCCAGAAGACCCGAGTCGGTCATTCATCACCAAGCTTGATTGTATTGTACTGTACGTACAGGCAGTATTCCGTACTCCGTCATTATATTGCGCTTGAATCTGAGCTATGCCCGAGCCAGTCCTGGAAAAGAAAGGGAACGATTCTGGTGGCCTCGACTACAAGGCCAAGCTGGACGAGGCTGCGGATCGAGTGAAGAAACAAGCTCGGGAAGAACAGAGTCCGGGCACCGTATCTAAGGGTACCAAATCCGATGTCACCTTGATGGCTCCTTCTGAGCTTACGCTAATGAATCGGCAACAGTGTCCCAATACGTCCCGGCACTGGGGGCAATGCTCAGGGCCAGCAGAAGGATCCCGGTGGTGAGCCATCAACAGCAGAGGCCGCACCGGGACCGCCCAAACGGCCCGATCATGACACGCAGATCGAGGAGTTTCTGAAGGACCAGCATGGTAGCAAGAAGATAATTGGGTTGGACGAGCAAACACAGGCATGACACAGGCATAGAACGAGACCGATAATAAAGCAAGGCAATTGTTACCCAAAATGAGAACGTGAGCCCCCCTTGGGTTGCCCGTCGAATTGAGGGAATGATAGTGGCTGATACTGAGCAATCGGGCACGGAGTGGCCGCAAGCGTGGTGCAACCCCTCCTAGAACATCTCAATGACCCGCCGGATTGAAAGGCAGCCGACAGCACAGCACGAAGAATGAGAGCAGTCAGGCCTGAGAACTACAGCGAAGACGAACGACAAGCCAGAACCTGTCTCGCTAGGTCCGGATCAGAAACCGGGACGGAAGAACACGGGGGACGAGCTTTCAAGCAAACGTGCTGGAGGAGCGGCGTCCACCCCCAAACCCGCGACGAATCGCGCAGAAATGTCTCCAATCTTTCAGCATTTCGCACCCACATGGTTACAGGGTGAGAAACTTCCTATCAAGGATGTCCATCTCCGAAGTTGACCTCAATAGAGGTCAGGCAACCTGACACCGTGGGATACTAGTGGCGGTCGTGGCAACTTCGTGAATACTTTTTGATCTGAGGAAGGAAAAGAAAAGAAAAGATCAAGAAAATTTCGGCGTGCCGCAGAATTATAGCTGGCCGGGCGGACCGATGGTGGGGCTACCAATCAGCTGAGATCTTTTATCGATAAGTACGGATTACATACTCCGTAGACTTCCATCGTATTATGTAATCATCAACTTCGAGCGCCTCGCGCCTTGACTGCGTACCATCGTAACCAGCCGCTTTCAAAGCCCCTTCTTACCCTTCCCCAGACCTTTCGCCAACGACAAGCGATCGGCCAACGAACAAGCTGGCTGCCCCGCTCGGATCATGCCTTCCGACGAGTACACCACGGTAGGCCGCGGGCCGCTCAAGCTCAAAGGCGGCGCGGGCGTGACGAAGAAGAAGAAGAAGAAGGACAAGGGCAAGACGACCGACCTGGAGAAGAACCTCTCCACGGGCGGCGGGGACGGCAGCAGGGACAGCAGCGAGAGGGCCCTAGTGCCGACAGAAAAGGAAGGGACACCGGGGACGGGGGCGGACAAGGGAGGAGGAGGAGGAGAAGGGACGCCGCCGGAGGCTCGGGGCGGCGAGCTGCAGAAAGAGGATGGGCCGCCGGCGTCGGCGGTGGAGGACGATTACAAGACGGAGGCGGAGCGGAGGTTCGCCGAGGTTAAGCGGAAGAGGGTAAGTTTTTTTTTTTTTTCCCCTTTCTCTCTTGTCGCTCTCCCTTCTTCTCTCTCCGCAACCTGTCAAGAGCGGGCCGGGAAGAACCAATAAAGGGGCAATGAGAAAGCTGACAGGGGCACACAGTTAAAAGAGCTCGCGGAGTCGAAGCGCATCCGACCCGAGCTGCTCAAGACGCACAAGCAGCGCGTCGAGGAGCTGAACGCGCACCTTGCGCGACTGAGCGAGCACCACGACATGCCCAAGATTGGGCCAGGCTAAGATACTACGACTCATGGTGCAGTACTGTTGCTAATTGAAGGTGCTTTGGCGATGTTATTCGGGATTGGGAGGAAAGGAGAAGCCAACCTTCCGGGAAAAAAAACTCGGTGGAGGGAAGCCAATGGAAAGGGAGTGATGTTTGCATCATTCCATCCAACAACAACCCGGCGAGTTGCTGGATGCAGGTAACGGCTAACCCAGCCAACCAAGAGAGTGTGTTTTATTGTGTATATATGTTACTCTGACCGATACCCAATTTAAACTGATGCAACCAAGAACGCTGCAGTCAAAGCATTCGTTGAATTCAGTCGATTAATTAACCGCCGATTGAACCGACCAAATGTGTGTGGCCTTGCCCTTTTATCTATTACCTATGTATCCTCGCGTGTGCGTTGCCGGCCAGTGACCATCCGACATTCTATCCTAATTTTGCTTTTATCCCCCCCCGAATGATGAAAGGAACGTGATACCAGTCGTGGCCAACTTCCCAAGCCCGATGCCGCTATTACATGTTGTACATTGTGCCGTACTCCGCAGCGTGATGCATGCATTAAAAAGAGAGTGACGCCAAATCTCGAATGACTCCGTAATGAATGCCTAACGATGCGATGTGATTAAAGACGGGGGAAAAAAGCAAACAACCATCCCGAACCTCTCGCGCAATGCAGATTGTCCCCCTCCAAAGGAACAGACAGCAATACGGAACAAAACGCATGAGGTGATGAGGCTCGATCTCTCCATGTCCGAACGAGACCTCTCGGGCCCACCTCTTCCCGTCTCGTCATGCTAGAGCTGGTGGTTGGTTGGTTTACATCGCCACCAACAGCATGGCGACGCCCGCCATGCCTGCCGCCAGAATCGAGCCGACGCCGAGACAGCGCACGGCCGAGTTCTGAAGGGACGGTGTCACGCCAGTCGAGGAAGGCGCTGGCGTCTCGGAGCCCTCGGCGGGCACAAAATTGGTCCGAGTAACGACGACGACCACGCCGTCGGGTGACGTCGAGGTAAACGTCTCGGTGGTCGCCCTGGAGCTCGGCGGCGGCCGGGTTGTCGTCGAAGGCGGTTTGGTAGTAGTCGTCAGGGTTGTCTCTGTTTTGGTTCGGTTAGTTAGAGACTCTGAACGATCGCATTGGTAGATGATGTTGGAGGTAGCAAAGAGCTGAAGCAGGGCCAGGGACCAAAACAACAACAACAACAACAAAAAAAAAAAACACCAAAAACAAACACGACCAGGCCCACCTACCTCCGGGAATCGAGGAGGACGGGAGCGTTTGAGGTGAAGACGTGGACGACGATGTCCCGGGCCCAGTAGAAGTCGAAGAAGAAGTGGGTTCACTTAGACTGGAAGACGTACCAGACGGTGAAGAGGAAGAGGGAGAGGAAGTGGAAGGGGTGGATGTTGGGGTGGAGTCCTCGGTGCTGCTGGTAGCAGGAGGCGGCGCTTCGCTACTGCTGGTTGGTGGCGGAGGGGTCGTTGAGCTGCTGCTGGGAGGAACAGGAGACTCCGTTTGGGAAGTTGTCGTGGTCGTGGTCTTGGTTTCGGTCGGGGGTTCAGAAGAAGTTTCTGTTTCTTCAGGGGGTTCAGACGTCTCACTCTCCGGTGGAGTGTCCGAGGTTGACGACTCTGGCGGGGTTGTGTTGGAGCTCGTGTCGGTCGCATTGCTGTCGTCGCGCTTTCTCACTTCGAGGATGGTAGTGGTAGTAGTAGTCAGCACCGGATCGGCTGGGTGAGCCGCCGCCGCAGCCCTGTGTTCCGATTCGAGCGCGCCATCGCGGAGTTTATCAGGCAGGAATCGGTCAAGAAGACCATGAAGCGATTCTGGCGATGCCTCCTTTAGCTTGGCCGGAAAGGAAGCCGACTTCGACGTCTGCTGGTCCGTCGCCCTCTTGTGGCATGGCGTCCATGAGCTCGCCGAGGCGACCCCATTGAGCACCAGGAGGGAGACGAGCAAGACGGCGACGGTTCTCCGAGCGTATGTCATCTTGCTGACCGGAGTTGGGCTTGGTCGATTATCGACTGTGGTGTTCCCTTCAACGGTCTTCTCCCGGGCGTCAACGGGAAGAAGGGTCTCGGGGGAAGGCGACTGTCGGCCTTTGAGGAAGTCCATGACGGAAGAGCCGGGCCAAAACGGGAAAAGGTGGATGATGTATTAATCTCCCGGTCGCCTGAAAGACGTTGCCGCCTTGATATGCGGAAGCAAAAAGTCGCCGCCGATTTCACCCTCTTTGAGTGGTCACGCTGTGTTATGGTCAGTGGATTAGAGTTACAGCGGCTGGACAGTCGTGGATTAAGAAAAGCTCAGAAACAGGCTAAGGAGCCGGATCCCGGGTGTCCACACAGGGTCCAACGAGTGATGCAATGAGGTTGGATCTCGCGCTTGGCCACGTTCCGGAAGAAGCGAAGCACAGAGTGGACACAAAGACACGCAAACGAGAAACAAAGAAAAAGAAAGAAACAAAGGGAAGAAAATTCCGGGTTTGCGGAACTAGTTAGTCTTACCAGACGATGCTGCTGCACTTCTCCCGTCCACCACGTGCCTTTGAGATCGACCTCGAAATATTCCGAACAAAAACCTACAGTCAGAGGTCGGGATGTATGTATATAGTGGATGTGCACGGTGGTAGGCCACCCGTCGCAGAAACTCTGCTTTTTGCTTTCGAGCTTCGGAGGGTTGGCCGAAACGAGGTCTGCCGTTGCCATGGGAGGAGCACCGCCGGAAGATAAAGCTGCCGTCCTTGACGCCCTCGTGTCGAGTACACTACGGTGAAAGGGTCCCTTGTTGAGGCGCTGAGATCCCGGTCCGCGGGCGGGACACTTGCAGATCGTCTCAGCTGAGATGACGCTGCAGAGGCAGGGGTTTCGCGAGCAACATGGCTGCCAAGCCCCGGCGGCGGCGACGCTAACAGTGCACTGGGCCGGATCCCCGGCGGCGATGCAGTCAGTTACACATTGGCTGGTTGGCACGAACTGCCGTCGAAACATGGGGCTGCGTGAGAACGAGTCAATAGAATTATGGCTCCGCCAGTAGTTCTCACTGTCGAGCGCCAGTGTCGTCCACGTGCAATCATTCTTCTGACACGCAAAAGATGCCCGCCACTCTCCCGATTCAGAGCCGTCGGAGCACAGATTCTAGAGGCAGCAGCGATTGGAGTCTGGACTCTGCACAGCCGCCGGCCATTGCCTTTTTCAATGTCTCGCTAACGTAATCCATACCCTGCTCGCGCGGCTACCCTGCTCGCGCAGGGATATCTAAGACTTCAATTTCCACCAATTTCCACCAATTTCCACCAATTTCCACCAATTTCCACCAATTCAACAGCAATTCGAACAGCAATTCGAACAGCAATTCAAACAGCAATTCGCAACCACTTTAATAGCCTTTTAGCCAGTAATTCGAACAATAGTATTTTCCACTGGTTTATCGTCTTTAAATACTATAATAACTGTTACTGACCGACGGATAGAACACGCTAAACGCGAGGCATCTATTACCCTGGCCATTAACGCCCTAAATGCTAAACAAGTCTATAGTATTCGACAAGCCGCAAAGCTCTTTAACGTTCCTGCTTCTACCTTATACAATCGCTTTACCGGTAAGAGAAAGGAAAACAAGGTCCCTAAGTAATATCTTTAATGCCTTATACTAGCCAAAGAGAACATAGTTATTAAGGCAGTCTATTAGCTTGATGCTTAGGGCTAGCCGATGACTATCTCTGCCCTCGAGAGCCTAGCTACTTAGTTCCTTATTAGAAAAGGTAATAATAAGCCTCTTAGCAAGTGCTAGTACTATAACTTTATAATATAGTAACTAGAGTTAAAGGTATGATAAAGCTATAACCTTAACTAAGCCTAGAAAGATATACTTAATGATAAGGTTCTGGTAGAGTGGTTTGTCTTGTTCTAGAATACCTAACTAAAGTATATTATAGCCGATAATAATATCTATAATATAGATAAGAAGGGGTATATAAAAGGGATTAGTGATGCCTATAAGATTATCTTCCTATATAAAGAACTTAAAGCCTTTTCTATCTAGCTTAGTAACTATAAATAGGTCTTAATTATTAAGTATATCTTAGCTAATAGGTACTCTCTTTTACTATTTATTATCTTTAAAGATATATGGATTTAATACTTATAGGTTAATAATAAAGTTAATAAGGATATTGCTATTTATATATCTCTAAATAGATGAATAAATTATAAGATTACCTTTAAATAGATTAAGTACTTTAATATTTATATAGTATCTTATATATAGAGTAAATACTACTTTCTTCTTCTTAATAGCTATAGTAATTATATCTTAATAGAGTTTATGGAATACTATATTATCCATAATATTATTATTCTTTACTTACTACTATATATAATATATATCTTATAACCTCTTAATATTAGTATCTTTAGCCTACTTATAAAGATATATTATATAGCTATTAATAAAGATATTCTTTTTAATACTAGTTATATTAATAACCTTTAGTTCCTCTATATATATTAATAGGTATAAAAGATAATTCTAAAGAATATCCCTAATATATAATATAAGGCTAGCTTAATTCCTTTCTACCTAGAGAAAATCCTTAATTACTACTATCCAAAGACTCCCCTATTTATAAGCTTTACTAATAAGAATAGGTAATCTATTAAAGTTATAGTTTTGAAGGATCTAGCTACTAAAGTTAATAACCTTATTAAATAAATCTCCTAGCTTTATAATACTCCTCTAAAATACTAGGTCACTACTTTAAAAGAGGACTTCCTAGCCCTATATACTAATAATATTACCCTAGCTATACTTAACCAGGAGCTTATTAACAAAAGCAAAGACAGATAGACAAAGAAGATTAAGAAGCACTTTAGCTAGGCAAGGATACTGACTATATAAGAGATTTAGGAACGGAAGCAGGAAAGGGAGGAAAAGGAAGCTATTAAACAGAGGGAAAAGGAACAGCGTATAGCACTTTATAGAGTTATAGGCTTTGTCAAGTTGGTTTAGAAGGAATATAAGATAGATAAGAACTTGTTTAAGTAATCGGGATTTGTTTAAGTAGATAGATAGACATAATACTAAGGAAAGTATCACTAGATTGAATTAAACTATACTACTTGGCTGTTTGGCTATTGGAATTGTTGTTATTACCTAGATATTTCTCCTGTTCAGGGGTAAATTGGGTGGCGGTTTGGGTGGAGATTTGGCTGCGCGAGCAGGGTAGCCGCGTGAGCAGGGTATGGATTACGTTAGTACTTTGGGCAGCGTAGTGTGGGGGCATATTAGGCAGGGCCCCCACCGAGCCGACAGAACGCAACGGGTTGAGCGGCCTTGGCGCCCCCTCGAATCGCACAGAAGGCTCAATCGAGAATACAGTAGCAGCAGCTACCGTATCCGTAAACCTGTCACATTCCAAACGCCCAATGGGTTATCAAACACGGATTACCACAAGCGTGGGTTGCTGCCAAGAATCGCCCAAGGGGGTGTGTTTTCTTTTTTTTTGTTCGTTATATGGCTGGGCTCTCTTTCAAAAGGTGGCCTGCGATCAGAGCCATCTTCTTTTGTTGCCTGCGGTTGCGATCGGTGGAGCGCTCGTATTGCAGACGTCATGGGAGTTGGAAGATCCCTCGCAGCGGCTTCGTGATCGGAATGTTCGCTTACCGGGGCCACGATCCCAACACGAGTTGCCCGCGCTAGTACACCGTACTGTGGAGTGTACGGATTACTCCGTACGGCCGCAGCTTTATGCGACGAAGGCCAACGAGCACGTCATGGCTCGTGCGCACCGTCTGAGCCTCAGACATCTCCGATCAACATTTACTCCGTACACTGCTCAACCCGATCCCCTGCGTTCCTGTCCAGTCCCAGCTGGTGTTGTGCAACAAGGCGCGTTTGCGGTGATCAGGCCGCGTCATGGTTCGGCAGGACAAAAGCCCGGCGACAAGTGGCTGACTTCGCAACCAGCGGCTGTAAACCAAAAGTGGCACTTGTTAAGTCAGGTAACAAGCACTATCCAGCTATTCGCGGAGCACATTTGTCTTTTGTAGCTCCATGACACGCACGGTTTGAAACGGGCTTTCGTTTGATTGGAGACAAGGTTGAGTACAGACAGAGTAGGAACGAGAAACGGTGAGACGAGGTAGTCAGTCTTACTATATCTATGCTTTGTTCCCAGAGGCCGAGACGTTCTTCAGAGTTCCGAAGGCGACCGTAGCTCTTGCTCAAAGCCAAGGTACAGGTACGTACCGCAGTACAGTGCCAACTCTCCTGAACAATAACCAGAAGGCTTAGCTACGTACTATTTCGGGATACGCCGTGACCTGTCCGCTTAAGGCATGACCGGCGTTGATGTGAAATAGAAGCTCGTGAAGGAGGCCTTATCGACGCGGTACTCCAGGATGGCCCCATCAGCGATCCCGTAGAACCTAAGATCGAGGTTTATGCCGATCGCCGTGAAGGCCGGCGGCGGCTCCGGCCCTCCGACGAGCTCTACAGGACTGCCAAAGGTCCATTCTTGAGTCCTCGGATCCCAATACGTGGCCGTAAGGCTGCCGTACTTCTCCAGCTGCACGGCGAGAATCGCCCATCCCGGCGGAGTCGTCCCGTCCTCGTAGTGGATGGGGAATGACGTGGCAGCTATCTGCTGTCCTGGGAACGTCGGGTGTCGCTCCCGAGAGGGCCTCTCTGTTGGGGGGGATGGTCTCATGATTAACAGATCTGGATCCTAACTGGTGTAGACGCCGGACTCTGAACGAAGAACTCACCGTCGAGCACCCAAGTCGAGTCGTTGGCACTGTTCCTGTGCATCATACCCAGCTTGTCTCCCGCGTCAAAGAAGAGGAGCATCCTCATCTCGCCAGAAGTTGCGAGAGAGGCCGTAGTCGCAGAGCTGAAGCTTCTCACCCGGCTCGCCCTCGACGAATACTTGCACCTTGTTCTGACCCTCTTCGCTTCTTGGCACCTCGCCCAGCAGTAGAACTGGTAGCCCGCCAGGCTAGACTGCGGGGACGCAGGAATCGACAACTCGCCCGGGCCATACAGCGCCGAGTGTTTCCAAGCCATATAGTCTCCGTCGCCCTCTGTGTGCACCGCGCGAACCGTATTGTTTTCATCGATGAAAACCACAACGACATCTATACAAACACCCTAGTTGTTAGCTAACGTTGTCAATCATGGCTCGCTTTTACCGTCAACGGCCGTCAACGGTGGCAGAAACGCGGGTTGCCGGCGGCACGAATCGGAGAATCCCACAAGAGGCGCCAACGCTCTCTGTATATAGGTACCTACGGGAGTTATCCCAAGTGAGGCAGGCCAGAGGCGTGCCCAGCTTGGGGAAAATTGGGCGCTGTGCAGTCAGCATGCGGTCCGAGATGTTGACTGGCTTCCACGTCGCATTGGCGCTGTGCCAGTTCGCGAACATGAGGGAGCCGGCTGATAGACCACGTAGGTCGCGAGTCCTGTCTCGTTGACCCATTTCGTAGTGGCGAGCTGGGACTTGTCGAGAATCGATGAGGCCGGAGCGGGGGTCGAGGAACTGGATCCAGAGGGAGCTGTGGCCGAGGGACCATCGCTCGACTCGGAATCCGGAGCTTTCGCATCAGGCTCATCGGAGTTGCCGCGATTTCGCTGGACCACCAGGCCTGCGGCTAGCCCTGCGATGGCACCGATGAGGAGGACGGCTGCCGCAAACAGGACGCAGTAGAATGTTCGACGACCAAGTCCGCATATTGTACTGCTGGTATTGGCAGCCGCTGGTGGGGGAGCCTCGGCAGGCGTTATTGGTATTGGCTGCGATTGTTCTACCGTGTCGAGGTGAGCCACCACCTTCTGGCCTCCAAATGTGCCCGGATAGAAGCTGTCGCGAACTGCGACGGGGCTTCATGCGCCCTGTTATCCACCGACATCGGGTCGTTGCAATACGCGTACGCCATAGTGCCTTTCGCGGATTAATAAAGAACTCAATCAGATCCGCCGCCATTCAGGCATTGCATCGCAACAATAAGGTATCAACGAGAATGTGCGAGACATTGGGAATCACAGGAGGGACAGATCCGGGACATCGGAAGTCGCAGGAGGTATGTAGTATTTAGCCCTAGGTAGGGTGCCAAAGCAGGCCCTCTCCAAGTTTTTTTTTTCCCACGGCAAGACCTCAGCCAAAGAAGTGTGCCCCGACCGGCGTGGAGAGCGGCGCCGAGCGAGGCGTTCTTGTTTACAAGAAAGGCGACGGTAGAGATGGACTCAGGAAGATAAAACGACGACCAACTGCTTGATAGGACGAGGTGATGCTTCACTGGAGGGTTCCCAACTGCTAGGGTATTGAGAGCTCCCGTGCGCTAAGTGGAATAAGTGTAAAGCTTCGTTATCACGAACAAGGCGGCGAAAGACCAAGGCCTCCGTAGTACCCAATCACACATCGCTTCTCCCTCTTTTGTTCTTGAGATCAAGGTACCGGATCTTGGATGTGCAGACGCAGTAGTGTACGGACTACACAGTACTTACATAACTGTATATACATACAAGTACGGATGTACTGTACAGTACAATATGAGGCGCTAGGTTCCCCTGGTCGGTATCTTAGCTGCTTGTGGTACGGAGTAGGTAGTTACCTGTACCTGGGGTGCGTACCTTGCCTACCCGAACATTTATTCGACCCAAATAAGAATAAGAATTTCCTGTTGCGTCGAATTGTTACCTGCCGTTTGTGGCGCAAACGTTCTTAGCCGGGCTTGGCAAGGTTAACAGTCAAGGTGGTCTTTGGTGTGTGCGTTCTGGGCTGACCAAGAAGCTGGCACACGCTTTCATGTGATGATCTGAAGCTTGAAACAGCACCAGATCAGCCAAGCGAGCTCATCTTTCCCGAGCACATCCAACAATGCGGGATTACGCCACGAAACATCCAATCTATACTCTGGCGACGATTTTGCATGTGTAATATTTTATATTGAGAGAAAACGGCGAGGATTCCTCCCCGGGAGCTTTTGGCCCATGTCGCGCCAGATCGACGTCGTCCTTTTCGAGTCCTTGACCGGCCATGCCTGAGCAATCGCAACCGCCCACAGCCCCAATCGGCCCCGACCGCGCCGACCGCGACCACGATACCTGGAGACTTCTCTCCCGCTCGCCGCACCCTTATCACAGGCTGAACTCGGAGCTCTTCGAAGCGTCCGACCATCCCACGTCCCAACCGATCACCACCGGCCATTATTCAAGCGCCACATCCACACACCCGTTCCCCGCCTTTGCGCGAGACTCGCCCATCAGCGAGAGCGGCACCGAAGCTGACGACGAGCACTTCCTCAAGGGGCTGCCCGCTCCAAAGACACGGCCGCATAAGGGACTGAGGGGCAGAAGTGAGCAGGCGTCGGCATGTTCCACGCCATTGCTCTCCCCGGCAGTGCTGGAAGAGGAGGGTCGCGAACTGCATGCGAGTTCACATCATGGAGGTTACGGACGTGTCAAGAGGGGTGCTGCGGAGAGGGCTTGCCGGCGCAAGGAGCTGATTCGAAGGGCCACCGAAGTGCTCCTGGTCGTGTGCCAAGGGGCAATGGTTGCTTCCAGCACCAAGGTCTGGCCCTTTCTCCGCCTGTACCAGAGAGGTAAATGTCTGCTGCTTTGAAGTACACGGCTTCAAACTAATGGTCACCGTAGAATTCATAGCCGTAGGCGGGCTGTTCTGCGGTCTGGCTGTGGCCTACCCCTTGAGACTGGTTGCTTGGGCGTATCGCCGGGGGAAGCCTCGGAGCCTTGTCCCACTACGCATTCCCGCGACATTCGATCCATCACCCGTCATCTACCCTCCATTGGTGCCTGTCATTGTGTCGCTACTCATCGCCGAGAACGTCAATGGCGCTGTGCTACCGAGTTTGGTTCTCAGCATATGTACACTGCCGCGGCCGCTTGTCCCTGGTGCCCGAGACTCCGAGTACTACAGCGGCGGCCACTGGCTGCTATCATGTCTCCCCTTCACGTTGGGATTTCTCGCGCCTACAAGGGAAGCGCTCTTGAGTGACGGGATCTCGCGGGAGGTTTTGGTGTTGCTTTATCCCTTGCATCAGACCCTCTGCCTCGTCTTATACCAACTCACAACCACCAGTCTCCTGGTCTCCGAGCTCCAGTTGCTTTCAGCCGCTCTCATCAGCCTCCTTCTACTGGCTAGATCTCCCCAAGCTGTCATGCTGAAAGCACTACTCTGGGGAGGCGGCCTCGGCCTTGCTGTTTCCTGTGGCCAGGTGATCCAATGGGGAATCTCTCTGGCTCGTGTGCCGAAGTGGCGTTTCAAGCAAGACAGGTCTCCCACGGGGAATAAGTCCCTATATCGATTTCTATGGGACATTTTGCCTCTCCAGCGCGCTCGCTCCGGCTTGGCGGCCCACCGCGATGGCGCCCTGTCAGACACGGACCGTTCGGTGGAGGAGTATCTTGACGGCCAAGCCTCTCCGCCTCTGAAAAAAACCAGACGGTCGGATAGCGTGAGCGACGTCGAGCTCACGACGGGCGGTTTCACGAGCTGGACCACTGTTCATCCTAATAATACCACAGAACCATCACAGCAGAGCCCATCTCGAAGACACACCGTTCCCGCAACGGGCAAACCGGTCGCTCGGGCCAAGTCAACTACTACCCCTTCAGGCCGCCGGAAACGCGCTACCTCGTCCAGCGTCCGCGCCTTCTTCTCCCTCACCCAAGCCCAAGCGACCGCGCGCAAGTGGCTCTACGCCGGCTACCTCTACCTCTGCATCCTCCTCGTCATCCTCGTCGGCATTCGCCTTTACGTGCAGAAGTACGCCCTCTCCGGCCAAGAGCCCATCGGTTGGGCGCTGGCCTACCTCTTCGGCGACATTCCCCAATTCCGCTTCCAAGTCGTCAACACCGGCCTCGAGCGCTGGATCCCTCTTCCCCCCCTCCTCCCCCATACCGCCGCCGGCGCATCGTGCTGTAAAAACGGCTGGGTCGACCACACCCGCCGGCTCACCCTCGGCGGCCCCACGACCCGTCTCTTCCTGTCCGCCTACTGGCTCTTCATCATCCTCACCGGCCTTGCTGTCGTCTTCCGCCTCTCCCCGGTCTGCGAAGTCGACACCCGCCGCAAGGTCTTCCACTTCATGATGGTCGCCATGTTCCTGCCCATGACCTACGTCGACCCGTGCTACGTCGCGCTGGCTCTGGCCCTCATGCTGGCCATCTTCTTGGTACTGGATCTCGTGCGAGCCAGCCAGCTGCCGCCTCTGTCCCGCCCGATCGCCAAGTTCTTGACGCCCTACGTGGACGGGCGGGACCTGCGGGGACCCGTCGTCGTGAGTCACATGTTCCTGTTGATAGGCTGCGCGATCCCGCTCTGGCTGAGCCTGGCGGCGATCCCCCGTTCGGCCGAGGGAGACGGGCCTTCTGCGGGCTGGGAGGTGCCGACCCGGGAGGTGGGAATGGTCGCCGGCGTGGTCTGTGTCGGGCTCGGGGATGCGGCGGCGTCGCTCGTGGGCAGGCGCTGGGGCCATCGGAGGTGGCTCTGGGGCGGCGGCAAGAGCCTGGAGGGGAGCGCGGCGTTCGCGCTGGCCGTCTTTGGCGGGTTGATGAGCGCCGCGCTGTGGCTGAGGGTCGGCGGTTGGCCGGTCACGCCGTCGTCTGATGTCGTCGGGGGGATCCGCGAGTCTGGAACCAGAACCACCGGCTCGGGACTGGATAGCCTCGTGAGCGTGCTGGACCCGGCCAGGCTGTGGCCGTGGCTGAGGGCGGAGGTGCCCAAGACGGCCGTGTGCGCTTCGCTGGCCTCGATGACCGAGGCAGTTCTGACGGGTGGGAACGATAACGTGATTGTGCCGGTGGTGCTCTGGGGTTGCGTCAAGAGTTTGGGGTTATGAAGCATGTCTTGGATAAGTTAGATAACGATAGACTAATTAATAGACGCCCGCCCCCCCAGTATCTACTACTTGCTTGCGCCTCGTCGGTAGCATGTCTCTACAGCTGTTCCATCTCGAGAATCGAGGTCCGATGTCATATTATTTATTTATTCAAAGGATACTAGGGAGCAACACCCTTCTCATCCGTCTCCTCCTCTTTTTTCCCTCCCAAGCTTGACCCTCATTCTGCCTTTCATTTGTTCGTAAAGTCCTGGCCCTTCACCCCGCGACTCAACCTTCCAAGACCTCATTTCACACTGTCACCACTTCCTCTTATGAGGAGAGGGCCCCACGCCGAGTTGACGGAGAAAATAGGTAAATTTCTCTTGCAAAGGAGGGGGTTTCCTCTCTCGACGACCGAGGCCTTGGCTCCAGTTACAGTGAGTAATACCCGTCGATTAAGAGCGTGTCATGCATGGCCTGACGATCACGAGCACGCGGATTCAACACTGAGAGAATCAGAAGAGATAAGGGGCACTGGAAAACAGGGCTCTTCGTCACGAATCGTTACAAGTCTGTATTTCCTCGTATGCCAAGTAAACCAATGCGTAATACACGCACCCTGTATATCTATTATACAAACCCAGCCGCATCTTAGTACACCCACTTGGCGACCGCCTTGGGTCCGCCGGTGGTCTTGCGGGCCAGGATCTCCTCGACGACCTCCTTGACGCCCTGCTTGTGGTTCCTCTCCTTGACGAAGGCGTCGACGATCTGGGCGCGCGTCATGGTGCCCAGCATGACCTTCTTCTCGACCTGCTCCTCGGTGGGGACGCCGAAGTCGCTGTAGGGGTACTCGTCGTAGTTGGCCTCGGTAAGGAGCTGCAGCGTGGGCTGGTTGCGGGGCATGAGGAAGAAGTCCTCGGTCAGCTTGGCGCTCTCCTCCGGGGGGATGTCCTCGAGCGAGGCGGGCTCCCAGCGGGCGGGCCGCTTGTCGATGAGCAGGGCGGTGACGCCCTCGGTGAAGTCGTGCGAGGCCATGAACTTGGAGGCGATGGCGTGCTCGCGGATGAAGGTGTCGCGGATGCTCCACTTGGCGCCGATGCGCATCTGGCGGAGGGCGACGTGCACGGCGGTCGGAGAGCGCTTGTGCAGGGTCTCGAGGGTCTCCTGGGCCCACTGGCGGGTGGCGCCCTTCTCCTTCTCAAGGGCGCGCAGGATGGCGTCGACGCTGTCGTGGCTGAAGCAGCGGTCGATGGCGCGGCGCAGCTCGCCGCCGAGGAGGATGGGCTCGTCGTGGGGGAGGCCGGTGACGAACTCCTCGATGGTGGCGTTGATGGCGGCCAGGCGGTTCTGCAGGCTGTCAAAGTCGGAGAAGCGCAGCTCGGCCAGGCGGGACTCGAGCTGGGGGAGCGAGGTGGAGTGGAGGTAGTGGGTGGCGATGCCGGCGTAGAAGACGTTGGCGCCCGTCAGGCGGGAGCTGGTCAGGGCGAGGTAGGTGCCGACGTAGCCGGGCATGCGGGGCAGGAAGAAGGAGGCGCCCACGTCGGGGAAGAAGCCGATGGTGGTCTCGGGCATGGCGAAGACGGTGCGCTCGGTGGCGATACGGAAGGGAGCGTGGATGCTGAGGCCGACACCGCCGCCCATGGTGATGCCGTCCATGAAGGCGATGTAGGGCTTGTTGTAGGTGGCGATCAAGTGGTCGAGCTGGTACTCCTGGGCGAAGTACTCCTTGGACAGCTCCTGGCCCTCGGGGCCGGACTTGTTCCACTTGGCCAGCTGGGCGACGTCGCCGCCGGCGCAGAAGGCCTTGTCGCCAGCGCCCTTCATGACGATGACGTTGGCCATGTCCGACTTGGCCCACTCGAGCAGGCGCGGGGCGATCTTGCGGATCATGGAGCCATTGAGGGCGTTGAGCTTCTTTGGCCGGTTGAGCTCGATCGACCGGAGGCCGTATAGACTGTTGAAGATGACATCCTCGGGCTCGTCACCGTCGCGGGGCTTGAAGAGCTCGTATGCTTGTTGCGTCGACATCTGGGGCCGGGCAGCAGCTGGTCAGCAAACAATCCTGATGATGGGAATAATAATAATAATGAATGATGCTGATGATGGCGATGCTTGATCGAACAAGCCGGCGATGGCGGGCGTGCGGAAGGGCGGAGGGGGTCGGGAACATACCAGCCGTTGCGACGCCGGCTGCTGTGACAACAGCTTGGCTCGGAGAGGCATGGCTTTGGGGGACAGCAGCGGAAGAGAAGAGCGTGCGCTTGGTCGAGTGCAGGCGCAACAGACTCCTCCTGTTGGTGCTGCTGCCGGCACCGCTCGGCTGACGATCGTGCGGGCGAACATTTATGAGGAGTGTGAGTGTGTAGCGATATCCCCCCTCGGGCAGTGGACCATTGAGCTCTAGTGTGCACCGAGGCCCGAGACTCTTGCTGCCGCCGCCGCCTTTTCTACAATTGGCGATTTGCAGCTTTTAAACTGGGCCGAAGGTGACCGCGCAAATCGTCGGCTTTCCCCCAGGGGTCCCCAACCGGCAGCGGCTCTTTAGCGGTCTGGCAGCTGCCAACGGCTGGGATTGCCGGAGAGTCCGGTTTTCCCCATCTTTCAGCTTCCGGATTCAAAGGGCAGAGGCCGACAAGAAGTCGGTAATCTGTAACATTACAAGGACTCGCCTGTCCCGTATCTTCACCTTGCAAACAAGTCTCCCATCAAGATCAGTTATTTCTGTCTGTTACTTACAAATATTGGAAAGCTGGGTACCAGTGTTTGTGAATTTTGCTCTGGAACTGGGAAATTGTCTCGCTCATTAGACCACCACTCGCCTCTGCTCGCTCATTAACTCACAGCTTCTCCCACCCGTCATCAACCCTTTTGACCCCCGCCAGGCCCAGGAAGAAGCTGGCGAGACCCCAGGCTCCCGGGTCGGGGACCTGCTCGAAACCGGACCCGCCGATGTACACGGTCCTGCCGAGACTGGGTTTCATGCCCTTGGTGCCTTCTGCCGCCTTCTGTGCCGCCTCGGCGGCCTGTTTGACGTCGCCCGTCTTCTCCATCGCCTCGACGAACGGGTAGAGGGCGTCTACAAGCGTGCGGTCTCCGGGCCGGGCTGGCGTGTACCTCGAGAGGGCATCGCAGCTCCGCCTCAGCGCCTTCGCCCACACTTGGGGGGATGCTTCACCCGGGCCGTGGCTCTTCAGCGCGGCCAAGAGGGCGTTGAGAAAGATGGCGTAGATCGCACCCGAGGTGCCGTCCATCTCCTTCTCGACGATGGGCACAATGTTGGCCAAATCCACGACCGCGTCTCCGGACAGGCCATGGGATCGCAGGTAGTTCAAGATGGCTTTAGACATACGTAACGTTAGCAAATGCTCGGCCAGGCCCGGTACCCCGATGCAGATAACGATCCGGCCACTCACCTTCGGCGCCCCTCTTCAAGCCGATCCCGCAATCGCCGTCTCCCACCACCGTGTCGTATCGCGTCACTTCGGGTTCCGCGGCAACTACCGCCTCCAGAGCCCGAGTGAGCGCCTGCTGTGCCGTAGTGCCGTCCATCTTCAGGCCGCTTGGCCGGGTCTCGCCTCCTATCGACGCATCTTCTTCCCTGGTTGCCACGTTCCTCTCCTCCCACGTCCATTTCGAGATCGGGGCAGACCAGCCGGTGGCCTCGCAGGGGTAGTCGAGCAGCTCGATCATGCTCGGCCCGCCAATGTCGGTGTTGACCACGTTGAGCAGCGTGATGCTGAAGCCCAGTCCGTTCAGGCTCGTCATGAACGTCCCGCTGAGGATGCGCACCGGCCGGATATTGTAGCTCTTCTCGAGCTGCGTCGCCACCTCGGTCACGATGCCGCCCATCTCCAGGACGCTGACTCCTCCCAGGTTGTTCACGAGCAGCACCACCTCGTTGGAGTTGACGTTGACAAACGCCCTGTCCTTGTCGTTGGGGTCCAGCAGCTGCGCCAGCATCTTGGCCACCAGCTCCGGAAGCTCGACCACCTCCCTGCTCGAGCCCTGCTCGTTGTGGATTCCCATCCCGATCTCCACCTCGCCGTCCTTGAGATACTCGGGCGAGTTGACGTCCGGCTTGGCCCGGCCCGGCACGTGGACGTGCTCCAGGCTCGCCCCGACGCTCACCAGGTTGTCCGCCACCAGCCTGGCCACCTTGGCGACCTGCTCCAGGCTGGCACCCTGCGCCGCCAACGCGCCGCTGATCTTGTGCACCAGCACCGTCCCCGCGATCCCCCTCCGCCCGACCTTGCCGGCCTTGGCCCTGCCGACGCCCACGTCGTCGCCCACCACCACCATCTCCACGTTCACCCCGGCTGCCCTCGCCTTCTCCACCCCCATGCCGAAGTTGAGCACGTCCCCGGTGTAGTTCATCACCGTCACCAACACGCCCCCACCGTCGTCACCCCCTCCTGTTCCTCCTCCTCCCCCTTGCTCCCGGGAAGAGTGGTCGACCCGGCTCATGATGGCGGCGCGCACCTGCTCGGCGCTGGGGCTGGCAAAGATGGTGCCGGCGACGGCGGCGCTCAGCAGGCCCGGGCCGACCATGCCGGCGAAGGAGGGCTCGTGCCCGGACCCGCCGCCCGAGACGATGTGCACGCGCTGCGACCGCGGGCCGTAGCCCGGGCGGCGGTAGACGACCTTGTTGGGCACGTCCACGGCGAGGCCCGGGTTCGTCAGCGTCAGGGAGTGCAGCGCCGCGGGCACGAGGTGGGTCGGAGAGGGGACGAAGTGTTTGGTGAACATTTTTTTTCCCTCTTTCCTTGGACTCTCTCGTTCGTTCCTCTCCTCTCCGTTCTTGTTGTTTCTCTTCCTCTTCCTCTCCTTCTGGCCTTGTCCTATGGTGGTGGCCTCAGTAACAAGGATATGATCCGAATTGGATAGCTTCGATCTGGCGTTCTTTTTTTTTGACTTGTAGGATAGAGAATGGGAAGGGAGCCCAAAAGGAAGTCACCAAAGGTAGGTAGGTTAGTTGGAACGCCAACCTTGGCACGCCCCGGATTGATGACGAGGTGGGGTTGCACGCGTGTAAGTTCTCGCTCTTGCCCTTATTAGAGAACAACCCGGAACTCCGCCGTCAGGCACGGCCGTACCTACGCAGTACCTTTAAACCTGGGATCAAGGCAGCTATAAAAGAAAGTGCGCGTTGCTCCTGGAGGTGCTTACACTACCTACGGGCGGACAAATCAATGAGACGGCCCTCAATTTGCAATTGTTTCTTTTTTTGTTTTCTTCAAAGTCCGCTCAGTGGCCAGCAGTTCAAGCCGTTCTCGGGAGTCCTTGTCCGAGGACGAGCAGCGGCACTGGTTATCCAAGGTGGGGTGGGAGGAAGCGAGTGCGGGGCGGCTCGGTGTAGGTGTTCCTGCTGTGTTCGCTTGTGCTACTCGCAGCTGACCTCACTCTTGAACTCCCGATTGTCACTACGGCTACGGGTGGGACCTTAACTCTGCGGCCGGCCCGAGGATCCCCCCAAGAGGTCGGCATTCCTTCCACGAAGGTCCTTGGGATGGCTCGTGGGGCTTCGCACCATCCGTGGCAGGCGATGCTTGCGCGTATGCCTGATGAGATATTCCTTGCTAAAGAATTAAAGACCAAAAAAAAAAAAAGATAATGATTATTAGAGTCCAGAACCAGAGATTAGAAAAGTCAGTCCCAGTCAATTGAGGATCCAGCTAGATCTTCTGAGTGTTCACCCTCAAGGACAGGAAAAAGCTGCTATTTCACCCAAAATACCGTTCGTCATTTTCGAATCAATGCTCACGCTACAACAGGCAAGACGAGAGCACGGCTTCGTATGATTGATCTGCTATACGAGCAAGATCTCACGATACAGCCGTATACGGAACCAGAGTCCCCCCAAACCCGACACCCCGGTATCCAAAAATAAACGCCAGAAAAAAAGTTCATGCTCAGAGAATGCCCCAGTCATTATTTTGTCCGATTGAAACCCGGATATTCAAAAATAGGTCCCCAAGAAATCAACACCAGAAAAAAAAACCACACGTTGACAAGCCACCAGAAGGGGGAGGAACGCGGCTTGCCTAATGCCAAACCTTAGAGGATGACAAACGCGGACCCGGCGACGACGCCGAGCGCGAGGGCCGATGTGACGAACCCGGCGGCGACCCGGTCCTGGAGCGTGATCTCCGCGTACCCGATGCCGACCTCCTCGTGCGCGGGCGCGGCGCCGCCGCCGGGGTTGCCCTTCGAGGTACCGCCCGTGTCGGCGGTCAGGGGCGGGGCGGCGGCTCCCCGGACGACGAGGGGGTACATGACGGCCGAGAGGGCGTTCATCTGCTCGCCGACGCCGGCGGAGCCGTCGAAGGCGCCGGTGGTCCAGCGGAACCCGCACGCGGTGCCCGGGTGGCCGCGGAACACGGGAGGCGCGGGGTCGCCGGTGCAGGCACGGGCGGCGGCGGCGGCGTCGGCCTCGAGCAGCGGGCGGACGGCGTCGAGGGTGTGCGGCGCCATCTGCGCGGTCCCGGCCAGCCAGCGGGTCAGGTAGCCCTTGAAGGAGCGCTGGTCCGTGTTGCAGAAGCCGCTGGGCTCGCACAGCTGCTCGACCAGCACGCCCGTGGCCGGGTCGACGAAGGTGGCCGTGGTGGAGGCCAGCAGGCCGTCGACGCGCTCCCGCCAGATGGCCGAGGCGTTGGTGTGGTTGTACATGACGGCCGCGCCGTGCAGGAAGATGCCCGCGTTGTAGGTCCACTGGTTCTCGTCCCTGCTGTTGCAGCTGCCGTCCTCGAGGCTGACGTGCACGCCGTCCCGCACCGTCAGGTTGGCGTCGATGAGTCCCACCGACTCCTCCCAGGCAAAGATCTTTTCGGCCCACTCGGCGTAGGTCTCGTTGCCCGTGTAGCGGGCCAGGCGGGCGGCGATGTTGAAGAAGCACCCGTTGGAGATGGAGTTCTTGTAGTTGAAGCCGTTGTTAAAGGTGAAGATCTGCCAGCGGAGCCCGCCGCCGCACGTGGCCTCCTCCCAGCGGGAGGCGTACTGGTTGAAGAGGGACTGGGCCAGGGCCAGCCACTGCGGCTGGTCCTCGGGCGGGTTGGGGAAGTTGTTCTCGGCCGCTGACATGGCTGCCATGCCCCAGAACCCCTGGTCGTCGTTGCCGAGCGTGCGCGTCTGGTTGGGCGGCATGAAGTCGCCCTTCTCGGTCGCTTGGTGCAGGATCGCCTGGGTGGTGATGGCGTTGTACGAGTCGTCTCCGGTGAGCGCCCAGTAGTCGACCAGAGTCCCGAACATGGCGCCCGCTTCCCACCAGAAGTATGGGTCCGGCAGGTTTCCCGGAGTGTCGCCCGTGTTATTGCCCGTGTAATACTGGAGACACATGTCAGCGGAACCGTTCGAGAGAGAGATCGTACACTCAGCACCCGTGATGCATCCTGCTTACCTTGACCAGCCCAAAGGCTATTGTGCTGGCTGCGGATTTAACCGAGTCTGGAAATCCATTAGCCGCTGCGCTGCTTTTGTCACTCCAAGATCGAAACCAGCTCTCCTTACCCTCATCCCCAAGTACCAAGTCGATTGCCGTCCCGCACCGGGCCAGCACACAGAGCGAGGCCAAGATCCCAGATATCCTCATATTCCCGGTTCCGCCTGCGAAATCAACGAGTGAGGAGGTACAGCAAAAGACTCAGAGCGACGGAAGGACGAGTAGGCTCATAGCAAGCGAGTAGCGAGACGAAGGTGGGGGACCTCAGCTCCGTCAAAGAGTACCAACGATAGATGTCCTTTTTTTTTCTGGTTATGGTCGAACGACAACCCCTGGCCGTTGTTCCCTTCCGTGGATTTGATCTGGAGTTTCGGTATGAAGGTTATCCTCCCGAGGAAAAAAAAAACAACCAACAGCTCGGCTCTTGGAAACAAAGATGAGGCAGCGTCCAGAGCGCGCGTGGCGAATAGAATACAAAGAGAATGATAAAGAGAAGGAGAAGAAAGATCTAGCGACTGTTGGCCATTGGTTCCAGACCAACGTTAACGTCCCAAAAGAGAGAGAGAGACGTTCGAGAACGGAGTCTGAACGAAGGAGAAGAAGGGATCGAAAGAGACGAACGGATCACTCGGGGTAGCTGGGACGGGAACTTCCTGGCCCAGGTACGGATACGTAGGTACGTAAAACGAGACAAAAAGGAAGAATAAGAGAACGAAAGAAACATTCCCTTGATTACCCCGTGCCAAGGGCGGCCTGCAATTTCTCGGCGCGCTCGGAGCATCCAGGTACCGTTGCTCGGGAGCTCTGGGGAACAAGAGAGGAACAAGAGGGCTGAAACACTCCAAGTTCGAGATCGCGGGTGGAACCCCTTTCGCGGTCGCGAATCACTGCAAAGGCCGCGGGCGGGAAACGTCAAGCATGATTGTGCTGCCTGTAGATCTGAGGATCTCGAAAAATGCAAAAAAAAGAAAAAAATGAAAAGAAAAAAGAGGTAAAATGAAAAGAGGAAAGACTCTAAAATCGGACAAAAGAGGAGGTAAAGACTTCAATAATTGGCGATTTCTGATATTCTCTTCTTATTATAAATGCTGCGTATTTGTGTTTCGAGGGCTGTGTTGTCGACGGAAAGGAACTCTGAGACGCCAAATGCCCCACCCTGCACTGCCTTCGAGCCCCTGGATTGACGTAGGCGCCAAGGGCATCTGGACCTACTCAGCATCACCATGCTCGACCCCGGCAACGAACGGCAGCGAATGTGAGCCAATGAAATCCTCAGTGCAGATCTTGATGACTTTTTTCTATTCTGGGGAACTATGAAGGGGGGAAGAAAACAAAGGTGCTTTTCTCTATCCATCATCACATCGCAATCTTCGTAGGTTCAAATCATGAGAACGTAGGGGTATCGTGGACCTGATTCCAGAAACTTGCCAGGCCCAACTCAGTTCTTGGAGCCCTTGTGCTTCTTCTGCGGCCTTGACGCCGCCTCCTCGTCCTCCTCGTCGTCCTCCTCGTCTTCTTCATCAGTCTCGAAGTCGAGCTCGCTAGCCCCGTCCTGCTCCTGAGCTTGGACTGATTTTTTTGGTCAGCGAAATGGGTTCGGACACTCGAGAAGGAATTACCGTGGTAAACTCACTGAAGTATTTGAGGGCACCGGGCCACAGATCGTCAGCGATGGCCATGGCAACAGCATCGCCCGTGGGGAAGATGTCAAGGTCCTCCTCGAGCTCGTCGTCGTCGTCGTCGTCCTCCATCTCCTCATCCTCGTCATCCTTCTTGGGCACGGGCTCACCGGCCTTCCGCTTTCTCCGCTCCTCCCGCTCCTCCTCGATGGCCTGCTTGCTCTCCTCGGCAGAGATGTATTCGCCGATGTAGCCAAACCAGGCGAAGAAGCTGACGCCGCCCATGCCGGTCTGGTCCATCTTCTCCTTGAGGGCCTTCTGCTTCTCGGTCAGGGGGACCTTGGCCTTCTTGTCCTTCTTGTCCTGCTTCGGCTGGGCCACCTGCTCGTCGTACACGGCCTTGGCCAGGTCCAGCAGCCCCTCGGTCAGGTCCTTGCCGGGCTTCCACTTGATCGGGACGGGCTCGCTGACGAGGCCGGCGTAGCCGTCCTTGCTCTGGCGCCACCAGAACTTCTTCTCCAGCACCGTGTCCTCAAAGTGCTCGTTCTCGGCGAACTCGAAGCGGATGGCGATGCTGCGCGGGTCGCCGTTCTTCTCATCCTCGTCCAGCTCGAACCGGCTCACCGAGAGGCTCTTGAGCGACGACAGCAGGATGGCCGAGTCGGACGGCTGGATGTACTCGTCAATGTCCATCGGCGCCTGCTCGAGCACCAGCGGCCAGAAGTTGGGGATCTTGGCGACCAGCTCGGCGCGGCGCGCGTACAGCGGCTTGGAGAGGGCATACTGCTGGCGGACTATTGGGGTGAAGGCGTCAGTATGGGCATCCCTTTTTGGTAAACAAGACCCGGGGAGCCGTAAAACTCACTGATCTCGGTCTCGACGTCGTCAAACTCCTGCTCGAGGTCCGAGAGCTCCTCGTAGCTGACCTGGGCTTCTTCAAGAGCGGCGGCCATTGTTTTTTTCTTATCCCTCCTTTTGGAATGACTTGGGCGAATATGATGATTTCTTGGTGGAAAAAATGAACAGGAGAGAGTTCCGGGACCGCAATGACGACTAGGACTGGGTAATATAGGGCAGGATGGTAAGAAAATTCTTCTGATCGCCCACTTGACCCGCGACTAACACACGGCTGTGGTCCCCGCCTTATTGGGAAATTATGCAGTCAGAGGGCTTGGCGCTTCGCAAATTGTTCCTTTCGCGGGGCTGCATCAACAGACCCTGCCAAGGAAGGCGGGGTCTCCCTTGAATGCTTGGATTTTTTAACTGTACATACACTAGTTATCGTACGCAGTTCAAATTCTTACCAAGCACCTTAATAAGGTAAGGTACAGATAACTTGCTAGATGTACCAGAAGTTTTTTTCTTTTTTTTCTTTCATTTTCGGAGTAGTGCGTAAGGATACAAAAAACGCCATCTATAGGGGAAATCCGATTCTCATCCGTACTGATATCTTGAATACTACAGACATATAACTAAGTACCGTATGTATAATCCGTATACGGAGTACATACATCATCAAAGCACAGCAACTTTTGCCAAGTATTCAGTCAAAAAGCTGGAAGCCACATTAAAACTCCGACCGAACCTAATAGAGTTTGGCGTTATGTCGCAATCATACACTTCATGCCGACTACTTCTCGTGCGTCCCATTCTCCCAGCTTCCGACCATGGAACTCAAATGACGGTCACGTCGACTCGACCCAGACCGACTATCCCCGATCTAGGTAGGTGGTCCTCGATACACATACGAGCGCACGAGGAAGTTCCCGGTACGGATTACCATCTCCTATCAATCAGATCCTCACCGAGTGGACGCCTGCGCTTGTCGGAACTGCCGAGCACTGCCAAAGTCGTCATCCGCTACAAAAATAACGATGTACTGCTGCATTTCTTTTGCAGGACGTGAAGCCCGAAGTCGGGTTTGTTTCCCCTCTTAGAAAATTTCCACTGCGGTTGCCAACGGCTCTTTCAGGCCCGACCCTGTCCGAGATCCAACAAGGGACTTTCTGTTAGCTAAGAGACCTGAGAGCGCCGGGAGCGCGTGACGCCGCCTTCTCCAGTAGTTTATTCTTGTCTCGTCGTCGGTCTAGAATCGGTTTGCCATTATCGGTCTTGCTTTATCGGGCATTCCAAGCTTACTTTGCGATTTGTTGAAGGGAGGCACGTTTAGGGATTCTCAAGCAGCTTCAGATCGAACAATTCAGTCAACCCTTGGATGAATTCGAGCCGCTGACCCACACCAATTCTACCTTGCTTGAATGCGATATAAAGAGGAGGGTCACCTTGCACAACAACATTGGAAGGTTGGGATTCGAATTCAGGTTTTGAAAGGATCTTAAAAAAACGGAGCAGGCGCCTTCATTCTGCAGTCAGGCGAGGTCAGGTCCCAGCACACGTCTATATTCCATAATCAATTAGACACGATGGGGGTGCCGTTCGTCTTGGAGGGGATGAAATCAGAGGCCAACTACCCGGAGTCCCGGGTGCTCATCATCATGACGGGCGGTACGATCTGCATGCAGCCTTCAGCCGATGGCTTGGTTCCCATGACGGGTTTTCTCGAGAAGGCCATGGCTCCTCGGCCGTCATTCAACGATAACTCCGACCCTTCAGGTAAGTCAAAAAAACACAACACTTAACCCCGGGAAGCTTGGGCATGCTGTACGTTAGTTGGGTGAGGAGATAGCGTCGAAGGATGCGCAAGAACGACAGCATGTCGGAGAATTTGAGAATCAGCCTCCCAGACTACCTACTCCTGCGATAATAGACCTAATCTCGCTGACTGCGGTAGTCAAAATCCACGCCTACAAAAACGGCGTCAAGCTGACCCTCGACAGCCTCCGAACCCCCCCGAGCGCCTACTCGCGCCACATTCGGTATGGCGTCCTCGAGTTTCAGCCCCTACTCGACTCGAGCTCCATCTCGTCCACGGGCTGGACCGAGATTGCCATGACCATAAAGGAGAACTACCACATTTTCGACGGTTTCGTCATCCTGCACGGCACCGACTCGCTCGCTTACACGGCGTCGGCGCTGTCCTTCATGATGTCAAACCTCGGCAAGCCGGTGATCTTGACCGGCTCCCAGGCCTCCATCTTTGCCCTGCAATCCGACGCCGTCGACAACCTGCTGGGTTCTCTCATCATCGCCGGCACCTTTGTCATCCCGGAGGTCTGTCTCTTCTTCCACCACACCCTCTTCCGCGGTAACCGCACAACCAAAGTGTCGGCCTCCTCCTTTGAGGCCTTCGACAGCCCCAACTGCGCGCCGCTCGCCAAGGTCACCTCGCTCGGCGTCGACGTCAACTGGGGCCTGGTCCGGCGGCCCACTAGCATCGCCGGGTTTCAGGTGACCAAGTACCTGGACACGGCGCACGTGGCCTGCCTGCGCATCTTCCCGGGGATCAAGCCCGAGATGGTGGATTCCGTGCTTAGGGTACCGGACCTGCGCGGCCTGATCCTCGAGACGTTCGGCATGGGCAACGCCCCCGGCGGCGTCGACGGCAGCCTGACCAAGGTCATCCGCGCCGCCGTCGAGCGCGGCATCGTCGTTGTCAATGTCAGCCAGTGCACCAACGGCTTCGTGTCGCCGGTCTACGCTCCCGCCACCGCGCTCGGCAGGGCCGGCGTGGTGTTTGGACACGACCTCACTACCGAGGCAGCCCTGACCAAGTTGTCGTACCTCCTGGCACTACCGGGCTTGACGTACGAAGACGTGACGGCCAAGATGGCGCAGTCGCTGCGCGGCGAGATGACCGAGATGACCCTTCCGTCCTTCTCTCACCCGGCGGGCACTCTGGATACGGCCGTGAACAGACTTACTGCGGCCGGTACGTTGACACTCCCTACTTTCCCCCAAACTTTTCCTCCACGCCACCCCAAACAAATGACAGAAAGGCAGAAAAAGAAGGGGGAAAAAAGGGGGGGAAGGAAAAAAACGCAGCTACTTTCTGCTTGCCTTCTTTCTTCCGATCCGAGTCGGCTACTGGCTACTTGGGCTAACCTAATCGGGCAGAAACGGCCTTCACGGCGCTCGGCTACGCGATCCGCAACGGCGAGCTGCGCACGGTGCGCGAGATCCTCGAGGGGGACGAGTTCAACCACCAGCTGCTCAAGCGGGCCGACTACGCGGGCAACACGGTGGTGCACCTGGCCGCCGTCGGGCCGGAGCCGCTCGTCCTGCGCGAGCTGCTCACGCGCGGCGCCGGCGTGCACTCCCGCAACCGCGCCGGCAACACCCCGCTGTACCTCGCCGAGAAGGCGGGCAACGCCGAGTGCGTGCGCCTGCTCAAGGAGGCCGGGGCCCACCTGTGGCTCGACAACGAGCTCAAGGGGGAGGGCAGCCGGATGCCGAGCCGCGGGGCGAGCCGGGCTGTCTCCCCAGACCGTGGTGGCGGTCGTGGTGCTGCTGGCGCTGCTCCTCCTAGCGCTGCTGCTGCTACTGGTGCTGCCCCCGCTGCTGTTGATCCCAAAGGGACGGCGGAGGGTGGCAGCGGGGAGGTTGAGGCTGTGGTTGGCAAAGGGGATGCGGGGAGGGATGGGCATGTTGGTGCGGAAGAGCTTGGTGAATTGGCTGCCCAGACCGAGCCGGCTAGGGTACCGCTAACGGGGGACACGGGCAAGATTGTTGGCTGAATTACGCGGGAGGGTGGAGGAGTCGCGGTTGGCGAGTCACATGTACGTACGGTGTGCGCAGTTGGGGCTAGGCTCGCATCCCACACTCGCGAAGAAGCTGCATCATCATCGAGAATCCGGGCTTATCAATCTCGCGTGGCCCGACTGGCTTCAAATCTCGGCTGGCAGGACATGTCGTGCTCCTCCCACAGCAATAATAAAAAAAAAAAAGAACCGGTTAACGGGTGGGAGACGGCTCCGGGTACACCCAATGAGAGCTCTCTGCACCGCGCCAGCATTGCTGTGGATGGCGATCTTGTGATTGTTTTCCACCGTCCCGGGACGGACTCTCTGAGTTGTCTCTCTGCCAGAAGCCCAACAACGCCGGACGGTTGGCGCTCAGACATGCCATGCCGTGATTGCGCCGTGTATGCCCGTTTTATGTGGTTGCTTCCATGAGCCCTCTGCATGCCTCAATTTGTCGAAGCTAGTGTCTCGTGCGGGCTGCTGCTGTTGTTGTTGTTGTTGTTGTTGTTGTGGTGGTGGTGGTGGTGGTGGTGGTCGTTGTTGTCGTCGTCGTCGTCGTTACCGGTTTCCGTCGTGTAATTCGGCCCGGAAGGTCTGCTTCCACACAAACTCGAAGGCATAATCTATTCCGGCTGAAATTCGAGGCCGCCAGCGGCCGATGTTCCGGTCTTTTGGCCTCGATTTTCGGCCCCGACTTCAGCCCCGCTGAACTGTCAACCGACTCTTTGGGAAGGTTGAATGAGGAGTGCGCAGGGCATGGCTCCGATCTTTGTGTTTCAAAATCAGGCATCGAATCCGAAGCCCTGGTTGGCACCAGCTCTGCGACTGCGAAGCAGGATGACCTGCATTCGACCAAGGAAGGTGTGAGCCCCGAGGTACCTTGACAGCTAACTGATGCGCTCTGGCTCCACCACTCAGGTCTGCTAACATGCGAGGTGCTCCCCCCAAGCCGACCCTGGCAATAACCCCACGCACTAACTCGCCCAGTGCGACTCTGATCCGGGATTTCTCAGCTTCCCAAACCTTCAGTCCCATCAGCTCAAGAACTTCAAAAGGCCGCATCGCGACCGACTGTACAGACCCGGTTAGGACACGCACAGCCACGACCACGCTCATTTCGAGACGCAACCTAGTCATTTTTGTCACCCGCTCCTCGGCTGTTGCCCCTCAACCTGTTACAGAAGCTTCGTGTTCTTCTCTCTCTTTATCCTGCCAAAAGCGGGTAATGGACCAATCCGGTCTCTCTCAGATCCGAAAGAATAGGGCTATGTATTGAGTCACTGTTGGCTTTATCCGACTCGTCACTCGTCACCAAGCAACCGGTAACACCTGTAACACCGTCTCGCTGGGCCGCCAGGCAGGTTGGTTAAACATATCTTTCTTTTTGGAGTAACCTTGGGACAGAATACCTCCAGCAACAAGACGGAGACGTGTAACGACTCTGCAGGCTTCGTGGGTTGGGATCGCGGCCGTGGCTCGTCGACGATCCTGCGCGGGATTGTAGTCATTGGTGGGAGAGGCCATTAAGCCGGCCACAAGCTACCCATCCACTTTGCATATAGGGCCACCAGCTCCGACCAACAAGTCTACCATGCGGGCCACAAGTTCAAGGGCCTCCGGGTCTGAGGGAGTAAGGAGGTCCTTGGTGCCGTTCCCTGGACCTCACCGCCCTAGCCGCGTCTTAGAACGGCTTCTATAGGGAAACACGCGTTTAGACGCATTCGTTGGGGCGCGTCATCGTGTTCTGTTTTGTTTTGTCGCATCAGTCCTGTGATGATGACAGACGGCGGGGAGAACGCCTTTGTCCGCAGCCCGACCCAACATTTGAACGCTTCGTGCTACGGCTGGGCCAAGCATTTCGGATATGTGCAGCCGGTATCTCCTTGCCGTTCCTTAAGCGTGTATTCTGTCTCACTTCTTTCCTAGGACGCCGAGCAACGCGAACTCCTGTGCTGCGTCTCACCTTGTCTTTCGCAGCTGTTTTCTTTTTTTTTTTTTTTTTGCCACGACGGTTGCCAAAGGCGGCCGGATCGTCCAGGGGCTAACATGTACAAGGAGGCCGCCTTACATCACATTTGGCACTTGTTGTAACTCAGACGCAGTTCTCATTTGTGGTCCATTGGAGGAGTATAAAAGTTCCCTCCCAAAGTTCCCTCCCCACCCCTCACTTCCTCCCATAGCCACCGGTAACCATTCCTCTTCCTTTCCAAGGCGCCGTGGCCATTCCCGGGTTGACCCAAGAAGCAGAAACCACCGCCGCCTCCATATCTTCGTGCGACCGTCTTTGGCTGCCCACCATCGTCGCCCTGTTCCAGTGGCTCTCGGCCACGATGGACTTTAGCAGCATCATCCGAGGGGCTCTGCCAACCCTCGTAACTAACAGCAGCACTCATGGCACTAACACTTCAGCCGAGAAGGGGCTCCCAGACAGCCTCTTCTTCGACACCCTCTCGCCGCTCCTTGGGTTTCATTTCAACCCGTTGGTGAAGTTGTTCATTATCTTGTACAATCTCGTCGGCAACCGCCTTGGCATCGACCCGACCTACATACTGACTGTGGCCGGTTTGTTCTGGGCCGCGAACAAGGTTCTGACGCAGCTGTACGTGGCACTCTACGGCCTGGCTCGGCAGCATTTCATGGCCAGCATCGAGGTCAGCAATTCGGATGACATTTACTTCCATATGATAAAGTGGCTTGCGTCTCAGCCCAAGATGGTCAACTCTCGCTCCCTCACTGCCGAGACGGCGTCCAAGGGCGCCTGGGAAGAGGAGGACGAGTCAGAGCTCACGTCTAGCCTGGTGTCCGCCAGCGGTTCTGGCGTCTTCCTCAACTTCTCCAACCAGGAAGCCAAGGCACCCCCCCGGTTCACGCCAGCCCTGGGCCTGCACAGCTTCTGGTTCAGGGGCCGATACTTCCAGCTACACAGAAAGCAGGAGTCCCTGTTCGAGCCCTTGGCCGGGGGCCACGGCATACCTCGGTTCAAGGACAAGGAGAGCCTCGTGCTCTCCTGCTTCGGCCGCTCCCCCGAGCCGATCAAGCTGCTGCTGCAGCACGCCAAGGAGCAGTACTACGTCGACCACCAGGCCAAGACCATTGTCAGGCGCCCGGCGCCCCAAGCCTTGCGCCGCTACGGCCATCGACACTCGTGGCAGCAGGTCGCCAACCGTCCCGTCCGGCCGATGCAGACCGTGGTCCTCGACGAGGAGCAGAAGATCCGTGTCCTCTCCGACATGAACGAGTATCTGCACCCGGCCACCCCGCGCTGGTACGCCAACCGCGGCATTCCCCTTCGCCGCGGGTACCTGTTCCATGGCCCGCCAGGGACGGGCAAAACATCGCTATCGTTCGCCCTCGCCGGTGTCTTTGGTCTGGACATCTACGTCATCTCCCTCCTGGACCCGACCTTGACCGAAGAAGACCTGCTCGGCCTCTTTACCTCGCTTCCGCGGCGCTGCGTGGTCCTGCTCGAGGATATCGACACGGCCGGCCTCAAACGAGCCGATGATCCGGCCTCGTCCTCGTCCTCTTCGCCTTCATCATCCTCCTCCTCGGACGACGACGATAAGGAGTCCGAAGGCCGGCAGGACGACGACAGCAAGGAGAAGAAGTCCCCAAAGAAGTCCAAGAATCACAACAAGAGGGACTGGAAGGTCTCGGACCTCGCCCGCGAACTCAAGCGGGCCGGCAACAACAGCGACTCGGGCGAGAAGAAGGGCATCTCCCTCTCGGGTCTGCTCAACGCCATCGACGGCGTCGCCTCCCACGAGGGCCGCGTGCTCATCATGACAACCAACAAGCCCGAGGCCCTCGACGAGGCGCTCATACGCCCGGGCAGGGTCGACCTGCAGATCGCTTTCACCAACGCCAGCCAGGAGCAAGCCAGGGAGCTGTTTGTGCGCATATACGAGCCCGAGAACACCAAGGGAGGCTCCAGATCCTTCCCAATCTCCGTCTCCGACCACCTCTCCTCCCCGCTGACGCCCCTCACCCTTTCCTCCGAACCCCCTCCGACGCCGCTCTCGCTCTCTTCGGACAAGGACAGCAGCGTGACCGACGTGTCCGGCATCACCGAAATCGGCGACGACGACGACGCCGCCACGGACGGCAAGATACCCGCTCCGGCGCCCCTCGACCTCACCGACACCGCCGCCGCCGCCAAGAGGGACGCCATCCCGACTGGGCGATTCCCCCTGGAACAGCAGCAGCAGCAGCACCAGCGGGGACACCACCACCGCCCCAACCAGCGCCGCCACGAAGAGCAGACGAAGACGACGAAGACGACGACGACGAGGACGACGACAACAACCATCCACCCGGCCGAGCTCGCCCACCTGGCGGCGCAGTTCGCCGCCCGCATCCCGCCGGGCCAGTTCTCGCCCGCCGAGCTGCAGGGCTTCCTGCTCAAGCGCAAGAAGACGCCGCGCCGGGCGCTCGAGGAGGTCGACGCCTGGGTGGCCGGCATGCTCGCGCAAAAGGCCGGCAAGACGCGGGGCCTGAGCCTGTCTGTGCAGTGAGGGGACCGAGGGCAGAGGGAGCTCCGTCTTTCCCAACCCTCCTCCCCCCCACCTTTTTTTTTTTTTTTCTTTTTTACTCTCACTGCTGCTTTCGAGGTGCTTTTCAATCAGTCATGTGAGTATGATGGTGCAAATTCCCTTCACCCCTTGTCGGTCGGAGAGGAGGCGAGAGGACGACTGGCCTGGTGGACACGTGGTCGGCTCCAGATGGAGTATAATTAGGGGTTTGGGCTGGTTTGGGATCACAGGCTATTTTTCGTCCTTTCACCTTTTTTCTTCCCTCTTCTCCTAACGGCAGTTTTGGATTGAGGTATCATGAAATTGTTCAGATTTCGTATGACTGACACTCTGGATGGAGTATGGGCGGAGTAGGCTGGCTTTGATTGACAAGGATCGGATGGGCGCGGGTGCAATGGTAAAGGGGCGTTGGTGAAATTCCTTTTTTTCTTCTCTATTTTCTCTTTATTTCTCTTTCTCTCTCTCTCTTTTTTTCTATTTCTTCTTTCTTTTTTTCTCCCTTCTTCTTCTTCTATTTGAGACGACAGAGCTTAATACGGGTTTGGAGGCGGGAGTGTACGTTTGGGTGGATATAGCGTAATACGAGGCTATTTGCCCTCTTTCCCCTTTTTGCCTTCTATTATTTGCGTCCGCATGAATAGTACGTCGTTGTGATGAATCGTCGTTAAAAAACAAACCACAGTCCCAAAACATCGGCAAGTAGAGAGCCAAGTCCCGCTTTGCATATATATATATATAGACAGGCTCACGACGGCCAATCCTACTCGTAGTATCCTTGGCCATCCTCCCCACCGTCACCATCGTCGTCTTCCCATGTTTGGGAAAATCCCTCGCCCTCTTCTCCTAATTCCTCCTCCTCGTCATCATCTCCCCTGCCGTACTCGTCTTCATCTTCGTCCTCGTCCTCGTCCTCGTCCTCCATATCCTCCTGGTCGTCTTCGTCCGAATACACACCCTCCTCGTACTCCTCCTCCTGGTCCAAGTCGTCTTCTGATTCATTCTCCTGGTGGAAGGGATACTTCTTCTGGGGTACCATCTCCTCGCCTTCCTCACCCTCTTCGCTCTCGTCACCCTCCTCCTCGTCTTCCTCCTCACTGTCCTCTTCGTCCATGTCTTCCAAGACTTCTTGGAACGCACGTCCCTCTGTTCGCTCCTCTTCGCCTTCGTCCTTCTCATCTTGCTCTTCTCCCCCTGTCCTGGCGAGCCTGACGTCTTGATCTGTTGCTCCAGCTGGAGCCTCACGTAACACCTCCTCGCCCGGGGTCGATCCTTCCGCCTCGGTGGCCGCGGCACTTGTTTCACCCGCGGCCTCCTTGTCCTGCGTGTTATGTGTAAGTAGCTTGATCATTTTGACCGCCTCGCGCTCCTCTGTCTCCTTAAGCGGGATCCGCACGCGATAATGCGTTCTTCGCCGGCGTCCTACCCCGTCCACGACCTCGCGTCCAGAGGACTTGATGCCGGGCCGCGGGCGGTACTTCCCCCCGCGAAGCTGCTCATACTCGGCTGCCGTCAACTGGAGGTCGGGCAGGCTGATACCGATGCTACTTCCGGATCCGCTACCCCCGCCGCCGCCGCCGCCATCGTGCGGCACGTTCTTGACGGCCTCGAGCGCGGCGCTGAAGTCGCTGTCCGTCAGCGTGCGATTGAACCGGATAGCGACCATTTTGCACTTCATGATGGCCTTGGCCACGGACCACAGCGCGCGGTGGTAGAAGCCGCTGATCTCGACGTCGCACTCGGGGCGCACCTCGGCCTCGGCAAACAACCTGGCCAGAAGCGGATCAGTGATGTCGCAGACTTGCCAGACCTTGCCGTCCGTGCTGAACGACTCGCCGTTGAAGATGTGCGTGTTGAGCATCGCGTCGTCTCCAGCGCCCATGTCCTTCCACGCTTTGCCGAAATTGGAGACGCCAATCTCCTTGCGCCGCAGCGCCTGCCAGGAGCGGCCGACGCTGCCGACGCTCGTCTTGTGCAGCTTGAAGATGAGTGTCTGATAGATGCGGTACTTGGGATCAGAGCGCGGGTCGAGGCCGTACTTGACGAGGGCGTCGCGCCAGGGCCCGCCCTTGAATTGGTAGCCGGCGTACTGCAGGCAGTGGCGGACGAGGCCGCCGTTCTTGGGCAGCTCGGCGAACTTGGCCCCCAGCCGGTTCCACATACTGCGGCGCGTCCATATGGGACGCTCCTCCATGGCCTGCCGCATCTCGGTGATGATGGCGGCCACCTGCGGGTCGGACATGTCGGGCTCCCGGCGCGGGCCGCTCGGGACCGGGTACTCGTCGTGCGCGATGAAGTAGCCGGCGGCGGGGGCGCGCGACGTGATGTTGACAACACGTCCGTATTCTTGGTCCTCAGACAGGTCGCCCGTGGCGTCGGAGGGACCAAGACTGATCTCCTTGGTGTGGGGGTTCTGAGCGTAGTTGTAGCTGAAAGGGAGGGTGATAGGGGTGAAGTACGGAGGCGGGATGAGGTCGATGTTGGTCCCGGATTCGATCCCGGGTTGAAGGGAGAACTTCCTCAACTTGGAAACGTCGCCGGGTAGGACTTTCTCGACGAACTGCTTCATGAATCTGGACTCTCCTAGAGAATACTGAAAGTCGGCCAGGCCTGGGAAACAATTAGTCTGGGCCCCGGAGGGGAAGTCGGGCGAGAGATGACCGACCTCTGTACCGGTGGGTGTTGTTGACAACACCGACCGGTTCAACCGTGTATTTGCCTACATTGTCCTGGAGTTTGCGCCGGATAACTCGCGGAGTGTCGAGCCTGTCCCGCGAGAGAACTTCTGGGGAGACGAGGGAAGGATCCTCGGCACTAGGTTGTTCAACTTCCCATTCCCAGGGGCCGTTGGTGCCCCGTTTGCGCTTCCTTCCAGTCCGCTTTGGCACCGTAACCTTCAAGACGACATTGTGCGTCAGGGCATTATGTGAAGTCAGCGGCCTGGCGGTTGGATTATCGTAGCGCAAGTACAAAGGGACTGATATCTGGGGACTGGCCGAGTCGAGAATCTACAGAGAATCAGCTTGATGCTCTTCTCCTGACGGAGCAAAGACCGCGTTGGAACGTACCGCCCGAAAGGCATTATTCTGGCCGAAGGTCTTGATTCCTTTGTCGAGGTTCTTAATGATCATTGGATGTTCCAATGCCCCGAGTCGCCGAGGAGGGATTGTGTATATCGGCGCTGTGTCGCCATCTCTCTCATGGCAAGACGATGCCATGGTAACCGGCACGTGGCTCTGTGACCCCCCAATGGGTTCTCGCTTTTCTCTTTGTCAGAAGCGATACGACCTCTGCTTCGGGGATGACAGAGATGATGATTTTGGCAGATTTCGTCGATTGAAGCCGAAGCCTACCAAAACCGAAAGATTAAGAGTGGAACTGCAAATTGAAGATCAATTCCCATGTGGCATATCTGCACCTGAATTAAACATTTTACTACAATGATGGAAGCACTGATTCAGCAAGAGAAACAGCTCCAGACCTGATATGGGGTTAAAGTTTCGTTGTGGCAACTCAAATTCGTATCTTACACTGCGTGCCAAGGCCCCGTAGGGATTTCTGTAACAAACCTCCTCCCAACGATTTGGAAGGTACCACCAGGCGCTGGTAAGGTCAGGCATTTCCACCTATTTCATCCATGTATGTATGTACCTTATATGCTTCGCACTGCCTTTAACTGGGTAATTCGTTAGTGGCAAACCACTCTTGAAAAGGAGAAAGATAGACAAGATTATTCAGATGTAGGCAAATGGCATTGCTCTTCAGTTCGGGCCTAAGTGCAGGATTCCTGCTCACTATTTTATTCCCCCCAACTTCTGTCAGATTTCTTGCTCTCCCCTCATGTTCTATTTTCTCTTTTTTACCCCTTCTTTCCTATTGTTCCGTCTCTTTCTTGTAGCAAAGGAACCACTGAATACATCATCGGTACCGCGCTAACAAGCAAGCCCATCTGAACTGTATTTACCGTACTTATGCGGAACACTTCGTTTCCTAGTGTACCATAATGTAACTACATCTAAGTAGGGAGTTCCACCGTGCACGCGCACGGATCTCTGATCTTGGCAACTTCGATTGTAGTACCTCCGTACAACTTGGCTTGTTAAGCTCCAGGCCGCGACGCTCTGCTTGATGCTAACAGTGCTAATTTTACTGCGACTCACCCTCACGCTCCTGAGCCCAGCTCCAAACTTGAGCCACTTCTTGTTCACCACTCACCGTGCTGTGAGGCTGGGATAGACGGTGGATCTTGTCTTTCCGATACCCGGTTTCTAGTGTTTTCTTCCCACAGTCCACCAGAATCGGCGATCCCAGTTGCCCCCTCGCAAGAGCACCCAGTGCGCGAACGCACTCACGTCTCCGATTCCAACGCGTCCGACTCCCCGAGCGCTTCTGCATCCCATCTCCCTGTACGTACCTACACTACCTACCAACCTTAGTTGGCTCGCTGCCTGTCAGAACACAGCTTCCAACCTTGTCAAAGCTTGAAAACGGCTGCAGCAAAAGCGCCTATTCGTGTTGATGCATGAAGCCACGAGGAACTTGTGCGCACAGCTAGATCAACGGCACGCTCTATCTTCCCTCGCTGCCGACCATTGCGAGTGTGCTTGACCCTGGTCCCGGCAAATCAAGACCCCATCCGACGGACAGGACCCGCGACTCCTGGAGCCCCGCAAATACACCTTACCACTGGGACATCAGCTCGAGGTACTGGCCGTCTCCATCTCCTAAACGCCTGGCACTGCCAGCACAGCAATCCACAGTGCGTTCTCTTAATAACACAACAAACCAGGCGAGCGCCCTCAAACTATCCCACAGCAGTCGAACCATCTCCCAGACATTCGGAGCAACAGCGCCAAATTCGTTGCGTTGCATTCGATTTCAATTGCCGCCTCGCTTTCCATCTCTCTCCAAAGACCCGCCGTTCTCGACCAGCCCTCCACTAGGCAAGAAACCGACTTGGGGCAACACCACGCCGCCCTCTTGACTGCGCCGCCGCTCTGACCGGTGGTGCAAGTGGCACGACTACGCCTCAAAACACGCAGCGAGGATTCTCCGTTGCTGCTGATCCCGACCCGCTTCGAAACATCCAATCTGCTTGTCAACACGGCGGTTCGATCGACGGGGACCGCCCCGGTGGATCGCATTGCATGAGGACGAAGGCCGAGCCGAGATCTTAATCCCTCTCAGCAACTGGACCACCCTCTCTTCAATAGGCTGTTTCGGTTCGCAGAAGGGTCGAGCTGGGCGCCTCTAGTCGCCCCACAGAAGAGAAGCTGTTGTCTTCAAAGATGAAGCGTTTCGGCGCCAGAGTCGTAAGTCGTCGGTGCGCCATCAAAGCCTTATGCACGGTGTTGACGTGATCAACTGCTGCAGCTCTCGCGAGGCAAGGACTCGAGCAAGTCCTCGAAGAAGAACAAAGATTCGAAGGACGGAACAGCATCGCCAAATGCTGCTGCTAGGGATTCCAACCAGTCGCCCGTTTTGACCCCGTCGTCCTCCACCTCGACGCTGAACGACGTCCGCAACAAGCCGCTGCCCCCGAACACTGCCGCTGCTCACGCCGATCACGCTTCGCTGGCTGCTCAGGCTCAGCTTGGCAACACTGGGGCGAACCTTCCTGGCCCCGAGAGGTTCGGGACCGGCGTACCTGGGCAGGGCGCAAACGGCGCCGGGACACCTGCTAGGCATGGGGCCTTACCTCCGACCGTCATCATTAGCCCGAGCGCACCGGTAAGGCCCGGGAACTTCATACCGATCAGTCTACGAGGAGTACTGACGCCTGCTACGTAGCATGTGCCGCCGCCCGGCGCCCCCGAGACCATGCCTCATGATCTCGCCCCTCCCAAGGCGGGCCAGAAGTCCCTGATGTACGATCGCTTACAGCAGACCCCCAAGGATGTTCTTGACGGTCCCAAGACCCCGAGGCGGCAGCACTCGTCCCGCTTCGACATCTCCGCCCATCGGGAGCTAGAGAAGCTGCCCGGTTTCCACGAGGTGCCCCCCGCACGACGTGAGGATCTCTTCATGAAGAAGATCGAACAGTGCAACGTCATCTTCGATTTCAACGACGCTAGCGCCGATATGAAGTCGAAGGAAATCAAGCGATTGGCGCTCCATGAGCTCCTGGATTACGTTGCCAACAATCGGCAGGTTATCACGGAGCCCATGTACCCGGTCGTTGTCGGGATGTTTGCAAAGAACCTGTTCCGCCCGATCCCGCCTCCCGTGAACCCGCAGGGAGAGGCTTTCGACCCGGAAGAAGACGAGCCCGTCCTGGAAGTCGCCTGGCCGCATATACAGGTCGTGTACGAGTTCTTCCTCCGGTTCATCGAGAGCCAGGACTTCAATACGAACATTGCAAAAGCGTACATTGATCATAGCTTCGTCCTCCAGCTGCTCGAGCTGTTTGACTCGGAGGATCCTCGGGAGAGAGACTTCTTGAAGACTACTCTGCACCGCATATACGGCAAATTCCTCAACCTGAGATCCTTCATCCGCCGCTCCATCAACAACGTCTTCTTTCAGTTCACCTACGAGACCGAGCGATTCAACGGCATTGCCGAGCTGCTGGAGATTCTGGGCTCTATCATCAACGGCTTCGCCCTTCCCCTCAAAGAGGAACACAAACTCTTCCTGACGAGGGTGCTCCTCCCTCTTCACAAAGTGAAGAGCTTGAGCATGTACCATCCTCAGCTGGCCTATTGTATCGTGCAGTTCCTCGAGAAGGATGCTTCGCTAACAGAAGACGTATGTCATTCCCGCTTTGCACATTGAGAGAAATGAAGCAAGGAAGAAAAGCAACAAAAAGGGCATCCGAATACTAACTGGGAACGCAGGTCGTGCTTGGCCTTTTACGGTTCTGGCCCAAGGTCAACAGTACCAAAGAGGTTATGTTCCTCAACGAGGTTGAAGACATTTTCGAGGTTATGGATCCGGCCGAGTTCGCCAAGGTCCAAGAGCCTCTGTTCCACCAACTCGCCAAATCCGTGGCGAGCCCCCATTTCCAGGTCGCCGAGCGTGCCCTCTACTTCTGGAACAATGAGTATTTCTGCAACTTGGTCAGCGACAACGTCGAGATCATTTTGCCAATCATGTTTGCGCCGCTCTACGAAAACTCCAAGGGACACTGGAACAGGTTTGTATCTAGATCATCGTCGGTTTGGCCGGATGGTCGAGGCTAACTTCCCGATCAGGACGATCCATGGCATGGTCTACAACGCCATGAAGCTGTTCATGGAGATCAACCCCCAGCTCTTTGACGATTGCTCGCACGAGTACACGGAGCAGCAGAACAACGCTGCGGCCAGGGAGGCTCTCCGCCAGAGGAAATGGGCAGCCATCCAGGAACAAGCCAACCGCAGGAAAGCCGCCATGGCCGCCAATGCCGCCAACGGTTCAAGTGACAAATCCGGACCGCCGCCGCGACAGAAGGCTGTGCCCACGCTGCCGCGCGTCGACGAGGTGGACACGGCCGATGATAATCAGAAGAGACTGAACTCGCTGAAGCTGCAAGATGGTGACCGGAGGGATCGCCGGCCGGAGATGCATGACAGACAAAACTCAATTGGATCGGCGCGAAGTCAGCGGTGATTAGAGACCGTCGTCGCTCCTTCCAATCCCGTAAGCCGTGGGAACGAACCGGGCATCTACCACCCTATAATATCGAAACACAAGTTCTGATGCCGGTGTTTTGTCACGAGTCGGGTCATCGGTGCTGGTTGGAGACAATACATACAAGTCGAGCAGGGGAGCAACGGGCTTCACCAAGGGCGCACGGTCAGGACATGGTCACTCTGTTCGTCGAGTGGAGTGGGCCTCCTCACCCGCAAAGAGAAGGAAAAACAGGAACAAAGGGAGATGAAGTCGTGGAAGACAGGATCGGACAGGATTGGACTGGATGACACGTCCGCGAGTGAGAAACACACGCGGCGAACCCGTTTAAACCCCTCCTTTCCCCCTTTGGCCCATCTTTCCATCCCCGGCCCTTCATTTTTGTTCGGCTTATTTTCTACCAACTTATCTCTCCTTCCCCAGTGATTCAGCTTTTCTCCATGTTTCCTCCCGCTTTTCTTACTTTATTTTTTTCCATTTTTCCATGTCTTCTGCTTCGTCGAGACAAAGTCCCTTCTTTCTATAGTGGGCCCTTTTAACAAATGAGATGGCTATTCCGTGCGTGGTCTACTACTAGGATAGTCCACCCCCTTGCTGTCCTTATTACCCTACATCCAAGCTGACGCAATAGCTGGCTGGGCTAGAGAGTGGATGAGTACGGATCGGCTTTGTCCCCCGTTTTGTTCGTAGGGATGAGTGGGAAGGAGGCGTGTGCCCTTGAGGCGGGACATCTTGGCATCAGTATCCTCGGTAAATAAGCAAATTTCTTGGATGGGGGGTTGGTACGGAATCTCTCAGGTGTGCGGAAGTGGCTCATAAATAGTTTGGGTACTGAATAATAGACGGCGGTATTATTTTGCTATCATTTGGCTCCACACGAAAGACGGCTCTCACGGCCGTCTCTGATCTCATCACCCTGGCCGGTTGATGACAAAGGCAGGGAAGTAGCACCCATTTTTTTTTTTCAAGACGGAGCAAGCTACCTGTACCGTTCCGCTAGCGCCAGCCACTCGGGCCATAACCTCCAACCCCTTGGTAGCCTCCTCTTCCCTGTCCGTGCTGATGGAACCCATTTTGATTGCTCGCAGCCGGTGTCTCTGGTGGCGGCGGCGGGGGTGGAGGAGCCCACCCTCCCGGGAAAGGGGGGGGTGGTACCCCGGTTCCACCGCCGGGGAACATGAGATTCGGCGGTGGCGGCGGCGGAACCGGGGGCCACGAGCCTTGGTAGTTTGGCGGCGGAGGCGGGGGGGCCGGGAAGCCCATGCCGAAGCCGGGCTGTAGTGGCGGTACCGCAGGCGGCACGCAAAAGGGCATTAGTGCTGGCGGGGGTGGTGGAGGAGGCGGCGGAGGCCGTGCTTGATTCCAGCTGCCGGGAGGAGGCCGGTTCGGAGGAACGAAACCGTTGCTCGGCGGTTGAGGGGGTTCTTCATGAGAATAGGGTGAGGATCGAGGCCGGCTCCTAGATCGGCTTCTGGAGCGCGCGGGAGAGAAGTCCGGACTCCGTGGATGGTACCTCCCGTCTCGATTGTCACCAGCGTACTTCCCGTCGCGAGGCCTAGATGCGGACAGTGACCGCCGACGGGACCGCGAGCGGGACCTGCTTCGCGATCGCCGATAGCTGCGGCTCCTGCGCCGATCTGAGCTGGACCGGGACCGGCTCCGGCTCCGGCTCCGGCTCCAGCCCCGTCCCCGGCTTCGGCTTCGGCTTCGGCTACGGGAGTGGCGCCTCCTCTGCGGAGATGCTGACAATCTTGGCCGCTTAAAGGCAGGCCGACTGGGACTCCGGCTGGATATATCGCTGCGGCCCCTGTAGCGGCTGCGGGATCGACTATGCGAACGGCTGTATGACCGTGGCGAGCGCACCCTGCCGCGCTCGCCATCGCGGCCATCGTCCTGTCCACTGCCGCCACGTCTTCTGCGCTTCATCCTCTCGCAAAACGCACGCGACCAGCCGTAGTACGTGTCTCCGCCAATAATCTCTCCGGTTATCTCGTCGATTTCGATACGCTCGCCTAGAGGGCCAATGCAAGGCGGTGATTCATCGTGGTTCGGCTCCGGAGAGTAAATCTTGTCGATATCTGCGAGCAACTTCTTGACAGCCTCGACAAGACTCTTGTCGGCTGGGCCCTGCGAGAGAACGAGGGGCTTGATCATCGAAGGGTTCATCGGTCGGGTCGAGTTCGGCTCCAGAGCAGGAAGCCAGTTCCCTGCAGGAAGATCGTACCACGGTGTCGAGGGGTCGCCGTGCATTGCTGGCATGACCCATGGTGCCGTCTTCGCCGCCTTGGCTACGGGATCGGTCGAGGTGTCGGCGTCCTTGTCATTCTTGCCCTCGTCACTGGAAGATGGGCCTTCGTCGACTGCAGCTCGCAGTTGCTGAATAAAACTGGGAGCAAAATATCCGTTTTCCTCCCAGAGCCCAATCAGATCGTGGATTTTCCGAATATGCTTCGGGCAGTTGATGAAGGATGCAGCGCTCCGAACCAAAGCAGGGAGGGTCGGTTCCAGCTTCTGGGCGAATTCCTTGTCTCGATCCCGATGATAGACGTGGTAGAGGATGTCGCTCAGGATGTAGAGCACATGAAGGCGGCGGCGCTTGGCAGAGGGTATGCGGCCGCTTTTTGGTTCTCCAGCCGGGACATGGCTAGGCCCTTCGAACGACTTGGACAAAGCAACCAGATACTTGCAGAACGGGGCGATGCGGGATGACGAGGGAACCAGATTGCTGAGAGCCCATTGTTTGCATCTCTGGCGCGCGGCTTAGCCCATGGGTCCACAACGGGTGTACAGCGACACGGATGAAGCGTGTTATCAAACCTGGACATTGGAGGGCGAGCATTCGGTGATGGTCGAGTTGACGAGGGCGAGCATCGACTCAATGTCGTCGCGCGAACACGGCCGCGGGTCTGCGCGGAACAGGGCTCCCGACAGCGCCGTCTTGGCGACAATAAGCTCTGCTGACGCCATTGTGAGTGACGCTGACCAGAGAATGGCGACGGAGGAGCGCTGCTCTCGGCCTTGTCGCAAACAGCCGCGCAGCTTCGATGTATCGTCGACTAACGCTCGCCTTGAGTTTACACTGGAGCCGCGTGACGATGGTTGGTTTCGGCAACGGTGCCAAGCCGCCCAAGGCTTTTCTGCCCTGCAGCGTGGGATTGCGCACCGGGAGACCCACCACGATCCCGGCAGCCGAACATGCAACTATCGAAGTTTCGGGTTGGTCCGGATCAACACAGATGTTGGTGTACGGACTAAGTACGGATTACGGATCCGTCGCTACTCCGTACGCGACTTAAAAGTTGATTCATGGACAAGCAGATGTCGATCAGCAATGTACACATAGCTAGCCCGCCATAGTCCAAGAGCGCCCCTTCCCCCCCCTTAGTCCATCTGGGTTCAGAACAAGAGCCCTAGAAGCTCTGCAACTAAGAATAGGTTTGCGCAAACGGTAGAGTACACGGAGGATGTATTGCGATCATGAGTGCGTCATCGGCGTGCTGCCCGAAGGTGTCTTGCGATGTTGTCTCGATCGCGATAGTGCCTCCTCAACTTCAGGTTGTCGTCGTGTTATCGCACCAAAAATAAACTCAAGGAGAGGCGATTCCCGCCGCTTTGTTGCCGCTATTGAAATCCCTATTGTTTTTTGCCCCAATCGCACCCAGCCAGCGGCCTACGAGAACCGATCGCCCTTGGGACTCCTGAATGGAACGCTTGCCTCGTACTTGCTCTTCTCTAAAACTCTCTGGCTTTCGGTAGCCGGCGCATGTCTCGTCGGAGCAGGGTCGCTGCTGGACTCCTGGCTCGGGGAGCCTGCCGTGTCCGTTCTCGCGGGGCCGCCGTTCGCCGGACTGCCGTTTGACCCACCCGTGGTCGCGGACGAAAGGGGCCGGTTCGGCACGTTCTCGGAGTACTCGAGTGATTCAATCATGGCCTTCTTCCTCCGCTGCTCCTCGAGTCGACTCTGACGGTCCGCATTGATGTTCTTCTTCGCAAAATAGTATGCCGCGCCGCCGGCTGTGAGGAGCGTCAAACCAGTCAGCCGCCCAAAGACTGCTATTTATCCCGCTTCCACGTCCTTTTCGACGCAGGGAGATGTTTGCATACCGACACAGAGCGAGCCCCAGCCCATCCTATGTGGGATTCTTCATCAGTCTCGAGCGTCAAGTCGGGCATAGTGGCGCGGATGCGATCTTACCAAAAAGACTTGACCTACAGAGCACAGAACTGCTTTAGCACCAGAGTGCGCCAACCAGTGTAGTAGCATAAACAAATGGAATCACTTACAGTGTTCATGGTGCTTGTGGAAAACTGCCACTGGATTCGAGACTCAAGTTCTGAATGGGCGCTTCTCAATGGTGAGGCGTTTTGTCTTCGTCAAAAGCTCTCGGGTCACAACCGGGTGATGCAATTGACAAGAGCCGAGCTGGCAAAACGGTGACAGGGGTCTAGCAAAAGTCGTACGTTACTCCGTAAAAGATTGTGGAACCAAAAAAAGAGTGGAGCATACTGCAGTTATGTACATACGTACACAACTCCGTGGAGCAAGCCTCCAGGAGTTATTAACATCTCAAGAGTAATTAACTAATCCGCAGCGTTGTAGTAATGTAGTGCAGTGGTGAACGCTGTAACACGTGAGGTACGAAGCACCGAGTGGGCCAGCCATAGCAACTGATGATTCCGTACACTATTTTGACTTAATTGTTGAGCTCCGAGTTTACGAGTACTCCAATATTTCTTTGGTTCCAGTCAAAGGGGACATGTCTGCTGACATTAGTTTCGTATTCTGCACTGCCAGTCTGCGAGCGCATAATAAATTTAGAATAAAGAAAAATAAAAAACAAAATAAAATGGCCTGAGCTGTTTCTACATAGACATCGACAACACACTATCACGAAGTACCTCGTACGCAGAACGGGAATAGAAGTAAGGTACGGTACGTAGGTAGTGATATAATGCAGCGCGCCATGAAAATGACAGTTCACAGGCAACACTGTCCTAGAATCTTCGTCGTTGCAGCAAGCGAATGCTTGACACCACATACTCCGTGCCCCGTACATTACCTTATTTTTACGAAGTCTTGGGTCTCAGTTGGTTCTGCAAGTGGCTCCTGTTTTCGGCAGATGCTTGTTTGTGGGGCACTGTCGGTAGTGTTGGTGCAATTCCTCTGGGTAATACGGATAGGGGGTGGGTTAGGTGCAAGGCACTGCAGGCTGCGCTATACCATAAGCACCTAAGCGTACCTTACCAAAGGGGAAGAAAAGGGCATCCAATCGTCATTTGCCCAGGCAGAGCCACGGCGCATCCACTTTCTGACCGTCATCTGCCGCAGTGGTGCGCAACACCAACACAGGTGCCACGAACATCCCGGAACCCGCCATCGGCGCGCGCCGCACAGCCCCGTCCCGTCTTGCTGGAGCGCAAGTCTCGCGGCAACCCTCGAGACAAAGCGAGTTGTACCTTAATTTTTGCCGTGCCCACCACCACCACTGCCCCGCGGCCGGCCAATGCATCGTTCCCGCATTCTGCGACGCTCAAGACACTCGTTTTCCTTTCCCCTGGCAGAAAGCTGTGCTGGCATCGACTTGGTTCCGGATGTGCGACGGCTCGTGACAGAGGAGCTTCCCTTGCCGAGGGTTGATGGGCCCTTGAGTACGGACTAGTCATCCGCTGACCGAACTGCTGCTGCTCCCGATCCGACTTTGCAGCGCCCATGGATTCTCCGCCAAACGATGGGCCCGACGGCTCGTCCCTTGTAAGCCACTCCCTCTAATGCTTAGCTTAAAATCCCCCGTTCGCGAAGATTCAAAAATGGCTTTGTCTCTTGGTCATGGCTGACCGAGGTGAATTTTGACTGCTGTGCCAGAGGCCCGTGTCTTCGCTGCTGGCCAAGTTCGAGAACCTGAACAAGCCCGATGCCAATCCGCCGCCAACCGGGGCGAGCTCGCGAACAGTATCCCCCGTACCGGCGCCCGCGCTAGCACCGAAGCCCTCACGACTGCGCGAGCGGGATGCGAGCCCGTCGGCGACTCGCGAACCACCGCCCGTCCCCCCGAGCCGTCCACATGACCGGCTGAACGCCTCCAACGCCAACCAAACGACCGCCGCTACCGGCCTTTCCACGTCCCCCTCGCGCCCTCTCCCGCCGCCGATCGCTCCCCGCCCCGCGCACCCTCCGTCGCTCACGGTCGAACCGCCACATTCGCCGCCAAAGAGAGGCGCGGGATTGCCAACAGGCGACCGCCCTGCCTTCGTCAATGCCGACTCGCTGATACAGTCGTCCTCGTCGTCGTCGTCGTCGGCGGCCGCGGCCGCGACCAAGCAATTTAAGATACCTAGCCGTCCCCGTACACCCGTCTCCGAACCCCGCGTATCACCTCGCCTCGCGCCTGCGCAGCCCCCGTCCCCCCCGCCTCCTCGACGGTCCGCGGAACTCAGGCGGGAGCGGGAGAACAGAGATGCCGCCAGGTCGGCTGTTCCACCCCCGGTCAACCGGGCAGAGAAACCGGCCATGGGAGCAGCTCGCTTCTCCCTCTTCGCGCAACCCAGCCAGCCCGCCCAGACCCCCAGTCGCCCGAGCGACAAGGTTTCGCCCTTCAGCAGTCCCCCGAGCAGTAATGGGACCGCCGAAGAAGACACACCTCCCGCGTTGCCCTCGCGACCGAGGGCGAACCCGGAAAGGCCGCAGCGGCCTGGCGCGGTCCAGACAGCCAGCGACCCGTTCGACCCACCACCCCTTCACCCTACGGCAGTCGCTAGGAGGCTGGACAGAGAGAGCGCCAACGGCAAGGCAGGTGGCCCTCTCACGCCGCAGCCCACCGGCGAGCAACCGCCGAAGCTCCCGGCGAGACCCCAGAGCTTTATCGACTCTTCACGACCCGCATACGCGACTTCGGCGCCGCCACCGCGGCCGCCCAGGCCAGTGCTGAACACCAGCTACCCTCACGAGATCGGCGCGGTTGGCGGGGTCGCGCAGAAGCTGGCCGCGTCGACGCCTACTACGCACGCCTCGCCCACGATTCCCAGGCTTAACGGTAGGTCCCTCAACATGGGCACGGATCGTATGCCGAGCAGGATCGCCAACGACTTGCGTGCGCCGACCACCACGCCGTCTACGCCCGTCGAGCACCACCGGTCTCTGGACGCGCAAGCGGCAGGCTCCACCAGGAGTGATGCCCCTGCGCCCATCACGACGGCCTACCCAGACACGTCCAGGACGAATCGGAGCAAGCCTTACCTGAGCAAGGGGGTGCACGAGATCGCCACCAACTACGACAGTCGGGTCTTCGACGTCTGCGGCCCGGTGGTCTGCACCACGGGCACGTATACAAGGGCCTGGAGCGTTCAGGACGGCGAGCTGCTGATGAGCCTGGCCATGGGCGAAGGCATGAAAGGGACGGCCGTCATCTTCAAGCCGGGCGAAAACGTGGACGAGGAAGGGAAGCGCATCTGGGTCGGCAACAATCACGGCGAGCTCCTGGAGGCGGATGTCCAGACGCAAGCCATCCTGAACCAGAGGCCTAACGCCCACGGCCGCTACGAGATCATCAAGATCTACAGGCACTACAACGAGCTGTGGACGCTAGACGAGAGCGGGACGCTGCACGTCTGGGGCCCCGACGAGCGGGGCGTTCCGAACCTGTCGGTGGGCCCCGCGCAATCGTTCCGTGTGCCAAGGGGGCACACGTTTTCGATGGTCGTAGGAGACGAACTGTGGCACGCGACGGGCAAGGAGATACGGGTTTTCCTGCCGACCCTCGACGGGAGGACGCAGTTCCAAGTGCTGATCCGGGCGCTCGTCCAGGACAGCGCCGGCGAGGTGACGTCCGGAACGATCCTCACGACCGACGCGGACAGGGTCTACTTTGGGCACAGCGACGGGAAAGTGAGCATCTACTCGAGGAGCGACTACTCTTGCCTCGGGGTGATGAACGTCAGCCAGTACAAGATCAACTCGCTGGTCGGCGTGGGCCGGTACTTGTGGGCCGGGTTCAACACGGGCAGGATGATGGTGTTCGACATGGAGCAGACGCCGTGGCTCCTCAAGAAGGACTGGCAGGCGCACAAGAACCCCGTCGTCGGGATCGTGGCCGACCGGTCGAGCTTCTACAAGCTCGACCTCTCGCAGGTGGTGTCGCTGGGCGCCGACAACGTGCTGCGCACCTGGGACGGGCTCCTGCAGGAAGACTGGCTCGAGAGCGAGATGAAGCTCAAGGACGTCGAGTACTGCACGTTTGAGAAGATCGGGGTGCTGGTGCTCACGTGGAACGCGGGCGCGTCGACGCCGCACAGCCTGCGCTACTCGGAGGCGGACGCGACCTTCATCCGGGACCTGCTGCAGAGCAGCGGCTCGCCCGACATACTCGTCTTCGGGTTCCAGGAGCTGGTGGACCTGGAGGACAAGACGGCGACGGCGAAGCGGTTCCTCAAGCCCAAGAAGAAGGAGGGCTCGGACCAGGAGCGGATGAGCCACCAGTACCGCGACTGGCGCAACTTCCTGGCGCAGAGCCTGGACGACTACATGTCGGGCGACGTGCTCTACCAGATCCTGCACACGGCGCCGCTGGTCGGCCTCTTCACGTGCATCTTCGTCAAGGCCGACCTCCGGGAGCGCATCAGCAACCTGAGCAGCGCCGAGGTCAAGCGGGGCATGGGCGGGCTGCACGGCAACAAGGGGGCCATCGTGGTGCGCTTCATGGTGGACCACACGTCGCTCTGCTTCGTCAACTGCCACCTGGCGGCGGGCCAGGGGTCGGCCAACGCGCGGCACAACGACATCGCGGCGATCCTGGAGGCGCAGCTGCTGCCGCCGCAGCGGGACCCGGGCGTGCGGATCGACAGCTTCGTCGGGGGCGGCGACGGGTCCATGATCCTGGACCACGAGCTCTGCCTGCTCAACGGGGACCTCAACTACCGCATCGACACCATGAGCCGCGACACGGTGGTGGCGGCGGTCAAGGCGGGCAACCTGGCCAAGCTGCTGGAGCGCGACCAGCTGCTGGTGGCGCGGCGGCGGAACCCGGGCTTCCGGCTGCGCGCGTTCGAGGAGCGGCCGATCGAGTTCGCGCCGACGTACAAGTACGACGTCGGGACCGACAACTACGACACGAGCGAGAAGCGCCGCAGCCCGGCCTGGTGCGACCGGCTGCTGTACCGCTGCGGCGGCGGGCGCGGCCGCATCGAGCAGCTCGACTACCGCCGCCACGAGGTGCGCGTCTCGGACCACCGGCCCGTCAGCGGCCGCTTCCGGTTCGAGGTCAAGCGGATCGACCCCAAGCGCCGGGCGGTCGCCTGGATGGAGTGCCAGCAGCGCTGGGAGGACCGCAGGGGAAGAGAAGGGCAGGAAGAGAAGTGAGTTCTACATATATATATTTGGTCTTTTTGGTTTTTTTGGTCTTCCTTTTGTTTTCGATTCCTTCATTTCGTCTTCCATTCCTTCGTCCGAATGGTGACTGACTACTAACCGTCTACCGCGAATATATAGGATGTACTACTTGACCAAGGTAATCGGCTACGACAAGGCGACGGCCCAGCGTTTGATCAATGAGCGGGCTTCGAGGAGAGTCCATCGTAGTCCCACTAGACATGGGGGAGGGATTAATTGATTTATGGCAGGCTGGGCTTCCTCGTTGTCTGGCATGGTCTTTGCCTGGTCTCTCTCCTTTAGGACGGTACCTGGAACTTGGGGAACCGGGGCGGAAAGGGACACCGCTAATAATGGGACGCGGCTAATGAATGAATGAAGGAGTTAGTAAAAGAGTAAAAGAGAAAGGGGAGGAGGGGTGGACCGGCGACATTTTTTGGTGTCGGTTTTGGGACGCCTGAAGTGGCAGGCAAAATACATATTAGAAGATGCATACATACCATACATACCCTCCACATCCCCCGTCGATGGAGTTGCTGGGCCGGAAGCGAATGATATAGGTGAACGGTTGGCTGCAATGAATCATCTAGTTGAATCGCGGCACAAGGGCCCCGATTGTGTTTTCTTTTGTTTTATTTTTTTGTTTTTTTTTTTTTCTATTTGGTTTTCTACCCTTTTGTTGTTTAGAATACTATAGCCAATGGAAATGAAGTACCTCTATGCATCAAACTGTTACAAAGGAGGGCCTTGGCCGCGGCAAGGATAGCACGATGCCTCAGGTTGGTTCCCAAGTAGGAAAGGGCCAAAAAGGTAGGGTGTTCCCTTGCTTGGTAGCTCCGACCAGTCCAACTTCTTAGGATGACATGGTCGGTCGGAGAGTCATTGGGCCGTGTAGCAAGTCGTGATGTCATTTGCGTCGTTGGGATTACCTGAACCACAGCACCTATGTACTGTACTGTCCAACACAATAACCAACTTCGTCCAACTTCGTCCTCCGCTTGCCCCTCATCGCCATTTGGTCAACGATTGACGGCGCCGAGCTACGTCGTACTTACGAGGCCAAGCCGAATGCGCATCTAACACTTCAGTTCCCGGAGTTTCCGTTTGAACAAGGACGGTTGTCGATGAATAATATACGGAGTACGGCCTTAAGCTTCAATTCCTCCGCATAAGATCGACACCAGCCGCAGTCAACCGATTATAATATATATATAACACTTACACGGTGCGAGTGACGAGGATTGTGATGTCGCTGCGTGACAGAGTTCATGATTAACAAATAGTTGGCAGTGACGAGACTACGAGAAACTACTCGAGCCTCTCTGCCTACACCAACCTACTTATACCCGACTCACTGAATGTGGGCATTGACACGACCGGTCTCACCAAGTCTGAAGACCCTGACTGCCGCGACTAGGCTATCTCGACTTGCTCACTCTACCAACATGGCTTCCACCGCCGACCTCCCCTACAACGTGCACGTCACCCCGGACAATACCGGGCTCTGGCACATCAGGCAGACGGACGAGGCGGCCAAGAAGGTCTCGGAGCTCTTGCAGGAGGACATGGAAGTCAGTTTGCATTTCTGCCCTGCTTCTCTCCCCCCTTTTCCTTCGGCTTCACGGCCCCCGACTGTCCTCTCCTCTTGCTAACCAACCGCTTCTGTTTCCATCTCCTTAGAAACACCACGTTTTCTTCAACCAACTCCACTACCACAACCACGTACGCCCCCGCCCCAACCGCCCCCCCCCCCCCCCTTCTCTTCACTCTGTCTCTCTTCCTAACCTACTGCCATCTGCTTCTTCTTTCCCTTTGACAGATCCCCCACCACCTACTGGCCCTCTACGGCACCGGCGCCCCTCCGTCCTCGCTCCAGACCGCCTACGTCAACAACACAACGTACCAACGCCCCGCCCTTCCCCCGCACACCAACGAGCCCGTCAACCTGCACCCCTGGCCGTCCGCCGCCGCCCGCTACCTCGGCGACGAGACCTACTACCCGGACTTTCTGCGCTTCTTCCAGTCCGAGATGCCCGCCGCCGCCGCCGCCTCCGGACCTTCTTCTTCTTCATGGCAGCCCGTGGTCCGCAAGTACCTCTTCGACAGCGGCAGCGACGACCTGCTGCTCCGCATGTTCGCCGGCGTCCTGCACCCGCTCATCCAGCTCATGTACGGGGTCGAGTGGGGCCAGGAGGCCATCGTGGCCGAGGCCCTGGCGCAGGCCGCCGTGCACGAGGGCTGGGTGGGCGAGTACCTGCTCGAGGCCGAGCGGCTGGCGCGGCAGGGAGGTGAGGAGGGGGAGGGGAAGGGGAAGGAGGCGGGAGAAGGGGTGATGGAGCTGATCGCGGCGGTGCGGGCGAATCCCAAGCTGGCGGGCGCGGCCCGGCACGGGGACGCCAACAAGATCCGGGACGGCGTGCTCGCGCGCGCCAGGGACGAGATGCTGGCCATCGCGGCCAGGGTCCGGGTCCGGCCGGACCAGAAGGAGGTCGAGGAGAAGACGGCCGAGATGTTTGACGCCGCGCTCTTCGTCGCCGCCGCCGCCGCCATGGTCAAGGACGGAAAGCAGCCCAAGTTTGACTTCTTTTTGATGTGAGTTCTCTTTCTCTCTCTCTCTCTCTGTCTTTTTTCTTTTCTTTTCTCTTTGCGTCCTGACAGGGTCTTTTGAAAGGGGAGAAAAGCAAAAGTGAAGAGGGCGAAACTTAATAAAGGTCTTCGGAGAAGATGCAGGCGCTAACAACAACACTACCAAACGACAAATAGGCACCATGTCACCTCCAGCCCCTTCTTCGTCACGCTCAATGCTCAGGACTGGGTCCCCGTCGAGATCAAGGCGCGCATGTTGGAGTGGAAGATCCGGATGGACCTGCTCCAGTACGTCGCGCGCGGCGCACCAGAGCTGCCGGCCGAGAAGCTGGCGGCGTACCAGCCGCGGAAGCCCGGGGCCGGGGGCTCGCTGGCCGGTGAGTATACCATTTCTTGACTGTGTAGTGTTCGTTCGGAAACAAGGAGGTGAAAGACATGCTGACGGAGGGTAAACAGATATCATTGCCCGCCTGCACACATTTCAGGACGACGGCCACGGCATCAAGCTCGGCCGGGCCGCAGTCATTTGCCACAACATCTGCAAGAAGTACGAGCAGGAGGGCAAGGGCTGGTTGAAGTTGACAGGGGACGAGCTTTGGAACAAGGTGTGCCATCTGATTGTTGACTCGCTTGAGGCACCTGGCCCGAGATGGGTCCGGAGCTGCGGCTTCGACGAAGCCTGGGAGGTATGTCGCCACTCTACTCGAGGACATCCCACGGACCCAGAGAGAGAGAGAGAGAACCCGGGCTGACTGACTGGCACAGGAAATCCCGAATATCTAAGCTTATGGAAAAGCTGCTGAACAAGACGGGTATCCAATGTTCAAGCCTGATTCAAAAAGGCGTCAGACAGCCACCAACGGAAAAAAAAGAGACTGTAAACACCTAGCAATTGGTATCAACCTGTCTTCCCACAACGCCGTCCTATTCATACCTAGTCTAGCCCAATCCACTCCTCCTCCTCCTCCTCCTCCTCCTCCTCACTCACGTCTTCCTGCATGACATCGTTTAGCGTGACCTGCTTCGTTGTCGAAGGCAATGCCTTCATCCCGAGGTCCTCAAACCCGCCGGGCTCGCCACCAGCCGGCTTGCTGTCCCTGGCTTGTCCAAGGAGGTAATCCACCATGTAAGCGTTCTCATCGGCCAGTCGCCTGATCTCGTCTTTCATCTTGGCCACCGCCCTCGCAACCACGCGCAGTTCCACGTCGACCTTGCCCCGGTTGGCTGTCAGCCACGCGCCGTGCTTGTCCACCAGCGCCTTGATCCAGAGCAGGCAGAACTCGACATGCGGCGACTGCTCCGTCTGGGCGGCGATATAGCGCAGCAGCCGTGCCACGTACACGGTAGGGAACTGCTCGACGACCAGACCAATCTCCGTGTACGGGATCGCTTGGAACACCCGCTGGATGAGGCCGGCCTCGTTCAGGCGGAAGGCCATGACCAGCGCCTTGAGGTAATCCCTCTCCTTCTCCAGCACGGCGAGGGTGGAAGCAGGCGTGATCTCCATGTTCAGGTCGAACGGGTCGAACTGCACGGTGCTGTCGAGGCTGTAGATCAAGAGACCTTCTGTTGACGCGGCACAGAAGGACGAGCCGCTTGGCGAGAACGCCACGCCGGTCACCCTCACTTCTGGCCTCTTCTTTCTGGCCGAAGGGTCACCCCGTTTGGAGCCGGGCAGCGACCTGTCAATCCGGTCCTCCAGGTCCGATGCCTCGCCTTGATCGTCGAGGAGCTCGGCAGGCCCTGCTTCTGTGAGCCGCTTGCTGTTGAGGAACTCTTGGGTGCCCGAGAGCGACAGGTTGACGCTCACGGTGAACTTTTTGAGGAGCACCATGGTTGTGACAGAGTATAGGCAGATATATTTGCTGTTTCCGCCCGCCAGGAGGCAAGATCCGTCCATGCTGTAACGGATGGTGTTGAAGCTCTTGGTACCCGCCACGTTCGCAGCCGCCCTGCGATCGGTGATTCTGCGCCCTCCTGAAACGTCGCGGCGCCCGTCAACGCCCGAGACCTGCTGGGCTTCCGACACGGACCAGAATGATAACTGCCCGTCAAGCGTCGAAATGGCGATCTGTAGCGAATCCGGCCGGAACGCGATGTCTAGAACGTCCGACTGCAGCTGAAGCGGCTCGCTCGTCTGCGTTCGGCTGAAGATGGACCAGATCCTGGCTGTCCGGTCCCAGCTGCCGCTGACCAAGAGGCCGCCGTTCGGGGCAAACGCGAGAGACGACACGGGCCCTTCATGGCCGGCTAGCCGGTCAAGCAGCTGGCCGGTCTGGACGGACCAGATGTGAATGTCAAAGGAGTCGATTGACCCTGCAGCAACCACTTCTCCGCTGGGATCGACCGCCATGCAGGTGAAAGAGAGCCTCTCGGGAGCGGTAAACGTCCTGAAATTCCTGTACCTGATGAGGTCCCACGCCCGGACGGACCCGTCCAAGCTAGCAGTGAAAAGGACATTGCCCTTCTTGGCAAACTCGCAAGCCGTGACACCGCTGGTGTGCTCGGTGAACGTCACTATGCAGAAACCGGACTCAATTTCCCACACCTTGATCTTGCCGTCGTCCGCCGTCGTCACGATGCGCTGGCCGTCCGGCGAGTAAACGAGCGCATTCAAGGAGTCGAAGTGGCCCTGCTGTTTCAGGATGTACGACTCGGACTGCCACTCCCACACCAACAGCTGGCCCAGTTTCGACGCCCCAAAGGCCAGCCACTCTCCGCTCTTGTTGATCGTCACAAAGTCGATCTCGTTCTGCGAGATGCTGAGCGTGTGGATCATGTTGAAATCGGGCAATTCGTAGAGCCCGAAGATACCGTTCGAGAAGCCGGCGACGAGCAGGTTCGATTCGGCGTGAAAGGCAGCGCACCGGAGGGTTGCGGCGTTCTGCATAAAGTAATGCCTGTTGACGATCCTCCACTGCATGTCCGACTCGTCTAGCATCTCATCCTCGTCCCGGCCCGGCTTTGTCGTGTACTGCCATTCGAACAAGGCTCCATCCTTGCTCACAGTCCAGATTGTCTCCTGGTCTTTGGAGAACCAAGCACCGACGACTCCCTGCCTATGACCCGACAGCACCGTGGGCGTGAACCCTGTCTCCGGGTTTAAGCTCCATATCCTCGCCGTCAGATCCTTCGACGCGCTCAAGAAGAACCGAGAATCGCTCGACCATTCGAGATGCCGGACATCGTCAAAGTGCTGTGTGTGAGTGTGGTGGCGGACGAACGGCGCAAACTCGAGGTCGCCTTCGGCGTTCGTGTCGGGTGTCGAGGGGACGTGCCAGACCTCGATCTTCCTCCCCAGCCCAACCACAAAATAGCGACCGGATGGCGAGAAAGCCAGCGCCGTGACATGCGACCTAAAGGAAAAGTGGTACAAGACCACACGACGCGGGACGTGGGTCAAGATTGCCTGGCCATCTTCGTCGATCGAGAGGAGCAGGTTGCCTTGCGGGGTAAGGCCTATCCTCGCGATGTTCTTCCGGTGGGCAAACGGGAGGGTGTACGACTTATTGCTGGACTCGGTTAGCCAAGCTCGACCTCGACCCGCCCCGCCCTCATATCAACGGCGCAGTGGGAACATACTCGACGAGGTTGAAGACGGTAACTCGGTTACCGACGGGAGAGAACAGATGGGTGCCGTCTGGGCTGAACAGGAGGTTGCCCCGGCAGTAGACTGTTCCCAGCAAGTTGGAGAACTTGAAATCTGTCTTCATGGTTGTGTCTGGTCCATCTCCCAGCCGATGGATGAGATCGACCTGCAAACTTAGTGATTAGTGTAGCCTCCGGTCGCCAATCGCGGGATCTTGCCCTTGCTCGCCGCCCAAAAAATTGGTAACTTTTTAGCGGGTCCGGCGAATTCTTTCTCCTAACCTCCGACGAGCCCCGGACCATGCTTGGCAGGGACGCCTTTGTTGCCTTCTGGGGAAAGTGGAAAAGGGGAGGAGAGGGAGCACGGGAACGGCCCACTCAGCTTCGAGCGCTGCTCATGCTGTCTTTCGTAAAGTTAGCTGATCCGTGCACGACAGCTTCGCTGGTCTGGAAATTTGACGGCCAAATTCCCCTGAAGCACGAACACCCAACCCGAGCTTCGACCCCATTCTCCTCGTACCGGTGAACTCCAACCCACCACCGCCTCGCCCGCTTCCGCAACGCCAGAACCCAATCCGGCTTGCCCGCTGTTGTGGCAGTAGAGCTCTTTGATACACTCCACCGTTTTATCTCCTTTCGTGAATACTTAGCTCGAGATGGCTCCAGCCGCTGCCGAGAGCGCGTCGCCGATTGGCATTGCCAATCTGCCCAACCAGCGGCACAAGATTGTCGCGAAGAGGGGTGCCGCATTCACCATCATGGTCAGGAGAAAAAATTGTTTTTTTCTCTTGGGTTGCCACTTTTTCTTCTAACCCGCTGCTAGGTTGCTGGCGAGTCCGGGCTGGGCAAGACGACCTTCATTAACACGCTCTTCTCCACCACCATCAAGAACTACGCCGACCATAAGCGCCGGCACCAGAAGCAGATCGACAAGACGGTCGAGATCGAGATTACCAAGGCTGAGTTGGAGGAGAAGTTCTTCAAGGGTATGCACCACCAGGGCCCACACATACCACTTTGTAGGTCCATGAGCACGAGACGCTAACCGGCAGCCAGTCCGCCTGACTGTCATCGATACCCCGGGCTTTGGCGACTATGTCAACAACCGGGACTCGTGGATGCCCATCATCGAGTTCCTCGACGACCAGCATGAGTCGTACATGCTCCAGGAGCAGCAGCCGCGCCGCCAGGACAAGATCGACCTCCGCGTGCACGCTTGCCTGTACTTTATCCGTCCCACCGGCCACACCCTTAAGCCGCTTGATATCGAGGTCATGAAGAGGCTGTGCACGCGCGTCAACCTTATCCCAGTCATTGCCAAGGCTGACACCCTCAGCCCGGCAGACCTGGCCAAGTTCAAGCAGAGAGTGAGCATGAAGCCTCTGCGCTGGTGCTACGACCACCAATGCTGATTGATTGTCTACAGATTCGCGCGGTCATTGAGGCCCAGAATATCAAGATCTACCAGCCGCCGGTTGAGGAGGACGACGAGGCGGCCGCCCAGCACGCGCGCAGCTTGATGGCTGCGATGCCCTTCGCCGTCATTGGCTCCGAGAAGGACGTCAAGACGAACGACGGGCGCATTGTCAAGGGCCGCCAGTACTCGTGGGGCGTGGCCGAGGTTGAGAACGAGGACCACTGCGACTTCAAGAAGCTGCGTTCGATCCTGATCCGCACCCACATGCTGGACCTCATCCACACGACCGAGGAGCTCCACTACGAGGCGTACCGCGCCCAGCAGATGGAGACGCGCAAGTTCGGGGAGGCGCGTCCGAGAAAGCTCGACAACCCCAAGTTCAAGGAGGAGGAGGACGCGCTGCGCAAGCGCTTCACCGAGCAGGTCAAGATCGAGGAGCAGCGCTTCCGGCAATGGGAGCAGAAGCTCATTGCCGAGCGCGACCGCCTCAACAAGGACCTCGAGCAGACGCATGCCCAGATCAAGCAGCTCGAGGCCGAGCTGGAACAGCTGCAGGGCAACGCCGTCCGCAGCCACGGACGTCGCTAGGGAACGACCGCGGCTCCCAGGTACTGGCCTGCCGCCTCCTGAATCGTGTCGACATGCGGTTCACGGCCTTCTCAGCTCTGCTCAGCCGGGTCGTGATAGGCTCGTGAACCGGACAGCCTGTTGGACATCGGCTCATCGCGGCCTGGCCCAACTTTTCTTTCCTACCTCTTTCTTGTGCTTTTTTTTTTCTTGCTCTATACTCCCCAAGTTAGTTATTCAATAGTACACGGGGAAAGGTGCGTAGATCCTTGATCGAAGGACAGAGGAACTCGGGACTAGTGCCAGGGACTCCGAGTCGCCATCCTTGACGGACTCAGCCTTCTCGCCAATTACTTTCTGGAAGTCCTCACTTTATTTGGACCTTAGGATTGATGTAATTTAGCCGCCCCTTTCATGATACCAGATAATGAGAAAGGCTGCCTGTCTTGAAACAACTGGAACTCCCGGCGCTGAACCTTCGGGTCATTGATCCGAACCACCTAATTATTCCCAAAACAACAGAGACAAAACGTACAGGAATGCCCGCTCAGCAAGGCATGATAAACCGACCCAAAGGCCACCAATACCGCTCTCTCTTCGCTTCTCCTAGACAGCGTCCATAGTCGCTCGCGTCGTCAGTTGCTCGTTCTTGTTACCGAGCTTGGATATCTGCAAAAACGCATCAACCCCGTAGCCCTCTAGGCTATGCAGAGCAAGGCTCCCCGCCCAGTACTCGGCGTATACCCTGCTCAGCGGCAATCCCATGCCCAGGCGCAAATTCGGCGGCCGACTGGACAGCGACGCCAGGGAGCTGTTGATGTCTCTGCTAATCTCGCCGCCCTCGATCGAAGTACTGCGGTTCTCATTGTCCTTGTCCTCGTGGTCATCATGGGCCTGACCGTGCTGCTCCAGCTGCAGCTCCTGCATCGTCGCCGCCATCTTGGGCACCTTGCCGAGGTTAGCCAGGATCTTGCCGGTCGCGGGCCCCTTGCTGAACGACCACAGGTAGGGCATGACCTCGCGCGGGATGCCGCCGCCCTGGTCCGAGATGCGGATGATGACGTGCTGCTGGCTCTCGCAGATGGTCACCTCGATCGGCGGCGGGGGCCTGGACGGGTCGGGGTGGTCCTTGTCCTTGCGGCGCTGGTGCCGCTCGGCGACGGCCTGGACCGAGTTCCGCAGAAGCTCGCCGATGATGTACTCGAGGTGGCTGAGGATGTACGGGAAGTTGGCGTCGAGGTGGCCGTCGATGTGGATCTCGGGCAGCTGCACGTCCGGCCCGTACGCCCGCTGCAGGATCTCGCGGACGGCTTTGCCGCAGCGCGAGACCACGTCCTTGGCGATGCACTTGAGGAACACTTCGCCAATGAATTCGGTCTCGGAGAGCTTGGCGCCTGGGAAGAACCACGGCGCGTGGAAGGTTTCGGTTAGGGCGAGGTGCTGCTCAGCGATGACGCGGCGGGAGATACGCTAGGGTTGGGCAGTTAGCGGGTTTTTCGTTATGGATTATGGATGTAGAGGATGCTGGTTCTGGGTGACTAACGGATCGGAGGATGGTGTTCATGAACTTGTCCAACTCCGCTGCGTCCATGAGCCCGTTGCACTCGAGGATGCCCATTGCCAGCTTGGGAATAACCGTCAAATGGGCCCTCAGCATGGACCGTATCGTTTTGCAGAAGCGGTCGTTGTCATCAAGTGTTTTAATCTCCCTCACTTTCCGGAATGTGTCGAAAGCTGTATAGTACAAGTCATAGACTTCATTCATATGCGGGTTTGTGACGACGACGTAGGGCAGCTGTTGCATGTCGCGAATCCTGTGGGCGATTCTGAGAGGCGATTCCTGGTCAGAAACAGAAGAACTCTAGTGCAGGTCTTCGAGTTCAAACTTGCCTTGTGGGCAGCTCAGTCCGGACATAGTTGGCTGAGCTGAGTAGCCTGGACTCGGTCAAGGAGCGGCCGAACACCATGAGCTGCCGTAGACTAATAGGACGGGCTTCCCGTGCAACCCATCTGGGACGGGATGTTAGCACGTCGTATGAGTAGAACTAGAGGCGGCCATGATAAGCAGGCAATGTGTGCAGCAACACGTACTCATCTAGGACAGACACCGGGCGCCATTTGGGGCTCGGAGCATGAGAATACCGCGCCATTGGTGTTGTTGTAACTCGATCGCAGAACTGCGCTCGCGCTGCGATGCCCGGCGGCCCAGCAATCCTCATTAGCCGGGCGGTTGCCGTGGCATGGTGCACCGAGAAGCGCGGCATACCGTCCCTGCCATGCGGCGTGAGGACAGCAGCACTTGGACTAGTTCAAGTGGCGTTGATGTTGAATGACGCGGATGCGCGACGATGGAAATCACGTCGGCCAAGACTATGCACGGAAAGAGATAAAGGCGGTCACATAGCAAGGCTGTGACTCAGATGGCAGCTTCAAGTCTGGTACAGGCTGCTACAAGCTGCCGCAAAGAGCACTGGAGGAGAGCACCGGAGGAGCTATCGTCCTAAAAGACTCTGGAAGTTGCATGGCGTACGGAGTAATGCTGCGATATCGCACCCGACGGGGCTTGCCAGGTTATCAGGAACGTACCTCGGTACCTCCGTATCGGGCCCTGATGTTTGCAGCCTCTTGCTAGTTTACCCCACATCACAGGAAGGTTCCCACCATGTTACTCACATGTGGGCCGGGGTGTCACAGTGCGGACATTAGCCATAAGCCTCCCAGCACACTGTGCCACAGGTGAAGCCTCTTGGGGATCCCAGAACTTGTTTCGAGGATACCTTCAAGTCCACCTTTCAAAGTCATTCTTGATCTGCCTGTCCGAACCTAATGAAGCATGATTCTTCAATCTGTAATGTCCATTGTGTATAGCATTTCCTCACTGAATGCCCTGCCCGTCCTGTCCACCCCTGCTCTTGTTTCAAAGCACGCCACGGAGCAACTGATAGAGCACGTCCGTCTCATGAAAACTCGCCGAGTAAATGCCAAACTTCAATCATATGTTATGCTGGTTTAAGACATTCCGCATTCACGTTAATTCTGTAAAACATGGTTGCTGAATAAAGGTTTTGAGCCTTGTTGCTTCGTCTTCAGTTGCTAACTCCAAGGGTGACAACCTCACTCGGCACCCCACGTCATTGGAGGGGCGGATGTTGCGGCAGATGTTTCTTGGGAGATTCTACGTTAGACCAGTACGATGCTTCCTTGCGAATGGAGTCCGATTTATGCGAGCTTCAATGTACCTGCTGACATACCAAGCCTCGAGGTACCCCACGTGTCATGCGCAGTTTGCCGAAGGCTAAAAGCCGTGTGCTGCGCCTTCTTGCCAGCGACAGCACCAGGAACCCAAGCAGTCCCTGTACTCCGTAGTTGAGTTCCCATCCACACCCTCCATCTTTACCACCCTGAAAGTTGCTTGCTGGAGTTCCTGCCTGTATAGTACAGGTTCGTTTTTACCCCTTGTTGCTGCTGCAGCAGTTTGCCGTTTTGCAGGGCCGCGGCATCCATTTTCATTCACCAGCATATTCTTCACTCCATTATTTGCCCCTCATAAGCCTCTCGCGGGTCGCCCAACAGTGGCACTGGCTCCCGGCTCCGCGTGCAGAAGGGAGGAGCTCCTGACGTGACCCGCCATCGCCGGCTTCCTGCCTTCCTTCTTAACACCGTGACCCCTTCAAGATGGTGAGTCTTCCCGTCAGCGGACACCTCAGAGATTCGACCTGCCACGTTTTCCACAGCCTGCTTCTCTTCCCCGCTTGCTCTTCGGCCAGTTTCTGCGCTGCGCCTGGTCTCCATTTACCATTGGCGCCAGAGATTCCCCTCGCCGACATCTCCCCCAATCGCCAACATGGACGGCGCTGCCCCGCCAACCGGCGACCTCGCTAACCTGAGCCTCCAGGACGACAACCAGACCCCCGGTGCCGCGTCACCCAATGTCATGATGGTCGACGCGCCGGAGGAGCATGTCGTCCACACGAATGGCACCGAGCCCGAGGACGTCGCCATCATCAACCCCGACAGCATGGATACAGACGCACCCCTCCTCGCAAGCGACTGTACGTCAGGGCCCCGTCTCTGCTACCCGACCCTTTCTCTCGCTGACCCGCCCCAGATGAGGCGATGAAACAGCATGTGCTGCCGCCGCTGCCAGAAGAACCCAGAGTCCTGGACGATCAGGTTCACACATGGACGGTCGAGGGATGGCGGTCATTACTCAAGAAGGAGCATGGTCCGATATTTTACGCCGGCGGTTACCCATGGTACGCTGCATCGATTTGCCAATGGGTTTCCAACGGAGGTCTAACGACAATGTAGGCGAATCCTCCTCTTCCCGTTCGGTAACAACGTCCTTGACCAATGCTCCATCTATCTCGAGCACGGCTTCGAAGCGAACAACGTCCCGGAGGACTGGAGCTGCTGCGTGCAGTTTGCGCTCGTGTTGTGGAACAAGAACCACCCGCATATCTTCTTCCAACATTCCGCCCACCATCGCTTCACAAAGGAGGAGAGCGATTGGGGTTTCACGAGGTTTCTCGAGACCCGCAAGATGTTCAATCCCGTCTGGGAGAATGCGGACCGGCCGCTTATCGAGAACGAGTGTGCCAACATCAGCGCATACGTCCGGGTCGTTGAGGACGAGACTGGCGTCTTGTGGCACAACTTCAACAACTACGACTCGAAAAAGGAGACTGGTTATGTTGGCCTCAAGAACCAGGGTGCCACCTGCTACCTGAACTCTCTCCTGCAGTCATTATACTTCACAAATGCCTTCCGCAAGGTGCGTGTGCTTCACCGCAGCCCCCTCCAAAGACCTCCCAACCCGGCTAACGTTCTCGTAGGCTATCTACCGGATCCCCACGCAGGAGGACGAAAGCATGCAAAACAGCGCGTACACGCTGCAGAGACTCTTCTACCAACTGCAAACCTCCAACACGGCTGTGGGAACCAACGAGCTCACCAAGTCCTTTGGCTGGGAAACGCGCCACATCTTTGAGCAGCAAGACGTGCAAGAGCTCTCCAGGAAGCTCATGGAGCGCATGGAAGAGAAGATGAAGGGTACCGAATTCGAGAAGGCGCTTCCACAATTGTTTAGCGGCAAGATCAAGACGTACATCTCTTGCATCAACGTGCCCTACGAGTCTAGCCGAATCGAAGATTTTTGGGACGTCCAGCTCAACGTGAGCGGGAACGAGAACCTTCTGGAGAGCTTCCAGGACTACATTCAGGTGGAGAAGCTTGATGGGGAGAACCAGTACTTCGCCGGCGACCAATACAAGCTGCAGGATGCGAACAAGGGCGTCATCTTCCAGTCATTCCCTGACGTCTTGCATCTGCAGCTCAAGCGCTTCCAGTACGATATACAGCGCGACGCCATGATGAAGATCAACGACCGCTACGAATTCCCCGAGGAGTTTGACGCCTCGCTCTACCTGGACAAAGACGCGGACAAATCGGAGCCTTGGGAGTACCAGCTGCACGGCGTCTTGGTGCACAGCGGCGACCTCAACGCCGGCCATTACTACGCCTTTATAAAGCCGAACAAGGAAGGCTGGTGGTACAAGTACGACGATGATAAAGTCACCAAGGCGACGAAACGGGAAGTGCTCGAAGAAAACTTCGGCGGCCCGTTCAAGTTGCCCAACGGCCAAATGCGCCCCCTTGGCAACAAGAAAGGCCCCATCATGAGGCCCAACAGCGCATACATGCTGGTGTACATTCGCAAGTCCAGGCTCGACAAGGTCCTCTGTCCGGTCACCGAAGAGGACACTCCGGAGCATCTTCGTAAGTGTAAAAGATTTCACGAGTCCACAGGCCTCTTGCACGCTGACACTCTTGGACAGGGAGGAGGTTCGCGGAGGAGTACGCTCTCCGGGAGGCGCGGCGCAAGGAGAGGGAAGAGCAGCACTTGTATCTCTGGGTGAAGGCCATCACAGAAGCCACGTTCCAGCAACATGGCAGTACTGACCTCACCAATTTTGATGCGACGCCAGATACAGATCCGGCAGCGCCAAGGTTTTACCGCCTGCTTCGCACCGCGCCGATGCAGGAGCTGGTCAACCAGATCGCGGCGGATATCGGCCAGGATCCGAAACATGTTAGGCTTTGGATCATGGTCAACCGTCAGAATAAAACCGTTCGGCCGGATCAGCCCGTCATGGATCTCCGACCGACTGTCGAGGAGACGTACAACCGAGCAGCGGCGCATAGGGATCAAGCACTTCGCGTGTGGGTCGAAGTTGCTGAGGAATTCAATGCCGACGGCACGGCTGTGTGGCCGACATATGCCCCTGGGCTGGCGAACGGGGCTGTCGTGAAGAACGACCTCATCCTGCTCTTCCTCAAACGATTCGACGCGGACGCCCAGGAGTTGAGGGGTGTTGGCCATGTTTACATGAGCAAGGAGAAGAAGGTTGAGGAGCTGATCCCAGTCATCATGAAGAAGATGGGCTGGGACAAGCTGTCAAGTGACGAGAAGATCCAACTCTGGGAGGTAAAGATTGACGAAACCGCCCACTTTCACGCTCGCAGAGAAATCGCTAAAATTATCCCAGGAGATCAAACCTAATATGATTGAGGGCCTCAGAGGGAAGCAGTCTCTCAAGGCGGCAGAGCTCCAGGACGGAGACATCATCTGCTTCCAGCGGATTCATGAGCGGAAGCCAAAGCTGAGTCTGGGCGACAAGAACGACAAGCAATCATCCGAGGAGGTGTAAGTCGCGCAATACATGTTCTGACTTGAGCATGCGGCAGCTGACGTCTTGGGTAGAAAATCGTTGGACCGTTCTGAGGATGCCCGAGAGTACTACGACTTCCTCCTCCATAGGCGGGTCGTCTGGTTCCGCGCCCATCCTCAGAAATGCGATGCCGAGACTTATAAGGATTTTGAAATGGTTCTGAACTCCAAGATAAGCTACGACAAGCTGTCAGAGAAGGTTGGCGAGAAGTTGGGAGTTGAACCCACGCATCTTCGATTTTACACGGTGAATGCCAGCTCCGGGAACCCTAGGGCGGCGGTTAAGAGAGGCCAGAACCAAACACTCCAGAACATTCTCGTCCCGGCCGGCTACGGGCAATTAAACATGAATCAGCGCAACGACGCCTTGTTCTTCGAGGTGCTGGAGATGAGCCTCGCCGAGCTAGACACCAAGAAAAGCATCAGAATCACCCTCCTCAGCGAGGGAATCACGAAGGAGGTAAGTTGGCGGCATTGACGGCTCGGCCTGAGGAATCCTGCTAAAATTGGCTTCAGGAGCAATTCGACGTCTTGGTGCCCAAGAACGGTCAAGTGAAAGACCTTATCGGCTGTTTGACTGCAAAGGCGAAGATCCCTAGCGAGGAAGAGGGGGGGCCGATTCGGGTCTACGAGGTCAGCAACCACAAGTTCTTCCGAGAGCTGGAGCGGACCTATCCCGTCATCAGTATCAACGACTACACGACGGTGATAGCGGAGCGGATACCGCCCGAGGAAGTCGAGGCCGAGGACCCAAGGGACTTCATCTCGGTGTTCCAGTTCCATGGCGAACCCAGCAAGGCGCACGGCATCCCGTTCCGCTTCCTTCTCAAGGAGGGCGAGGTGTTTTCGGAGACCAAGAAGCGGCTCGAAAAGCGGACGGGACTCAAAGGCAAGAGCTTCGAGAAGATCAAATTCGCTGTGGTCCGCAGGGCGCAATTCTCAAGGCCGCAGTACTTGAACGATGGTGAGCAACCTTTTCCGATTCCCGGGCTGTTGTTGCAACGCGACACTAACTCAAATCGCCGCAGACGACTGCCTCTGGGAGGTGGCCGCGAACCCGGATGACTCCCTTGGCTTGGACCATCCCGACCGGACACGGGCGGTGCGGAACGGCGCCGGGGACCTGTTTCTCAAGGGCTAGACGGATCGGCTTTATATATACGGGGTATGCATTCGTTTTGGCAGTGTTGCAACTCCCCGCATGTGTATCCTTATGTCCGTGGCGCCCGGCAAGCGGGTTGATCATTGACACCCCCTCCCCCCCCCCAAAAAAAAAAAACAAAAAAAGAAAAAAAAACAAAGTTGGTAGCATTGGGATTCAGATATTACATGTGCTGGTTAGTTCCTCTTGTCTCTGGTTCTTTTTCCGGTTTCAAGGGGATAGGAGAGAAAGAGAGTCAAGGAGGGCTTTACTGCTCTTCCGGGTTACGTTATGCCTGGATAACTTCGACGTACGGTATAGGTTGGAACTGAAGGGATACAGGAGGAATGTAGACGCTCAGTGTGGTATGGGGAGAATGGGGTCCTTGGTGATGGATGAGCACAGCCTGTGATGGACATGGGAGAAGGTCCTGCATAGTTTGGCGAGCTACTAGAGGACATGGTTCGTGCCCGTCACTATTGGGTGTCATGCCGAATTAAATGCATGTACCAGCAAGCAGTCGTTATAGACGTTTTTATCCATCCATGCTGGACAGGGGCGCTTGTCAATACAAACTACCGATACTCCGTAGCTCGCTCTCTTTCAAAATTATCACTTACGAAAGTATGCCGTACGGATTACGGATTACACATATTACATTACCACCTGGGTAACGTACCTACCTAGGTACCCTGACTGAGTGGACCACAGCAGGCGGTGGCAATTGGCAAAAACAACGCCGTCTGCGGCCGATAAGGAACTTTTTCGCTTGGGGCGCGCGGTCGCGCGGGTCTCCGATAACCTCGCCCGCATCCAAATCTATCGCCATCATCCGATCCCTGCAGACGCAGCACTCGGCTCTCTGCAGAGCCGACAAGCAACAACGGTACACCTTTTTTTCTTTTTCGCCGGTCCTTTTACCTTAACGAGATAGAAACCATCCGAGCGCGGCCACGACGGGATTCCTTCTGCCGATTCTCGGGTTCGCAAGCGAGGGAAGAGAGGAGGACACAAGGGACATCGGACAGTCTCGGGACGAACCATGAACTTCCCCGGCAGCAGCGGCGGCGGCCTCGGTGGTGGCCTCGGCGGACTGGGTGGCTCTGCTGGTGGTGGTGCCGCCGGTGTCCCCGGAATCCCGTCTGTCGGCGGGAGGACCGGGGCGCCCGCGTCGGCGGGGTTCGATCCGAACGACCCCAACGTCAAATGGGTACGTACGGTGCTCACCCTTTCTCTCTCTCTCTCGCGCTCTCTAGGCGCTCTCCCTGAGGTGTGAACGGCTGGGGTTGTTATTTTCGTTTTGTTGGTCTTGAGCCCGGTTTGCTAACGAGATGTGTTTTTTTTTTTTTTTTTCGAAACTCTTGGCAACAGCTCACGAATGCCATGGAGTCGTGCTACGCGAAGACGGCCATGAGCGGCGTTGCGGGGTTTGCGCTGGGCGGGTTGTTTGGCATGTTCATGGCTTCGGTCGGTTTCCCCCCTTCCCCATCTTTCCCGTTACCCTTTTCCCTCCTTTGTCTGTCTCGTGGGAGAGTGAGTGACTCTCGTGTTTTACTAACTTTCTGTTCGTCCTGCGAGCAACAGATGGCTTACGATACCCCCTTCCACACGCCGGGAGCGCCGGGGGCGCCAGGGGTCCCCGGGGTCCCCGGGTCGTCGGCGGCGACCACGATCTCGTCGCTGCCCCTGCGGAAACAGCTGGCGCACGGGTTCAAGGACATGGGGGCGCGGTCGTGGAGCACGGCCAAGAACTTTGGCGCCGTCGGCGCGCTCTTCAGCGGCATCGAGTGCGGCATCGAGGGGCTCCGGGCGAAGAACGACATGGGCAACGGCGTCGCGGCCGGGTGTCTGACGGGCGCCATCTTGGCGCGGAACGGCGGCCCGCAGGCGGCGGCGGTCGGGTGCGCCGGTTTCGCGGCGTTCAGCGCGGCCATCGATGCGTGGATGAGGATGCCCAAGGACGAGGACTGAAGCCGTTTTTTTTTCATCCGGGGAAGGTGTGAAGATAGAAGGTGCTGTACTACTACTACTACTATATGTTTGGCGGCCTTTCCTGTTGTTCTCCGGCTATCTTGGTTGCTAGGAGGGACGGCACTTTTGTCTTGTTTGATGGCGTTGGCGTTTTTGGGGGCAAGTCGTTTGCTTTGGTTAGACCTTGGAGCGCGGGCTGTTCAGCGGGTTACATAGAGACGGTCTGGCAGACATTGGTTCGGCGCGAAACAACTCCGCTTAATCTCTCGAGGCACGATAGAAGGTTTCGAAAGGGGACAGGGGCCATGCATGCCGAGGATTATTGACGAGATGGGCAAGACGGAAATTCGACATGGAGTCAATTATTTTGCTCGGTTCAGGGGCATCTACAGATTTCCGGTCATGAAGCATAGAGTAAGACATGAAGCCTCCTATTCCATCTCTCTCTCATTGCGCCTTATAGACTTGAAAGGCGCCAAACTCCCAATACGCGTTGGTGAACGCCGAAGGGTTGTTGGCGACGAAATCGATGCACTTCAGACGACCTATCCAGCGTCAGCGCATGTTGGTCAATAACAACAAGAAGGCAAGAAAAAGTGAGGGGGGGGGGGGGGGGAAGAACAAGGGGCTCGGTCACTCACTACACCCAGACTCCTCCCATACCGCCTCGGTCAGATAGCCACACAGGTCGATATTGATAATGATGCTCTGGTTCCGGAAGTGGCTGCCCACATCGCAGCTGGTCGCCGGGAAGTCGGCCAGCGGCGGGCCCCAGGCGCTCGGGTCCGGGGTCTCTTTGGCCTCGGCGGCCGGCAGCGCCGCCAGCCCTCTCTCGTCACCGCCGCCGCTTCCGCTTCCGCTTCCGCCTCTCGGGAACACCCAGACGCGGATGCCCTCGGCGCGCCACTCGAGCGCGACGATGCCGCCGCCGGCCTCGTTGAACTCGGGGCCGTAGGTGGCGGGGGCGCCCCGGACGGCGCAGCCGGCGTTGGAGTTGGTGGCGTTGTGGCAGTCCGCCTGCTCGGCGGCGCCGGCCATGTCGCGCCGGACGTCGGCCATGGTGCAGCCGGCGGTGGTGTGCAGGGCGACGAGGGTGCCCGCCGCGGCTTGGTTGACGGCCTCCATCACGTCGATCTCGCCGTTGTCGGGCCAGTTGTTGGGGCTGGATTTTTGAGGGTAGAAGTGTCAGGGTTGTTTTTTTTTTTCTTTTTTTCCTTCTGTTGTTTTTCTGAATTGCTTTCTTGATTTCTTTCTTTCGGCTCTCCCCATGATATTTGGGAATATGAAAATGGTAGTAGGGGTTGGGGAGGGGAGGGGGAAGAGGAGGAGAGAGAGAGAGCGTACTCGGTGAGCCAGAGGGCTGGCCATGTAGCACACCCGTACGGGGTGTGCTTGACGTCGAAGAGGAACAGTCCCGGGCCGTACTGCGTCTTGGACTCGAGACGGACCGAGAAGCGGCCGGTGGAGGCGTCCGGCTCGGAACCCGGTCCGACAGTGGTGTCGACGCGGATCAGGGCGGTGGAAGACGTTGCCCAGGTGAGGTTCTGCCCGAGGTTTAGTCCCGGGTAGGGGTATGGGTAGGGGTAGGGGTAGGGGTTAAGGGAGGGAAGACGAGAGAGAGAGTAAGATGAAAAGGGGGATGAAAAGGGGGCAGCGATTACATATGTGCCGGCATAGTCCGGATCGACGTAGTGGACAAATCCCCCGGCTGTGGAAGAGAAGAGTTGTTAGAGCTCTCTCGAGTACTACTACTCGAACTGCAAGTGAGTGCAAGTGAGTTGTGAACCGTACCAGGGTCCCAAGTGTGGAAGTAGTTGAACTTGTCAAAGAAGGTAGTCCCCGAATCTGTGAACGAACCCCTGAGCAATCTCGACAACGACATCAAAGTGTATATGAAATACATGCACGCGAGACTCACAGGTATCAATCAGGGTGTAGTTCAGCTTGAAGTAGTCGGGATAGCTCGAGTTTCCGCCGCCATTGTTCCTCGTCGCCTTCACGCCCACGACGGCGCCAACGACCACGACCACGATCAGCACGACGACTGTGCCGACGATCAGCCATATCCTTCTCGTCCAGCTGGCCGGCTTCCACCGCGACGGGGACGATGAGTAACCCGCCATCTCGTATGCCGAGATGACCGGACTGGTCGGCCTCATCTCGGGCCGCTCGGGAGCTCAGAAGGGCGGTTCGACCCCCCCGAGCAGGATGATGGTGAGATTGGCTGCGGGGAGCCCGACTTGGAGCTCCTGACACTGCGACGGGTTCGGAACAGAAGAGGCCAAAATGATGGGACCCTTGGCCGGGATACGATATGCGACGGCCGCAGCGCTTATACTATATATTACATCGCACACCAATGCAGGTCCATGTCAGCACATGAAGACGGGCCCAGGCCAATGGCTGGGCCCTGCCTGGCCGCTGATGCCGATTCGTATCCTCTGTAGTCAAGTAAGGTAGGGTACAGTCTCACTGTCACCGTACCCACATATCCCATCTCTTATCTTCCGGGCCGTTTCCCCCCCCCCCCCCCCCTTTTTCCCCTGCACCAACACTTACAAAATATGAATCCCACAGAGCACACAAAGACGACATGGACTGGAAATCAGGGCCGACGACGCGGGATGTAACTCCCTTGGGACGGTCGACGAACCAGTGCTGCAGAGCTGCGCCACAACTGGCGCTATCAGGCTGATGAAGCTCATGCGTGTTGGGGACGGAGGAGTTGGGTCCCATGGTGACGTGCTCTATTGGTAGTTCCGGGCTCCAACGGCTCGGGCACAAGGTCCCTGCATGCCCAGGAACACACGCCAACCGCCAACCGCACGAAATCCTGAACTCCTCAACTGGTAGTAGATGGAGCGCAGGATATCCGCATGTGCTTCTTTTGACCTTTTTTCATTCCTTTCTTTTTTTTTCCCACTTCCTTCCCTGGCCAAGCTGGCAATGGTCGCTCGCTGACGATGCTGTGCAGTGGAATCTCGGCCCACCCACCCGGAGCGACGCGGAAAACGCCAGTGTTTGCAGTATATATATGCTGATGACACCACATGTTTGCTAAAAAGCCTTGGTTGACGCTCTATCGGCGCCCAGCTCTGGTGCCCTAGCCGGGAGTTTCGATCGTAAACCGACTGCTGACTTTGTGTATCCTTTAAAACATGCCTTATAGGGAAGTGAGTTCTTTCAGTTTTTTTTTTTTTTTTTTCAGGTTTTTTTTTTAAAAAAAAAGGGTTACATGATACGACTCGTCTTAACGCTCCAGAATTATGATAGGATGATTGAAAAATTGACGTAACTACGCAGCAGGAGAGCATGTTGTGATTTGCCCGAGATATGAGGCGCTGTAGAAAGTAGTCAACGCCCCCTTCCGCAGAACTTGAGACCGGGAGAGGAGGCAAGAGATACCTACCTACCTTCCTACCTACCTTGTAGTCTTGGGGGTTTGAGGCACCATTCTGTTTCGGCGGCATTACTTTGCAGTACATGAGGTCTCCATCGCCAATGGGATCCGTGATGCGGCGCTACTTCTGAGAACGCCACATCAAATCACACCCAAAGCCCGGAGATTCTCGACTCTACTCCGTACAAGCGCGGGGAATCCGTGGTTGAGACATTAGGAAGGAGTCAATTTGATTCCTATTAAAGTCGCGCCGGATCTCTTGACGACAAGTGTGCATTCCGCTTCTTGTATCTGGTTCCCGTCATCGGGGGCAACTTGTGCCCGAACCGCATGTTGTAAGAAGCCTGGAGATTTAAAGGACAAGACCCCCTTTTCTCCCACTTCCCCTCTCACTCCCTTTCTCACTCCCTTTTTCCACATCATTCATCATCGTCGTCGACTCGACTTCGCTTGGCCTGCCTCGAGCTCTCCTCCTGCAGCCCGTACCCGCGCTTCGACGACGAGGCCCCCGCCGCCGTCTCTTGCTGCACCTCGGACAAGAACTTGTCCACATTGAACGGATCCGTCGTGTCCTTCTCGAACTGCACCGGGCCCTCCCTGACCTCGGCCTCCTCCGTGCCCTTGAAGGTTCCCCTTCCGAGCGCCTCGCCGAACCGGTTGCCCTTCTGAATGCGCGCCATCTCCTGGTCCCCGGCCGCCTCGTCGTCGTCATCGACGTTCGCCCGCGGCCGGTAGATGCTGCTGATCGCCTCCTGGGCCGCGAACAGCGGCTTGTCGTACGGGTTGTCCTCGTTGAACCCGCTGCCGAAGCCGCTCGACTGGTTGAACAGGCGCGAGTCGTACATGCTCTCCGCCGACTGCGTCGGCTTGGCCAAGCCGAGCGCGATTTTCTCGGATATGTCGCGGTCCATCTCGCGGGCCAGCACCTGGGCGCGCCGCTCGGCGCCCATGCGCGACTGCCGCAGCTTGCGCTCTTCCTCCCGCAGCTTCTCCCTGCGCGCCGCGCGCCGCTCGCGCTCCGACTCGTCCGTTTCCGAACCGGAATCGGAACCGCCGTAGGAGCCGGACCGTGAACGCCGCCTGCCACCACCACCGGCGGCCCTCTCGGCTCGTGCTTGTTGAGCCAGCTGACGGAGGTGCTCCTCCTTCTGGGCCCGCTCCTTCTCTGCTAGCCTCTGCTGCATGATTGCTCGCTGCCGCACCTCTTCTCTGGCGTGCCTGTCGGCCATGAAGAGCGCCTCGGAGAACTGGGCAAACTTGTCATTGATCTGGACGTCTTGCAGAGCACGGCCGTCCGCCGCCATTCTCTTGTCGAGGGGGATCGTGAAGCCCTTGGGGTTCTTCCACATCGACACGGGTGGTGCTGTGCGGTATTAGCGTACAATGCGCCCATTTGAACCGTATTGTTAACATCGTAATCCAACTTACGAATGCGCCACGCCTCCTGATCCTCTGCCGTAAGTTTCCTTGGCGGGGAGTGCATCACCTGGGGAGTCGAGATCAGTATCCACAGTTCGCCCAGAAACGTGAGGAGGTGTGGAGGAAGAGGAACAACATACCGGTGGCGGAGGAGTCGGCGGTCCTCTCGGGATCTTCTTGTGCTTGAACTTGGGTGGCTCCATGGGATCTGCAGCAAGTCAGCTGGGCACGGGCAGCCTCAAGCCTCAGAGCACGGGGGGCCACGCATACCTTTTTGCCTCTCCACAATCTTTATGATTCTCTCCTGCTTCTTCGAACTGTCCCCCATCTGCGCCGACGGCGTGTACTTCACAAATGTCGGGTCTCTCCTCCCGCCCACGTTCACATTCTTGGGCTTCTGCGCCGCCAGCGCGCCGTTGACTAGCGCTTCCAGAGCTTTCTTTGTGCGCTCGGCCGTCTCGGTAACCTCCTGCTGGCTGGGTCGCGACAGGTCGAGATCGCCCGCCTCGGCGCGCTGTCGCAAGGGAATCAGGTCTTTGAAGGACGTGTGGATGATCCGGTCGGCGCTATGGCCTTGCCGAGCAATGGCGCTGTAATCGACCTTGCCCTCGCTGTCCACCTGCACGACCAGCGCGTTGGACTTGGAGGACCCGTCGTTCTTCCCCCATGGGTATTGGGCGACGGGTATCTCGGGGAACGCGCCGCCATCGCCAAAGTCTTCGGGGACGCGCGGGCGCCAGCCTGATCGGTTGGGATATGGCGGTGGGCCGGCTCTCTGGCAGAAGGCGACACGGGTCAATTCGCTGCCTCGCAGAGCGGAAAGCGCAGGTTTACAAACCTTCACGACAATCTGCGTCTCGTCGATCTGATCAGCGGCAACAATCCGCGGGCCGCGCTGCTGAACCCGCGGTTCTTCATTTTCGGAACTGTGTTTCGGCTTGGGAAGAGCCCGCGCGAGGCCCGTCGCTATCGAAGTCATGGCCGGCAGTTGGTCTTCGCAGGGAGCTGTTGAGGTTGGGAGATCCTGTACAGCAGGTGACGGGTTGCAGTGGGGATCTTTGGCCTGGAACTGGAAAAGTTGCAGGCGTCACGACAGTGGCTGGACCGTGGCGCGACAGCCTCGAAAGCTCTGAACGCAGCAAGCTTATCGGGTTGTTATGTAACATACGTAAGATACCAAGTATGTAACCAACCGTACGGAATACAATGCATCGGTCGAGAAATGACCCACTTAAAACGAGCCGTGGGCTGCCAACAACCACCACTACCAAACCCACCCCCCCCCCCCCCGGCCCGGGGAGCACCCTGAGCTCCTACACAAGGTATGAAGGTACCTTATGTATGGGGAGAAGCCGCTGCTCCTTTTAGGATTTGCACTAGTAGGACATTGTCACTGCGAAGCCATTCGTTGTCGCCGGAAAGCATTTTCATCAAGTCTAGCGCCCGTTTTCGGAACCAATCCTCACGCCGGAAAGAAGAGCACATTACCCGGCCATCCCTCGTAATACCGTGAGCCATTCGAAATGATACATCCGACTCTTCATGCAAGACATGCCCAGCTCGCAGAATTACGCCCAGCCAAACCAATGAGCCCATATCATAACATCCAGAACTGCCGCTTTATACATAGCCCTTCCTTGCGCCCTGGAAGAAGAACCGAACGATGAAGACTTGCAGAGCGCCCATGCAAACGATCAACGCGATCTGGATCAAGCTGAAGTTGATGATCCTGCTTTCCGTGCTCCGAACGGTGCTGAAGTTGCGGTTCTCGCGGGTCCGGAAGTACTTCTGGTTGCGGGTGATGGTCGACAGCTGGCCCGAAATCTTGAAGAGCGACTCCTCGAGGGAGCTGGTCTGCTCTGGGGAGGCACCTGGCTTCGCGGGCAGGCTCACGCGGGCCTCGTTCTCGACCTGGAGAAAGAGATAGTTGGGCGATCAGTATGCGACGGACTGCCGGGCGAAAGCGATCGGGGGTGTGCCTACCGAAATCTCGAAATCGACAAACTTCTCCGTGTAGGTGCTCATCTCGTTGTTGAAGCAAAACTTGTATTCACCGACATCCTTCGCCGTGAACACAAAGTCGCCCTGCCGTTCCTTCTCGCCTTCCATGATGGGCTTCCCGTTCGGCCCCGTTACCTTATAGTTGATGTCGAACGAGCCACCTGATTGCACCTACAGAGGTGTGTAAGCACTGAACTGCACCAAGGACCGACTGGACGCAAGATGAGTCGGTTACGGGGCTCGGCGGACATACGGCAAAATAGAACGCGATCTTCTCGTCCTTGTGTTGGGTTGCAGAGTAAAAGCAGGCTTCTTCGTTGGCGCCGATCTTGTATGTCAAGGCCGTCGCCGTCGCCTGTACGGCCAAAAAGGCCCAGAGGCCGCACGAGAAGAGCGGTAGTTGCATCGTGCGAACCGGTACGGAGTTGCGGTCGGGGAAGGCGGGAGTTTGGAAGGGCACTTCGCTGCTTCAGGACAGCTCACCAGTCGTCGCGGCGTCGGCGTCCAAAAGACACGGATTCAATTGGACGGCTCTAGGCCTCGTCACGTGCAAACCGGCCCAGGCCCCTGAATTCCCTGTACGGATTACAGAGTACTGTACGGATTACAGGCCCCTTTTCGATTGGTTCAGTAGCTCTCCACTAACTATATATTCTGGGTTCTGCAGTTGTGCGGATTGCTAAGAAATCCGTAATTATGTATGTACTTTGTAATCCGTACTCTACAAAGTGCAAGCCCAACACGAATCAAGAACCGAAGTACATACAATAACTCTCGAGCTTCTACTGCGTACTCCGGATTTTCGCCCACGTTATGTGAAGCTGACGAAGTAATGGCTGAGCCTGCTGCTTAAATGACCCCTTTGACTCTGGGATAGATATGGCTATCACACAGCCCAGCGCAAACGCGTCGCGGCCGCCGTAATCAACCGGAAAGATTATGAGGGCGTCGCATCGATCAAGAACGGACGACCAATACCGCAGCCCCTCGGTATCCTGGCGGTTGACGTATTGAAGGGCAGCTCGAAAATCGTCCGATCTGGGAAAGTATGGGCCATAGAACGGCACATCCGCGCAGCGATCTTCTGCAAGGTATCTAGATGTCCTGGGTTGGACACGTAAGGAATCAGGGCGCGAGGGACCTCAGCATCGGGGAGTTCATGAGGCAATTGCAAGCGACAACGCAACCCCCTTAGGTAAAACCGAGCCCCAGCCTGGGCATCCGCTTACAACAGGCCAATTACTAGTCTTGTTAAGCCGCTTTCCATCAACGGCGAATGATTATCGACGATAAACAATCAGCAACCTAGCTAAAGCGTTGCCCGCTGAAACGCCAGTTGGCAGTACGCATAAACTCAGACCACTGGTAAGGTGGAACCCATAAGTGCGCTGGCAAGGCCGCCATTTCTGTCAACCCTGCCGATATCGTCAATAGCGACGAGGAGGTCTCTGCTCATTCATCAAGGTAGAAATGAACGCAGCATATATTTTTATATCTGCGTTTATCAGAGCCCGCCATATATATATGTACGGAGGTACCTATGTTCACGTAATGCCCATACATGTAACGTACCTTACGTATCTTACATACGCACCTGTCCCAACGCATTGCTGTTCAGGTAGGGCAGGGCGAAACAAACCGGGGTGGTGGTGGTTGTGTTTCCAGCCTGTGACATCAGCGCCTTTGCAGCTGTCGCAGGTTGCGTCAGTACCTGTCATGCGAGGAATCGAGCACACCGAGTCTAAGGCTGCTGCTGCATTGCATCGCAAACACGTTTTCTCGTTTCCGGGAAATTGATCGATCGCCTCATTGTGATCGCCATTTGCCGGTTCCATTGCAGCCTACATTTCATTCGCAATTGCTTCATCCTAATTGGTTTTTAGCAGTACCTACGGTGAAAGACCGCTTAGTTCCATCAGACAGTAAACACCACCCAACGACCACCACAGTCGATATCCGACGTTGTAATCCGTACTCTCTGCCCGCTTTTTGTGTTGTGACAAAACCAGGATCGTCGCCCGGATGGCGACATCGCAGACCAAGGCCGCGGTTGCGGCCTCGATCGGGCTGCGGGCCTTATCTTACGTTTTCCTGAGATGGGTGAGTCTCGTGCTTCTGCGAACTCTAAGACACCGATAAGGTGCTGACTTCAGATGTATAGTCGTTGGTACCAGTGAGTTATACACCGGTAAAGAACTAAAAGAATTGCTCGCTCACAGCCAAAAGGTCCTCCCTGCCATCGTTTTTACCCTTTTTGCACTTTATCTGCCTGCCTTTGTCTTGGGCTACCGGAAAGAACCCAAGCACGTGCTCGTGGATAGAGTAGACGTGGTTGTCACCGAGACGACGGTGGAAGGTAAAGGCACGCCGAACAACGGAGACAGCAGACGGAGCCATGGCGACAGGGAGGTTGTGGCCGAGGATGTCAGTGTCAAGGAGACGATTTCGGTCGAGGACAGGCCTCTGAACCCCTGGAAGACGCTGCTCACCGGAGCTCCGAACCCGCGGAGCCTGGCCTTGTCCCTCGCCACGCTTCTCCTCAACGGGCTCTGTGTCGGTCTGGTCGCCGACCGCCTGTTCCGGGAACGCTCCTATACCGTCGACGACTTGTCTTTCGTGCGAGTCGGATACGTGTCGGAGAACGAGGCGAAGCTGCTGATCCGAGAGCCCGACCAGTCCAAGATGCCCATCACGGTCGAAGTGCACATCAAGGACCCCCAGCCTCCGTTCGACAACCCGCTGTGGCAGAACGCCGGCGGGGTGAGGTGGACGGCCGAAGAGACCGACTACACCGCGGTCGTGTCCATCCCGCTGCGGCACTCCAAGAAGCGGACCTACGAGTGGCGCACCTCCAACAACCACTCGGGCGAGTTCACCGCCCCTCCCCCGATCGGACACGCGGAGGAGACCAACTACGGCCCCTTCACCTTCCTGTCGACCTCGTGCATCATCCCGCGCTTCCCGTACAACCCCCTGGACCACCCGCTCTCTATCCCGGGTCTCCGGCACCTCGCCAGGGTCCTGCCCACCCTCAATGCCCAGTTCATGCTCTTCCTCGGCGACTTCATCTACGCCGACGTGCCGCGTTACTGGGACAAGTCGGTGGGCTACTACCGCCAGAAGTACCGCCAGGTCTACGCCTCCCCGGACTGGCCGGCGGTCGGGCAGAACCTCAGCTGGATCCACGCGCTCGACGACCACGAGATCTTCAACGACTGGTCCGCGAACCTGACGGGCGTCTACACGTCCGCCATCGACCCCTTCCACCACTACCACGCGGCCGCCAACCCGCCGCGCGCCCGGCGGGCCTCGGCCTTCGCCGCGCGCGCGCCGAACGCGACCTACTTCGAGTTCACGCAGGGGCCGGCCAGCTTCTTCCTGCTCGACACGCGCTCGTTCCGGTCGAGCAACACGCTGCTCCCGGCCACGGCGACCGACAAGACGATGCTCGGGGCCGACCAGCTGGCCGACCTGCTCGCGTGGCTGCGCCGGCCGGAGCCGCGCGGGGTCAAGTGGAAGATCGTGGCCTCGTCCGTGCCCTTCACCAAGAACTGGCCGGTCAACACGCGCGACACCTGGGGCGGCTTCCTCGCCGAGCGCGCCGTCGTGCTCGAGGCCATGTGGGACGCCGCCAGCCGCGGCCTCGGCGTCGTCGTCCTCTCGGGCGACCGCCACGAGTTCGCCGCCACCAAGTTCCCGCCCCCCGACGGCGACCCCCGCTGGCCCGAGACCGCCACCGTCTGGGAGTTCTCGGCCAGCCCGCTGAACCAGTTCTACTCCCCCTTCCCGACCTACCGCCAGACGGACCGTGATGATGTCATGGTCAAGTATGTGCTTTCACATCTTGCTTTCTCCTTTCTTTCTTTCTCTTCCTTTCTTCCCTCCTTTTCAATTTCCTTTGCCCTTCCCTTTTTTTCTTTTCTTTCCCCCCCTTTTTTTGGTCCTCTTGTGGTTGCTCCTGGTGCTGATCCGGTTGTCGTATGTACAGGTACATCTACAAGGGCAACTCCAAGTTTGGGGCGATAACGATCGAGAATATGGAAGGTAGCGACCAAAGCAGCCTCAAGTACCGGCTATTCATCGACGGGGAGGAGGTGTGGAACACGGTCGTTCTGTCTCCGCCGCCGGCCAAGGTTGACAGGTCTACTGGCTCATTTTGGGGCCGGTTCAAGATTGGTGCATGAGCCTGCTGACCGGTGGGCTAGTGGGATGGAATGAAGAGAATCCGACTGCCAGGGGGAATAGGCAGTGATATACAATTTGTAAGTACATCTACACATGTGAGGCAGAGAATGACTTATAGGGGCCCTAGCCAAGGCTCGTTGTAACTTTTGGAGCCATCATGTTCGACTTGTTTTTTATTCCAAAGACACTTGTTATCATCCACAATATGCGCCACTGGGGACACTGTTTTCGTTAACGTTTGTCCCGTCCGGGAGGAGGTCTTTATGTTCCTAGTTGTTTGTCGATCGTCTTGTCTGTCGGCGATACGAACCCTAACCCTACGTATCTTCAATGGATCAGTCAAAAGCTTTGCTGCCGCCTTTCACTTGACAACCTCTAACCCAATCAACGGTGTTATAAGCCCACGCGCACTTCCTCTTTTAGCCGTCCCTCAACGCTGCGGCTCTTCTTTAGCGCAGAATATACCTAACTCTACAACCGCACCTCACCTGACAACCCCGTTCTACCGAGGTCATCAGGGCCCACGCGCCGTTTCCCCAGGTCTTGGCGTTTGCGGTGCTGTGGATCTCCCGGGCGCCCGCCTGCACCCGTCCCTGGCTCCCCGAGTATTCATCAGGTCAGCGTTCAACGCAAAACTTACGACCAACAGATGATGCATTTTTTTGCGATAATTGCCGTATTCACCCTCCCAAGGCCGGAACTGTAATTAGACGCATTGTGCAAAAATGAGACTCCTGCAAGCAGTGCGGCCAGTTCTCGCTCGGCGCGGGGCCGTGACAAGGTGAGTCTGCATTTGGCGGGCATGAGATCAAACTCGCATTCTCTCTCTCTCTGTGTGTGTGGGTGTGTGTTTGTGCGTGTGTGTGAACAGGACCGAACAAAGGAATTGGGAACGCTGACGGACGACCAAAGACAACTGCTCGGCCAGTCGGTGGTCCGCAGCCCGGTGGTTCTCCCAAAGCGATACAATAGCGGAGCTGAGTACAGGGAGCCCACCGACTGGAAGAGAGCCATCGAGGTCAACCGCTTTGGGCTCTGGATAGAACTCCCTCCGTACCTGGAGTTTTCTGGCCAGAACGTTCGTCGCAACAACTTGTGAGTTGGACTCCGGGAGCGATTTCGGTTTCGGCCGACCGACAGAAACTAACTGAGCACGCCCAGTCCAAACATCTGGCTTCGGTGAGTTCAAAACGGGCCCTGCGGCAGCGGCGGCAGAAAGTAAGAAGGCTCGCGAAACGCGTCTCTGACCGTCGCTACACCGCGCAGAGACAACTGCCGCTGCACCGACTGCGTCAACCAAGACACGAAGCAACGCAACTTTGACACTTTCAAGGTACCCAAGGAATCGAACCGTCGTGTTGACCTGGCGTTTTGTGCTGTGCTGACTGGGCTCTAGATCCCGCCAGACATCCGTATCACCAAAGTCAAAGCGGATTACACCCATGTCTGGCTGGAATGTCGGTTTACTCCCAGGAAGGACGGACATGAGCGTGAGCTGACAGCGCTGTAGGGTCTGACGGCCACAGGAGCGTCTATCGTTGGGACTTCCTCCGGCACTACATGTATTACGATCACCGCGCCGACAAGCCCATGCGGGAATACTGGGGAGACGAAATCCAGATGAGGCCTCCGGAGGTTGATTATGACGTGGTCATGGAGGATGATAATGACGACCATGGCGTCGCCCTCTTGACCGATAAGATCGCAAGTGTCCCCTCCGCCCCTGGTCAGAGTTTCCTCTTGGCCAGGATCCAACTGACCTGTCGTCACAGAGGACATACGGCTTCTGCTTCGTCAGACACACTCCTTACGAGGACCCGGACGACACCCGGAAGCTGCTCGAGCGCATCGCCTTCATCCGGCAGACACACTACGGCGGCTTCTACGACTTCAAGCCCGACCTCGCCATGGCCGACACGGCCTACACCAATCAGGCACTGCCGCCGCACACCGATACCACCTACTTTACCGACCCCGCAGGGCTGCAGGCCTTCCACATGCTCTCGCACGAGCGCGGCCCGGATGGCGAGAGGCCCTACGGCGGAGCGTCGGTGCTGGTGGACGGGTTCAAGGCAGCGCGGGTCCTCCATGACGAAGATCGGGAAGCGTACAATGTCCTGAAGAAGGTCAGACTGCCGTGGCACGCGAGCGGCAACAAGGGCATCACCATCCGGCCCGACGTCAACTACCCGGTGTTCGAGACGCACTCGTCCTTGGGACTGTATCGGATCCGGTGGAACAACGATGACAGAGGAGTGGTCCCCTTTGACAAGGTCCGGCCCGAGGTGTGGTACAGGGCGGCCGCCAAATGGAACGAGATCATCAACCGGCCGCGGCTGCAGTATTGGTTCCAGCTGACCCCCGGCACGGTAGTCAGTAAGTCTCTCTGACCCCATTATTATACCTACCGTTTTGGTTTTCAAGTGGGGGGTGGGGGGAGGGGGGCTGCAGGGTGAAGGCGGCTACGGGCGGGGCTGACATTGTTCAACTACGCATAGTCTTTGACAACTGGCGTGTCCTCCATGGCCGAAACGCGTTCAAGGGTATCAGGAGGATCTGCGGAGCATATAGTGAGTACATTCCCACCCCTAACAACAACACCCGATCTTAATTTTCGTTTGTTTTGCGTGCGTCTGGGTGTATCCGCGCGCATATACTGACTTTCAACTCCCTCCGCAGTCAACAGGGACGATTGGGTCTCCCGATGGGGAAACCTCAACCTCACCGAGCGGGAGAATCTCTACAGAGTAATTGGGTAGGGCATTGTTTCGCCGCGGCTGGCTACTACACGTGGTGGTTTGCTTGCAGCAGTACGGTAGGTAGGGCAACGAAAAGTTCGGCCGGTTCGGCACTCCTGGGCTGCCCTTGCAAGCTTGACTGCAGAAGATCCGCCTTTTCGTTGCGCTCCGGGGCAGGTTCCTGGCCGATCTGGCAGATCCGACCCTCTTTCACCTGGAACTTCAGGGGCTCCCCACCGAACAATCCGCCGCACCCCGCAATGTTAGTTACCCCGCCAACTCTGGGCGCCTGGGTCTCTCTCTCTCTCTCTCTCTCTCGCGGAGCGGTAACAGTTAAACCAGGCCCGTCGAGTAAGTGATATTCGTGTGCAGACGCAACGCGACTTGACAACCCTTTGGGCTCTCACCACATTTTTTTCAGACTACCCTCAACTATACATCCAACTCAACCTTTTCGGACCCCTCCTCTTAGGCTCATCCCTCTCTCGGCTTTACGGCGCCGATAACATATGCAACCGTGACAAAACGTTCTGCACTACAACTATTATTGCTTGGTGGATTGGTGCTCGACAGTTAAACCCGCAAGCCCCACGTCTGGCCCCACTGATGTCATCATCTTGCCGATGGAGGGGAGGAGAGGGGCGAGGGGGTCCCGTCCTTATTGGGACACTCCGCCTCTGGGTCGCGCCGACCGACCGCCTGCGAACAACGCCTTACACGGCCATGCCCATGCCCTTCTGTAATTCTAACTCTGGCTTCGTTTTTTTCCGTTTCAACTTTTTCTCTTCTTCCTTTATGTTCAGGGCCACGTACCTCTCATACTTGGCTCTTGCTCGTGTGTGACCCGTCTTCCCTCCATTGAGCATCATCTGCAGTGATACCTCACTTACTTCGTCTCAATTTCTTGGGGGTCTCAAAATTCAATCTCCCCCGTCTTCTGCACCACATCCGTTTCGTTTCCTTGACACCTACCGAACAACCATGGCCGACATGAAAGACGGAAAGTTCGTTCACGACGCGACGACGCCTCCCACCTCGAACAGCGTCTTCGACCTCTTCTCTCTCAAGGGCAAGACCGCCATCGTCACGGGCGCCAGCGCGGGCAACATTGGGCTGGGCGTGGCCCAGGCCCTCGCCGAGGCCGGCGCCAACGTCGCCATATGGTACAACAAGAGGAAGGAACCGGCCGAGCAGGCCGCGGCAGAGATTGAGAAGGAGTACGGTGTCAAGTGTAAGCATGACCAAACCTGTTGACTCTCCTCACCAAGCTCGGGCAAAGAACACACTCGCTTACTTTCCCACCTCTTAACCCTCCCCCTTCTCCTTACAGGCAGAGCGTACCAAGTAGACGTCACCTCGTACGACACGGTAGCCGCGGCCGTCGACGCTAATGTGCGCGAGTTCAACGGCCGGCTGGACATCTTCGTCGCCAACTCGGGCATCGCATGGACCGGGGGCCCGATGCTGGACGGCCCGGTCGACATGTACTCGGCCGTGGTCAAGACGAACGTGGACGGCACCTACTTTTGCGCGCGGGCGGCGGGGCAGCACTTCCGGCGGCAGAAGCGGGAGGGCACCACCTTCGGGGACGACGCCCGGCCGCTGGACCCGCCCTTCACGTCAGGCAGCTTCATCGCGACGGCCAGCATGAGCGGCCACATCGTCAACGTGCCGCAGCTGCAGGCCTCGTACAACGCCAGCAAGGCCGCCATCATCCACCTCTGCCGGAGCCTCGCGGTCGAGTGGGCCGGCTTCGCGCGCGCCAACTCCGTCAGCCCCGGTTACATTGTCACCAGCATCTCCGAGTTTTGCAGTGAGGACACCAAGAGGGCCTGGAAGGACAAGATTCCCATGGGGTGAGTCTCTCTCTCTCTCTTTCCCTCCTCGCTATCTCCCACTCTTCCTCCCTCCTTTCTTTGGATTCATCATTCCCCTGTTGCTGACAATCGATGTGCGCGTGTCATGTAGTCGCGAGGGTCATGTGAACGAGCTCAAGGGGGCATACCTGTACCTGGCGTCAGACGCGTCTTCGTACACGACGGGGACGGACATCAAGGTCGACGGTGGATACTGCGCCCCATAAATGCGTCTAGTTGCCGAGCAGGTCGGAGTTGACTGTGGAGTCAACTTGTCTTGGATGGAGGGAAGGACTTTTTTGCGAGAAGCATAGATCGATAGACTACAACAGAGGAAAAAGCCATTTGTGCCGGGAAGCCAAAGCATTGTATACTTGTCGAAGTGTGTCAGTCGAGGTCCGGGAATGATGCTCTGAGCGCGATCTGGTTTCGAGAAGGTAAGCACGTACCTACCATCCAGCTCAATACTGGGATAGTAGTAATCCAGCTCGTACAACGGCTTTCTTTGTCTACTCGCTGATTGGGTAAGGTTAGGTAGTCTTGTTGATCCTGCGGTTCGCCTTCCTTATCAAAAGCCTTGAGCATGCGCCCTGCTGGAGTTCCTTTGGAAAAGAAACCTGGAAGAATTAAAATTTGGTAAAGTTCTGCCTTCGGCTTCAGTCCAAGGTTTGAGCAATGGCGGCTGCTTGAGTCCCCAGGTAAGCACCCAGATGTTCTATTAAGCAACATAATCATAGTCACCTCTAGGACCATGCATGATGTGGCTCCTTCCTCTGGCTTTTTTGTTCCTTTTTGAATGCGACGAAATCGATTGCAACAGCTTGCACCTTCACTTATAAAAGCATAACTACCTTACCTTACGGAGTAATTGTTACGGGATTTGACTACCAGTGGGTCAGATCTGGTTGTTAGCGGCCTTCCAAATGGCGGTCAAGACTGCCATTCTTGGTAGCTCGTTTGGATCCTGTACACGGTGTGTGCTGCGAGTAATTACCTTAGCTATGCGACCATCTCTTGCCCTCATAGCGATGGAAATCGGTAACAAAAAATCATGTAGTAACTCGGCGATTTTTTAGGATCGCATAATCTGGTGTCAGCTCTGCCGACTAATCAATTGCCGCCAGCGTTGTGAGTGTTTATCGAACGTTTCGCTGTGTTACAAGCTAACTTTATTCTTTCTCATTGATACCTTATGGAGCCAACCTAGGGGCAAGCCTTGCACCAATACAACACAACCTCAGGGCGCAAGCTGCCCGACGATGCGCCGCACCCTTTGTTCACCTTGGTCACCGACGAAAAGTGCGCAATAATAGGGAGCATTTGGAATACATTTGGGTACATGCAAGATAAATATTCAGGAAAGAAAATCCAAAAATACTGCGTTTGGGTAAAGGAAACGGAAGAGGTTGCGGCATGCTTTTGTGCAAGGTTTGTCAAAACCCGAAGGCCTGCCCGCACCTTCGAGTTGCCGCAGTAATTACGGATTACACTTCCGCTGTACGGTAATCGAGAACCAAGTTCTGCGTTGCGAGGTCTAGACTCGCTAAAAAGATTTGGTGGACAGGACCCTGGAGGGGAACTTCTCATTTCGATTGGAAACAACAATTGGAAGCGAGTCTTCGCAGGCCACCAAGATGCGACTCTTCAGCCCCGCCTCCTCGAGTTACTGTACAGGAGCACATACGGATACCTCCCATTTGTAACACACATACATCATGGTATTTTTCGGTAAGATTGTGTTGCTCCCGTTTCTTTCACAATCTGACCAACACCTGAATCTTTCCCGTATCTCATCCTTAGCTCTTATTATTGCACTGGAGAAAAAAACTTGTGCATCGAAGACCGGCTCTAAGAACCTTGCACCATTTCAAAGGCGATATTCATCATGCTTGAGTTGAACTTTTCGTATCTTCGACTAGGCCATTTCATGACCCATGGACCCTGTAGTGTGAAATTTCAAGGTCATACCGCGTGAAGTACCTCCGTACAAGCCGGTGAAACGTCAAGAGTACCTCTCCCCGCTCATCCCACCCAGGGCAGCTCTCCAGGTTCTGGAGCTCAGTCCCCGACATCCAAAGATTGCCTCCCGACGCTCGGCTGCCCCAACCCTCAGCCCTACCTGCTCTTCGATCCTACCACGGCCCTGGCACCCGTGTCTAACCTACACAAGGGATCCGGTCAACTGGGGACACCGTCATCTTTGAGACAAGGCCTGGGACGCAGTTGGGCATTCGAGCTCTAAATTTCGTCGCTGCGGGACACAGCGAGACAGCCGTTCGTTCCTAGTAAAATCAAGGAAGCGCCAACCAAACAACCAACCAAGCCTGCCGACAACGTCTCGCCGCCCGCCAAAGGATTTGGTCTCCTTCTCCCGTACAACTCACTCGGGAAATAAAAAGAGACCCAACGCCGACATGGACAACGAGGCCGGCAACGCGATGGCCTCGCACGACGAGCGCCTCGCAAGGGAGCAGCAGGTCGACAATGCTATCCGCGCGATCCAGCACAAGAAGCCGTTGCCTGAGATCGACTTCACCATCCACACCATGGAGGACGGGACCCAGGTCAGCACATTGGAGCGGGTGTGCAAAGGTAAGGCCGCCTACACACCAGCGCGCGAGCGCCCCGCGGTTGGGTTTCAACGCAACCAGCTAACTAACCATGCTTGTGCGCCCCCCGTCTCTAGATGTGCAAGCGCCTGCCATGTACAAGCCGACCAACGAGCAGTTTTTCGAGGACGAGACGCACCAAAAGCCCAATATCCAGTTCCTCAAACAGCACTTCTACCGAGAGGGCCGCCTGACCGAGGAGCAGGCACTATGGATCATCCGGAAGGGCACCGAGCTCCTGCGCGCCGAGCCTAACTTGCTAGAGATGGATGCCCCCATCACCGTCTGCGGCGACGTTCACGGTCAGTACTACGACCTTATGAAGCTGTTCGAGGTTGGCGGCGACCCGGCCGATACGAGGTACCTCTTCCTCGGCGACTACGTCGACCGTGGATACTTCAGTATCGAGTGCGTGCTGTACCTGTGGGCGCTCAAGATCCACTATCCCAAGACGCTCTGGCTGCTGCGCGGGAATCATGAATGTCGCCACTTGACCGACTACTTCACCTTCAAGCTCGAGTGCAAGCACAAGTACTCCGAGGCCGTCTACGAGGCTTGCATGGAGTCGTTCTGCTGCCTGCCGCTGGCGGCGATTATGAACAAGCAGTTCTTGTGCATCCATGGCGGGCTCAGCCCGGAGCTGCACACGCTCGATGATCTGAGAAATGTTTGTGGCCTCGTCACTTTCCCTCACTTCTTGCCATGCCTGGGCTAACTAACCTCTGCGTAGATCGACCGGTTTAGAGAGCCTCCCACTCAGGGGCTAATGTGCGACATTCTCTGGGCCGACCCCTTGGAGGACTTTGGCCAGGAGAAGACTACCGAGTACTTCGTGCACAACCACGTGCGCGGGTGCTCGTACTTCTTCTCTTACCCGGCGGCCTGCCACTTCCTGGAGAAGAACAACCTGCTGTCCATCATCCGCGCTCACGAGGCTCAGGACGCCGGATACCGCATGTATCGTAAGACGCGTACAACGGGCTTCCCGAGCGTCATGACCATCTTCTCGGCGCCCAACTACCTCGACGTCTACAACAACAAGGCTGCCGTGCTCAAGTACGAGAACAACGTCATGAACATCCGGCAGTTCAACTGCACGCCGCACCCATACTGGCTCCCCAACTTCATGGACGTCTTCACATGGTCGCTGCCCTTCGTTGGCGAGAAGATCACCGACATGCTCATCGCCATCCTCAGCACGTGCTCCGAGGAGGAGCTGAGGGAGGACTCGTCGGCCACCTCGCCAGGCCCGATTTCTCCGTCGTTGCCCTCGGCCTCCAGCGCTAGCGGTCAGGACCCCGAATCCATCGAGTTCAAGCGGCGGGCCATCAAGAACAAGATCCTCGCCATCGGGCGCCTCTCGCGCGTGTTCCAGGTGCTGCGCGAGGAGTCGGAGCGCGTCACCGAGCTCAAGACGGTGTCGGGCGGCCGCCTGCCCGCCGGCACCCTCATGCTCGGCGCCGAGGGCATCAAGAACGCCATCAGCAGCTTCGAGGACGCCCGCAAGGTCGACCTCCAGAACGAGCGGCTGCCGCCGAGCTCCGAGGAGGTGCAGAAGCAGCACGACGAGGAGCGCGCCCAGGCCCTCGAGAGGGCCGCGAGAGAGGCAGAGCAGGACAAGAAGTTGCAGACGCTTTCGCGGAGGCTGAGCACGTGAGTTTCCCTTCTCACATTCTCATGTCGAACCGAACCGTTTGCTGGGCACCTGCTGACGCGCAGACGACTCAAGTGATCGTAAACGGTAGTGGAAACACATCGCCTGGCCTGCGTCTCCGGAGGCTGGGTACTGGTGAGGAATCGGACACGGGATGCTTGGAAGGGACATGATGATTGGCAGCTGCTTGGTTCACCTGCGTTTTATATGGGAGACAGGGTGATGAAGCACAGAGGATACCTATACCTCCTTGGTTTTGCCATGATTTGAATAAGTAGCAAGACAGACGTATCAGTCTTGGGCACTTACGGGCGAGCGAGGAGAACAATGGGATGAAGTGTGACACAGCTGTGACTTGTCCTATCCTGTTGTTAATGACTTGTCTATGACTGTGACGTGACCATGCTGGGCCATCTTTCTGAGCAGACCTGGTACGGCTGATTCTAGCGTTGCTGAACGAGCGGTTGTTCTTGGCAACGTTGACTTTCCCTCTTTATTTTCTTTCCTTTTTTTTTCGTGGAGGGAGAATATTACATGAGCGTTAACTATCACGTCGGTGGTATGGACATCCTAAGATGGTTTGCTGTGACGAGGACTATAGCAACGCGGTATGACGATACACTTGACTGACGAGAACTGCGCTGGACTCCCTGATTATCCTACTCGTCTGATCATATGCAGTTTCTCGCAACTCGAGTCTGCCTGCTGCGTAGGCTGTTACCTCCGCCGCGCAAATACATAGCTACCCACGGCGTCTCTAGAACTCAAAACGGCGCGCAATCTGGGCAGGGAGAAATCTTTTCGAAGACTTGAGGACAGTAACTTTGTCCATCTAGAGTGATTTTATGTCAGGGTCGACACAGCCCCTTTATCCCCTTTATCTGAGGTATGAACGAGTGCCGGTTGCAAAGGGCACCTCATCAACGAACAAGAGTCGTCACGGTCTGATTTTCGTGGATCCATGAAGCAGACGATTCCTCTTTCACCGTTCCTTGTTTCGAACAATGAACTCAGTTGCTCGAACCTCAAGATGGATATGGAACACAAGACGGCCAGAACCCCCCGGATGATGCGGATAAACATCCCATTCCCTAATGCTGCAATGCGAGGCGTGCTTTCCGCCGCCCCAAGGAACCAATCCAGACTCCGGGACCTAGCATCCATAGCTGACGTCGTTCTGACCGTCGGATCCGTTGTCATTGGGTTCTCTATTCGGTTTTCCCTCGTAACCGAAAAATGTCAATCGCTAGCCTTTGATTTAACCGAAACCGCGTCCGACTTAAGCAACGAGCTCGACAACGCCACCAGCCTCAGTCACCTTGCGCTCCGCCTCCGCGCTGACGTACCGCGCCCGGACAACGAAGGGAATCTGGGGGAGACGGCCTGCAATACTTGTCAGTCCAACCATGCCTCCTGCCTCGAGCTCGCTCCCTCATGCGGGTTCAGCTCTTACCCTTGCCGAGGAGCTTGGCATAGCCGTGGGACAGGAGGTCGATAACGGGGGCGGTGTCGGTCTTGGCACCGCTGAGGTACTGTTCCCGAGTCTCGGCAGGGACGAGCGACCACAGCTTGTCGATGTTGATGGTGGGGGCCCAGTAGTGGTTACGGAGGAGGTGGAAGTCTAGCCGACAAGTTAACCCCAAATCCCTGCTGAAGCATTTTCAAGTCGCCGGGGTACGTACGCCTCATGCCAACCTTGCCGAAGTAACCGGGGTGGTCTGGTCGATGTTGTTAGCCAGAGTGCTCGAGTCTCATCGTAGCAGCTTAGAACCATGTCGCGGAAGCCCGAAATTCATCGTAACCCCCAACCAACAGGTCAAAGCTGCTTCTTCAGGGCGCTGGTCTCGTACACTTATCGAGGTTGGTGCGGTGGTGGTGCTATTCGTCGAGTTAGCCCTGGCCCATCGAAAATCCGTCATTGCCAACCGTACCTGACCACCGGCCATACCGCGACCACCGGGATGCTTCCTGTGCTTTCCGACACGACTGAAACACTGCGTCAATATAAACTCAATACGATCGTTCGGTTCTTCGCGACATACCCCTTACCGGCGGACACCTGGGGGAAGAACGTAGGTCAGCATTTTCGTCAAGAGCGCAAACGAGACGGGGAAGAACATACATGGCCGCGGTGCTTCCTTGTCTTAGAGAACCTGGTAGGCTGTGAGAGTCAGCATTGCTGACGCATCGAAGGGAGGCAATTGGCATACCATGGTGGCTGTTGGTTAGTGTCGATGAAGCCTCGAATTCCTCGACGGTGATGCTCGCAAGTCTGCTTTTTCGGGTCCCGCCGCGTTGATTTTAGGGCTGGGTAATTTTTGGTGGGCACAGAAAGTCAAGCTTAGGTAATCCGAAAATTAGCCGCAACCAGTGGGTTAGAGAGCACGGACCTTGTTACCGGGGTTAGGGTCAAGTGCTTCTCAATCTCTCATTCGCTTGCAAGAACCCCCCACCCCCAGTTCGTCGGCGCCAAGTCGATTCTATCCCTCAACAACCAGGCGTGGTTCAGGTTGGCCATCATGGAATCACTACGGAGTAGTCTTCAGGGAGAAACCCGAGGTCTGCCTCAACCCACATTACTACATTTGATGCAGTCGTAACCAGCGTACTCAAACTCGTATTTAAGTATCAAAGAACTTGCAGTACTAAGCCAAGCAGGTCATAGAACGCTTCTCCGTCGCTTTCGACTTTATCTAAGCCTAGTCCGAGAAGCAAGGTTCTCTTTTCATTGGGGTCACGCAGAGTCAGATGGCTGGCAATCTGACTAGCATAGAGATGACCGAGAGTTTCGCGACCCTCCCCGCCGACCCCAACCAGTGTCTTGGGAGTGAGATGTGTCGAAGGAAGCGCACTCAATCCAGCCCCAGGTAGGGCCATATCAACGGAGGCTGGTGAAGGCGCAGAAAGTGGCACCTGAATCTTTTGGTAAATTAGTGTCGGACCTCGGAAGCTTCTGGCTGTAGTGTATGGTGAACTCACCCATTGGGCAAGACGTCCACCTTGGGAAACGGTGAGCATGATCTTGTCTGAGAACATAAGTGACCCGACTTCTGTCGGGACGCCATTAACGGTTCCTGTTATTCTTCTCGACGGAGCCGGAAAGGGCTCGGCACGGATAGAGTCCTCATCCATCATGCGGAAACTGAGCTTGGAAGTCGGAGAGCGTGGCTGCTACATACAGTCAGGGCAATCAATACAGAACCTGTCATAATTGATGGTCGCGAGGAGGTGCAGGACATACTCCATCACAACTTCTAGGTCCCGCTGCTTGTTTGGAGATGCATACTGTGACAGGCACTGTATGCAATACCTGACTTCTCAGCCCCACTAGCCACTAGCGCTACCAGTCCGAGTCCTTTTAGCGCCATAATTCTGCCGGGCGGACAAGATTTCAATTCCTCATGCTGCAGGAATACAGTTGAGGTCGTAGGCAGTTTTCACCATGGCCCCCTGGTGATTTCCAGTCCGTCGTTGATCTTTGGAAGGTTACTTGGCGTGTTCGCAGCCTGATCGAGAAAAGTCAACCGCGGAGGTTGATGCTGGACCACTCTACTTCTCCTGCGGACGCCATTCCTCCTGAGAACATCGACAGTTAATACCCTATCCATCCTTTCGGTCAACTTCTGGATAGCTTCGTGATAGCGGGGGTCTGGGTTTTGAGAGTCAAGATGCCACCAAAGAAGTTCGTTCGACGAGAGCGCAAGCGCAAGGTTCTGGAACGGAAGAGAGCGCAGGAGAGAGCTACTCACGATGTCAATCCAGACACCAATGCCTTGGAAATCACACCAGCGCAACAGCTTGAGGCCGAACAGAAGAAAGCTCGCCTCCGTGAGGAGTTGAGGCCTCAGGGTGTCAAGGTCAGCAGCAAAAAGGCGAAGCGTCTCGAGAAGTACATCGAGAACAAATTGAAGAAGGATGAAAACAGGGAACTGCTTGCCAAACTTGCTGCGAACAAGATTGATACCAGCCTATTCGCCAGCAGCAAGTCCCTTGGTCAGACGAAAGAGACCAAGAGGGAGGCTCTGAGGCGCACACTTCGGGAACAGAACGCCGGACTGCCTTTGGACAAGTCAGCGGCGAGTCTTCTCTACCAGCGCCGGAAGCTCAGTGAAGGAGAGGGGTCGGAAGAGGGAGAGTCAAGTGACTCAGAGAGTGATGATGAGGAAGACGCGGAAGTGCACCAAAAACAATCGGCCCCGGAAGAAACCTCTCAGCCACCGGCACCGACACAGCCAGGCCCCGCAACGTTAGGGTCCGGTTTGAAACGTCCGCTTGAGGTCGACGAATCGGGCCGGCCCATCCTTGCAAAACGGCAGAAGCGTGGAGGAGTCAAGACAAAATTCTCGATCGAAGCACCCGCGGTATACGAGGAGTCAGGTTCGGAGGAGTGGAATGGTTTCAGCGAAGGACCTTCGGAAGCGTCAAATGAAGACTCGGATAGCGGCGAATCCAGTGCCAAAGGAAGCGACGGCAGTGAAGACGAGGAGTCGGACGACAGCAGCTCGGATGGCGACGTGGAGAGCTCGGAGGGCGACATGGGTTCTGACGACGAAGAAGCAGCCAAGGAGATCCGCAAACAGAGGTCGTCCGCTTTCAAGGCTTGGGCTCACCAGCAACGCAATGAAGCGCTGGGCTACAATCCCATTGACTCGACTTCGATGGTTATAGATATACCCAAACCCGCAAATTTCACGCCGAGGCCAGTCGAGGAAGATCCCCTACCCATAGAACTGCAGCCTACGACAAACGTCACCAGAAAGGCCTACGCTGTGGGAGTCACGAGGGATCCTGAAATCCAAGAAGCTCGCTACAACTTGCCAGTGGTTGCAGAAGAGCAAAAGATCATGGAGGCCATTCATAACAACGACGTTGTTGTCATTTGTGGCGCTACAGGTTCCGGCAAAACCACTCAAGTGCCACAGTTTCTCTTCGAGGCGGGATACGGAGCACCGGATGGCCCAACCCCAGGGATGATTGGTGTAACCCAGCCGAGGCGAGTGGCAGCCGTCAGTATGTCGAAGCGCGTGGCTCAGGAATTAGGAAATTATTCCCACGTTGTTGGCTACCAGATTCGCTTCGAGGGCACGGTGGATCCCAATACCGCCATAAAGTTCATGACAGATGGTGTTCTCCTTCGAGAGGTGGCGCAGGACTTTGCGCTTCGGAAGTATTCGGCCATCATCATTGATGAAGCTCACGAACGGAGCGTGAACACCGACATTCTGATTGCGATCCTCAGCAGAGTGGTCAAACTCAGGGCGGAATTGGAGAAGGAAGACCCTTCAATCAAGCCCTTGAAGATTATTATCATGTCCGCGACACTCCGGGTCGAAGAATTCACAAACAATACAAGGCTGTTCAAGACGCCCCCACGCGTCATTGAAGTCGAGGGTCGCCAGCACGAAGTTACAATTCACTTTGCAAAGAAAACACGGCATGATTATGTCGAGGATGCTTTCCGAAAGATCAGCAAAGGGCATCGAAAGCTGCCTCCGGGTGGCATGCTTGTTTTTCTAACCGGACAGGGAGAGATCTCGCGATTGAGCAAGCGTCTGAAGGCTGCATTTGGTGGGATGACCACCGCAGAGGGACCAAAAGTCCGTATCTCCGGGAATGAGGCTCCTATTGAAGTAGAAGATATCGACTTTGGCGAGGCGGAGGACCGGAATGCCCATGACGAGTACGACGAGATGGAATCCGGCTCGGATAACGATGAGGAGGAAGAGAAGGAATTCGAGCTTGAGGACGAGGAATCCGGGACGGGCCCACGGCGGATGCATATCTTGCCGCTCTATTCGCTTCTTCCGACGAAAGAGCAGATGAAAGTCTTCGAACCACCTCCTGAAGGCTCCCGTCTGGTCATTCTGGCTACTAACGTGGCTGAGACCAGTTTGACCATTCCGGGCATCCGATACGTCTTCGACTGCGGAAGGTCGAAGGAGCGGAAGTACGACCCGGTGAGCGGCGTCCAGAGCTTTGAGATCGATTGGATCAGCAAGGCAAGCGCAAAGCAAAGAGCCGGCCGTGCTGGCCGTACGGGCCCAGGTCACTGCTGGAGGCTATATTCCTCAGCGGTCTACGAGAGGGATTTCCCCGAATTCTCACCTCCTGAGCTTCTTCGTATGCCTATTGAAGGCGTCGTGCTACAGCTCAAGTCCATGAACCTCCAACACGTGGTCAACTTTCCCTTCCCGACCCCGCCTGACCGGCAGAGTATTGTCAAAGCCGAGCGACTTCTCACTTACCTGTCGGCGATCTCACCGAGTGGGCAAATCACGCCAGTTGGCGCCAGCATGTCTATCTTTCCTTTAGCACCGCGCTTTGCCCGGATATTACTGGTTGGGCATCTCCACGATTGCCTCCCATATACCATCGCCATGATAGCCGGACTGTCTGCGGGCGAGATCTTCGTGCCTGAGAACCAAGCCATCCCGGCAGCTGTCGAGCAAACCGAAGAGTTCCGCACCAACGAGGAAGTTATTGCCGAGGACAAGCGGGCAAGGATACGAAAAGCTTTCAACTCAGTGCACAAAAATTTCTGCTCGCTTGACGACAAATCCGATGCCATGAAAATCCTCCAGGTAGTCGGCGAGTTCGCCCACGAGCCCACTGAGGAATGGTGTGAGAGTCACTTTGTTCGATACAAGGTCCTCAAGGAAATTATGCAGCTCCAAACCCAACTCGCCAATCTCGTCAAGACAAACTTGCCCGCCTTTGCGAATTTCAAGCTTCCAGAGAAGCTCCCTCGACCAACTCAGCAACAAATCCAAGCCCTCAAGCAGATGGTAGCCGCGGGCTTTGTTGACCAGGTGGCGATTCGCGCCGACAAGGCACCCAACCCACCGGAGATGTACCGAAAGCCTCAGCGCGCCATCGACGTGCCGTATATCCCGCTCATACCTCTCGATTCCGGCGATCAGGGAGCAATCGATCCGGCTGACAAGCTGGTGTATATCCACCCGTCATCGCCGCTGGCGCACCTGAGCGTAGAGGAGTGCCCGGAGTACGTCGTGTATGCACATCTCCAGCGCGCAGGGAATGTTTTGGACGACGGCAGCGGAAAGAAACCCAAGACGAGGATGCATGCTCTTACGGACTTGACGGGCGCGCAGCTGGCCAACGTCGCTAAGGGCACGCCGCTGATTACATACAGCAAGCCGGTCAAAGAAGTACAAGGGTCTGACGACGGGAAGACGAGAGAGGTGTGGGTCGTGCCGTATTTGAGGGCGGAGACGGGCGGCGGATTGGGATGGTATGTGGTGTTCTTTTCCGTTCTTCTTTCACACTCTTTCTCTTCCGGAAAGGCATGTGGCTGACACTGTTTACTTAGGCCCCTGCCTATGCGAAAGATCAAGCAGAAGAGGGTGTTAGGAAAGGGGTGGGTGGTTGAGTAAAACCATAGGGGGTGCCTGGCGGCTACCCACTTCAATCTTGTACAAGGTATGTTGTGGCGTTACTCTCTTCTTGAAGGATGTTCACCCCTTGTTTGCATCTCTTCTGCTTAGTTGGCGTCTGTTATGATGAATTCTCTCAAGAGGCTGTTTATGAATCACTCATGATTACAAAACTATCACCTACATTGTTCTTTTCTTCTGAGCAGGCCGCCAAAGCAACCTTCCTTTCGTTCTCCATGCTTGCTTTTCTTCTCTCTAGCTCTGCATGTGATGGCGACTGACAGGCGTCTAGGCATACGGCGTAACGTTCTCGACTCGGAGGACCTGGGTCAAGAACAAGACTCGTTTCGAGACGAATGATCACATAGGTCGTGAAACTGTCACGAAAGGGAAACACACTGTCAACCATCTGCGCGTCATCGCTCTGAGACGTGATTTTAACTATCGCAACGTCCCATAAAGGAACATAGGGTATCATAAACACACAAACCGATACCTCCGTAACGCCCAACCTTTGTAAATTCCTCAGTATCGGCCATAGGTATCGGCCATAGCACACCATATTCCCAACTTCAAACACCCAAGACATACCCCCTCTTTTTTTCCCCTACTGCGGCGTCGCCGCCGCCTTGCTCCCCTTCCTCTTCTTCTTCTGTAGGCCCCCGCCGCCAGGGGTTTTGGGGCTCTTGGTCTCCTTCCCGGTCGGCTTGGCCGTCAGCGGGTTCTCGCCACCCAGCTTGGTATTGAGCGCTGGCAGGCTCATCTGAGCCGCCGCCTTCTTGGAATTAAGGGCCGCCGCGGTAGACAGGTTCACTGGCTTGCGGCCGGTGGAGGCCAGCTGGAAATCGCCGGGTCTGCCAGTGATGGGGTTCTCGTCTAGGTAGTGATCGCCGTGTTGCTCGTGGATAAGCAAGGCTTCTTCGATCAGCTGGGAGCTTGGGAGGCTGATGCCCGAATCGGTGGTGGCTTTGTTGGTGTCTGGGAGGGGAGTCGCCTCGCGCTGCTTGGTACTTGCGGCGGCCGCGCCGGTGCCGGGGGCTGGATAAACGCGGCCCTGAGCTGGGGACCAGGATTGCGCGCTGGAGGCGACAGGCAGAACTTTTTCAACCGAAGACGATATCGCTGCCTGTATTCGATATGGTTAGGGGTCTGTGTGTGCGTGGGACAAGAGGGATACGGAAGGGGCAATTGAAGCCTACAATTCTCGAGCTCAGGATGTCCGCGAAACTTGCCGCCATGTAGATGTTTTCCCCGACTACGAAATATGTCCCGTGTACAATGATCTCATCCTGGGGCGTTTGCTTACGCCGGGTCTGCTTGTTGATCACCCACACGCCCGTCCCGGCTCCAGGGCCTGTTTCGGCTGGCTCCTGGGCAACGACAAACTCGAGCCCAGACATGGTTTTAAGACGGCCCTCGAAGAGCTCGCGGGTGGCCAAATATGGCGTAACATTGGGATTGTTGAGGCCTTGCTGGAATAGAACCTCATTGTTCGATGTTCTGTCGTAGAAGGGCGACTGCGCGAAGTAAAAGAGCACACTGTTGCTGTGTATGCCCATCTCAAATTCGGGAGGCGCCCGCCATTGGATCTCGTCCAGCGGCGGGCCGGTATATGGTGCTGGATCAAGAGCCATGCTTGATGTCAAAAAGGCGCCGAGAGTATGAGTCGGTCCTCCGTACTAAGGTTGGCAGTTCTGAGAGCGGTATGTGTTCAATCGAAGAATGGATGCGGATCGCTAGTTAGTAATTGCGTTGCAGGAACTAAACCGCAGCGTGATACGGATAACTACACCAGCACCCATATAGGGCGATAGCGGGGGGTGGGGCGAGCCGCCTTGGCAGTAACTCGCCGCCCAGATCGACCAAGCTTCTGCAGTCTGTTCGCGCACTCTTCTCTAAACTTCTTAACGCCATCCGATCTTATCTTCGCTTCGCGACACCAACATTTTTTTCTCACAGCCTTGCTTGATTATCAGAGACCTGAAATTCCTATACTTCTGGTGCCGACGTATACAAGCAGGCGGCCATGGATCTTCTCTCGACCGTCCGGAAATCAGGTTCACGCGGCGGCGTCAACTTCAGTTGGGACGATGTCGCAACATCTCAGTATCGCGAGAATTACCTCGGCCACAGCCTCAAAGCGCCGGTTGGGCGCTGGGCTAAAGGGCGCGACCTGAACTGGTACGCCAAGGCAGACCCAACTGCGGCGAATTCAAACGAGACGGAAGAGGAGAAGGCGGCCCGTGAGCGCCTTGAGGAGATTCGCAAGATCAAGGAAGCCGAAGAGGATGCGATATCACGAGCCTTGGGGTTACCTATCAAGCCGCGCGATGCAACGGGGGCCAATGCCGTGGAAGTAGAAGGGTCAAGGGTGCCGAACCGCGGCAATGTGGACGGCAAAGACCCGAAGGCAACCCAAGGGCCAGATCCGCGGACAGATAGGTCTAAAGACTCAGATCGACACAGAGACTCAGACCGCCGGCATAGAAGACGGCATCGAAGCAGAGAGCGCGACCATGACAGACACAGGGATCGCAGCCGGAGTAGGCATAGGAGACGTGACAGCCTAGACAGAGATGAAAAGGACAGCTATCGGCGACGGAGGAGCCGCAGTCCGGAGTACGGTCGCCACCGGGAGGAACGACGACACGGTAGCCGTAGTCGCAGCCGCGACCGACACCACAGGCGGAGGGACAGCAGGAGCCACGGTCGGAGTAGGAGCCGGGATAGAGCAGAAAGATCTCGACACCATGATCGACGGCGAAGCAGAACTAGATATCAAGACTGAGACGTTGGCAGGTGGCAAACGTACTCCGGAGCAAGGAGTCATGCATTTCAAACTCAAGCTTGTTTACATTGAGGCGACAAGATCATTATCATGGACTTCATTTTGACAACGTAAACAATACAAGGCTATGGGGGAAGTTGTCGGTTGACTGCACGTGTATATGCAGTGTTGTTTGTTGTAATTTAAGGCTTCTGATATATGCATGTATTGTATGTATGTAATCCGTACTTACATACATACCTCAGGTACTGTACCTGTGCCGCACGGCGCTTTCCTCCTGAGCCATTGGTAACAAATGATTGGCCGAACGTGACTTAAATCACTGGTAAGGCTGACAGGGATGACGAAGCTGTAGCGCGGGCCGCTGTAATCCGTGAATCCGTGCAAACTATACATAGTTACATACACTCCATCCATCCACCTATCCGTACAAGAACGCGTGCATTGACAACTGCGGCCTGGAACCGTCGAGGTTCGAGGGCGATTCTCCTAACTCCAAGGCACTTTCTATATAATTTTGTCGCTAAAGAAACGTGCCAACTTGGAGACGGGAGTATCGGTGATTTGGATAGCTCCTCTACATTCACCACCGTCACTGACCGCATCAGTTATTTGGACCCCACCCCCTCCACGACTCGCGATAACCCGGACTCCCTCGCATTCGAGTGCCAGCTCCGTTTCTCGCTCCGGATTCCCATTCGAACCTCCCGCAAAATCGTGTGCCGCATCGATTTGTAGCCTTGGTGGAGGACAGGGCATCGTCATGGATTATGCGCGCCTTCGCGCTGCCGCCCTGAGCGGTGAGGACGAGGAGGCGGTTACGGTCGACACCCGAGCGCTCATCGACAAGGTTCTCGCACGATACTCGGGAGAATGGACAACCCTTAGAGAGCTCATTCAGAATGCTGCCGATGCGCAGGCTACAACGGTCAAGATTAAGTGGGAAACGATTCCGTCGACACAGGTTCCGCTCCCAACAACAACCAACCAGTCCGAACTTGTTAAGCATGTCATCTCGCACCACACCCTGCGGCGGCTTGTCGTCCAGAATAACGGGCAACCATTTTCTCAGACGGACTGGAGGAGGCTGAAGAAGATTGCCGAGGGTAATCCCGACGAAACCAAGATCGGCGCCTTCGGCGTTGGCTTCTACAGTGTCTTTGCCGACTGCGAGGAGCCGTTCGTCAGTTCTGGGGACGAGGCCATGGCTTTCTACTGGAAAGGGAACGCGTTATTTACGAGGAAGGTCACTCTCCCGCCCGGCGAGGGAAGCCCGGACACTACCTTTGTGCTCGACTACAGGAATACTACCACGCCGCTTCCAAACTTGCTCTCCGTCAGCCAGTTCCTCGCGACCAGCTCGACATTTGTGGCGTTGCAAAACGTCGAGTTTTGGATCGACGACTGGAAGCTTCTGGAGCTGCACAAGAAGCTGTCTCCGTCTGTGAATTTGAGCATTCCGCGAGACTTGGAAACCAGGACCAAAGAAGGACTCATGGAACTCGTCTCGGCAGACCAAACCAGTGTACAGATTGACGCTACGTTTATGAGTGTCATTGGCTGGAAGCCGCAGCTCGCGGCATCAGCGACGAAATCTAACGAGTCCTATACTGAATTGCCTTCACTGAAGAACTTCTTTTCTAGGCTTACTTCAGGCTCGTCTTATTCCTCATCTCGAACCAAAGCCGCCAAGGAAGAAAGGGCGATTCAGGACGCAATAGCAGAGGATCTTACAGCCAAGTCGACGTCGGTCATTTTTCTTCGCGTAGTCTCGGCCCAGATAGCCACCCGCATCTCCTCCTCTTTTGCTGCCGAACTGGAGCGGGCGACCAAGAAGCCTCCTCCGAAGAAGACCAAGATCTCCATTCTGACTTCATCGTATGATGAGACTGTCGCCTCGGAGGAGGCCTCGTCGACCCAGGCGTCTAAGATCGCTGATGTATTTGTCTCTGTTCTCCCCAGCAAAAAGCCGGGCGGGCGTATTTTCATCGGTTTCCCGACTACGCAGACAACCGGTGCTGGGATGCACATATCGGCGCCATCTGTCATTCCCACAGTCGAGCGCGAAGCCATAGATCTGAACGCCCGCTGGGTACGGTCCTGGAACATGGAGATGCTGCGGGCAGCAGGCATCGTGTCTAGGCTTGCGTATACCGACGAGATGTCGTGCCTGGATAAGAAGCTCAGGAACATGTGCGAGGCCAGCGGAAAGAAGGGAGCGGCCATATCCTCGGATCTTGTGCAAAAGTGCATCCCCGAAGCCCTGCACATCCTGAAGACGTACACTTTCCGGGATTCAACGCCAAGTGCACTGGTCTCTCAGACCATCGAAGAGGCCTTCTGGGTAGCATCTAAGACTTTTAGCGCGGATGTCTTCTCTTCCCGCGGAGTGCTCCCGGCGAAGAAGGTTCGCACATCATCTGATGAAATTGCCAAATTCGTCGGCGGGATTCCGGTTGTGCTCAAGGAGATGAAGGACGACCCATTCATTTTGCGCCTGATCGATTTCGGACTCATCAAGGAAATCACCGTCGATGATATCTGTCAGGAACTCAATACCCAACCGCTGAACAAGGTCCAGCTCAACCACTTCCTCCAGTGGATCACCAAGGGCGCTTACAATGGAGACATTGACCCTCCCAGTGTCCAGCGGCTGCTGGACGTCGCCGTCGCGACCATCACCGACAGTGGTGATTCCGGCGATATCATTGCCCTCGGCACAATCAAGAACTATCCCAACAGCAGAATTCCGGCGAGTCTCCCATTGCCGCCTACTACACTCCCCATCGCCTTTACTGCGAACATCCCGGAAAACAAGCTCCAAGCTCTAGGCTGGGAACCTCTGGGCGTGGTCCCTTGGTTGAGGTTCCTGATCGAATCTGCCCCTAGGAGCCCCGACGAGCAGAACCTGACCAAGTCGGCCAAGTTCGCTCTTCAAGTCCTGACGGTTCTTTCGAAGAATTGGGACAACTTGAGCTCGAGCTCCAAAGCGTCTGTCGTCTCTGCGGTGCAGCATATCACCATCATGCCCACCAAGGCAGGCTTGAAGAAGCCTGAGGACTCGTTCTTCCCATCCGTGAAGCTCTTTGACGACCTCCCGACGCTCGAGGGCTGCGGGAATCTCAAGGAAAAATTTCTGACAGCGCTGGGCGTGAGAAAGACTGTCGATCTCGACACAATCTTCACACGATTATTGAGCCCCTCGCCGGCGGCTGGCGATGGCGCGCATGCGAGATGGAGCCATATGCAGCTGATCAAGTATCTCGCTTCCGTCAAGGACGACATTCCTCTGGCCGATATGAAGAAGCTCCGAGAATCGCCGTTGTGTCCAGCTGAAGCTGGGCCCCCGGGAATGGAGCCCACAAAGGGCACCAGCCGGCTATACAAGGTATCGGAGCTCTACGAGCCCAAAGACTCGTTACGGTCTCTTGGACTGCCCATCCTACACTGGCCGGGCCCTCCAGGCAGTTTCAGGAATACCAGCCCGGAGGCGCGGTTCTTGTATGCTCTCGGATTACGTCCGTTCCCGACCGTTCCGGAGCTTGTGGACATGATGTCGTCGTCAGATGACAAGCTTCGAGCGAACGCCATGGCCTACTTTGTCGGGAATCATCATCTCAACGGATACACCGGGTTTGACTTGTCCAGTTCAGAGAAGTGCTTCCTTCCGGTCGAAGGCAAGGAGAAACAGTTGGTTCAGCCATCTGCCTGCTACACGAATGAGAGGGCGGCTGTTCTTGGGTATGACATTCTCAGGCGAGATTTGCACCAACACGCCCCGAAATTTGGCGTTGCACGCGATCCTCCGATTACAGGTTGTGTGGAGCGACTTATCGCGAAGCCGCCCCAGGACCGGACCATGGCCATCAAGCTGTTTGAGTACTTTGCTACCCGGCTGGGAGATCTAGGCCACAATAGCCTGGTGAAGTTGAGGGATGCTGCTATCATCCCAGTGATGAGGCAACAGGATAGCCGAGAAGGGTCCGAGGACAAGGCCAGGTCAAAACTGGTCTACATCCGGCCTACTCAGTGTTACCTGGGAAGTTCATCAACATACAAGGACATCTTTGACTTTGTCGATTTTGGGGGTGACGCAAATACCTTCCTGTTCAAGTGCGGTGCCAAGATCGAGCCAACGAAGCATGAGATTGCACAGCTGGCTTGTACTGAGCCCGCGCGGTTGCTGAGTGTCCTGCAGAGCCCCGAGAAGTACCTCAACCTTCTCAGGTCGATCGCGGAGGACATGTCGACTCTCAAGAGGGACAAAGAGCTTTTCAGGAAAATGCGGACATCGCCATGGCTGCTCGGCTCCCGGGAACTGTCGTCAGGGAAGAACAAGGAACCCGAGGCAGCGGAAGAGGAGGATGCTCCGATCAAGCACTACCAGCTCGCTACAGCCGATAGCATTGTCATTCTCGACGATTACATTAGCTACCGGCTGTTCAAGGAAGCGCTGCTCTGTGCCCCGGAGGATGATCTCTTGGAGGCCTTTTACATGGCCCTCGGCTCCGAATCACTGGGCAGTAGAGTCCGGGAAGAACTGTCGGTAGGACAGCGGACGCGAGATCAGAGTGGCGCCGAGTGGCTCCGGAAGCACGTGCTCGAACGCTCGAAGCTCTTCTTGCATGAGTACTCAAAGGACAAGCGTGATGCCATCAAACACGGCACTCATTGGCTGGAAAAGAACCTGCAAGTGACGACGGTCTCGTCGCTCGCCCTGCGGCGGTCGCTGAAGGGTCACGCCAAGACCCACCAGGAGAAACGGTCAGCGGCCAGTTCCCAGACGGCGAATGGATGGATGCTGTACGTCGCCGCCGAGGAGAAGAAGCCAGATATGTACCAAGTCGGCCACGCCATCTGTCAACTCCTGCTGAAGCGCCCTAATCAGCACGCTTACTTCTTCTTCGAGCCTTTCCTGAAGCTTGGCTTGCTGGAGCTGCGAGCGCGCGGGTACAACGTCGACCGGATCCTGCGCGCCAAAGCCGCTGAAGCTCGGCTGGTGGAGGAAGAACGTCGCAGGGCGCTCGAGGCAGAGCAGAGGAGGATCCAGGAGCGCGAGAAGGAATGGGCGGCTCAGGACGCGCCCCAGGATGCCGTGACCCCCCAGCGAGCGCGCGACCGCATGCCAGGCAGTTTCGACGATTCCCCGGAACCTTCGACGAGCGCCGGCCTTCCGCCGCCACAGCAGCAGCGGCCGAAGAAAGGCGGCAGCCTATTCACAAACCTTACCCGCCGCTTGGGGTTCGATACGTCTGATGACACTCCCCCGTCACCCACCCATTCGGAGCTCGATAAGTTCCTCCCTCCTCCACCGCCTGGCTCGACCGGGGGTGGCGGTAGCGGCACCAAGCCGACGGATGACGGCAACCGTGTCACCTCGCCCGCAACCATCCAGCAAAACCTCCTCAACGCGATCAAGGCCACACGGGCGCACGATTCGTCGACGCTCTTTGCGCCGCCTCACCAGACCGTGGTGCAGGAACAGACGACGTACTGCGACAGCACGCCGGCCCAGAACATGGCCTTCGCCGCGGAAGCACCGCGTGGCATGCGCGTGTTCCTGTCCAAAGACCACCCGGGCGACTCGGGCCAGTTTGTGGCGGCGCACGTGGACGGGATCGCGCGGTTCGAGGCGCTGCTGCGGGACGTGGCGGCCGTGTACGGGCTGAGCGACCGGGCGCTGCACATCTTTTACGACGAGAGGGGCAAGACGATCGCGTTCAACAGCAACGGGAGCGTGTTTTGCAACCTGCGCTTCTGGGAGCAGCTGCACAGCAGGGAGGGGATGCAGAGCGGGCAGGGCAGGGTCGAAGCTACGACGTGGTGGTGGGTCGTGGTGGCGCACGAGCTGGCGCACAACCTCGTGTCCGTCCACGGGTCGGAGCATAGCTATTACACGTGAGTTAGCCGCGGCCGCGGCGGCCGGATGTTCTGGTTGTTTATTTATTTGCGAGGCTAGTAAGCTAACATTGGTTTGATGCTAGGGAGTCGTTTGTGCAACAGTACTTTCCCAAGATGATGGCCAAGGCGGCAGGCTGGATGGCGGGCGCGGCTGGTCCCGCGGTCGCCGCCGCCGCCGCCGCTGCTCCGCCGTCTGCGGCTACGGATGGGGCAAGTCCCGACGTGCAGGAGTCGCCGCCGCCTTACTCGCCCTTTGGCTTTTGACTAGCTGGGCAGATTTGGAACTAGAGGGGCCGCGTCCGTTTGGGGGTTGCGGCGGTGTAGAGGGACGGTGCCTGCTGCAGTAAGGGCCACTAGATGACATGGGAACATCTTGATTTTTGTTCGATTCATAACACGACCTGGCCACTTCGCCCTTCTTTTTCGAAGTCGGTCTATCTGGTGTTGGTTCGATTGTACTGCACAGTTGAGACCGGGGAGACGCATTGCATCACATTAGAGAGAACGCATATACATTCAGAGATGAGAGCATGCCTTTCTTTTGCTTTCCTCTTTTCTCCTCTTCTTGTCTGCTTTTGAGACTGCTACCGTGGACCGAGACGTTGTTTGCATGCGCCCACGTGTCAACGGAAACTTACGCTACCCTTATGCGGTAGGGCAGGTTTTCGGACTCGGGCTTGCTCGGGATGTTGATGATAGTGGACCAAGTTGATGGAGAGTTTCGGAGAGATGGAGCAGCTGCTGATTCACGTCTGTTGTGGGCTCAGCATTATCAATCTCGGCGGAGGCTGGCCGTAGTGGAATCCGGGGGTCAGTTTTGGATGAGGAAAACGATCAGATTTGTCGTTTCCCTACTCCATACCTTTCCTGCGATTGCAGAGTTAAGGTTGGGATGACAGTGCACCAAGCCAACCGGTAATTCAACTAAGGTTAACTTAAGGTAAGTCAACACCTACGATGGCTACGATGGTTTTGGCCTTCGTTCGGTTTCACACAACGGTCGAGTAGCTGAGACTTTACCGCGATCTGGGATCTGGAACAGCACCCTCCCCCCGTCCAGACACTTTGCCCAGAGGCTCAACTATTGCCTGATTTGTATGGGCCATGCTCCTGCACTTCGAGAGGCACCATTACCCCGCTCCAGATCTTTGAACCAGGGCGCGAACCCACACTGCGGGGTCCTCGAGGTTCTCAGTGCATACATATGCCGAGCCATCACCGAGATGCCGGTGCAACCATTTGTGGTCCTCCCGAGTACGCAGTAGACCAGAGACCATTATTGGAACGAAGCACCCAGGGCTGCATCGTACAATTACCGAAAGGACCAACAAGTTCTAGTGGTGTGATGAGGAGGGGGGGAAGGGATCGGAGAGGGGCGAGGCCGATCAATAGGTGCCACAAGTCCGAGATGCCGCACGAATCGTTGTTGGATTGCTCGGATGTTTGCCATCAACGTGTTTCTCGGTGGCGAACGCAACAGGCTGTCGAGCCGCCATTCTTGGACCGTTCCAATGCTGGGGGTCTCGTCTCCGGCTAAACCCCTCCCCTCCAAAACGCCGCCCTACAATCTGCGAAGCAACCTCCACATACGCCCAAGGACGGCCATTGGAGAGTCGAGCTGCAATTCCATCACGCGTCCTACCCTCCTCCTCTCCTCCTCCTCTCCTCCTCTTCCTCCTCCTCCTCCTCCTCCTCCTGCTCCATCCCCTCTCCCTAACCAACTTGGACATGTCATCAATCGACGTAAAGGATCTGTGCATGTGGTGCGTATTGTGTGTAACATACCTTACTTCCCGTTCACACGCAGTAATCCATACACATGGCAACCCGCAGGGGGTGGACATGCGGTCGCCAATGGGACGAGCCATTGACCAATGTTAGGCTGGGATGTGATTGCCGAGAATGATTGCACGAATCGAGCTTCCCTGCCAACTATAAGCAAGTCTTTCCATTTTCGTACACTTGTACAGTACATGCACGGCTCCCTCAGCAAACTTGGACCTTTGCATCCATCCCTCGAGGCCCTTGACCGTAGATGGCATTCAACGGCTTCGGCTTTGTTGCACTCTCCGAGCTACCTCCTGTCCCAAGGCTGGTTCGGATCGAGGGATCGCCGGGCACGAGTATCCGGGTCCGCAGGCGGGGAGGGAGGAGGAGTGGGCAGAGCAACAGGAACACATAAATATCCCCGAGAATGCTCCCGTCGTCTTCGGCTCTATCGGTGTTTGATATCATCTTAAGCTTTCTTACAAGACGTTTGCTCCCCACCGCTGTGGAAAAACCACACGTCATCCGAACTCTCAAGCTGCATCGTCGCGCCCCTTCAACCCCGCCTCATAGACAGGAAGTGGTGCTATAAAAGAGACGACCTTTCCCGTCCGGCCAAACAAACTCTCTCACGGCAAGCTACTCCAAGAACTTCCCAGGGGAATCCAATCCACAACCCAAGAAGCATAACTTCTATCGGTCACAATGGTACTTACAGCTCGCCCCGCGTCCCTCTTGTTCTCTTCCCGCACCTGTTCCCTTCTCCCCTCCTTGTCACGCCCGGGTCCCTGGCGGCCTGCTGCTCTCCATCACCAACACCTCCGTGTGCCCCAGACACCAGACGTCTTGCCAAATCGGGCGGGCCTGGGCGGCACGCACCTGACGAGACGCTTGCTAACCACACAACGCGAAAAGGTCAAAGTTCTGGCTGTTCTCTACGACGGCGGCAAGCACGCCCAACAGGTAAGAGCCCCCCCCACCAAAACAGACATTCCTCCCCTAGGTCCTTTCCTTCCTAGGCCCGCGCACCGCTCTGTTTTCCCGTCGGGGTTGCCACATTCGCCGCTGCACTGACTGGTCTATACCGAGTACCGTGTCTTCGTTTGGGAAAGTGCGGGGTACCATACATAGAAAGAGGGAAAGAGGGTAAAAGGAAAACGAGAGCGAGAGAGTGGTTGTTTGCGTCACAAACTGAAACAAGACTGGGGGGGCTCGGAGAGTGCTCGGGAAAGTGGGGACGTCTGTTTGCGTTGTAACATTCCGTTCGCATCGTTCGCATCGGGAGGCATCCGTCTTGGCAGCTTCTTCGGCCCGTAGTGTTGGGCAGGGAGTGGAGGGGGCGGGCGGAACGCGGCAATCCCGCACCGGCATCCCTTCCCGCACGGCATCCGGACCCCGACGGGAATAACGAGCGGGCAGGGCCGAGGAGGCTCTGCAAAGAAAAGCCGACAAAGACAGGGAAGAAGTTGGCTAACCTGTCGACAAACAACAGGTGCCGGGCCTCCTGGGGACGACCGAGAATGAGCTCGGCCTCCGCAAGTGGCTCGAGGACCAGGGCCACACCCTCGTGACCACCTCCGACAAGGACGGCGAGAACTCGACCTTTGACCGCGAGCTGGTTGATGCCGAGATTATCATCACCACACCGTGAGTCCTCCTGCTTGACCTTTTTTTTTTTACTCTTTTATTTTGTTTCTTTCATTTATTATTTATGAGAAAGAACAGAAGAGGAAAAAATGATGAAAAAAAAAGGAAAGGAAAATGAAAAAGAAACAAAAGGCTGACAGCTTTCTTTCTATAGTTTCCATCCCGGCTACCTCACCGCCGAGCGTCTGGCCAAGGCCAAGAAGCTCAAGCTCGCAGTCACGGCCGGCATCGGCTCGGACCATGTCGACCTCGACGCGGCCAACAAGACCAACGGCGGCATCACGGTCGCCGAGGTGACGGGCTCCAACGTGGTGTCGGTGGCCGAGCACGTCGTCATGACCATCCTGGTGTTGGTCCGCAACTTTGTGCCCGCCCATGAGCAGATCGAGGCCGGCCGCTGGGACGTCGCCGAGGCGGCCAAGAACGAGTTCGACCTCGAGGGCAAGGTGGTCGGCACCGTCGCCGTCGGCCGCATCGGCGAGCGCGTCCTGCGCCGCCTCAAGGCCTTTGACTGCAAGGAGCTGCTCTACTACGACTACCAGCCCCTCTCGCCAGAGAAAGAGAAGGAGATCGGCTGCCGCCGCGTGCTCGACCTCGAGGAGATGCTGGGCCAGTGCGATGTCGTCACCATCAACTGCCCCCTGCACGAGAAGACGCGCGGCCTCTTCAACAAGGACCTGATCGCCAAGATGAAGCCCGGCTCCTGGCTCGTCAACACGGCCCGCGGCGCCATCGTCGTCAAGGAGGACGTCGCCGAGGCCCTCCGCACCGGCCACCTGCGCGGCTACGGCGGCGACGTCTGGTTCCCCCAGCCCGCCCCGGCGGACCACCCCCTCCGCACCGCAAAGAACCCCTTCGGCGGCGGCAACGCCATGGTGCCCCACATGTCCGGCACTTCCCTTGACGCCCAGAAGCGCTACGCCGACGGCGTCAAGCGCATCTTGGAGAGCTACCTCTCGGGCAGGTTCGACTACCGCCCGGAGGACCTCATCGTCCACAATGGCCAGTACGCCACCAGGTCGTACGGCCAGCGGGAAGTCAGCACTTCTTAAAATATAATGCCAAAATGGAACTCAGTCTCAAAGAAAACAAACACACTGCAGTACGACTCTGGAGGAGGAAAGAGAGAAGATTAATGGTTGGCCACGAGGGCAAGCTACGAAGCCAACAAGTCTGGAGAAATATATATACCTCTTGTCGAGTCAAGCGTGTTGGCCCACCCTTTTCTCCTCTGAGATGGCCGGAAGAAAGAACTGGGTTATGTCTATCATAGTACTTATGCGTCATGAATGTCAGAATTTTTTTTTCTTATTCTCTTCTCATTGCATTTACAGGTCCTTAAACTCTGGGAATGCTCATGATTCTTCGTCGATTCCCACGTGCCTGATCTGAACTGAAAGTTTCATACCCGACAATTCAAGTGTCATGCTCCTCATGCTCAACCCGCTCGCGGTCGCGGGCCATGAATATTATTAGTTAGTTGGGTATATGTCGATGCCGTATGCATCTATGTGTTTATAACCATGCGTCCGAAAACGGAGTCGCACGGGAAAGATGTGCAGTATGCTTGCCCCCCTGGTCTTTCCCACCCTTTTTATCCTGTTTCCCACGCCAAACCCGCGACAGGACCAACATGAGCCATTATGTGTGTATATATATATAGGTATGGATATCGAGGCAACGGCCTTTTCTCATCCCGATGAGCCCGATGCCCAAGACCATCGACTGAAACAAGATTCAGAGCTGCCCGCCGCCGCCGCCGCCGGGCGTCCGGCTACTACCTCCTTTGCCAAAACTTCCACCACGGCCTCCTCCCTTCTTCCCTCCCGCCGAGCTCCCTCTTCCCCACTCGCCCCCGCCCCCGCCCTCGGCCCCGTACCCTCCAGTAATACACGGGCACGCCGGCGACGACGAACCCCACCACGATCAGGGTCTGCAGCGGCTGCGAGAAGACGGCCCTGCTCAGCAGGAACAGGCTGACGCAGCAGAAGATGATGGGGGTGGTGATCCAGGTGCGGTAGGGGCGCTCCAGGTTGGGCTCGCGGACGCGCAGGACGATCAGGCCCAGGACGGTCAAGAAGTAGAAGGTGTACCCGGCGACGCCGTAGAAGGTGACGAGCGTGCCGAACTCGCCCACGGCGATGTAGGCGGTCGTGAGCAGCGCGTTGAGGATCAGGGCCGGGATCGGCGTGAAGAACAGGCCCGTGTCCTCGTCCCCGACGAGGGCGACCAGCCTGCTGGCGAGCCGGGACCGCGCCGTCCGCGGGCCGGCCGAGAGCTCCGGACCGGCGGGGACGCCCGTGCCGGCGCCGAGGCGGCCGAAGAGGGACGGGATGTAGCCCTCCTTGCCGGCGACGTAGACGAGCCGGCTGCTGGTGAAGGTGGAGCTGTTGAGCGCGCCCAGGCACGAGGCGGACACGATCAGGGCGAGGATCAGCGCGCCGGCGGGGCCGAACACCTTGGCCCCGAACATGACGGCCACCGTGTTGGTCGAGTTGATGGTGTCGAGCGGGAGGACGAGGAAGTAGGCGATGTTGGCCAGGAGATAGCTCGTGATCACCAGCGGCATGGCCGTGTGGATGACCCGCGGCAGGTCCCGGCTAGGGTTGCGGAACTCGCCTACTACGTAATTTGTCTTTTATTCAGTCCAATCTCGTTAGTTTTCGTTTTGAACACGAGAGGTGATAGGGGCTTGGAGAGAGTGTGTATGTGGAAGAGAGGGGGGGGGGAAGGGGGGAGGGTGTACAAACTCACGTTATCCCACCCGTCAAACGCCCACAGACCCGCATACAACGCCACGGCCCACGCCGACGCATCCATCTTGGTGCCCTCGAACCACGGGTGGTCCTTCCAATCCCTGTTCGCCTGCCCCGAGGACGAGAAGCCGGTCGCAGCCACCACAATGCCGATAACCGTAACGCCGAGCAATGCAACAAACTTTAGAAACATGAGCATGTCGTTCAGGCGCGTCCCCAGCCGCGTCGAGACGCAGTTCAGAAAGGTGACCAGGGCCAAGCCGACCAGAGCGACCGACTTGTTGACCCAGACGTTTACCGTCTCCGCCTCGGCCCCGATCACGGCTCGCACCAGGTACTCGCCCATGATGATGGCGATGATGGCGGCGCTGCCGGGCTTGAGCACCAGCGCGGCCACCCAGGTGAACAGGAACCCGGCCAGCTCGCCAAAGATCTTGGACAGGTACACCTGCGGCCCGCCGTTGAGCGGGATCGCGCCGCCGAGCTCCGCGTAGCTCGCCGCCCCCGTCCAGGCCAGGATGCCCGCCACCAGCCAGACAATCAGGGCGGCGCCGGGCGACCCGGCGTGCGAGTTGACCTGGCTCGGCGACGAGAAGATGCCGGACCCGATGATCAGCCCCACAATCAGCGACAGCCCGTTCAGGTACGTCAGCGTCTTGTGCTTCTCCAGCGACCCGCCGAGACCGCCGGCGCCCCCGGCCCCGGCACCACCCCCAAGGCCCCTGCTGCGGCCCAGCACCCCGGCATAGTAGCCCCCCGCCCCAGAGGGTCCGGACGGGCCGAGCGGGGCGTACCCGCCGGCCCCCGCGACGCCGGCGGTGCTCGAGAGCGGGAAGAGGTTGGCGGCGAAGTCGAAGGTGGACGAGACGGAGAAGGAGCGGGGGTGGTGCGCGGGCCGGCCGCGGCCGTGGGTCGCCGCGTCGCCGTCATGGTCGTCGTGGCCGTAGGCGGCGGCGGGGTTGTCGGCGTCGAGGGGATCGTCGCGCTCGAGGGAGGCGCGCCTCGAGGAGGATATGCTCGGCCGCGAGGAGACGTCGCCGTCGCTGGCGGTGGAACCCTGGTCGGAGCTGGCGAGCGAGGCGAGCTCGAGGGAATCGCGCCCTGCAGGCGGCAGGTTGGAGTAGAGCGTTGGCATTGCTTTCTTTTGTCTCTATGTCTCTCTCTTTCTCCCCCCACCCTTGTCTCTCACACTCTTTGTTTCTCTCCCTCCCTCTCTCTCGGGCGCTGGGCGCGGGAAAGGAGAGGGAAAGAGGATAAAAAGGGGTTCCTGGGGAAGGATCCCGAATGCAAGATGGAATGTTGAGCCGCCACCGAATACTATGGGCCTAACGTTCCGAGAAGGTATAAATCATGCCAGTTCCCGTGGTTACGAGTCCTCCTCCTATCCCTGGGCGGCGCAGATTCGGTGGGGATGCGGTCGGTCGAGATCGAGACGGGGGTTTGACGTCGACGATTCGCTGTTTCGATGTATTTGATTTCTAGACCGAGACGAGACCGCGCCAACGTCCCGTATGCTAATTAAAAAATTCTGTGGTTTCTCCACTCAAAACTTGAGCCGCCGACGGCCTGATTGTATAAAGATTGAAACCGTGCGGCCGGGTCGAAGAAAAAGCGAGGAAAGGAGTGTGTTGATTCTCGATTTGGGACGGCCGTGAACCTTGGCAGGCACTGGGCACTGAGGCCTTGGTTCTGCGAGACCCACAGCACCCCAGCGCCCCAGCACCCCGGCAAGCGAAACGCTCTTGGTGGTCATTACAGACCTGATACTAGTGATACATAGGCGCCTCACGAAAGCGTAGTGTACACTATGGAAACTGTCAAGGTGCGTGGGTGGTTTGAGGGCTGAATACGGGGTAACGACATTTTGTAATCCGTACATCCGCGGAAAGCTTTGTTCAAGTGCACCCTGCGCCATCAATCGGCAGTTCCCAAGCTAACTTCGGTTACCAAGGGCACAAGCTAAATTGAGTTTAACCTTCTATGCTTCCGACCACACTTTCCCCCGAAGAACGTCACCCTGGTAATGCTCCACGGGCCAACACCTACTACTCCGTGCTTTGTGCACTAGTGTTGGCAATCAAAAGGGATTATCATAGAGAAGAGAGTGCCTGGTACGTAAATAACCATCAACTTCCCTTGGTTGCAATAACTAATAAACCGCGTCCAGTGACATCGACACGACGAGGCGGTACGTGTAGGGTGTTCCCAAATGTGGGCGAGATCTCGGATTCAGCCGAGAGACCCTCCTCCTGAAAGATCCATCATCTTGGCCGAAATTACATCGATACGGATTACAGTGTATGTATGTACAGTACCATTACACTACCGGCCCACTGAAGCTTGGCCATTGAACCCCAGCATCCATTGCATCCATTGAAAGCTCGAAAGCTTGAGAGTTTGGAGCAAATCGGCCCACCTCGCTACACACTCGAACACAAGGCATGTCACTTGCAGCATGACGGACTCGGCCGTGATGGCTTGACGGGATACAGCTTCACTCGGCAGTATTCAACAATGTAAATTTACCATGCCGCTAATCCACGCGAGGTCGATTGGCCGCTGCCTGCCCCAATTGGGCGCTCTCCAACTCAGACCAGCGCTAGCTCACGGTCTCGTCGCTTCATCAACACCACCATGTTGGCGACCGCGGGTTCCTTCTCGAGCGTTCGGCGCCACTGCTCGCATACTCGCTCAGGCCAAGCTGGACCTCCCTGCTCTAGACTCTAAGTGGCGCGAGAAGTGGGCTTCGCTACCGGACTCGGCCCGCGAGACCAAGGATGGCGCCCGCGCCCAGAGGAAATATGTTCTTCCCATGTTCCCCTATCCGTCGGGATACCTGCACTTGGGCCATCTCCGCGTCTACACTATCGCCGATGTAGTCGCCAGGTTTCATTCGCTCCGGGGCAGCAACGTCCTGCTGCCCATGGGCTGGGACGCCTTCGGGCTGCCCGCCGAGAACGCCGCCATCGAAAGGGGCATCAACCCGGCCACGTGGACTCGAGCAAACATCGCCAAGATGAAGGAGCAATTGGGCCTGATGAACGGCTCGTGGGACTGGTCCTGCGAGCTGTCCACCTGCGACCCCAGCTTCTACAAGCACACCCAAAAGATCTTCCTCCTCCTGCATGAGCGAGGACTCGCATACCAGGCCGAGGCCGAGGTCAACTACGACCCCGTCGACAAGACGGTGCTTGCCAACGAGCAGGTGGACGCCAATGGGTGCTCCTGGCGGTCTGGTGCCAAGGTCGAGAAGAGGAAGCTGAAGCAGTGGTTCCTCCGCATCTCCGACTTCCGGGAACCGCTGCTCCGCGATCTCGAGGTCCTGGCCAAGAACGACGCGTGGCCCGAGAGGGTGCTGACCATGCAGAAGAACTGGCTGGGCAAGTCCACCGGCGCCACCATCAAGTTCCCCGTCATGGCCTTCAACCACGACATGCACGCCGCCATCGAGGTCTTTACCAGCCGCCCGGACACGCTCTTTGGGGTGCAGTATCTGGCCCTCGCGTCCACCCACCCGGTCGTGACCAAGCTCGCCGAGCGCGACCCCGAGCTCCAGGCCTTCCTGGATACTCTTCCGGGGCTGCCCCTGGACTCCAAGGTCGGGTACCTGCTGCCTCACATTCGGGCCATCAACCCGCTGGCCTATCATGACGAGACCCCCGAGGCGACCAAGAAGTCCATCCCGGTGTACGTGGCGCCCTACGTCATCGGCGACTACGGCGAAGGAGCCGTCATGGGCGTGCCGGGCCATGACGTCCGCGACCATGCGTTCTGGACGACGCATCACGCGGACGAACCCGTTCGCTACGTGCTCGCGTCTTCCGAGGATGAGTCGACGACGGCCATGAGGAACGAGCCGTACATCGACCACGGCATCATGACCGAGCACAGCGGCCCGTACAAGGGGAAGTCGTCCAGGGAAACCGGCGAGATGCTGGTGTCCATGCTCCAGCAGGCCGGCCTGGCAGAGCCGGTCGAGAAGTGGCGGCTCCGGGACTGGCTGATCAGCCGTCAGCGGTACTGGGGGACCCCCATCCCCATCGTGCACTGTGATTCATGCGGAGCCGTGCCCGTGCCGGACGAACAGCTGCCGGTCATGCTCCCCGAGGTCGACGAGCATTGGGCCGGCAAGAAGACGGGGAACCCGCTCGAGGCGCTCGAGGATTGGGTCAATACGACCTGTCCCCGGTGCAGCCGCCCGGCCAAGCGGGACACGGACACGATGGACACGTTTGTTGACTCGAGCTGGTACTACATGCGTTTCATCGACGCACACAACAAGGACGCCCCGTTCTCGGCCGAGAAGGCCAAGGCCATGTTGCCGGTCGACCTCTACATTGGAGGCATCGAGCACGCAATCCTGCACCTGCTCTACGCCCGGTTCGTTTACAAGTTCCTCATGACCTCGTCCCTTGTGTCGTCGGGGGAGGCGGAGGCGGAGGTGGAGGCGGCGGCGGAGGCGGCGGACAAGGTGCACGAGCCGTTTCAAAGACTCATCACGCAGGGCATGGTACACGGCAAGACGTACATCGACCCGGCAACCGGCAGGTTCCTGAAACCAGACGAGGTCGACCTGAGCGACCCGCTCCGGCCAAAGGTGGTCGCCACCGGCGAGACGGCCACGGTCACGTTCGAGAAGATGTCCAAGTCGAAACACAACGGCGTCGACCCGACCAACGTCATCGCCCAGCACGGGGCGGACGCGACGCGTGCGCACATGCTCTTCCAGGCGCCCGTCAGCGAGATCCTCGAATGGGACGGCGACAAGATCGTCGGCGTAACCCGCTGGCTGGGCCGCGTCCACGACCTGGTGGTCCGACTGGGACCGGCCCCGCCGGACGGCGGCGCCCTCCCCACGCCGAGGAGCTACTTTGAGGAGACGGCCGGCCGGCTGGACGGCATGGGCGCGCAGGCACAGGCGCAGTGGGACGCCGACGTGGCCGTGTGGCGGGAGGTGCAGCGGACGATCGCGTCCGTCACGGCGTCGTACGAGAAGGTGTACGCGCTCAACACGGTCGTCTCGGACCTCATGAGCCTGACCAACACGATCCAGGACAGGGCCGGGGCGATGAGCGAGGGGATCCAGAGGCAGGCGCTGTCGGCCCTGGTGCGCATGATGGCCCCCATCACGCCCGCCTTCGCCGAGGAGTGCTGGAGCCTGCTGGGGCTGCAGCGGCCCGAGGGCGGCGGCGGCGGCGGCGGCGGCGGCGGCGGCGGCGGGTCCATGTTCCGCGGGCCGGGCAAGGCGAGCTTCCCCGTCGTGGACGGCACGCTGGAGCTGGAGGCGATGCGGCCGAGGAAGCAGGCCTGCGCGGTGCAGGTGAACGGCAAGGTGCGGGTTAGCGTGGACATTCCGACGCCGCCGAGCGGGCTGGCCGGGGAGGAGCTGAAGGAGTGGATCGTGGGGGAGATATTGAAGACGAAGGAGGGCCAGGCTCGGCTGGTCAACAGGGGCGCCGACGTCTCGCGGGCCAAGAAGGTGATTGTCATCAAGAACGGCAAGCTTGTAAATTTTGTATTATAACTATCAGGTTTTTCCCTCTGTACAAACAACAACAACTCCTGAAGTGTCGATAGATCCCATGTAGACCAAGAATTGTATGTATGTACATCTTATCTATACAGATACATCTATATATATATCCTTGGGACCGCTTTCCCGTGTGTCCCGTATCGTATATATATATATCCACCGACCAGTGACGCTCATACACATTCGACTTGACTTAATCAACGATACAGATACACCGCCCTCCCGTTCCCCACGCCCCTCACGATGACCTCTCTCCCCGCGAGCTGGACCCTTTCCCCCCGATCGCCGGCGGCCGGCTCGTCCCGCCAGATCTCGACCTCGTATCCCTCCAGGCCGCCGCCGCCGCCGCCGACACCGCCGCTGCCCTCGGGATCCCCCGTCTCGGCGGTCTCAGCGGTCTCGGCACCGGCGTCGCGGCTGGTAAAGAAGAGCCCCACGACCCTCCGGGCCTGGTCCCACCCGCCTACCTCCATCAGCACCCTCCGGGGCCGCAGCGCGGCCGCGATCTCGCGCAGCCGGGCGTAGAAGACGTCCTCGGGCCGGCACCGATACGGATTCGGACACGGACGCCGGTCGCCGGCCTCCGGTGACTGCTGGTGGAGGAGGATGTGGTGGTGGTGATGGAAGTCGGGGACGAGGGCCGGGCGCGGCTCGTGGTTGCGCACGGCGCGGGCGGTGGAGGCGGCAAAGTCGGAGGCGGAGATGTACGGCGGGTTGGAGACGAGCAGGTCCAGCGCCCCTCCTCCTGGCTGCTCGTCGCCGCCTTGCTCCCCTTTCCCCCTCCCTTCCCCTTCCCCATTCCCTTCCCCTTCCCCTTCCTGGTCCCGGTCTCGCAGTCGCAGTCTCTGGCGGACGGCGGGGACGAGGGCGGGGGAGAAGATGTCGTGGCGGGCGAAGTCGAGGGTGTAGCGGGGGCCGGCCCCCGACGGTGACGGTGACGAGGACGAGGGCGATGAGGAGGCCGGCCGCGGGAGGAGGCGGAGGACGGCGGTGTTGTGGGCCTGGTTCTCGCGGGCGAGGCGGACGGCGCGCGGGGAGATGTCGACCCCGTGGATGTCAATCGGGATGTTTCTTGTCGAAGGGGCCGCGAGGAGGGAGTGCAGGAGGAGGAGGGGGATGCAGCCCGTGCCGGTGCAGAGGTCGAGGATGGAGAGGGATTTGGGCGGGGGTTGTTGGGAGTGGGAGAGGAGGGAGGCCAGGTGGAGGGTGTAGGCCTCCGTTTCGGGTCTGACGGGGAGTTGTGTGAGCACGTGTGGTAGGTAATCCAAGTTTACTTTTTTTTTATTCTTATTCTTTTCTTTTCCCTTCTTCTTCTTCTTCTTCTTCTTCTTCTTCTTCTTCTTCTTCTTCTTCTTCTTCTTCTTCTTCTTCTTCTTCTTCTTCTTCTTCTTCTTCTTCTTCTTCTTCTTTTTCTTCTTCTTTCTCTTCTTCTTTTTTTTTTTGCCTATACTTCAAGAGAAGACGCACCTTGGGATGAGCACCCCTGGCCGGCACTTGATCTCGAGATCGCCAAACGGCTGGGTCCCGAGGACGTACTGCAGCGGGACGCCACTTGCCCGCTTCTCGACCAACTTCCACACGCGCAGCTTGTTAGGGATGGGCGACTTGGTGTCTCGCACGTGCTCCCGAATCCAGCGCAGCTCGTGGGCCGCCGACTCGAGGTCGCGGCATGCTGGGAGCAGCTGCGCGGCGAGAGGTGATATCTCCTTTCTGGCCTGCCAGAAGAGAGATGGCAAGATTCGAGGCATTCCAGGACCTGTGGCGGAATTAGCGCGTGTCAAGGTTGATTGTATGTTCATGTATACACTTAAATCTGTATGTAGCCAAGCTACCTCCAACAGGGCTGGCTAGCTTACCAACACCAAAAAAAAGGGTATGATCTAGGTTTGTTGAAACCAATCCTGGGTAAAAAAAAAAATGCACATTGAAAATATTAATTCTGAAGATTATTTCGAATGTATAGAAAACATATGAAGAAATAAAAAAGTGATGCGACTTCAGAACTTACCGTCTCCAAGTTCAGCGATGTGTAAGTTGCAGTTCTCATCGTTTTAACTACGTGCGGGTCCAGCCAAAAAGAGCAAGAGAAGAAGCAATAGTTATATTCATCTACCGAGGAGCGTTCTAACTCCTGCAAACCCTTTTAGTGCACGTCGGCTGCTCGGACTTAAAAACCATCAAGGTGCGAATCGCCGACCTGGTCCAATCATCGACTTTCGAGCGCGGGACCTACAATAATACAATAATAGGATCTGCTCCCTGTCGCCGACGCCATGAACTCTATCCACACCCTCTGGCCTAGCTACCATTCGAGGCGTTCCCCGCATCCTCGTCCGCCATGACAGTTCATAGGCTTTTCGCGCGAGCATGCATTCGATCCACATCGGCCACCGCGCGGCGGCGCCCGCAGAGCCCGAGGGCACTCGCAACCAAGACCTCTCCTCCGCCCTTCCCGACCACGCCGACCTGCCCCGCGCCGACATGCGCATGCGCCCCGCCCCCGGCGCTCCCGGAGGGCTTCGCCATTGACCGTGATGCGCCCCTCAACGGCTCGATATCCAACTATGCGCAGCACGTGCTGGTTTGCACAGGCAAGGACGACTGGCCGTCTCGCATCGAGGAAGACAACGCGGGGGACAACCTGGTGGCTGACTTGCGCGAGCTGGTCGGGCCCAGAGGAAAGTTCAATGATGTATGTAGCGGCTCCACGCTCCCTTTTTTTTTTTTTTTTTTTTTTTTTTTATCTTTCTTCGTCACCTCTTCCTCCTAACCTCCTTCTCCCCTGTCGTTTTCGTGCTCGGCTGACCCCTGCCACGTCGCCAGCCCTTCCACAACATCTCGATCCTCGCCTCGTCCTTCCCCTCCTCGCCGGCCCCGAAGCAGCGGCCCGAGCTGCAGACCAGCTCCGTCTACATCCTCCCGCAGTTCAAGTACGTGCCCTTCCTGCCGCGCGTCTCGTTCGACAGCGTCGAGGCCCTCGTGCGCGGCTACCTGCAACCCGAGGCGCTGCACCCGATGCACGACGGCCTGTCGCCTATCCACCGCGACAGGCTGCTGCGCAAGCCCGCCTACCAGAGCCTGCTGTGGGGGGTGCGTGACGTGCGCGAGGTCGTGGTCCTGATCTGCGGCCACGGCGGCCGGGACCGGCGCTGCGGCATCTACGGGCCCCTGTTGAGGGACGAGTTCGAGAAGAGGCTGCCCGAGAAGGGCGTCGAGGTACTGAAGGGGGCCCTGGATGTCGAAGCCGGGTTAGAGGGGGAGGGACGGGCCACCATCCAAGGGGAGGCATCGGGGAGGGAGCGCGCGGCCCGCGTCGGGTTGATCAGCCACATCGGCGGTCACAAGTATGCGGGGAATGTGATCGTATATCTGCCGCCGACCTTGACGACTGAGGACGGCCGACCGCACCCTCTGGCCGGCCACGGGATATGGTACGGCCGAGTTGAGCCGGCGCACGTCGAGGGCATCGTGACGGAGACCATCTTGAAGGGGACGGTGATTGAGGAGCTCTTCCGGGGGGGTATCCGGCAGGACGGGCAGATCTTGAGGCTATAGACGGCAACGCATACTTGTGCACCAGGAAAAGAGAAAAAAATAAAACAAGACAACATGGAATGGAAAAAGCGATCATCATCTCGGAGAGGGAGTGCCCAGGCTTAACTTAGCTAACTTACAGGGACGGAGTCTTGGCTTGCCATTGACGGGGCGCGCGGAACAAGATATTGCTTAATTACATACCCATTCGCACTGCCAAATGATTTCGGATTCAGCCAACCAAAAATCTCCGTTGATTGATTCGCCAGTACGGAGTAATTCATACATTCATTCGTGAATACGGAGTACATCCGTACATAACGGATCCCTCGCTCATCACGGATCCGTACCAGGAAAAAAAAAAAATAAAAAAGTGTCGTGAGTGCAAGCATTCAAACAAAGGCCGGCGCAACGCCGCCGTCGAAGACGAGTCCCAATGAGCCAAACAATGGTCCGTCTTCGGGCGCGGCCGCCGTCCATGGCCGCGGGGGATTTTGGTCTCGGGCGGTCCTCGTCGACCCTGTCAACTCTCACCACTCGGCGCATTAAACACCGGTCCTTCCACATCACCCTGCCTCACCACCGCAGGTCTCCTCCGCCGATCAGGATCGCCAAATCCAAACCCACCCCGCCAACACCCCCGCCAACACCCCCGCCAAAGTCCCAGTCTCCTCAACCAAACCACAAGGAGGCCCCCCCCAAACAGGGACCTCCTATTTCCAACAACACAGTCCCGCCTCGCGGGAGTCCACCCCCCAGTCCACCCCCCAGGACCTTCCGCGAGAGATTTCAGCGGTTCAAGAGCAGGATCAACTGGAGGACCGAGATCCTCATCACCCTCGCCCTCCTCGCCGTCTTCACCCCGGCCATCAAAATTGTCGAGGGTAGCGCCATCGCCGGCGACGGCGACCACAGCGGCAAGCCCGCCTGCCTCAACCCGACCACCTTCACCCCCTTCACCATCACCGCCCGCGAGCAGGTCTCCCCGACCGCCTTCGTCCTGACCGTCCGGCCCAGCGACCCCGCCCGCGGCCGCCAGGTCGTCGCCGACGCCTGGCGCCACGGCCTCTGGGCCGTCGAGGTCAAGCAGCCCGAGTGCATGATCGCGCGCGAGTACACCCCGCTCCCTCCTCCTCCTCCTCCTCCTCCTCCTCCACCAGAAGCAGCAGCATCCGACGGCCCGGCTCCCGACCACGGCGAGCGGGACCCGGCCGAGCTGCGCTTCTACGTCCGCCGCATGCCCGGCGGCGAGGTGTCCGGGTACCTGGCGCGGCTGCGCGTCGGCGACGAGATCGAGCTGAGGGGTCCCCGCCTCGCCTTCGACCTCCGCGCGCGGCTGGGGCTGGCTGCTGCTGGTGGTGGCGACGAGGACGGGGACGGGCCGGGCGGCGATGGGGCCGAGAGGAAGACGAAAGAGGAGGAGGAGCAGAAGAAGAAGAAGAAGAAGGTGGTCTTCTTGGCCGGCGGGACCGGGATCGCGCCCGCGCTGCAGGCCGCCAGCGCCGTGCTGGACGACCCCCGCGTCGAGATGGAGGTCGTGTGGGCGAACCGGCGGAGGGAGGATTGCGTCGGGTGCGGCGCCGAGAGCCCGCAGGGCCCCGTGCTCGAACTGCTCGAGGCGTTCCGGAGGAGGTACGGCGAGCACCGGTTCCGGTACTCGTGCACCGTCGACGAGGAAGGGTCCTTCATCGACGCCGGCACCGTCGCCCGCGCAACGGGAGCGTCAACGCAGCCCTCCTCCGGACTGGCTCGCACCCCTGCTTGGGGAGGGTTCTGGTCAGCCGGCGGCGGTGTAAGCCCCAACAAGGATGGCGGTGCCGCCGCCGCCGCCGCCGTCTCCGATGCCTGCGCCTACCATTCGGCCGGGAGATTAGTCTCGTCAGACGAGCGGGATCCTCTCGTTGGCACCGGCGGCCAGTCGTGCCGGTGCAAGGACGCCAACGGCAATCCCGTCCAGGGCGGTAAGAACCTCTTGATGATCTCTGGACCGGACGGTTTCATCGCGCACCTCGCGGGCGTCAAGGTGTGGCACGATGGGAGTCAGCGTCAAGGCCCGGTTACAGGCCTCTTTAACGATCTGACCAAGAAATACCCGAGCCTGGGAGACGACTGGCTCGTTTTGAAGATGTAAAGCATAGAATATAATGCCCCGTTTATATATGTACACAATCACACACGAGAATAATCATGCACATACAAACCAACCAAAGGGCCAATGGGCGGCATCTTGGCTCCAACTGGATCTTGTCGCGGCCTGCAAAAGTCACAGCCAGCCTCGGAGCGCACATGATCGTCGATCGTCGCGAGCAGGGACGGCAGGAGGTCCAAACCAGAAGAAATCCACGTTAATGCTAGATAGACGTAGTTCTGCATACGAAACACCCCGGAAAAAAAAACGCCATTTCATGCTTTCCCCGTCTCTCCCCAATGCTCAAATCCCCTGAACCTTCCGGTACGAGGGCGGCTTCATGGTCCGCTGTATCACCTTGGCCGCGTACGTGGGAATCAGGGACATGGCCAAGATGGCAGCTACCCGCCAATAGAAGCCCCTATTAGATATCACGGTGAGTTAGCGCAACCAAGGTCCAGCAAACAACACTCGCCGAGCTCTCGCTCTCTGGGCAAGGGGGGAAGGCATCACTTACAGAGCCGACAAGAATGCCAGGTCGAAATAGCGGCCCAGGAACGGGACCGAGCCGACAAAGAGCAAGAAAGTCCCCACGATGGACGCGACCATGACCCAGTGCCAGGTCGTGATCTCGATGGCCACCATCAGCAGCTCGTTGAGCACCAGGGCCGTGTAGCTGACGGCCACCATGCGGGGGCCGTCCACCTCGGTCAGCAGCTGCGACAGGCCCTGGATGAGGCAGCCCTGGTAGACCGAGACGAACACCCAGACGAAGAAGGTGCGGTACGACAGCGACCGGCCCGACGTCAGCTCCTTGTACAGCTCCGGGTACAGGTTGGCCAGGTTCTCGTCCACGTCCTTGTCGAGCACCAGCGAGAGGACCGGCATGGCCGTATACACCGTCGCGTAGCCCACCATGAGCCAATCCTGGGATCGTGGCATGTCAGACGATTCTAAGATATGAAAAAGGAAGGGGAGGGAAGGGGAGGGAAGGGTCACAGGACGTGGTATATAAGAAAAAAAAAGATTTTTTTTTAAAAAAAAACAAGAAGAAGGGAAAAAAGAATATCAAAGAGATTATAAACTAACCTTGTAGAGGCCCTCGGGCTCAAAGTTCAGAGCGATGCTGTACATGGTCTGGCACACGGCGATGATGAGGCCGCGGTGGATGACGAACTGGGCCAGCTTGGCGCTGCGCTTGTAGCTGTTGCGGCCGTGCCAGACGAGCAGCTTGGTCAGGTGGAAGAACTGCTCGATGGAGAAGTCGGCGGCGAGGCTGGCCTGGCGGCCCTCCTTGCCGACGATGCCGACGCCGACGTCGGCGGCCTGGATCATGGACACGTCGTTGCCGCCGTCGCCGATGCAGCACACCCGCTTCTTGGTGTGCTCCCGGATGAGCCGGGCCACCTCGGCCTTCTGCGTCGGCGAGCACCGGCACGCCACCACGGTCGGGAGCTGCACCGCGACCGAGACGAACTCGGTCCGGTAGTGGGTCAGGTACATGCCCAGGCTCTCGCCGTCGATGAGCAGGCACGAGTCGGTCTTGCCGCGCAGGAGGTCGAGGTTCTCCCGCGCCGCGTCCTTGCGCCGCAGCTTGGCCACCGTGTGGATGTACTGGCCCCGGGCCACCAGCTTGGAGCTGACGGCCACGCAGCGCGCCGTCTCCACCTTGTCTCCGGTCAGCATCCAGATCTTGATGCCGGCGTTGCGGAGCAGCTCCAGGGACGGCTTGACGTCCTTTTGCAGCTTGTCCTCGACGCCCGTGACGCCGAGGAGCTCCAGGTCGCGCTCGAGGTACCGCGACACGACCGCCTGCATGCCGGCCTCGCGGCCGCTGATGGCCAGGGACGCTTCGTGGTACCTGGCCGAGAACTCCTGGTACTCGGCCGCCGACAGCCGCTTCCTCCCCACGACGAGCGTCCGGAGGCCCTCGCGCGCCATGTTCGCCGTCTCCTCGTCCAGCCAGTCGTTCGCCGCGACGATGGAGCCCATGACGGTGTCGGCGCCCTTCTGGTAGAACCAGATCTCGCCCGAGGTCGGGCCCGGGACGCCGGGCTCCAGCCTCTCGTAGAACTGCACGATGATGCCCATGCGCTTGCCCTCGGACGTGAACGGGAAGATGTCCAAGATGCGGACCTTGACCACGGGCCGGCCCGCCTCGGTAGACTCGAGGACCATGCTCTTGCGGTCGCGCGAGGCCAGCCGCAGGCCGACCGACTCCGTCCAGCGGACAATGGCGATCTCGTCCGGCGAGCTGGCCTGGTACGAGTTCACCAGCCGGCCCGCGCCGTCCTCCTCCGTGGTGGGCGTCACGTTGTGGCACAGCGCGAGGGCGAGAACCACATCGCGGACCCGAGACCCGATCTCGCGGCGCGTCCTCGTCGCGCCCACGTTCGCGGCCGAGGTCAGAGACGTCGAGGGCGTCACCAGCGCCCGGCTATCGGCCGAGGGCGGGGGGAGGTGGAGGCCCTGCCTCACGTAGGCCGAGACTTCGTCCATGGCGTCGTTGGCGTACGACACGGTGCCGACGTGGATCTTTTTCATCTCCATCTCGTTCTGGGTCAACGTACCCGTCTTGTCGCTGAGGAGGTACTCTATCCGCCCGAGGTCCTCCGGGATGGTGCTCGTCCTGACGACGGCGCCGGGGATGCCCGGGTCTCTCTGGATGAACCAGGAGTAGACGCTCTTGCCCATGTCGAGGTTCACCCGCAGGCTGATGGGGACGATGGTCGAAAACAGGACCAGAAACCTCGTGATCTTGACGTACCAGACGTTGCCCTCGGTGTTGCTGAACCCTTCGAGGGCGACGAGGATGATGGACAGGGCCAGGGTGAGGAAGCAGAGGATCTTTGTGAGCGAGTTGATCTCGTACTCCAAGAGGCCCGTCTTGGAACGGGATGGCGCCGTGGAGAGCGCAGAACGGGTCTGCGGCCCCGTGTAGACGATGACCGCCAGGGTCGTGGCGTGTGATGCGATGACGGTATTTGCCCACGCCGTGTTGTCGATGGACAGAGACACCGCCTTGACGCCCTCGTCGTCGTCGGTCGGGGAGAAGGTGGCGGTGCTCATGGCGTCTTGTCGCGAGGGGAGTAGTTCTAGAGAACCGATGAACTCGTTCACTTTCTTATCGGGCTTGCCGCCGGTAACGCGGAGACGGACGAACTCCTCGGTAGCGAGGTTCTGGGAGAGCGGAGACGCCAGCCGCAGCTTCCAGTCCGTTTCGCCGTCCAGTTGGTCTGTCCTGATGAACGTCTCCCCGTTTGAGCCCCCCTCGGCAGCCCCGGGATTCTCCTCATCGGCCGTCCCGGTCGCTGCACCGCCTCTCGCGGTTTCGGCTGCATGGTCGAGCAGCAGCGGTTCTTCCTGAGGGACCGGCCCCTCCTCGGCTTTCTGCGCAGCCGGGTCGTTCGACAGACATTTCAGAATGATCACGTCAGAAGGCACGCGGTCGCCTCTGCTGAGCTTGAGAACGTCGCCCACTCGGAGATCTCGCGACTTCTTGCTGACTTCGGACACGACGCATCCCGGCGGCTTCCGACGCCCGTCTCCCTCTGTCTGCTCCTCCTCTTCCTGGATATCCGAGAGCCTGCCCGCGTCCGCCCCATTGCGCTTGGGCCCTCTCCGCGCAGACGTCAGCGTCGATTTCCTTGTCCGGAGGCGGGCACCCGCACCCGCACCCGTACCCGCGCCCGCCACCGCCGCCCTCCCGGGTTCCTCGAATTGCAACACTGTATATTCCTCAGAATTCGCCTCGTTGTCCCTCCTCCGCCTCTCGATATCGTCGTACGCCTCCTTGCCGAGTGTGATAACCAAGACGAATGCCAGCGGCGCGACGTAGGTCGAGAGGTAGCCGATGCGCAATGCCGGAATGGCCTGGGACAGGGCCACCAGGAGGAAGTACATGTTGAAGAAGAAAGAGAACTCGTTGTAGAGCGTGACGGGCAGGAAGCTCCAGGCCGTGTATTTGGCATTGGAGATGATGTTTGGCGGGAAGCGCGTCGATTGGGACGAGCCGACGGCAACTAGCCTCGACGATGACGGGTCGTCTTCCTCCTTGTCGAGCTCCTCGTCCGGGTTGTCCTGGTTCGCGGGCGCGCCGGACATGAAACTGGGGAGCCGCAGGCCGACTCGGCGTAGCCTGTCGCCGGCGAAGGAGCCCCGCCGCTTGTTGCTGGAGCTCCGGCCGGGCTCGCTCAGCAGCGGCGCATCGTCCCCTCCGGCGGCGCTGGCGTCGGAATACCGCCGGTCGCCTACGTACCCGTCCCGAAGCGGGCCCTGGGCGTCCTCGGCGCCCCCGGCGCCCCCGGCATGGCTGCGGCCTAGCTCGCCGTACCCGTTGCGTCTGGCGCCGCGTCGTAACCCGCCCATCCGCAGCGTGCGCAGGGCGATCCTGGGTGCTCGCTCTTCGGGGAGCTGGCGCGGCTGGCCCAAAAGACCTCTCCCCCTCGGCTGGTCGGATCCGGAGACGGTCTGGGGGTCGAGCTCTTCGAGATCGAGCTCAAGATCGGTGTCGGAGTGGTCGGCCGGCGAGTCTGGCGGCTTCGCTGGGGGATGGGTCGTCGAGGAACGCATCCCGCATCGGCGGCCAGCAAGGGCCCTCTCTCAGGATGATGATGCAACCAAGCGTTGTCGAATGTGTGTCGCTGTCGCTGTCGCTCCCTAATCCTTCCCGTTACCCTGTCTCGTGTGTGAGCGTCTGGAATCACGGTGTGCACATGGCATGCGAGCAAAGTCGCCGCGTGCGTTTGGCCGTGGATGATGAGGTACCGTGCAAGAAGAGGATGCGAAACCGGTTCCTTGATGATTTCTGTTTCTTTTTTTTTCTTTTTTTTTCTTTCTTTTTTTTTTCCTTTGGTTCTCGAGCCTAGTTCTTGGCTGCTGGCGAGAGATACAACTGCATGCCCGAGCGCTCAAAGACAGCCCAGCTGTCGTGTCTGTCGCAAGCGGAGAGGTCTTGACCAAGCCTGCATGCGCGTCCTTTGGCTGCCGGTTGCTGGTTGCCGGTTGCAGGTCGCAGGCGGGATGACAAGGGCCCAGGTTCGATGGAGCCGCTACGGAGGTACTTCGTACATAACTACCTTTAACTACATAGTAGTGCATGTATGTACATATATACCTATTCACTAACAGATGGAGCTGCGTCGCGGCCTCGGCGGTCCCTTATCTGTTAGTTCAGCGGCATGATATCACGTACTCTTTGCGCTCGTTACCACTGATTTCTGGCTACCGCCCCTAACAGCATCCCCCACGCTAAGATTAGCTCTGTCAATGCAGCTCCCTGCAGCATCGAGCTACCAGTACGGATTACATACACAGGTATGTAATCCGTACTGTACTGTACAGTACGGTATGTACATCCCTCCAGCTGAGGCCGGCGTTGTTGCCCTTTCGGCTGTGCCATGTGCAGCGCCGCTTCCGTAGTAACTACCCCTTCCCCTTCTGGGCGATCCCGTCATCGACCACACTCAAGTTGCCAACTTGCAACTTTGCGACTGCTCCGGGAACCCGTTGTTCGAGTACTGCATATTTCCGGCCCCGATTCAAGATGCCTCGTCATTAGACATTTCTTGTTAGCCTGCTCGTCCGTGTTTGTATTACTATGTACGTACACATTTTTTTTTTTCGCCCCTTTTCCATGTTGGGAACCGTGACAGGGGTCAGTCGATGTGATCTCGCACCCGCCCCGGGTCTTGATCTTCGAACCCCTGGTCGGAAGGAAATGGCTGCTGATCGTTAAACTTTTGTCGCCCTCTTATCTCTTGTTTTTAGTTCCTTTTTTTTTCTCCTCTCTGTTCGTTTGAGAGCGCAGCGGCACACCTGATTTTCCACCTGCGCGACCTTTTTCAATCGGGACACGATGGTGTCCGATGCGCCGAACCCGACATGGCATCCCGCGATGATGCCGAACTCGACCGCCGACTTGCCTCAGAGTCGACCCGAAGAAACCGCGTCTAGCCCTGCGCAGGAACCGAGTAATGCGGAGAACACGGCACAGCCAGATGCGGCCGGCGAAGCATCTCAGGATTGGTTTCAGGATGATGGGGCCGGCGACGACTGGTTAGCTGACACCACGAAAGCGCCGGCCGCGAGCGCCGAGACCCCAGACCAGACTGAACAAGCAACCCCGACCGAATCCGCCGCCGACGATGCTCTCCCAGACGAGTCGAGCACGGCTTCCAAGCACTTCAGCACAATGTCCTTCACCCGGACTGTGGCGCACGAGGTGAATTGGAACGACGATGACGACGCCGAATGGTCCCTCTCCCGGACCGACAGCGATCCTTTCAAGTTCATGCCCGAGAGCAATCGCACAAATTCCTTCCCGCCTGTGTCTCCTCTAGAAAGCCAGCAGACCGAGACCCCGCGCGAGCTAGGACAACCCATCTCCTTCTCTTCGGCCGAGGACCTGATCCGCGAGGTCAAGGAAGAGACTCGGGAGGACGAGCCTCTCCCTGATGCCACAACCGGGACATCGCAGGGTGATGCTGGGGCACAAGAGACCGGAGGCGGTACTGCCGAACGCCAGCATCTTGGGGAGAGCACCGCTGCCCCATCTGAAGAGGAGGCCCGCTTTGAGGAGGGGATACCATTGGTCTCATCTGCCCAGCAGGACGGGGCACCGCAGAGCCCGGGCGCGGCGGGGCACGACCTGTTTGCGCAAGAAGCGGGTGACGAAGAGGACGACTTCTTCAGCAATGTGCGCGCTGAGGGGGCCACTCAAGGCGGCGGCGGCGACGACTCGCAGCCTGCTCCAGTACAGCGGAAATCCACGATGGATGTACTGAAATCCGTCGACATGGAATCCGCCGGCACGAGCTTTACGCCCCTGGATGAGACCGCAGAGGAATCACGAACCGAAAACGACAGCCCTCCTCAGCCAAAAGAGTCCAACGAGGAGTTACCAGCGCAGAGCCCAGAGAAACCGCGAGACGAACCAGAGGCGCAGCAGGAGGAGGAGAACCTTGACGAGAAATGGAGGGCTATGTTTGGCGATGATGACGAGGAGGGCTTTCTGCCGGACGACGGCGCCGGGCCTAACGAGGTGGATGCGTCAGCTTTCCTCGGCAGCGACGATGAGGGTTTACTCGAAGACTCGGAAACTGAGCAGCCGGAACAAAGCCAGCCAGCCACAACCTCCTCAGCGAAGGTGCCAACAACTCCTAGCTATGGTGGCACGCAGGCGGTCAACAACCGGTATCTGCCTCAGTCTCAGACTCCAGCGGTAACCACCCCGCCGCCGAATCCTTACCTGCCTGCGGCTTCGCCCCTGACGCCAGCGAACCCCTACGTCCCGGCGGCCCAAGCACCAGCAGTCCAGCCTCCTGCTCCGGCATCCTATATCGCCCCGTCAACTGCTCCGCCGGCCCCGATGCAGTCTGGCTATGGCGCTGCACCACCTCCCTTGCCCACAGAGAAGAAAGCGCAAAGCTTTGTGGACAAGTCCAAAGGCGGTTATACGTCGCCCTATGACCTCCCAATGGAGGTTGTCAAAGTTCCGAAGAGACGTACCAGTACTCAGCTCCTTCAGCGCAATACGTCGGCGCCTGGCTCGCCCGCGCCCATTCCGCCGCCCCCCAGGAGCGCAAGCATGCACTCTTCCACGCCGCCGCCGCCCCCCCCAAGTGGTGGCCCGCCGCCCGGCATGGCACGCCCGGCATCGAGCCACTCGTCGCGAGGACCCCCAAGTGGGCGTAAGACCGAGAGCGAGAGCTTCTTTGAGGATCTTCCCATAACCACCAAGCCACGGCCCGCATCCCGGCAAAGCCAAAAGAGTGCGCCGTCACCGACGCAGCCAAGTTCCTACGGCGTCCCGCCGCCGTCCGCTCCCCCGTCGGTCACTTCTCATCCGATGCCTCCTCCTGCTCCTCCTCGTGGGTCGTCGGCTCCCGGCGGCTCTGGGCCGGGCATTCCGGAGCTGGTTGCGCCGCCCCGCGTAAACCCATATGCTCCCTTGAGCTCGAGCCCCGCCCCCATCCCCGCGGCACCTCCGGTGGCGTCGACCCGTTATTCCCCGGCGCCTCCTGGAGCACCACACCCTCCTAACGGTCCCGTTCCAGCTCCTGCGACCAAGCGATATTCCCCAGCCCCGCCAGCCTCACGGCCGCCGGCCGCCGGGTATGCACCAACCCCCGCGACTCCAGGACCAGCGGTGTTGCCTCATCAACCTCGTACATCGAGTCCACTTGCCCAGTTCGAGATTACGCATGAGAGGTCGAGGCCTCATGCACCAGTCGGCCAGCCCGAGGGCAGCCTGGTTGAGAGACGGAGCAGCAGTTCCTTGCACGAGTATCGGCTCCAAAGAGTGCCGTCCTTGCCCCCTACAAGGGAGGTCGAGGAAGAGGAAGCCCCTAAGGAGGCCCAAGGGGCGCTCGAGAACCGGGCGCCGCCCTATCCAGCATCGCCGCCCGTTTCCAAATACGCGCCGCCGCCCCAAGGAGCCAGGCAGACGCCTCCGCCTCCAGGTCCCTCCGGACAAGCCGTGCTGTCACCTCCCAAACGCGCCGCCTCGGCCTACAGCCCTCTGGCGCCACCGTATGAATTTGTCCCGCCTCCTCGCTCCCAGACCCAGAGCCCCGGATCCCTGTACGGCAACCGAGGTGCGAAGTCTGTCGAGCCGATTCCTCGACCGTCTTCCGTGAACGGCCCGACCTCGCCGCGTGAAGTTGCGCAACCTGCCGCACCGCCGCCGCAAGCCTTTGCTCCCGTTGCCCCAGCGGCCGCCCCAGCCACAACCGCCAACACGACCTATCGTCGCCCTAGGGGTGCATCAATGAACCTGAACGTGATCCCCCCGACGGACGGTCGTGAGCATGACCCGCTTCAGCGGTGGCCAGGGGCGCCCATCATCTCCTGGGGCGTCGGTGGCACCTTTGTGACCATGTTCCCCAAGGAGGTGCCTCGGTACGGTATGAACCAGAGCATTCCTGCCGTTGTCCGTAGCCCCGGTGATGTCAAAGTCCAGAACATCAAGGATATCCTACCCCTAGAGGAACGGCTCGCAAAGTTCCCCGGGCCTCTCAAGGGCAAGTCGAAAAAGAAGGAGACCATCGCTTGGCTGACGGCCGGCATCGAGAGCTTGGAACGAAGCCTGCCCACCAGTTTCTCCTTCCAGACGAGTCTGTCCCACGATCAGAAGCGCGCGGTCGAGCGGGTGCTGCTCTGGAAGATCCTCCGTGTTTTTGTTGAGCACGATGGTGTGCTCGAAGGAAATCCTGCGGTCGATAAAGCCGTCCGTGATATCCTAACCCCCGGCCTCGAGAGCCCGGAAAGCAGCGCGACGCCGTTCGCAAGCGGTGGTGCCGCCTTTGGCCTGGCTGCCGATTCCGCTCCGACCGGGGTGCAAGCCGAGGGGGTTGGCTCCTCGACGCTCGAGCAGATCCGCCGCCATCTCCTTGTTGGCGAACACGAGAAGGCCGTCTGGGCTGCGGCTGACCAGCGCTTATGGGGCCATGCCCTCCTCATCTCGAACGCGCTCGCGCCGAACCTGTACAGGCAGGTCGCTCAGGAGTTTGTGAAGAAAGAGGTTAATATCCCGGGACACAACAACGAATCGCTCGCTGCCTTGTACGGAGTTCTTTCCGGAAACCACGAGGAGAGCGTGGACGAGCTCGTCCCGAGCCACGCACGCGCCGGGCTTCAGCTCATGGCCACCAATCCGGCATCCGGCCCCTCAAAGGATGCTCTGGAAGGCCTGGACAAGTGGCGGGAGACCCTCAGCCTCATCCTCAGCAACAGGAGCCTCAACGACGTCCGCGCAATCCACTCTCTCGGCATCCTCCTCTCCGGCTATGGGAGAGCAGAGGCCGCCCACATCTGTTTCATGTTTGCGCGCAGCTTCACCGTCTTTGGCGGTCTCGATGATCCGGCATCTCACTTCGTCCTCGTCGGCTCCGATCATAAGAAGCAGGCCGAGCAGTTCACCAAAGAGATCGAGCCCCTGCTGCTGAGCGAGGTCTACGAGTACGGCCAAAGCCTGGCAGGCGGCTCGCCCGTGCCCATCACGAACCCGCACCTGGCAGCTTACAAACTCGAGCACGCCCTGGCTCTGGCCGAGTATGGGTTCCGGGACAAGGCGTTGCAGTACTGTGATGCGATCGCTGCCGCGATTACCGCTCAGACCAAGAGGTCTCCGTATCACCATCCCATCCTGGAGAATGCAGTCGAGGACCTCATGAGGCGCCTCAAGCAGGCTCCAAAGGAGGATTCCGGTTCCTGGATCCCCAAGCCAACCATGAACAAGGTGTCCGACACGGTGTGGAGCAAGTTTAACAAGTTCGTCTCCGGGGAGGATGACACCTCCGGCCAGGGGACGTCCGGAGAGGCCGAACCCGGTCCGTTCGCGCGTGTCGCCGGGGGCACGCCAGCCATAAGTCGGTCGCCTTCGACGAACAACCTGGAGACGTTTGGCGCCGCGGTTCCGAGTTACGGCATCCCGGCAGCCATTCCTAACGGGCCAGTGCCGGCTTCTGCGCCACCAACCAGGGCTACGTCTCGATATGCGCCCGGCGCGCCGCAGGGTCCGGCCTCTAACAGCAGACCTTCCACTTCGGCGTATGCGCCTCGGTCCTCCATGGAGCGGACGTCGAGCGAGCTCAACAGAAGCTCGTTCGAGGTGCCCAGGCGGTCTTTGGAACTGCAGTCCGGGCGCACGGGTAGTTACAGTCCGGTCCGGAGCGGCTCGCCAGCTGCCATGTACACACCCCAAGGTGTCGCGGGGTCTAGTAGTTCCCCGCAACAGTCGCCGTACGGCCCGGCCTCTCAACCGGCGCCGCCGCAGCCCATTGGTTATCCGGGCGCCGCTGTCAATGGCGAATCGCCTGACAAGGAACCCGACGATGCGTCTGCCCAATCTCCCGAATCGTCGGGATATCCGGCCCCTTCGTATGGGTACGAGCCCCCGTCGCTTACTCCCTACGAGGCGCCCGCCGAGGACAAGAGCGGCACATCCGAAGAAGCTGCCAATGGCAACAGCAGCACCTACGAGCCGCCCTCGTACCAGCCGTATAGCTACGAACCGCCTTCGTACGAACCCGACCCGGAACCCTCAAACGAGGATGCCGGGTCTGACGAGGAGTCGAAGCCGAAGCCCAAGAAGAAGGGCATCATGTACGACGACGAGGATGACTTCCCCGTTCCGCGGCCTGCCGAGAAGACAAAGGAAGAAAAGGATCGTGAGAACGAAGAGTTGATCCGCAAGGTTGCCGAAGAAGATGGTAAGTCTATATATATAACGTCTTGCCGGAGCACAATCTCGGACCGTACTGACCCCCGACCCAAGCCAAACGGGCCGAAGCAGCCAAACAGACCAAAAAGGGGTGGGGCTTCACCTCCTGGTTCGGTGTCGGCGCGAAGAAGGACGCGGCCGGCCAGAGCTCCAGCCCCAACAAGCCCATCCGCGCCAAGCTCGGCGAGGCCAACTCGTTCTACTATGACCCCGAGCTCAAGCGCTGGGTCAACAAGAACGCCGGGCCCGAAGACGCGGCCAAGAAGGCGACACCCCCGCCGCCCAGGGCAGCACCGGGAACCGCCCAGCGCTCCGTTAGCGCCAGCCCGGCGTCTCCTCCCTCGTCAACAGAAGCAGCCGGCCGCGCGAGCGCGAGCGCGAGCACCCCTCCCCCGCCCACGGGTCCGCCGCGCGCCGCGAGCCGCGGACCAACCGACAATGGTGCCCCTGCCGGCCCCCCGCCGCCGGGACCGGTGGCCATGCTACGGTCGGCGTCCAACAGCAGCACGGCTAGTGCCCCGCCGCTGGGTCAGGGCGCCCCGCCGTCGAGGCCGCCGACCAGCCTGAGCAACTCCAACAGCATCGATGACCTGCTGGGTGCGGCGGGACCGAGGAAGCCGGGGGCCGCGAAGAAGGCGAGGAAGGGGGCGAGATATGTGGATGTCATGGGGAAGTCGTAAAGGAAGAACGAGGAGAATAGAGGGAGAGAGATATATGACTGTGCACGCTATCGGGAGTTTGAAAGGATTGGGGGGGGTTGGGGAGAAGGGGCCGAGGAAAGACGATGATACTGTATAACTTACGATGTATACGTAATTACTGATGCCCTCCTGCCAGGGCGCTGTCGTCTTGAGGCAGATGATGGCTTACCTGGTTCATTTTTTTTTTTTTTTTTTTTTTGTTTCTCCTTGGCAACGGTGGGAAGACTCTGTCTTGTACATTTAGCGAACGGATGAATCTCAACATGATGAGGCGCGGTGGCCTTGTTTTTTCATCGATGCCGCAACACGTCGATGAGCATGTAAAGCTAAGGGGTTCGATCAAATGCAATCAAGGTTCTCTCTGGACTGTGCACGATCTCTTGCGAGGTGGACAGCTCGATCTTGGGAAGGAGGAGAGTTAACCATCACACAAACACCAACTACGGAACGCCAGAAAGAAAAAAGAAAAAAAAAAAAAAAAAAAAAAAAAAAAAAAAAGAGAGAGAGAGAGAGAGAGAGAGAGAGAGAGAGAGAGAGAGCTGTAAACAGTATCAATTTCGCGGATTGTGCCGTCTCAAAGCCCTGGTCCGAGCAAAATAGGTTAGATTTGAGCCATGTCGAATGGCTCCCGCCCAAGCACATGACACCAATCGAGATGCCTCCTCTCTCCTCTGAAGCCAACCAACCAGATGAACGCCAGACCAACCCCCCCCCCTCTCTCTCTTCCAAGTCCTCCAGCATAACACAAGAGCAGCAAAGGATAAAAAAGAGCTCAACAACGCCTTTACGCGGCCCCCGACCTTTTCCAAATGCAAATTTTCAAGCACTATAACTCGAAACATAATAGGTCACGACGTCCTCGGCCCCGATGTCGTCGGCGTGGGGCACGTACACGTAGAGGATGAGGGCGTGGTCGTCGACGAAGCAGGCGATGACGCGGCCCTCGAGGCGGCCGACGCTGAGCACGCGGCTCCAGTCGCGGCCGTCGACGCGGACGGTGGCCCACTTGTCCGGGCCGGCCTCGCGGAAGCGGGTGGACGGGTGCTCGTCGAGCGGCACGGCCAGCTGCGCCGGGTCCAGCTCCGGGTTCTCGAGCCCGTTCCAGACCGACGTGATGTCGAGCGTGTCGGTGGCCAGGCGCAGCCGGAGGGAGCCGTGCATGTTGGCCGAGAGGGTCAGTTTCGGATTCGAGGTGCCGCCGCCGCCGCCGCGGGTGGCCGTGCCGTGCGAGGAGGAGGAGGAGGAGGCGGTCAGGGCGAGCTTGGTGAAGCGGTCCGAGATGGCCTTCAGCTGGAGTAGGGGCGGGAGCTGGATGTGCACGTCCGGCTCGCGCACCTTGGGCTGCATGATGGTCTCCACCGTGTCCGGGTGCAGGACCCGCACGGGTATGTCCTGGGTGATGATCTTTTCGCGCTCGCGCTTCATGGTGAGCTCGAGGGATTCTTGCGCGAACACGTCCGGGTTGGCGAACGGGTCGCCATCCTGGTGCCGCCCTCCTCCTGCTCCTGCTCCTGCTCCTGCTGCTGCAGCGCCGGGTATGCCGCCGCCCAAACCGCGGGCGTCATGGACGCTGTCTTTGGTCATGGTGTGGATAGTCATGGACAGCATCGGGATGCCGTCCCGTTTTGTGAGGCGCAAGTTGGCATAGATGCTGCCGATGGCGGATTTGAGGGCCCGTTGCAGGGGCCCGAGGGGCAGTTCAAGGTTGATGGTGTTGTTTACCTCGGCGGATTGGATGTGGTAGTTATCGAATATCAAGTCGACCGAGAGCGACGCCCACACTTGGGATCCCGTGTCGGGAATCACGGTGAAGCGGACCGTATCATCATCAAGGCGAACCCATGCGATCTTCTCGAGCGAGTTCAGGGCTGCCGTGAGCTCTGAGGGCGGAGAAAAAAAAAAGAAAGTGAAAAAATTAGACGAGGTTCGTTACGTGATGCAGTAAAGTAGCTTACTTGAAAACGTCCTCACATTCTTGAGATCGGTCTTGAAGCGCATCTTGTTGATTTGCAGCCTTCGATCATGTCAATGAGATGTTGCCTTTGCCGTTAAAAGCGTGTCGAGTCGCGTTGCTCGCGTAAAGTGCAACCCCGCCCCCCACCGCATCCACCAAATGCAGTTGAGCTGCGGAAACCTTCGTGTATGTATGTAATGTACCGTAAGTGGCCGAAAATTACACCAGACTCCAGCCTGCATCTCTGTAACTTGCTGCGTAAATTACCAGGTTTCGTACCTTCCACAGGCAATCCCCGCGCCAATGCGGGGAACCTTGCTTGGGCACTCGTGGCACAACCGTCCCGCGACCCCACCCTCCCAGTACTATACTCATAGTAGTGTAGTGTAGTGTAGTGTAGAGTGAGCCCCCACCGATCTGCGGGCCCAAACATCCTCCACCATCCGTGGTGTATTGCCTGCCCATGCCCGTTGCGACAAAAGAAAAAAAATCTAGTGTAGATGCCATCCATATCATGCCCAATTAGAGAATGTGTGATACCGAGAATGAGATGCCGGAAAGATTTGGCTCGATAGCGACGGAACTCAGACCCCGCGAGGGGACTGAGCCATCCACCACTTCTCCCACTCCGCGTCCCGGGTCTGAACATCGACCCATGGCCCTTCCCAAACTCCGTTGTTGACGGGGGTTCTTCTCCTGGAGCGCATCTCCTGGCGTGTCAATCGTCGCTCCCCGGTGCTGGATGGGCGTTCCTCCGCCTCGCTCGAGTCCTCGCTCGAGTCCTCGCTACCGGCAAGGAGGAGCCGGAGTCTCCATTTGGGTGCAAATGGCACCATGTCGCGGAGCCAGCGCAGCGGCTTCTTGATCGAGGACAGGCGGCCGGCCAACTTCCCAACCGTTCGCTCCGCTTGCTCTTGTGGTAGCCGGCAGTACTCGCAGGGCGCCGCTAAGGCCTCGGCGCTGCTATTGGGCGGGCGTACCTTGCCCGATACGTCCGTGATGAGGTCGGGGTGCGTGCCGTCGGACTTGAGGAGAAAGGGGAGAACGGGATGGCCGCAGGCATCGTGGTACGCGACATGCCGGCAGATGGGGCACAGCGGCTCCTCGTCAGCGGTCAGGCTGAGGTAGCGCTTGATACAGTAGCTGCCGAAGCGGTGGCCGCAAGGCAGCATGCTGAATCCCTCCTTGATGCCCTCGACGTTGCGGGTGCCAACGATTTCCTGGCAGATGAGACATATTCGATCCTCGATCTGGATGGCCGAGTGTTGCTTCTCCGATGTCGAGGGGTTTAGGCGTCGTTTAACGTCGGATCGGCCTCGTACTGACCGACCCATAGCGAAGGCGACAAGGGTGGTAAGCGCAAAGGTGACAACGTGCTTTGCCGCGATGGCGGGGAGAAGGGGGACTCGAAAGAGGTGGTGGACAATCGAGAGACTGGGCCGCTGAAATAGCGGGCCGCTGGTGTCGGACATGGACCTGACCTGGGCGGACGACAAGAGCGTGGGTGAATACAAGTCGCTGTGTCCGCGGCAGCTTCAGCTGCGCTGTTTCGCAAGATATCCGGTGATCCAGAGTTTAGGAGGGCAGCTGGCTGGCCCGTTTTACGGCGCCGGGAGTGGGAGGGGAGGGGAGGGAGAGAAAGAAACCGTTTCTTGGTTTCTTTTTTTTTTGGGGAAGGGGGGGGGAGGAGGGTGGGGAGGTGGCTGGTGAGGAAGGGAACGGGAGGGCAGAGGAGGGTTATTGGTGTGCTCGCGAGACCTGACGAACAAGAAGACAGTAGAGATGCGGAGCGTAAAGTGGTGGACGAGATGAGCGAGCTTCGAGGGGGTTGAACTGGGAGAGTGAGTGGAAGGAGCCGATAGCTAAGAGGTAAAACTAGAATGTTGCAAACAAAAGAGCCTTTGGACCCCGCGCCAAAGCTTCCGCCGAAGAGGAGGCAGCTTTACGATAAGGGATATTCTAGGCTGCAAGTGGCTGCCGGGGATCTTCCCCAATCAGTCATGCAAGAGCTGGGTTGGGTGTGCACGGTAGCGAAGCCAAATCGTTTCCGAAGCAAGAGGCCATGTCTTGTCCAATCGCTCCCGGCGGGTGCTTTAGGAAGCCTGGGAGGCTGACCACGCCATGGTCATTCGGCCAGGCCTCCGTGCGGGGATGGACGGCCGGGGTGAGCGTGCTGTTGATGTTATGCCTACTGTGCAGTGACTCAAACCTGAGAACATGGGACATAGCCCCGGCATCTGAACACATTCCACAGCTTGGCTAACATTTATTGAGGACGGGATACGACACTTATCGGATGGATGCCTCCCAGCACGGCTGAAAGCAAGATTGCATTGGCAGCCACCTCATGGCAACGATTTTGCCAAAATCCATTCTTTGGTACAGGAAGTCGCATCTCTGGTCCTTGTTGTGTAGTTATTACGTGACCACGCTTAGAGATGCGGAGAGGTAAGCAAACATGACTGGGCCGCATGTGGAAGCTGCCCTGCCTAGACTGCGGCCGCCAACAAATGTGCCCACCCATTTTTGTGGTCACGCACGCAGTGATGTTGAACACACCCGGCCGTGAAGACAAGGGTCCGGTCAGAATAAGCTTTCAGGAGAGAACTTTTGTCTCGCGAACCGCCTGGCCATATTTTCATCTGCAAAATAAAAATGAAACAAGAGGCAAGAACTTAGGAAAGGAGGTATCGTTAACTTGAAGCACTGGCCGGGCCCCACACTCACACTACACTCGAGTTACTCCGGACTGTAATCCGCACTGACTCGTACTGTATGTACACAGTAATCCGTACTTGTGTAATCCGTACATTACAACTTGCCGAGCAAGGCGACAATCGCCCCCAAACTAACCAAGTTCCTAGTTGGAACGACTCTCAACCTCACCAAACAATCCCCCCTCCCCGGATTCAACACCCAACAGGAATCAACAGGGGCCATGGATTCCACGAACAATCAGACGACGGCGCTTGTCCGCAAACGGACCGACACGGAGCTGATGCCACCGCCGCCACCAGCGAAACGCATCCAACGGCCGAAGCGCGTGCTCGACGAAGAGACCTACACCGAGGCCCTCTCCCACATCATCGCCCGCGACTTCTTCCCCGGCCTTCTCGAGAGCGAGATACAGAAGGAGTACCTCGACGCACTCGAATCAAAAGACGAAGAGTGGATCGAAAGCGCCAGCCGGCGTCTCCGCCAAGTCATGGCCCCGGGACGGCGACGAACGCTCGGGACGCCGCTCCGTCAGGCGACGACCGCAGCAGGTCGCACGCCGCTCAACTTCGTCGGCGAGACGCCGGCCTCGGCCGCTTCCGCCGCCACCGCGGGGACCTCCTCCACAAAACCGGCGATAGACGTAAACGTCTCCCTAGCGACGTTCCAATCCAAGTACACCTCCGAAGACAACGAATCCTTCTACAGACTGCTCGACAAGCAGAACCAGAAACGGGTCCAGAAGTACGCCTGGCTCTGGACGGGGAACAAGCTCCCGTCCAAGCAGCAGCTCAAGCAGAAGGAGGTCGAGGCCAAGCTGCTCGCCCGGCGCGGGGCCGGCGCGCTGCGCGACGACGGCTTCGCCCGCGACCGGCTCGCCATCGCGGACAAGGACGCCGCCGAGCGGCCCGCGGTGCCGGACCACTGGAACGGCGCCAAGCCCCACAACGAGCTGATGTTTGTGCCGGACGGGGTGGAGGAAGGCTGGCGCGGCCGCCGGCTGCAGACGGTCGCGGAGCGCGCCCAGGCCGAGAGCAGGGCCCCGCCGAAGCAGATCGTGTACGAGAACACGCGGGCGCCGCGGCCCGGAGGTCCCGCCGTCGCCGCCGCCGCCGCCTCGGACGAGGGTGGCGGGGGCGAGGACCGGTCGAGGGCCGCGTCGCCCTCGCTGTCGGAGATCCGCAGCGCCATCGCGGGCAACAGGCGGCCGTGCGATGCAGAGTCGAGCGTGGCCGGGGCCGGTGGCGGAGAGACGCCGAGGGTGAACGGGTACGCGTTCGTGGACGACGAGGAGCCCGAGCCGGAGCGGGAGCGGGAGCGGGACAAGCAGCAGCCGCTGATCGAGCTCAGCGCCGGGGACACGACGCCGAATCCGTTCAAGCTCCAGGAGTGGAGGAAGCGGGAGCTGCTGCATCACCGCATGGTCGACAAGATCTCGCAGTCGAAGCGGACGTCGGCACGGCTGGGGTTCACGGGGAACGTGGAGCGCGCGCCGGTACCCAAGTTTCCGAGCAGTCCGAGAGCGTCTGGAGGGTTGACGCCGGCGGCGCAGAGGTTATGGGGCAAGATTGGCGGATCGGAAAGGAGAAATGCGGAGTCCCCGTTTGGAAATTCCGTGAGCTTCACGCCAAAGGCGACGCCTCGAGCGAAGAGCTCAGGATTGAGAGGCGTGGCAAAGTAGAGAGTTTCCTGGTGTCACCCAGGCGCGAGGAAAGCTAGAGCGGGCTGTTTTGTTTTACACATATTGTCATGATACCCGGAATCTGTAAACAGCGGAAAGCAACGTTGTAGTCGAGAGCAAAAAATTGGATTTTTGCTTCGAATCAGCACCCTGACGTCTCCCTTTTTGACATATCTCCCAAGGTTTTCCTGGGCGTGAGGGACTTTGGAACCCCCCACAAATGACAAAGCAGGCTACGCTAGTGAAGGGATTGGTAGTGTACAGTACTGTACTCGTACATTGCGGACTGGCCCCCCACCAAGATCAGCCCTATCCCGTCCCGCCAGCTCGGGTCGCTCCCGGTGCTAGCAGGGGCCCCTGCTCCCAAAAATTTGCGGTTTGCTCCCTCGGCCGCGACCAGCGCACCACGGCAAGCAACGGGACCGCATCCACCCGGCTCAGCCCGGTACCTGCGCAGTATTGCAACTCACCGCGCCTGACTTTCCAAATACCTCGTCAATCGTTTCCACTAGTTCACCGCGGGATGGAATCCCCCACGGCATAACAAATAGGAACTCTAGCATCCCGACCATTTGTGTCACGTCAGGGGTAGGAAAAGGAAAAAAAGAGAGAGAGAGAAAAAAATAAAAGGTACTCGGCATGGGCCTCGCGCACCTGCTCGTCGACCTCGCCGCCGTCGCGAGCGCGTCGCGTGCGGTGGCGAGCAAGCACGTGGCGCTGAGAGCCAGGCAGGTGGAGAGGTACAGCCGCGGGTCCGACGTTGTCGGGGCCGTCCTGGGGAGGAGGCAGAGGCAGGGTCGGGAGGGTCAGCAGCAGGCACAGAGTCCAGAACCAGCGGCAGCGGCAACGGCGGAGCAGCAACAGCAGCAGCAGCCACGACAGGAAGCCGAAGCCGGAGCCGAAGCCGGGGCAGGGAGCGGTCAAGGGGCGGAAGAAGAGCGGGCCGCGGGGGAGCCGGGGCTGCGGGTTGACGAGACGCCCGTTGCAAGGCCGGATGCCGAGACGAGTTCTGTGTCGGCTACGGGGTCAGAGGGTAAGGTCGAGACTCGCGGCCGAGAGGGTGCAATTGGGCAAGCGGCGGAGGGCCGGAGAGATGAAGCGCCGCGGGCAAGCGGAGGGAGCTCCGAGTTTAAGCCTGCCCCGTGGGCGGACGGTGGCATCGCGCTTTTAAAGCAGGGCTTTGTGCCTCCGAAGCGGCCTCCACAACTGTTGAGGAAGCCCGCGGTGGGCATACCCGGGATCGATCTTAGCCATTTCCGGACTAAAGAAGGATCGCAGATCCTGGAAGTTTTGAAGGAGATGGAGGAAAAGGGGGGGGATGAAGTTCGAAAGCCGGCCGCGTCTGTCGATGCAACTAGCGGATCTCTCGCGGAGAACACTGGAGGGACCGAGGATCACGAGGGAAGAAGAGAGCAGGAAGTGACCGCGCCGCCAACATCACATCGGGAACGGGAACGGGCGTCTCCCCCGGCGCCAGAACAAGCCGCAGACAAACCGGTCCAAGTTGACCCTGCAAAAAGTCAAGCCGAGACGACGGAGCATGGAGCAAGATCGGCAGAGGAAGCTCCGGCAAGCTGGGCCCCTGAAGCCGCCGAAAAGAAACCACCTTCCCGAGAAGACGCGAGCATCATCTCGGACCTGGCCAAGCCAAACCCTCTCTCCTCGGGCGCTGCTGCCGCCTACCAGCTCCGCGAGTCGGCCGTTCCCTCCACCCGGATCGGCCGGCTCTGGAACTACGGCGGCCTCGCGGCAGGCATGTTTGCGGGCGCGATAGGAGAGGGCCTCAGCCGGGCCATTGGCGGCGGTGGCTCGGGCCCGGTGATGCTCAACGCGGCCAACATGGAGCGGCTGGTAGCCAAGCTCTCGCGGATGCGCGGCGCCGCTCTCAAGCTCGGGCAGATGATGAGCTTCCAGGACGCCAAGATGCTCCCGGCGCCTATCCAGGAGGTCCTGCAGCGGGTCCAAGACCGCGCCGACTACATGCCCGGCTGGCAGCGGGACCGCGTCCTGGCGGCCAACCTGGGCGAGAACTGGCGCGACCTCTTTTGCGAGTTCGAGGACAAGCCGATCGCCGCGGCCTCCATCGGCCAGGTCCACCGCGCGACCCTCAAGTCCAGCGGGGCCCGGGTCGCCGTCAAGATCCAGTTCCCCGGCGTGGCCGACTCGATCAACTCGGACCTCGACAACCTCGCCATCCTTCTCGCCGCCACCAAGCTCCTGCCCAAGGGCCTGTACCTCGACAAGACCATCGAAAACGCCCGGACGGAGCTGGCCTGGGAGTGCGACTACACCCGCGAGGCCGAGTGCGCCGAACGCTACCGTGACCTCCTCCTCACCCGCCCCTCTTCTTCGTCGTCTTCTTCTTCCTCGCCTCCGAAAGAGGAATCCGTCTTCTCGGTCCCGCGCGTCTACCGCGAGGCCAGCGGCCCGCACGTGCTGACGATGGAGTTCATGGAGGGCACGGCCGTGACGCGGATCGCCTCCTTCACGCAGGCGCAGCGCGACTGGATCGGCACGCAGATCCTGCGCCTCTGCCTGCGCGAGATCACCGAGTTCCGCTTCATGCAGACGGACCCCAACTGGACCAACTTCCTGTACAACGCGGGCACCGGCAAGCTGGAGCTGCTCGACTTCGGCGCCTCGCGCGAGTACCCGGACCGCTTCGTCACCCTCTACGTCCGCCTGCTCGAGGCCGCGTCGCGCGCCGACCGCGCCGCCGTCAAGCACCTGAGCGAGCAGCTCGGCTACCTGACGGGCCACGAGAGCAGGTCCATGCTCGACGCCCACGTCACCAGCGTGCTGACCCTGGCCGAGCCCTTCCTGCGCGACGCCCCGGACGTCTACGACTTCCGCGACCAGACCATCACCGAGCGCGTCAAGGCCCAGATCCCCGTCATGATCCGCGAGCGCCTGGCCCCGCCCCCCGAGGAGACCTATAGCCTGCACCGGAAGCTGAGCGGCGCGTTCCTCTTGTGCGCCCGTCTGGGCAGCCGGGTCAGGTGTAGGGAGCTGTTCGAGGAGGCCCTGGCCAAGACCGGGTATATCCAGACATGACGGGGTTAATTAAGGAGGAGGGGAGGGAAGGGAACCGCCCTATCTGTTTTTTGTTATTTGTAATTGCAATGTGAATAATACCGTGTACATATATGTATGTATATATATATATATATATCGAACCCACCACCCTGCTGTTTCAAGTTGTAACTGTCAAAATAGACGGAAACATGGTTATGTACCATTATTACGCAGTTAAGAGGGATTCACGGGGACCACTTATATGTTGCGTTGGAAGATTTTTGACGCTGCAGCAGCAGCAAGCACACACCTGCTTTGGCTGCATTACCTGTCTTCGGCAGTTCTCCTCGTCGTCGGCAGAAGCTTCTTCTCCTTGCTGGCAAGCTTCTTCCGCCGCCGCTCAATCACCTTGTCCACCTGTTTCTTCTTCATGCCCCGGAACTGCTGCACCAGCGCGCGCTTCTTCTGCTCCGACCGCTTCAGGTAGAAGGGCTTCTTGCCCTGCTTGACCAGCTCCTTCTCCCGCTTGCGATGCTCCTGGAGGACGGCCCTCTCGAGGTCCTTGCGCTCCTGCGCCTTCTTGCGGCTCTCCATCGACATGAGCGCCCGCTCCAGCTTCTCCCTCTGCGCCGCGTCCTTGGTCTTCTTGATGGCCTCCCGCAGCTGCTGCATCTCCAACTCGCGGTACTCGTCCAGGAACGCGTACGCCTTGCGCGCCTTGATCTCGTCGATCGTGCTGCTGTTGCGGCGGCCCGGGCCGGCCCCGGGGCCGAGGGGCATGAACCGCGGGTCGCGCGGCTGCGGCTTCTTGATCTCTGCCGTGACCGTGAGGAAGTCGCGCTTGCGGGAGACGGGCTTTTTGCTCGACATCTCGACGGGCGCGTGCTTGCTGGATCGCTTCTCCGGCTTCTTCTTGATAGAGCCCGACTTAGACGGATGCCCGTATCCCTCGTCTTCCTTGTCCTTTTCCGCCCCTGCCTCGCGCTGCCGTTTCGACGCAGAATCCAAGGCAGCCTGCGCCTTGGCGAGGGCACCAAACGACAGCTGCGACGCGTCAATCTGCGGGTCCTCTTCCTCTTCCTCTTCCTCCCCTTCCTCCCCTTCCTCGTCCTCTTCACTGCCTTCAGATCCAGACTCGGAACTTGAACTCCCCTAGACAAAATCAGTTAGGCGCACCGATACCAGAGAACGAGCGCGCCCAGGCTCACCTCATCGCTGCCACTCCTGGAACCGTCGTCACTGGGGTCCTCGTCGTGGTCCCCATCCGATCCGGAGGAACCTGCGCCGTCCTCACTGGAATCTTCGATAGCATTGTCTTCGAGATCAGAATCGGGCTCTGGCTCATATCTTGGCCTCACTCTCCGCTGGAGCAGACTGGCGGGCGGCATCTTCCGTTTGACTGCAGACATTGTGAAATGTGTGATGGACCTGTGTCGCTAGACCTGGCAATGGCGAAAGGAGCCAGCTAGAAAATTGGCTAAATGTCAACGGCTGCAGATAAAAAAAAGGAAAAAAAATTGAATCTGGAGGCTTCGAGTGTTGTTGTGTGGTGATCTCGACCCTCACCAAGAACTCTGCTGTCAATCTCTGAATTGGAAATTCCCGGAGCTTGCCGCGGGAGCTACGCAGTAGGGAAGCGAAGTTCTGCAGTAACAAAAGTGCTAGGTATGAATTTTGGGGAACAAACGTCAGTGAGCAACTGCCCCACTTCTGCTTGCACGTCTTCTACTACTCATCTACATACATAGTACGGACGTATAGTTATACGTACCGTACGTTGTATGCACTGCGCACATATCCTGAAATGTACGTTAAAACTAACTGTCAGGTGTCAAGCACAGGTACAAAATCACCACTAATGTTATCTTAGACAGGAACAGAGAAGCACTCTACTCGTGTCGTCCATTATTTATTGCCATGGAACAGAACAGCATAGACCGTGACAAGCTGCGGCTCATTCAGCTTGAAACGGATTCATACCAACGTTTGAAGGCTCCCCGCTCAGCCCAGCGCTCACCAGAGGCGCCGCATCATGAAACTTTTTAAAGCGGTATACCTAGACAAGCCGGCGTTTTGACCCACGATGCTCCAAAAACATACCATCCAGCTTATCCGATCGTCCCCCACGTAGCACGCTCAAGGGCATTACGACGGCTCCGTCCAGTTGACAACGTCCATGACCTGTCCTGCCGTAGGGTGGGAATACCCTATCCTCAAACGAAGACGCAGAGGCTGCGCGTAGCACAATCGAGTCAGCACATCGATACCCACACCAATCAGATTTCATTGTCAACACTTACTCCTTTGCATCCCGCAACCCTCATCAACTGCGTCGCCTCGGCTCCGACCGCAAGCTCTGAGGATGAGATGCTCAGCAGCTGCAGCTTCTGCGACTTTGGTACGGCCGCCTGAAGTCCAACGTTCGACAGCTGCCCCGCGGCAGACGAGTTTCGGAACCGGGCAGTGGCCTGAATCATGCCCTCGGCGTTTCTTTGTGTCTGGATGGTCACGACCAAGCCGTTACTGTCATAGCAGGGATATCCGGGGGCTGCGGCGACCGCAGCAGCAGGGCCGGGTTGGGGAGGCGGCGATGCAGTTGCCGAGAAGAGGTCGGCGCTGGGAGGGGCATGCGCGGCGGCACTCTGCGCTGGGGAAGGCGTGGAGGCGGGGCCTTGCGAAAAGAGATCCATGATGGACGCCACGTTTGACTGACCTGGGGGAGGCGATGTGGTAGCGGGAGGCGGTGAGCTGGTTCCACCGAGGATGTCTGCGAGCAAGTCGGCATTGCCGGTGCCGTTGACCGGCGGCGGCGCGGGGCCGCTGCTCTCGCCCATTAGGTCGAAGAGGAGATCCTCCTCCTTTGGTTTGATCACCCTGGACTTCCGGTTCGCCGCCTTGTTTGTCTTCTTAGCCGCCTCGCCCAGCACGCGGGACTCCTCCTTGATCTGCGGCGGAGGCATCTTCTCCAACACGCCTCGGCGAATCTGGTCGTATGAAAAGAGGTTGCCAAACTCCACGGCGCGTTGCTGAACCTCGACATCCAGACTGGTCTGGTGATTCTGCAGGATGCGCCGTATCCTCTCGATCTGGGCCGCATCCGATAGTCGCGTCGTAAGCTTGACTAGCGCCGTGATAATGTACTCGGTAGTGACTTGCGAGGCATAGCTGCTGTTGAGAATTGTCGAAAACAGGTCGACAATCTCGTGCTCTTTGACCTCCTGCACTAGCTCTTCTTCCTCATACCGGCCACCCCGCAGCAGAGCTTCACCGTACTCGCCTATGCACCAGGCACCGGCTTGTGTCAAGCTCTCTTGGGTGATGTCCTTCTTGAGGTTGGCATACAACTTCTGCACCGCATATGTCTGTAGTTCGGGGGTGGTGGCAATGAGGCGGACGAAAGATGAGAGGATAGGTTCCTTGACGTAGTTGCCCGCTAGAGTCACCACGCGGAGCATCGTGTCAAAGTGCCACCGCTTGTTGGGCGCATAGCGGTCAGCGGCAATACCGATCTGGCTGGTCATGGTCGGCTTGAACTCGTTATCAGCCACCTCCAGGAACGCCAACAGCTCGCGAATCAGCACCCTGACGTTGCTCTCGTTGATCAGCGTGAAGCTGAGATCCAGAGCCCTCCTCCTGATGCTGATATCCGGGTCCCTCAGGCACTCCAGTATTGTGTTGCGGTGCCGTTGCACGGCATTGGTGTCAATAGCCACCACCTTGACAAGCGTGTTCAGGGCGACGTAGCGGATGTTGTTGTCTTTGTTGGTCAGGAACTTGCCGAGGATGTTGACACCAAGAACCCGAAGCCCCGCGTCTGCCTCGATGTCTAGAATGGTCCGCACAGCTTCGTAGAGGATCGAGTTTCCGACGTTCTTGGACGAATCCGTGTTGGTCGCAACTTGCGCCAGGATGTCGTTGATCTGCTCCGTAACCTGGGCATCCCCGCGGGCCAGCACCCTGAGAAGACGCAGAATCTTGACCTGCAAGAAGGGGTCGGTAATCCCGGTGACATCATGCTCCGGCGCGTAGCCCGAGGAGGCCAAGCCCTTCAGCGTCCTCACGAGCACAGGTACGAATTGCTTGAACTTGTCGACGACGCCCAACTCCCCGCCCTCGTCCTCGTCGGCTTCGCAAAGGCTGGTGACCAGGGTAATACCGCAAAGCAGCACGCCGTGATTGCGGTCCGAGAGCAGCGCCGCCGCCTTCTCGATGAAGTGCTCCTGTAAGTCCGGGACCTTTCTGCATATCCGCATGGCACAGAGAGCGGCTTTCCGTCGAATGTAGGGATTCGCCGTGGATATGAGGCTCTCGATCTCGCTGAACAGGTCTCTCGACATTTCGACCGAGGCGATGTTACCTAGGGTACAGAGCGCGAGGCCGACGACGTATTGGTTCGAATGAGACAGGTCACTAACGAGCCCGAGTCAGTAAGCAATTCCCGAGACACATACGCCCCAGCTGCCCTTCAGACAGTGTCGCACTTTTTCAGAGAGTTGGTGACCAAAGTCAGGACCTCTTGGTTCTCATCGAGCAGCAAGCTTGTCGCCAGATGTCCTAGCCGCTTGTCGGCGAAGCGAGGCGAGGCCAAGAGCTTCAAGCACTCGATCTGGCCAAAGTGTGTTCGCTCGCCGAGGGTAAAAAGGTAGAGGAGCTTGGCCACATTGTTGCGCCTGCAAAAAAAGGAGGCGGTCAGCACCTGCATGCCTTCACGGGGCTTCCTCTGTCGCTTCGCGAGTACCTCACGCCATGGTCTGCGCTCTCTTCCCTGAAGCTCGCCCGAATGGCCGCGCTCTCCTTTTGAATAACAGCCCTCTCGTCGGCAATCGTCTTTGCGGCACGCACATTGCGAATGAACTGCTTGACTGTGGGGTAGCGGGGTGGTCAGCTATTGCCGTCGCCGCGATTCCTTCTGTCCCGATGGGTCGATCGATAATCGAGAAGCGAAAGAACTCACGGGAGGTCATGATGGAATGCGTCAAGGCCCTCTGCGGGGCGAAAGGACAGGTTATGACCTGAGACTCGAGGCCGGTTGTCGGGAGAGGAGCTGTGGGCGAGTTAAATCAACCGTCGACCTCTGCCCGCATCATGGACCCTGAGACTATGGCTGCGAGGTGGCACCGTGGTCGCTCCTGAACGGACCGCTGAGACCGCCCAAGCTTCGGCAGCATTGAGGCCTGAGGCATAAATATTAACCCTAACCCTTCACTTTTACGAAGCTACCCGCGCCCCGTGCTCGGTTTCCAGGTCACAAAGCCCATCGACTTCTCGACTGCTGGTGGTCAATTGCGAGATGCAACCTGGATATCCGACTCTTGAAGGTTCACTGTTTTATTTGACGTCGCCGCTATCGCCTTGGATACTCCCAATGGCCCTACGTCTTTATCAACTGTTCCCTCCATCCTCTTCTGCGGCGTATCAAGTTATTTAGGCAAAAGCCCGAGATATCTGAAATGGCCTGATTGGTATTCTGAACACCATGGATTTGGTTGCGGTGCTGTTTATTTTGACCAGGTCTCCTTATTTCTCGCTGCGATACAGCTCAGCCCTACGCAAGTTGGCCAAAAAAAACCCCTGCAGCCAAGCAGCAGCGCCATCCCTATAGGGCTGCATGAAAATCAAAATCATAGAGGCGGAAGGAGAGAGGTCAGCACTTGTGTGTTGTGCAGGTGCACACACACTACCACTAGTTTCAGCACTGCCACAATCCACCTGCATACGCCAGGGGTTGACGCTACAATTTTGAATGGTTGGGCGGGGGGATCTGGCAGGACAACCTTTGCCGCTGGAACTGGCGTGCTCGGGCACAGGTTCATGTTACAGTTGGCAACACATTGAATGCAACGGGCGAATACTTTGTCAACTCGCTGTCGAGAAGCACGGCTTCCAGCGACTGCTAGTCAATTACGTACGTACGCGCTGGGTGGCCAGCTCGATGAGAGCGAGAAAGCAGTGCGCTTTTAACATCAAACCCTCCGCAGAACGCTGCTTAGAGCTACCTAGGTTGGATCCAGAACGAAACAAAAAAACGCAAACTGGAAGGGAGAGTTGTTGATCTGCATGAGGTTGACCGTTTGTGTGATGGCCCGGATGCGCCATTTACTTCTGCATCATGAGTTGCACAAACTCGTTGTCTGGAATGGTATCAGCAGGCGTTCACAACCTTGTTGGAAGCATGGTACGCACAATCAATACGGCCGTCGCCGTCCTGGTCGGCCTCGCGAATCATCTCGTCGACCTCATCGTCAGTCAGCTTCTCACCGATGGAGGTCATGACGTGGCGCAGCTCGGCCGCCGAGATGAAGCCGTTGTTGTCGCGATCAAACACCTGCAGGCAACGGTTAGGCAAGACTCAGGGACTCAATGCCTGACCATCGTACCTTGAAAGCTTCACGGATCTCCTCTTCAGAGTCGGTGTCCTTCATCTTCCTTGCCATCATGGTGAGGAACTCTAGTAGCCGTCAGCCACTTGTATCGCGATGGGGAGGTGAGCGGAGCTGGTGCATACCGGGGAAGTCAATCGTGCCATTGTTGTCGGCGTCCACCTCGTTGATCATGTCCTGCAGCTCTGACTCGGAAGGGTTCTGACCAAGCGAGCGCATGACAGTGCCCAGTTCCTTGGTTGTGATTTGTCCTGTGCACCTTTAGCAAGCCTCCCGTATGGCGTCAAGTGCCACCGCTGCTTGTTTTGGGAGTCGTTGTCGTATGCAAACGAGCATGCGGCGGGTGGGCGGGCGTTCGGAAAAGGCGGGCACACTCACCATCACCGTCCTTGTCCTATACCGGGGCCAGTCAGCATCGGGGTGCCACAGAGAACAGGCTAATAAGAGCGAGCGAGCATCAACTTACAAAGAGGGAGAAAGCCTCCTTAAACTCAGAGACCTGCTCTTCGGTAAGAGAGTCCGCCTGTGATCAAAGACGCTGTCAGCTCGCCATGTCCTGACATTACCGTAACCTGATCACCCCATCGGTCGTGGGACTCCTTCGCGATAACATCGTGAGCTTCGCTTTAACTGACCATGATGATTGTTACGCGTAGGGTTGAGTAAGAGAGAGGATTCGATCGCGGGCCTGCTGCAGATCTTGGCAGAAAACTTGTGGTGATGGCTTGGGTAGCGGTGTCGCTGAGCTGGGTTGTGATGTTTGAAGGCGCAGCCTGGAGATTTCAAGGGGATGCGGGGCATTAGTCCCAGACCCAGAACAGGGCCGGGGGGTGGGGGGGCGAGGAGGCTGCTGTTGCAGGGTCTCTCATCCTTGGCACTGACTGGTCAGCTCTATTTGTGCCCGCCCTTGTTTTCTGGCATCAGAGGTTCCAGCCAAAGCCAAGCTGGGTCCACAACTGGAAGTTGCACCCCACAGCTGTCTGCAGCTGTCGGGTCCCTCGCGGCTTGTGAGAGGCCGTGCCGACGGAGTACCTGGCATGTACGAAGTAACTTCGTAACGCTTGTCGCTTCATCATCGCTCTCGCCATCAGCCGCCCACAAGTGCAGTGCCCGCGTTGTCCGCCGCGACTGGAGCCACCCATACAGCTGGCGCATAGCGGTAACAATTACAATGTGATGCCGTTCTGTACCAGCCTCCGGCAGAAAGCACACGACTCGACCTCTCCTTCACCTGCTTCCGGAGCGGACTGAGGGGATCTCTCCCCCTTCCGGCGTCCGCCATGTGGCGAGACCGCACGAACCTGTAGGACCCTCCATCTCGAAGACATTTTCTGTCTACAATGCAGCTGACTTTCCCTGCGTTAGCTATATCTCGTACCGGCAGTCCTACGCCCACCACCCAACTCAGCGCAACCGGTATGGACCATCTAGCGCGGGCGACCGCTTCGGCGGCAGCGGCGCGAGCACGTGGGTCCTATTTTCGGCAGACGATGACCGGCGAGGACTCTTATCCTCAGGCGCCTACGATGTGGATGACGGCGATGCAGTCATCGAGATGGATCGGCTCCCTCCCCGCTGGGCCGACGTGTCGGACGAGGTGACAGAGTTACTTGCGGACATCGCGAGCAAAAGCCAGAAGCTGGAGAGGCTGCATCAAAAGCACGTCCTCCCCGGGTTCAACGACGAAGAAGCCAAGAAGGCTGAGGAGGGCGAGATTGAGCGGCTGACGCAGGACATCACGCGTGGCTTCCACGAATGCAACAGATGCATTCAGCGGATTGGGCAGATGGTGCGCGAAGGCAAGGCAAGTGGCCAGATGACCCGCGCCGAAGAGACCATGGCGAAGAACATCAAGGTCAACCTAGCGACCAGGGTTCAGGAGGCGAGCGCTGGATTTCGCAAGAAGCAGAGCGCATACCTTAAGAGTAAGGGGACACTATAGGATTGTTTTGACGAAGCAGAGCGCTAACGTTCTAATCGCGCAGAACTCAGGAGTATGGCAGGATTGGCAAACCCCATTGAACGTTCTACCACCCCACTGGCTGGGGGTAGCTATGCCGACCCGTCAATTCTCGAATCCGACGCAGACAGAAGCTATTCGCAGTCAGCACTCCAGGCACCGGCTCACCAACAACTGCTTCATTCGAATGACGCCGTCATATCGCAGCGCGAGAGACAGATCGAGGAGATTGCGCAGGGCATCATTGAACTCTCCGATCTTTTTCGCGAGTTGCAGACCATGGTTATTGACCAGGGCACTATGCTAGACCGAATTGACTATAATGTGGAGCGTATGGCCAGCGATGTGAAGGAAGCCGAGAAAGAGATTAAAACCGCGGAGGGGTACCAGAAGAAGACGACTAAGAGGAAGATCATTTTCCTCCTGCTGCTGATAATTGCCGCGATGATTATATTGCTGGTTATCAAACCGAAGAAACACGGGGCCACAGCGGTCGAGGACAGGTGACAAACTCTCACCTGGGGTGGAGCGAGGCAGACGAGTTAATTGCTTGAAATCGGCCACCAAGAGCATGGCCACATCATGCAGAGCTTGTGGATCTGGGAGCGTGTACGAGAGCGTGGTGTATTTGGAATTCGCACAGCAGGGTAGAGGAACTCTACGGGAGAATGGTGAGGTTCTACGGTTCGAGTTTCTCTTCTTTTCTTTTTTTTTACCCTGTACACTACATACATACCATCTAGATCTTGGTAGCAATGAGGCTTCCAGAAAGAGGACAGGAGAGGGACTGTTTCACGCCGGTTCTGAACGTTCTAACGGGTGATTCGAGGATCACCTAAGCCGAGATGGGAGAGATGTGTCGTTTCTTTCCGCATATAGTTACAGTTGTAACTTGGCTTCTACTCCATTGCCTGGCCCTCCACAATTCTCAAGTGCTCTCTACTCCGTGTCTCCTCCGTACAGTTTCCTCCGTAAACCCTCAAGCTTGGCTCTCTGGCCTGCTTTGTGAAGCGGGCCTCGCCAGGGTTGCAGCTCCAAAACTGCTTGGCATCGCACCACGAAAATGCGTGCTTAGTCATTCATGAGCATTGGCCAATCTGAAGTGACGAACTCGCCCGGCTCGGGCCAAAGCTCACCTCACAACACAACCGGCATCATCACCACTACCACGGTCCTTTCCCAACACCAACAACCAGATCACGCCGACTGCATCTCCGCTCCACTCATTCAAAATGGGGTAAGAAGCGATTTTCTGAGCACTATATATTCCAGAGCTCGAGCCCCTGGGCCATTGAACGCAGTGAGCCCGTTCATCGGGAGGCCTTGATTTACCGCGCATATCGTACGATCATCTTCGACCGGATGCTAACTGGAGGTTCTTGCTTCGTCCAACAGTCTCATCAACGCCCCCAACAAGGTGCATGAGCAGCAGAAGTTCTACCAGCAAGCGTACAAGGCGCATACGCGCATTTGGAGGATTGTGAGTTCCCCCCCGGGTGCCTCGGACTGCCGTAGCGGGGAGGAGAGTGGATAGGAAAGGGTGCGATCAGATGCGAATATCACATCCAGATTGTGGCGGCAAATTAGGGGACGGACTCGGAGCGTTTGGCTGACGGACGGCACACAGAACCCTCGCAGCAGCTTGTTTCTGACGCCCTACAACATCCTCCTTTGGGGAACCACTGCCGGTATGATTTCGCCACACAAACCGATCTCATCCATCGTCCCGAGGAGCAGACTGCTGACCGTTGCTGGATTTGCAGCCACCCTCTACGCCATGGGCCGCAGGATTTTCGGCAAGAACACCTGGTTCAGCGACTAAGCCTCGGCGGCTCCTAAGCAAGCAAGGGAGATAGATGTAGCGGTGGCTTGTACATGTAGGGTGAAGCTGAGATATAGAAGCAGCCACAGAACGTTGTGGTTTGTTTATGGGACTTGAAAGAATTTAACGTCCGCCTCACCGGTGTTCCCTTTGTGCACTCTGCATGCAAACTATGGCCCCTCTGACGCCCGCACTGTCAAGTATCCGAAGCCCTGCTTACGAATCGAAAGGCCACCGTCTAAAAGTACATTAAGAGTGATTCTGATGATGGTCATTGTCATGATTGTAGCGGCGATGGCTTGATTCGAAGACACCGTCGCCGTGTATCTCGCCAGTCATTCTGTGCCTGGTATCTCTAATACCCCGTTGCGCCGGGTGCCCTCTCGTCCTTCCGCAGGCTGATGAGCAGCTCCCGGAACCGCTCCTTGCCCGAGCCAGCCGCACCGCCCTTTGCGCCCTTCCCGCTCACGTCGACCAGCTTGGCAATGCGCTCCCAGCTGGTGCCGCCCGACGTAGTGTCCTCGCGGTTGGCCAGGAACTGCTCGGCCTCCTTGCGGGTCTGCGCAATCATCTTTTCCTTTTTGTTGTTGTAGTTTTCGTAGAAGTCGTCAATGTTCCGCTGGGCTTCCCGAATCGTCTCCTCCCGCTGACGGGCGAATTGCTCGGCTCGCTTGGCAATCTGGGCGTCCCGCTTCTCGCGCCACTCCCTGATCACCTCAGGCTCCTCCTCCTCATCGGCGGAGGTCTTGTAGCCCGAGTTATAGCTAACTGACGGGCCCCCTGTAATTGTGCCGCCGGGTGCAACTCCCTGGAAGACGGCGCGATTAGAACCAGGCCCATTACGAGCGATCGGCACAGGTCGCATACCTCGTTGGAGCTGGTAATGTCCGGGAACTGGGACTCGAACGCGGCGTTGTTGCCGGGCGAGCTGACGACGCCGCCGTCGCCTAGAAGGTCGTTGTCGCCGTCGTCGAAACCGGCATCCTCAACTGTCGCGAACTGGTTGGCGTCTTCACCGAGAATCGCTTTCTCTCGTTCGAGGAAATTGGCCGCAGACGGTGCGTCTGATGTGTCCTTGATGTCGGTCTGGGCTGCCCGCAAGGTTTAGAGGCTGCCACTAAGCGGCGACGGAATGCCTTCGACTTACCACCAGAGTCGAAATCCTCCAACGAAGGGAATCGGTCAGCCATTTTGATTGTCGAGGACTCGATATCTCTGCACGAGAATATGTGGTCCCGAAATAATATTGTGAGGTTCGTGCAGGTGTTGAATGGGGGGGGATCAAGGAAATCCGAAGGGTGCTTTGAATCGCGCCAGGTTGCTGGGCTCCATGCGTGGGCCCCTTGGCCAACTTGAGATGAGGTGCAACGCTGAAGGGGTATGATACAAGTATCACAATATCGAAGGGATATGAAGTGAGACATGCACCTATCCGAGCCAGCTGGAGCTTAAACAGTGCCCGCTGCAACTTGACAAGCTCCCAATCCAGCAGCTTCTTACCTTTCAACTTCCCGCCTTCCACTTTTGCCAAACAAACTTGAAATGACCACGCATCGCTTCACTGCATCTGCTCGGTCTTCGCACTGAACAGGGCAACTAGAGGCGGGAGGGTTTCCTAAGACAACATTGTATTTGACCTGCTTGGTCCAAGCTGTGGCATCCAGTTTGCGAGTTTTAAATTGCAAAAAGCCGACAAAGGCTCCCACAGCTGTCCATTACTGTCAACACTGGACAAGCAATCTGCGATCGTAATTTTAGTGAGCTTCTGCACATAAACAAGCATCGCGACCATTCACACCATCGCTGCCAGATTCATCATTGTCAACCCAATCAGCCATCTACCCGGAGCTTACCCGGAGCTTGCCCGGTTTGCCAGCTCGAGCCCAACCATCCAATTGCACATTTAGCATTGTGCTGGGCCTTCGCCTCAGCCGCCGAGCATGGCCTACACGGATGATGCCGTGCTCTCCAAGCTCTCGGCGCTGAACGAGAGCCACGAGAGCATTGCCACCACAGCGCAATGGATCATGTTCCATCGGTAAGAACTCACATGTTCGCGAGTCGCTAAGATGTTCGTTTGCAGCTAACCATGTCTGATTCTATTATAGACGACATGCATCCCAGACGGTGCATCTGTGGCTGACCAAGCTGAAGGATCTACCAAGCTCCAAGAGGCTTAACATGATATATCTTGCCAACGGTTCGTGTTTTTTTTATCCTGGCCATAACTGTGCCATTACTGACCCCTCACCAGAGGTTACACAGCAATCCAAGGCTCGGCACAAGGATGACTTCCTCAACGCTTTTTCCCCCTTCATTGCTGACGCCACGGCGGTGGCATACAAGGGTGCGCCAGCCGATGTCCAAGGGAAGCTGCGCAGGGTTGTGGAGGTGTGGAAAGAGCGCAGCATCTTCGACAGAGACATCCTGCAGGATTTGGACAACAAATTGGCCGGTGAGTCCTTCGAACGTTTAGAGTGGGGTCTGTTGCGCTGCTCATACCAACATCCATGCTACAGAGATCGACAAGACGCGCCCGGGAGCCAACGTTGGTGGCTTCGGCGGTCATGCATTCAGTTCCGCGGGACCGCCGATCCCCTCAGAGCTCACTCCTCTGGTTGCACCTCAGCAGGCTATCACTAAAGCCGTCCAGCCCATGAAAAGCGCGCTCAACACGGCCAATTCCGACTACGAGAAGCTGGCCGATCCCAGCACTACCACGGCAGCTCTCCCAGTTCAGGCGGCGCGACTTAGTGGCCTATTGAAGACACTAGCTAATGCCGAAGGGGCTGTCACACAATGCATTCGGGCGCGCAAGGATTTGATCAAGGAGCTTGAAAAGATCCTGGCAATGAACCGCGAAGCCCTCGACGCTGATGAGAAGCAGATGATGCAGCTGAGCGGGAGACGGACTGAGGTCGAGCAGAAGAAGCAGGCAGTGGAAATGGCTATTATCGGTGGTCTCTCCTCGGCCGGCGAGGAGCAGTCGACCCGAGGTCACAGTCCCGTCCCAGAGCCTGACCGCCCACAGGTCGAGGCGCTCACGCCTCCCCACGTGCAGGACCATGGCGACGATTTCTACGGGACTTCTTCCTCCGCTGGTCATGAGGCACCAAATGGTCAGCACCAGCCCGTACCCTTCCACAGTGCACCGGCCTCCGGGAATGCACAGCCTGCATTCTCTACCTCGGCTCCGGACCTGGAGATGCTTTCAAACGTCGCTTCTCAATACCAGGCCGTGCCTCTGAATGGAAATAAAAAACGCAAAATCGAGGCATCATCGGACGAGTTTCCAGACTTGGGCGGTGATGATGGGATCGATGCAGACGTTAAGGAGATGCTGAGAAAGGAAAGTCATTGACTAGTGGCTTGGTATGGAAATTGTGAAAAGGGCTTAATCGCTTGCATGATGGGCCTGTTTGTTGAACTTTGTGGTGAGGTGGTGAGCGTGCCGCCGTGGCTCAGCTCATCTCTCTATTTTCACGATTCGAGTTGTGAATGAAGCATTCAGATGGACTATGGTTGTGCCTAAGCTCACTCCGTGAGCTGATTGTATTCTTCGGACATTTAGCTGTTCGGGAGGACAAACTGTGCTGGATCAGAACTCGATTCCCCTTTTTGGTGTTGGCTCGTTGGCTGGGAGTGCTGATATGCAGGGGTTCGCAGCTGTCCTGTGTCGCCAAGCCGGGTCCTTCTGAGCGCTGTGGACCACGAGGGAAAAAAAAAAGCACGTCCCCCCAAACCGCAAGCGGCTGGATCGGCCGTAGGTGACGGAGGCTCGGCGATTTGCACCTGAAAGGGTTCCCGATTCGCCCAGAACAAGGCGGGTCCAGAGATCAGTGCCTTGGCCGAAGCTCCGGCGGACCTTCATGGCTCGGACCGGTGATTTTTCTCTCTGGGCGCGTTTCACACTCACTCTCTTCCATTGCTTTCCGGCGACGAGCACACATCACGGCGCTGGCATGGGTTTCCGGACAATTTATGCATTGACCTGCGCAACAGCGACATGACAACCCTCCGAGCATTCCGCATCCCGAAATAGCTCGCCAAAAGAAAAATATAACCCGAGTCTGCGACAGTGCGACAAGCAGCGATATAGATCGTCATGGTCTCGGGAGCGGCAGCTGTGGCGATGCGCCGCGCCACGCTGCTCCCGCAACGCGGCCTCGAACGCGGCCTCGGCCATGCGAGCATACCAGCGGCCGCCGTAGCCGCTGTTGTTCCTCTCCCCGCCACGACCCTCGCCATCACATGCCGACCGACCACCCGCACTTTCTCTTCCGGTTTCGGGGCCCCGAAGACCCCTTCGATACCCCGGACGCCGGCGTCCACCGCCCCCGCGAGCACTACGTCGTGTCTGCCTGCCGGGCCCCGGCAATGGCTGGGACAGCCCAGATGGGCGTCGCCGGCCAGCGCGCTTCGATACCTCTCGATGACGCGCTCGACTCTCCAGCAGGAGAAAGGGGGCTTGAGGGGAGTAGGAGTCACAGCCGGCAATAAAAACGCCCCAGCTACGACGGATCCGAAAGAGGAGGAGGTTGGCGCCGAGCCTCTCGAAGCCCGCGACTTCCACAGGAGCGAGAAGGCGGCCAAGGCGGCCCAGATCAACATGAGCGCGCGGCTCTCTAAGGAAGGCGTTGGCGCGCGGGGCAAGCCCGGCTTGTCCGAAGTCTGGAGGCTCATCAAGATCGCCCGGCCCGAGATCAAGTGGTTGAGTGCCGCCTTTGTCCTGCTCCTCATCTCCTCGGCCGTCACCATGTCGATCCCCTTCTCCGTGGGCAGGATCATGGATATCTCCACCCAGGGCTCGATCGACGAAGCCAAGATCTTCGGAGTCACCCTTCGGCAGTTCTTCTACGGCCTAGCTGCGGTCCTGACCATCGGCGCGTCGGCCAACTTTGGGCGCATAATACTGCTCCGCATCGTGGGCGAGCGCGTCGTGGCGCGGCTGCGCACCCAGCTGTACCGCCGCACGTACGTGCAGGACGCCGAGTTCTTCGACGCCAATAGGGTCGGCGACCTGATCTCGCGCCTGAGCTCGGACACGGTCGTCGTCGGCAAGAGCATCACGCAGAACCTGTCCGACGGCCTGCGGGCGCTGGTCAGCGGCGCGGCCGGCTTCGTCATGATGGCCTGGCTGAGCCCGAAGCTGACGTCCGTCATCTTCGTCATGGTGCCGCCGATGGCCATCGGCGCGTTCCTGTACGGGCGCAGCATCCGGCAGCTGAGCAGGCAGATCCAGAAGAACCTCGGCACCATGAGCAAGATCGCCGAAGAGCGGCTGGGCAACGTCAAGACGAGCCAGGCCTTCGCCGGCGAGGTCCAGGAGATCCACCGGTACAGCAACCAGGTCAGGAAGGTCTTCTCGCTCGGCCGGAAGGAGGCCTTCATCTCGGGCACCTTCTTCGCCTCGACCAGCTGGGGCGGCAACATGACCGTCCTGGCCATGCTGATCGTGGGAGGCAACCTCGTCCGGTCCGGGTCCATGTCGGTCGGCGACCTGACCTCGTTCATGATGTACACCGTCTTTGCGGGCTCCAGCCTCTTCGGGCTCAGCGGGTTCTACTCGGAACTTATGAAGGGGGTGGGCGCCGCCAGCCGTCTGTTCGAGCTCCAGGACCGCAAGCCGACGATCCACCAGACCACGGGCATGAAGGTAGCCTCGGCTCAGGGCCCCATCAAGTTCTCCAACGTCAGCTTCGCCTACCCGACGCGGCCGGCGGTGACCATCTTCAGCGACCTCGACTTCGAGATCCCGTCGGGGGCCAACGTCTGCATCGTGGGGCCCTCGGGCGGCGGCAAGTCGACCGTGGCCTCGCTGCTCCTGCGCTTCTACAACCCGACCAGCGGGACCATCACGATCAACGGCGTCGACATCTCCAAGATGAACGTCAAGTCGCTCCGGCGGCGCATCGGCATGGTGGCGCAGGAGCCCGTCCTCTTCTCGGGCACCATCGCCGAGAACATCGCGTACGGCAAGCCCGAGGCCAGCCGGGCCGAGATCGTGGCGGCGGCCAAGAAGGCCAACTGCGGCTTCATCAGCGACTTCCCGGACGGGCTCGAGACGCAGGTCGGGCCGCGCGGGGCGCAGCTGTCGGGCGGGCAGAAGCAGCGCATCGCGATCGCGCGGGCGCTCCTCAAGGACCCGGACATCCTGCTGCTGGACGAGGCGACGTCGGCGCTCGACGCCGAGTCCGAGACGCTCGTCAACGCCGCGCTCGCCGCCCTCCTCCAGGGCCGCCGCCGCACCACCATCTCCATCGCCCACCGCCTCTCGACCATCAAGCGCTCCGACCGCATCATCGTCCTCTCCAGCGAGGGCACCGTCGCCGAGGTCGGCAGCTACGCGGAGCTCAGCGCGGACAAGAACAGCGCCTTCAGCAAGCTGATGGAGTGGCAGCTGAGCGGCGGCGACGCCCCGCCGGAACACAGGCCTCCGAGTGCCGGGGGCAGGATCTTGGAGAGGGAGGAGATCGAGGAAGAGTTGCGCCGCCGTGAGGAGGAGGAGGAGGAGGAAGAGGAGGAAGAGGGGAGTGAGAGGGAGTCGGCCGAAGAAAAAGAGAAGAAGAAGAAGGAGGAGGAGGAGGAAGCGAAGCGGGAAGAATAGAGGGCTTGAGGAAGCGTAACGGTCTTTGTGGAATCAAGCCCGGATCTTCAGCCGCCTGGTGTTGTTGCCCTTGAGGGCGGGTGGGTTAGCAATGCCCGTCATCTCGATTTGAAGAAGAGGGAAGAAAAAAAAAAGTATAGTACGACTGGGGGGGTTGTCTCGATCTCGACGTCGTGGACTTTCCATTCCCGTTACCGAGCTCGCCCATCTACTCGCCGTTTTGGCGGCTTGTTTTCTCTCTCTGGGCAACTGGGCAGTCTAGAGCTGTACACATGGGCGCATGGCGGGGTGAGGTGGCTTTGTCATTTCGTCGGTATGTGTTGTACATATAGAGTCTCATCTCCTTCGAGGGTGAAGAATCCCCACTCGAACAGGGAAAACGGAGGTATATGGCGTTGGACAAGCAACCAGAGAGGTTTTTTTTTTTTTTTTTTTCTCAAGCTCTTGTCCTTGAAAGGCTGGCTGCCCTACCCCTGGGGCTTTGGGAGGAGAATAAGTGGCCAAGTCACATAACCATCTTACAGAAACACAACATTCGGGCGCGCCATTGCAGGGCCACTGTCGACCCCTACTGTACTGTACATACATGTATGTAATGCATATGCAATCAGACATAAATGTCTGCGCGTCCGCCCTAGCATACTATTTGTACTCCGTATTGGTAGCTGAGTTCCAACACCTCGCCATGTCCGGCTTGTCAATTTCAATTCAGCCACCACCTCGTAACCCCCCCCCCCAAAAAAAAAAAAAAAAAAAAAAAAAAAAGCAAATGCCAAGTTATATGAATGCGTGGGATCAAGCTCCAAGACAGATCCAAGAGAGGGGGTTACCTAATTAATGTGCCTGCGGGGCCGTGATGACGGGACAAATCCCGGGGAGCGCGGGAAGGGCGAGTATCCAGTTTTGTTATGTGGTTTCAAGCCGGTGCTTGCAGATTACACTACTCCGTATACTCGCTCCTTTCCTGCTCGGGGCACGCGACCTCGCGACCTCCCGACCTCGGTAGGCATGGTCGGAATAGGGGGAGAACGGGGGGGGGGGATTCAGCTTCCCCCGTCGGCATCGCAAGGTAAATGTGTATGTACGAGTAGGTTGTCCCACTGCCATGTGAGAACGGAGCATCTCCCACCTATGGGGGAGCACCGGGTTGGGGCGGTGTGGCTTGGCGGGGTTGTCTACCCGCGCGGAGGCAGGGCGCACGCGAAAAACATCCCGCATTCTGTGTGTGTATGTGTGTGTGTGCGTGGCTCGGTGATGCAGCGGGAGTGCAAAGGTCAAGGACCGGTTTGGAAAACGGAAAGAGGGACGGGGGAAAGGGAGGTTCGGTGAGCATGGGCTGCGCTTTACCGAGTAGTGACGCTTGGCAGTTTTGTTTTCTTTTTTTTTCTTGCCATTTCATAACTGAAAATCAAATTCTTTTTCTAACTTTTAAATGAGCGCGCTTCTGTCGAGGTCGTTGAGTGGCCGTCAAAAAAGAACAGGAACTGTGCTGTACATACATACTGCTTACAGGATCAAGTGCTGTAAATCGCGACCCGTCGGCTATACGGATAGTTAGGTATTTTTCAAGGTACTACGGAGTAATATCGTCAGAAGCACGTTTCTCGGAAGAAGCGCTAGTTTCTCGGGGCTGCGGGTTGCTGCTACCCTACCCGCCCCCGACTTCAGATCCATCCCGCCAGGGTCGCACAGGCCAGGGGACTTCGAGGCCGTTTGAGCTTGAGTCACTGCAGGGTCTCACCAATGGGACCAACTTTCCTTACGAGGCATACAAATGCTTTCTCTTAAAAAGAAACATGAGACGTGGGTTAAGCGGTCATGGTGGAAAGTGATGGAGGCTCCGCGTCTACCGTTGTTTCCGAGTCTGCTAACATATGTGAGCAGTACACTAGTTACTACTGCAAGTGACGGGCCTCGGCGCCCGGGTGTGGTCCGTCCCTACGAAGGGTAGGGGACTCTGTAGCGTGCAAACCATGCAAACCAGTGTAGTGTACGGAAAACCCGACAGGAGCTAACAGGTAGGTACCTACCTTACGCTGGTACGTATGTGCAAATTATAGAGTCCAAGTAGTAATCCGCACATAAGGTAGGTACAGTAGTGTACCACCACCCGTGTCATGCACTCCACAGTGGCGTGCAAGTCCGAGGTCGAGCCCCACCACCGCACCCTGCCCCACCATTGCAACACAGACAGGGATCTGGCGATGAGCAAGTCTGAGTGGAAAACCTTGCCTCCGGTTTAGGCGATTTGGGCATTGGGTGACTCGAACAAAGGCGAGCGGGCTCGGGTGGGTTAGTATATTGGGGGTCTTGGTGCCTTCAACAGACACCAGACACACGCCTGGTAGACTCGTTCTCGTTTTCCAGTCCCTCCCTACACTGCGGCTATTTCGTTGCTTTGCGCGCCTCTTCTTTCCCCACGCAACACCCTCGGTACCCCTCCATTCTGGCTTGTCAGTGGCTTGAGACGGCCGCCCGCCGACTCGCTCCCCCCACCAACACACTCGCGAAATTCACTCTCTTCTTGAACAACATCCCGCTGCCACGACCTGCGTCTCGTCTCAAAGAGGGAAACACCGTCGTTGCCAGACCGAGCCTTGTTCGGTGTGCTTGCATGGGCAGTCGGGCCCCTTGATTCCGAGGAATTGGCCCTGTCTCGTTCTGCAACTGCCGTCTTGAAAAGGGGAGCACCCTGCCCCGGTTTGTCTAGTTTACTTCGTCGTCCAACCGAAACCCATTGCGACCTCGACTATCGACATCATCCGACGGCAGCCATTGTTCTCTTGCGGGAGGGAACATAGGAAGCATTGGACCCTCTCATCCTATCTCATTCTGCTCTCTCCTATACGAACCGCTACCCGCCGCATCACATCGGCCACTTTTCATATCCCTTCCTCCTTACCCTTTCCCGCCGTACTCCGTCCAAACCAACGGCTTTTCACCCATCCGAGCCAATGAGTCCACCGTTGTCTGTGAATAACCCGGAGATGGCCTGCCCGCCGTTGAAGAACCGCAGCGACCGCGGTTGGGTTGTCCAGAAGTTCGGAGGCACAAGCGTGGGCAAGTTCCCCGACAAGATCGCGGAGGATATCGTCAGGTACCAACATTTTGTCCTTTGTTGATTCCCCGGCTGAGGGGACTCCAACAAGAACGAGCTGACCCCAGGGCGCGCAGGAATTATGTCGAGAATCACAGGGTGGTAGTCGTGTGTTCGGCGCGGAGCACCGGCAAAAAGGCGACGGGCACCACGAGCAGGTGGGTCATTCCCTTGTGCTTCACCTACCGTCCCGCCTTTCCAACCACCCTCAACGTACCACCGGGGGCAACCAAGCCTTGCTATTCCCACGACTCCCAAACCGCCTCCCCTCCCTCTTTCTCTTCTCTCTGAAGATCAATTCCGCCAACCGTCGGGTGACTGACTGCGTGACCGGTTTCTGCAGGCTCCTCGAGGTGTATAACAAGCTGCGAGCAATCACGGCCGCTGCTAGTGATCACGATGCTCAGGATGAGTTGTTGGGAGAGGCCAAGCACATTGTGCACGAGATCCGCCTCGACCACGTTGCTGCCGCCGACTCCTTCATCCGGGACCCGCAGTTGAGCTCCCTCCTCAAGGCGGACACTGAGATGGAATGCCATCTCCTGGTTGACTATCTCGAGGCCGCGAGAAGATTCAACCTCGAGATCAACTCCCGGGCCAAGGACAGGGTCGTCAGTTTCGGCGAGAAGCTGAGTTGCAGGTTCATGACATGTCTCCTAAAAGACAGGGTGCGTTGTTTCCAACAACCTTCGCCTAGTCATGATGCTAACTCCCGGGCGCCAAAATCAATAGGGGGTGGACGCTCAATACATTGACTTGGCCGATATCATGCACAACGACAGCCCGGGCCGTCTGGATGCCAGCTTTTACAAGCACGTCTCCGAGATTATTTGCAAGAAGGTCATGGTCTGCGAGGACAGGGTGCCCGTAGTGACCGGCTTCTTTGGCAACGTCCCCGGAAGCCTATTGGACGGTGACATTGGCCGCGGTTATACAGATCTGTGTGCGTCTCTGGTGGCGGTGGGGTTGAAGGCCGAGGAGCTGCAGATCTGGAAGGAAGTGGACGGCATCTTCACCGCCGACCCTACCAAGGTCCCGACAGCCAGGCTCATCCCGTCCATCACGCCTGCCGAGGCTTCAGAGCTGACCTTTTACGGTTCCGAGGTGATTCACCACCTGACCATGGACCAGGTCATCAAGGCGGTCCCTCCGATCCCGATCCGCATCAAGAACGTCAAGAACCCCCGGGGCGAGGGCACCATCGTGAAGCCGGATCCCCTGCTGGCCGCAGACCAGCGCATCCAGCGGGCCCGACAGCCGTCGGACCCAGCATTGCGGAAGAAGCCGAAGCGGCCGACCGCCGTCACCGTCAAGGACAAGATCTCCATCATCAACATCCACTCCAATAAACGAGCTATAGCGCACATGTTCCTGGCCCGCGTCTTCTCCATCCTCAGCCAGCAGCGCATCTCGGTCGACCTCATCTCCACCAGCGAGGTGCACGTCTCGATCGCCGTCCATACCGCCAGCTCCGAGTTTGGAAACTTCGACAAGGCGGTCGAGCAGCTCCGCGCCGAGTGCGGCGAGGTCAGCGTGCTGCACGACATGACCATCCTCAGCCTGGTCGGCGCCGAGATGAAGAACATGGTCGGCATTGCCGGCAAGATGTTCTCGACGCTAGGCCAGCACCAGATTAACTTGGAGATGATCTCCCAAGGTACGTTGTAGTTGCACCGCTACAGATGCCCAGCACCTGGGGTGACATGCTAACTCTTTTTTTTTTTTTTTTCCTATGTGTTTAGGCGCCAGTGAGATCAATATCTCGTGCGTCATCGACGCTCGTGATGCAGAGAGGGCTATGAACATCCTGCACACGAATCTCTTTACCTTCCTCGAGTAAAAAGTAAAAGAACAAGAAAGAAAACCTGGAATAGATGAGGCAGGCTTTGCGGTCGCCCTGCTTGGGTCGCCGCCAAACGGCTTGCACGGAAGGAGATATTGCTCCATTCCACGTCGGTCGTTGCAGGAAGGGATTTTTTTTCCTGAGTTGGCATAGAATTCTTACAGCAAGGACATTGTGGGATCCAATTGCGGCGGGAAAAGGGCATTTGCTTCCTTTTTTTTTTTTTTTTCAAGCGGGCGTGGTATGGAAAGAAGGCGGAATCTAGAGAGCGGGGGCTCGAAATACTCACCGCATGGCATGTTGCATACATTTCGAATTGTATATAGGTAGATTCTCTCATTCCGGATTTTCTGAATAGACGAGACCCTTATCATAGCAGCAACACATTACACGCGCATGCAACCTGATTCTCCGAGCATCTTACTCTAGGGATCGGGGCCCAGACCACTCTCTCAATACAGGGTTAGGGTTGAATTGCTGCCAATCACGGTGGCGGCTAAGTTGATTGATAACATCAACAGTCCCCCAAGTCTCTGATCAGCGACCCACTAATTATTGTCAACTACTACTGCGTCCTACGGATACTCGGTACCTTGCACTTCCCTTTTCGCAGCCGCATCGTGACAGCTGCCCGTCTATCACCACGGCTCGTTTCTTTTCTCTGCCGACCAAGCCGATCGAATTCCCTCCCACTGCCCCGTCGCAACCTCACCCCCTCTTCCCCCTTGTCAACAAAATCATCCGGAAACCGATCGTGTCGTTCGCTCGGCTCCGCGCAGCGAGCCACTTCATTTAATCCACCATGGGCAAAGCCGAGCCGGGCTCGACCAAATACATCTCCAACAAGATGAAACAAAAGGGCCTGACGCGCCTGCGCTGGTACTGCCAGATCTGCGAGAAGGCGTGCCGCGACGAGAACGCCTTCAAGATGCACTGCCAGTCCGAGAGCCACATGCGGCGGGCGCTCGAGGCCGGGCAGAACTTCAAGGCGGTTCAGGACGAGTACAGCCGGCAGTTCCTGAACGAGTTCATCAGACAGCTCAAGACGGCGCACGGCGAGAAGAGCATCCACGCCAACAAGTTCTACCAGGAGATCATCGCGCGGCGCGACCACGTCCACCTCAACGCCACCCGCTGGCACTCGCTGACCGACTTTGTCAAGTACATTGCGCGCGAGGGCATCGTCCGCGCCGAGGAGAAGGAGGACGGCATCTTCATCGCGTGGATCGACGACTCGCCCGAGGCCATGCGGCGGAGGGAGGCCGTCAGGAGGAAGGAGATGCAGGACAAGGGCGACGAGGAGCGGGAGCAGATGATGCTGAGGGAGCAGATCCGGCGGGCCCGCAAGGATGCCGAGGCGAGGGGGTTGCTCGGCCCGGACGGGGAAGGGCCGGACGAGGGTGAGGGAAAGGAGCTGAAGCGGGAGGAGGGAGAGAAGATCAAGCTGAGCTTCGCCGGGGTGAAGCCGCCGGGGAAGAGCACGACGCCACCGGAGAATGGGGGCGCGGCCCCCGCGCCGGGCGCGAAGGATTCGGGAGGGGACGATGCGAAAGCCACAGACGGGCCCGGCAATGCGGCGGCGGGGGCGGCGGCGGCGGACAAGGGGGCGGGAGAGGATGTCAAGCCGGCCGAGACGAACGCCGCTGCAAAACCGGTGTCCTTGAAGCTCGGGGCCAAGCCGCAACCCAAGAACGTCTTCAAGAATGCCCTTGCCGGCGCGCCCAAGAAGGTCATCGCCCCTCAACCAAAGAAGATGAGCGAGGCGGAGAGGATCATGAAGGAGGAGCTCGAACGCAAAGAAAAACGAGCGCGCGAGGCCGGCAGCGGACCTCCGAACAAGAGGCCTAGGTTCTAATACTTTGACTTGGCGGGGGGGGGGGGGGTCGGGATGGTTGTATAGCAAGCATTCATTGGCGTTTGGGCGGGGAAGACTCAACTGTATCTTGGGAGGGTTTGTTATGATACCAGAGCTCTGAGAGCATCATGCATTTCAACGTTGATAAAACATGCTAGTTGGGAATTACCAAAAACCCAAATTTTTTCTCTTCTCCCTTTGTGAACCCCAACTCCCAAACTCCGTCGCGCAATGCCAGCTTCGCTCCTCGGGACAGCCTGCCGAACTGATGCCTAGTCCGCCTCCGTCGCGCTGCCGTCGCGTCTAGCGGGAATTGTCAGCGAAACGCTGCCCGACCTTTTTGCCCCTCTCGAAAGAAAGACGAGACGAAACGCGCAATGGAAAGAGAGAGGAAGCGGGGGAGAAGGGGAGGAAGGAAGGGGTTAACCTACGGAATATACGTGATGCGGTACTCTTCCTCGAGGGTGGTCCGCACGTCATCGGGCAGCTGGCCCGACACCTTGGTCGCGTACACGCCGCGCACGTACTTGTCTAGCCGCTGCCACTTTGCCACCCACGACTTGCCCGGGTCGGCCAGCGAGATGAGCCCCTCAAACACCTGCGACGTGCAGCTCTCGATCTGGTCCGGCGACCCTTGCAGGTGGAGGAACTCCTCGCAGTTCGGGCAGCCTTCGTCGCGAAAGCGCTGCCGAAACCTCTTTGTCAGTCTCTTGAAAGAGCCCCCCTATCTGGGTAGGGAGGGGAGGCGGGCGGACTTACAGCGTAGGTCATGACTATCGAGCAGACCATGCAGGCGCGCAGGTAACGCTGTTGCGCTGGCGCGACGTAATTCTCCGACATTGTCTATGTACAGTGCCGTGTCTTGTGGTAAAAAGAGCGTATGTTGTAATTTTTTTTCTTTTTTTCTTTTGGCGACTTATCAGAGAACCAGGGAGCGCAAAGGAGAGCGCAAGAAGGATGGGCGCAAAGAACCGGCTTCGTTGTCGACCAAGTTTGGCTTGCCTTTTGAAAGATTCGGCTTTCAGTGAGACAGGGGCGTACTTGTAGTGTATGTGGGTGTAATCCGTACACTACTACGTAAGATATGAACGATACTTGTAACTAGTTAATTACCTTAGTTACCTGTATTGAGGTGAGGCTGATGCGAACCGAGCCGAGAGCCAAAAGCCAAGAGCTGCAGTGAATGCGTTTGGTACCAGGGATGGCACGGAGCACAGAAGCTCGGAGTGGGGGCGGGATTCCGTCTGACGGATCGAGAGAGGGAAAGAGAGAGAGAAGGACAGGCTTTCCCCGTGTTCATCAGAAACATCCTGGGACTCCGTGCATTTCTTTCCTTCTTACCAAACAGCTGTCCTGAATTGAAGACTGGCTCTCTGCAAATGCGCCTGTCTATCCCTCTGGCCAAAGTCCTAGTCTTCCACCCATCAATTTACATACAAACCATCTAGACCATGAACTAAGAAAACAGAGACCTCCCCCCTTTCCCCTCCCCCACTCGCATTTCAGCACACTGTTTCCATTTTGTCCTGTCCGCGCGGAGTGTATGAGAGATCCCATCAGACGAACACCAAGTGAATTGAAAAATGGGCAACAGCCCCTCGACGTCTAAACCCGCGAGCCAGTCATCATCATCACAGACACACTCGCAGCATGACCGGCCGGTGAGGCGCGAAAACAAAAACCCCATTCCGGTGCAGGGCCTCCGTGTTGCTGCCCCGCCAGAACCCTCGCTCACCCAGGCTCAGGGCGCTGTCCAACCGCCGTCGAGCAGCAACAGCAGCGTGGCCAGCCGGCCAAAGCCGCTGCAGCCCCTAGCCATCGGCTCTTCGACCGCTTCCTCGTCCACCACCGCCGCAAGCTCCGCGAGCTCCGCGAAACCTGTCGAGGTCAAGCAGGCGAAGGCCGACCCCTGCCATGCGCCTGCCAAGCCCGTAGCCGTTCCCAGCTCGAACATCCAGTCCTCATCCCCGCGATCCCCGCGCTCCGAAGACGGCTACGAAACCGCAGCGATGCCGCATAGCAGCTTGCAGGACGTGTCGTACCTGACGCGCCCCCCACGTCTGCCGCTCCCCATCGAAGAGGAGGTCCACACCCCGGGATCGCCCATCATCGCGCCCACAGACATCACCGAGCCGATCGACGATGTTGAAGGCCTCAACAATGCTGCACTCGGCCACCCCACGTCCAGCCTGAGCGACACTTCGGCGCCGGAGGAGGACGACGCCGAGGAGCTGCTGGTCGACAAAACGAGGCCCACAGTTCCGACGAGGCTGGAATGGCGCCACGGCGGCGACAAGGTCTACGTCACGGGTACCATCTTCCAGTGGAACCGCAAGACCAGGTTACATCCAGTGTAAGTATCGCGGCGTTGGTCTGCCAGACGATAAGGCAACAACACACACCCGGCGAGCCCTGGGTTGCTGACGCGGAGATGTCTACCGCAGGGAGGGCCAACCGGGCGTCTTTGCGGCCACGATCAACATCCTCCCCGGAACGCACCATATCCGGTTTCTCGTCGATGGCCAGATGCAAACGGCACCGGATTACCCCACCACGGTTGATTTTGGTAACAACTTGGTCAACTACATCGAGGTCAGTCCCGACGATGTGCAGCCCGCCCCGGCGGCCAAGGATGCGGCAACCAGAGACAAGACTGCGCGGCCGCAACGGGCACAAGAAGAAGAGGCCCCGGCCGGGAAAGACGGCCAGGTACCCGCATCGCGGCTCAGGAAAGTTCCCCCGGCCGATCAGTTCCAGCAAAAAATTCCCAAATACCTCCTCGACTTGGACCAGCCCGAGGATTCCCCCCAGTATCACCATGCGGTTCTCGCCACCGAGAAGTTGCCGAGCCCGCCTGGTCTTCCGGGGTTCCTGAGCAAACCCATTTTGAATGCGGCCACGCAGAGAAAGGACGATAATAGCGTCCTGACCCAACCGAACCACACGGTTCTGAACCATCTTGCCACAAGCAGTATCAAGAACAACGTACTGGCGGTTTCGGCAACGACGAGATACAAGAGCAAAGTAAGTCCTCATAGTGGCCCCCCCCCCTCTTTTTTATTTTTTTCCTTTTTTCTTTCTGTTTTTTTATGGCTTTCGCCAATTGCCACATGCCGAGGCTGACGAAACCGGCAGTACGTTACGACGATCATGTACAAGCCCACAGCGACAGAATGAACCTGGAGCTTCAGTGGCCTTCAAGAAGTCACGGTCTAGAGTGACGCAGAGAAGTGTTGTGAGCACACGGGTGATGCCTATCCCGGGATTGGTGGTATATCTGGTTTTGACGAGCGCATGATTTTATCAACGGCGACATGGCTACGCCTGGCTTTTAGGAGTTATTATGGAGCAAGTGCTGCGGGAGACTTGAGAGTCCCTCGCGCAATGTCACGATTAAGTTAGATGTTCAATGAGAAAGCATATTACTTCCTCCATTTGACGAGCACCTCGTCTGTCCTAAATCGCTGTGTACACGTGCTATCCTCGACCGGGGTACTGAACCCCGTCTCGTACGCCAGCAAGCCGGCATGCGCTATCATGATACCATTGTCTATACAGAAACGCTCGTCCGTCGCGTAGACGCTCCCGCCACGGTCGGCCGCCATGAGACCCATCATCTCCTGGAGCCGCTCATTGCACCCCACGCCGCCCACAATGAGCACCTGGCTACTCCCCACGTGCGCCATGGCCCGCTCCGTGATCTCCACCAGCATCGCGAACACCGTCTCCTGCAGACTGAAACAGAGGTCTGCCGCCGTGAACGGCTCCCCGTCGGGACCCTTGCCCACGCCGGCCTTCATCTGCGCCGCCAGCTCCTCCGCGCGCGTCAGGATGCCGCTGAAGGAGCAGTCCATCCCCTTCACCGCGTACGGCAGGTCCAGCAACACCCTGCCCCCTCGCTTGGCCAGCTGCTCGATGTTGTACCCCGGGGCCGGGTCGTTGCTGATGGCGAGCGCGCGCGCGAAACGGTCGAGGCAGTTGCCCACGGCGATGTCGAGCGTCTCGCCAAAGATGCGGTAGCGCTGCTCCGCGTACGCGATCACCTGCGTGTTGCCGCCGGACACGTACAGCACCACGGGGTGGTCGGCGCCCGTGATGGCCCGCCCCATCTCGATGTGCCCGACGCAGTGGTTGACCCCCACGAGCGGCTTGCCCCAGAGCAGCGCGAGCGTGCGCGCCGCCACCGCGACCGACGTCAGCGGCGCCCCCATCCCCGGCCCCCGCGTGTAGCAGACGCAGTCGATCTCGTCGGGGCCGACGCCCGCGTCGGCCAGCGCCTGCTTCGCGACGCGCACGAAGAAGGCCCGGTGGTGCCGCGCCGTGTCCTTGGGCAGGAACCCCGTCCCCGGCGGGGACACGAACGTGTGCCGCACGTTGGACAGCACCGTCGACTTGGGCGACCCCAGGTCGCCCTCGTGCAGGATCACGCCGATGCCGAGCTTGTTGGCGGACCCCTCGCAGCCGAGGGCTATACGTCGCTTCTTTCTCGCGATGTCGCTAGCCATATTGTGTGTGTGTGTGTGTGTGTGTGTGCGTATACGTGTGTGAGAGTGAGGGGTTGAACAAACGGTCGTCGACGGGGCTGCTCCTTTTCGGGTTATTGGTGAGGTCGTAACGACGATGTTGGTTTCGAACGCGAGTCTGGGTATGTGTGTTGAGTGCGGCGTCGTCGCGTCCTGCGTCGTTCGCGATGACCTGATATCGATTTGCTGGCTCGGGGCTGGGTGTTGCGGGAACGAGGGGTAAGGTACGGTCGTCTTGCCCACTGATTTCGTCAGCGGGGCATGCATTCCCATCGGGACGGGGAGGGGTCAATTTGCTAAAAATCCAGGGTTCAAGAGGCATACAATGTTACGGATTACATACGTACCGAAACTTACGATTGTTAAGCTGACCCGTGCACAGGTCACCCGACTTGCTTTCGGTGATTGGCGCCTCGGCTCCACCAAGCCGCATCGTGGAGCGGCACGGTCTTTTGGGGCTAAGGTAGGTATTCTTCCGTCAGACACCCCCACTCAACGAGCAATACCGTACACAATTCCTCCCCTTCGTCTCTGCGTCAATCTCTTTCTCCTACCATAGACCCCGTCTGTATAGAGCTCCCGGTCGAGCTCTGTGCTCCGAATCCTCTTTTTTGCGAGCTCGAGACGAACCCCTCGGAAATATTTCCTCAAGAAGCGGCACACTCATGCTGCCAGCCATCGGGTCCAATGCCAGGACCTACCGACGCCAGCCCTTCCCGCAACCCATGGATCCGGGAGAAGACTAGCATCGGAAGCTCGCAGTCTTGCCTGTAAACGCCGTCAATGTATGTTATGCGTTCTTGCTCCGTTGGCTGAACATGTTACCCGAAGCGACGTCCGATCAGGGGCGGAGGGCTTTCTTCCGGTGCTGGCTTCGAGAGACTAATTCAGTGTCGTCTTCTCAGGGAACGCCGCATTAGCCCAACCAAAAATCAATTGGCATCACCACTCGCGTCATCGATTGTCGGATTCTGTTGACAAAAGGGACATGAGGCATACGGCCGTTAGTACCCTGGCAAGCCGTCCTGTCGTCACGGACAGCCGGCTCACATGCAAAGTCTGTCTTGCACCTGGCACAGGCAGCGCGTGACGTCTACTCCGGTGATGGAGGCGGCTGTCCTCGCCCCCAAACACAGGAATCAGCAGAGGGCCGGTTGTGATAACGGATGCTACGGAGGCCCAGGCCTATCTATCCCCTGTCTCAGGGTGACTCTGCGGCACCGCCGCGCGCGCCAGCGGGGGGTCAGCCATGGTATGGGGATAAACACATTATCTCTCCGCTTTCGGCGATGAAGGCAATGCGGAGATTCTCGGCTCCCCAACTTCTCTCTTGTCCGGCACATGCGTCGTGAGCCTTCCTGCGCTTCCCGCTGCTCTTTGGTGCTTCACCTCAGCGCAGCCACCATTCGATCGGAAGACCCACTTTTACTTTCGGGAACTTCTTCCCGCGCATGAAGCGCATGAAGCACATGAAGACCGAACACTGGCACCACACCGCCAGGGGCATGCGTCTTCAGCTACCTTATCATATCGTCACCGGTATGAAGTCGGAGATGCACGAGGTCTGCACCGCACTCCTGCCTTACCGGTTACGCCCGAAAACCGCCACTTCCCCCTCTCTTGCCGTGTACCTGCCGCCTCGAATATGCCGGGCCAGGTTGTTCTCCCACAACACTCTGTGGCAATCAACACGGCTTCTAGCACCGCCAAATGGCGCCACTTCCACAAGGGACAGCTTGCTATGCGACGGCAACCTCTTCACCGACATTGAGCAACTCAAGGGAGAGCGAGAAATCCGTCCAAAGAGCTGTTGCTCAAATTTTCACAGCCCGAGAAGCGCTGCCGCTGGTGCTCACGGCGCACTGCCCGACGATCAGCAATCATATATACATGGCTTTCTTCGCCTGACATAATCATCGACACGAAACCCCTCCACCAAAACGCCTCGCCCGGCCCGATCCTTCTTCTACCGGAATCCTATCGCTAAAATGCAGTCATCGGAGTGTTGATGGTATACAGGGCAAGAATTTCGTTTTCTTCTTGCCAATGTCCGGCCGCACTTCGGCGGCGGACTACAACCATGGGGGAAAGCACAAACGGCCGGCCGTTTCAGTCCCATCTTTATGACGTACTCTGGGCTTGAGCCGGTGGTTGTGGCTGCGGCTGCGGCTGCGGCTGCGGCTGCGATACGGCTGGTTGTGGCTGTGGGGGTGGTTGCTGCACTTGCGGCTGCGCTTGCTGCACTTGCTGTGCTTGCTGCAGCTGTTGCGGCGGGTGTGGTTGTTGAGGTGGTGGCAATGGTATTCGGGTGCTCGGGACCGCCGCCCTAGCCATCATCCACGGAGGGAGAGGGATTGAAGCGCGGAATCTGAGCGCATTGATGTCAAAAGGATCAACCTCATAGGTTGGCGGATATTCCTCGTCATCCGACGACTGATCGTACTTCCACCGGTCCAGCACCTCCTCACTGACATCGCGCGGCGGACTGGCCATCCCGCGACGGTCGATCCATAGCCGGTTGAGCCGGCCGATCCGACGGCGATACGCCGGAGGGTTTTTCCTCGACTCCTCATCCCGGGCTATGCCACGGAAATTATACGGCGCCGGGGGATTCTGTGGCTTATCCAGAGACATGGGTGTGGGATCCTCCAGTGAATCAGACGACGCAGACGCTGGTGGCGTCATCAGATACTGCGTCTTAGCTGGCCTAAAGCTTGGGGCCTGTCTTGGCCCATGGACCGGCGAGAGCGGGCCTCGTGTGAGGTCGAGATGGTTGCGATTCCATTCATTATGACTCTGCACCTTCTTCTCGATATCGGCACGGAGCTCATTCTCCTTTTCAGCCAAGCGATCAGCAAGGAGCGAGAGATCGCCCTCGGCAGATCGGCCATCCGCCCTGGCAGCGATACGGAGCTGTGTTGGCGGCGGTGGCCGTTGCACTGCAGGGGCTTCGGGGGCCTTCCTCTTTTGCGGCTGCGAGGCGTCAGCACAATCGCGACATGGGGGCGGGCAAAATCCGGGGTCCTGACCTTCTGGTTGATGAGGTCCTCGTCGTCGGTCTTGATGCCCAACCGGACTTTGAGCTCCTTGAGTCGGGCTCGGACCTCAAAAACGGCGCGATCTGCCTTGAGCATCTCGGCTTTGAGAAGCTCGCGGTTGTGCGCGGCCAAGACCAATTGCCGGCCCTCCTCAAGTTCCTTCCGCAAGCGCTTGAGCTTATCCGCACTCTGAACGTCCCGAGCTCGCGTTTTCCGCGTCTGACGGACCTCACGACGCCGGAAGCAGACATACGGATCGGTGTCATCGCTTTCCTGATGCCTCTCAAACTTGAGCGTCGGGTGAAGGGGCTGATTGTTCAGCGCTAGCCGCCGGGATTTCCAATACTCATAGATCTCCTTGGCGTGAGGCATGATCTTTGCCTTGTCAAGATCTTGCAAGCCCTGGAGCATCTCCTCGTACGGAACTATGGTCTGGTCTATCGAAGCGAAGGGAGCCTTGATATAGGAGGTGTCCTCATACACCTCCATGATCCTCTCAAAGTCATCTTCAGAGAGCTGAGCCGAAGGTGGTCGCTTCTGGTTGTATGACTTCAGGAATTCATCATCCTCCTCCGTCATATCATACGTACATCCTATGGATTCCTCCACAGTCTGGGAGAAGCGGATGTATGATGACGTCTTGGAGAAGGGGCGAGTATAGAGCTCATCATAGTTCAAAGTACTCTCCTGAGGAGGCGGTACGGGAATCTCCTTATCGGCGGCGACCCCTTCGCTCTTGAGGACAGCCTGGAGATGGTATTCCTAAGGGATCAAGGTCAGTATCAACCCTTCCTGGATCTTGTTGCGGTGTCTCGGACAAAGATAAGTCACGTGCGTGTGCACGTGACTCGACGGAGTGATGGCAGATATCAACTCACATTTTCCTCGGCTTGCTCGACTCCTGTCGCGATTTGGGCTTCATTTGTGAGTGACTCGTACTCGGCCGGGTCGATTTGGTCCTCTCTGAGCACGGCCAGGGGCGTTTTCACGCTCAGTTTCTTGTATCGGACCTTGCGGGTCGCCATGGCTGCTTGGTGAGGTAAGTTGGCGAATAGCCTGGGGAAACCCCAAAAATAAAATCCTTATGTCATGCAAGATGCCATGCAAGATCGATCTGTCGAGTTTTTTGATGCAAAACGGGCGTTGTGGTTGAGGTTTTGATGGCCAAAGTCCCGTCTCTTGATGAACTGACGTTGTTGCGGTGCCTCTGCAGAGTTTGCGTTTCCCGGCAGGTTCCAGCGACGCTGTTTCGAGCGATTGGTCCCCTTTCTCTCCCCTGAAGGGGGGCGCGCCCCACACAATCTGGCCCTGCCCGATACGCAAACAGCGCCCAGCACTCACTCCCGCCTCTCATGCCGCACCAAGACAGACAAGCAAGTTTCTAGGCGCAGTGCTCCGTAGGCAGAAGGTTTCCTGCTTCGATCGTGACTGGAAGCCCGGACCATTACCACATTTATGGGACTGCTGCACATGTCATAAATCATTATGCGCTACTATTTTGATGCCCAAGTCAAATGTGCAAGCCGTGTGCATGGAGCGCCAAGTCAGTACCTTGTGTGCAGCAACCCGTCAACAACTGCGTTCTCATATCGGCCTTTTGTGCACTAGCCACATGGAGGGAGAAGAACGTTGGCTGGTGGAGGTCCAGAACTGTGGCGACCTTCACTGTGCGACACCCATTCCTTTCCCCGCCCAACACCCCGCTGTTGGTTGCAACCGCAAGACCACCAAAACCCGCCTCCGCTACCGCCTCCGCCGCAGCCTTGCCCAATAAGTCGCCGTTCTGGTATCGCGACTCTTGGCGACACCTGAACAGTATAGTCAGAGGACCAAGCGAAACCACGTGCAGTTTTTTTTTTCTCTTGCAAGCACCGCATTTGACATTATCCGCCCAAGACGCCTTTCGCCTGCGAAGCTTGCACTTACCTCCGCTTCCCGACGAGTCCAACACGCCCAGCTTAGAAACCGGAGCACGGAATCGATTGACGCACAAGAGCCGAGAAGATGGGGAACACAACGAGCGCGGTGCTGGACAACATTGTCCAAGGGTCGAACTGTGCGATTCTCTTGGTTATGCTGTCGCCATGACGCTTCGGTTTGGCTGACCGGTTGTGTTTTCTGGAAGAGCAGTCGACAGGGAGGAGGTTGACAGACTACGGAAGAGGTTCATGAAGCTGGATAAGGTGTGATATAATTTGAACCCCGGGAGCTCTCGTGAGGGATAGGGAGGCAGGGAAGGGCGACTTGGTGCTGACACTTCGGCCCCAGGACAACTCGGGCACGATCGAGCGCGAAGAGTTCCTCAGCCTGCCGCAAATATCCTCGAACCCGCTGGCAACGAGGTACCATATCTCCAGTGACGCACTGCGGTGCCCTCAGAGCCATGGGCTGACATGGGCCTCCCCAGAATGATAGCCATCTTTGACGAGGACGGCGGTGGAGACGTCGATTTCCAGGAGTTTGTGTCCGGGCTGAGCGCCTTCAGCAGCAAGGGCAACAAGGAGCAGAAGCTGCGGTTCGCGTTCAAGGTGTACGATATCGACCGCGACGGCTACATCAGCAACGGGGAGCTCTTCATCGTGCTCAAGATGATGGTGGGCAACAACCTCAAGGACCAGCAGCTGCAGCAGATTGTCGATAAGACCATCATGGAGGCGGACAAGGACAATGACGGCAAGATTAGCTTCGAGGAGTTTGCCGCCGTGGTGGAAGCGACCGATGTCAGCATGAGCATGACTCTGGGTGAGTTCTAATTCTCGAAGCATGTCTCTATTGCATGACATGGGTCGCTAACTGTCTGGCAAAGATCAATTCTAGGGCGATGAGCAACGAGATGAATACGTGCATGATGACTCCCCTTTTTTCACGTTGTCAAGATGTATATGTCGGGAGAATAACCATAGAACCTCGTCTAATGAGATACGCCTCGGAAGCTGGGTATTCAACGACTTAAAAGATACCGGTCTTCTGGCTGCTCTTTTTGCCCAAGCTCTCCCGGCTCCCTCGTGCCACCTTTTTCTAACCTCACTCACCCCGCGTGGTTGATTTAGCATAGAGTGATCCGCTCAATGTCCTCTATGGTCGAGTTTTCTCTGGTTGTGCAAAATCGCCTGGAACATGCTCAGTTGGTTCTGTCCCATTCGCCTCACAGGCTCGCCGTGCAGACTGGGGCACTACCTGTCTTTCTGTCAATATGTTGCTCAGAGCGCGGGCCCATGTTGGCCCATACAATCATTTGTTTTTTTGCCGGTTCGTGCCTAGTACTTTGACGGATCCGAGTTCTCTTCTGCCGCTTAACCCGTGCCTGAGTCTTACCAGGGCCTGGTTGGTTTCAAATGATATGTTTGTGGTTACACTTGAGCCAAGTTCCAACAGGGGGACCCGCACGAGGAGGAGGATATAGACGGGAGCTGTGGGAGCTCGCTGCTTTGCCTTCGTCTTTTCTTCCCCCTTCATTTCTCTGCTTTCTGCCCTCGATGAGATGACCACAGATATACAAACAATTCTCTCTTGATTGCCTTCGCAACGACCGCTGCAGCAGCTACTACGAGTCAACGGGGGTTGGTTCGATGACAATACCTAAATATTTTGGGACTTTGGCTTGCCGCTGCCTGTGCTCGTCTCTCATCCATATTATGGCCCTGAGAGCTCTGGTTCACCTTGAGCATAATGCGCTTCGAGAAGTCCGTTCCATGGTCCCGCAAGCATTTGCTTTCCCCCTCCGCACGGTGCTCAGCCATCGGCAACAATCTCGAACGGGGCGCAACCAGACGCTGGCCGTATCGACCGAGCTGACTCACAGACCTGAATGTATGGGACAGTGTGAAGGTGGTCGTGACATGTGTGGCATGGTAGTGCACGAAGTTTGCTGTTTTCAGTCGAGAGCATGCCGTCTTATTAGGTCTTGGGATACTCTTGGTAGTTTATGCCGATGAATGTTATGGTTAACACGCTAGTTTAAATGCTCTATAGCACTTTAACAAGGAGCTCGCCTTCCTATACACCCTATCTAGAGTCAATTGAGAGCCCTGAGTAGGTTCTGATCGTCGTCCTACAAAGTCGAACCAACTCCTTTTTGTTCCCCCACCCCCTCCCTCCTTAGCCGTTCATTTGGAAACGCCCAAATCTCCCTCGAGTTTCATGTTTATCCAGAGTCTCACGACCATTTCAATATATTTTTTCCGTTCTCGTGGATCGGACTTATGTCACCGGCTGAGCAGATTTGTGGCTGTCCCTTCCTTTCGCCCACAATGTCAATGATATTTGTTTTCCATTATAGATAGTACATCCATTTTCTGCCTCTACCGAGACTGAGTGGTCATTTCCTCGCTCGATATCTCTCCCTTGAGTTTCTGTATTGAGTCTCGGACCAGGACATCTTCACCAGTTCTTCCTATTGTCGTTGACGGAGGGAAACTCGCTCAGGGGTTGAGACAAGCCCAATGATGCAGTCCGTTGTCTACGGACGCGTCCATCATATAAGGTTAGGTGAGATAAGCCCTGTAGATCCTGGCAAACGGTGGGTTCTTTGTTCCCATCCTCTACTTATACCAGAGCCAGTATACAGGATCAAACAGAAGAAGAGACATCGCACTTTTGAACTATCTTGATTTTACTACAACCTTCTTCCATCACCCAAGGTCTAGTCTGGAACGATGCTGATGGGACTTGGCTACGACATCCTCATGAACTGGTCATGGACGGGGTGATCATAGTGCCAACTTTTCCTACTCAGTTCCACAGCCAAAACAGAAGAATATGAAAGAAAAGAAAGGGAGATAGGCTGAGGAAGAGAGATGTAACAAATACTTAGGGCCATGGCAAAATGTCCTAGCTCATGTACATACAATCATAGTGTATAGAAACGAAGTCTCGCCTCAGCTTCGTTCTGGGAGAACTGAAAACAAAGAAAGGAAGGGATAGCATTGTAGGAAACAAAAAAGAAAGCGCGGACCTTGCGGGATGTGTGTCGCCTTCGACTTTGATCACTTTTTTGCCGCCGTAGAGCTGGGGATGCAACAGCAGGAGGCCACGGTATGTGGTGTATCCCTCCCAGGTATTCCTCTCTTGCCACCAATGGCAGGATTTATTATCAACACAGCGAAAGCGAATTACACTGATCCTCAATGAACGCGATTGATGGTTTTTTCCTTGAGCTCCGCAGATAACTGCCTACGTCTCGAAGCCGAGACGTAACTACATTCCCAGGAGTGGTTCTAAGTCATTACCAAATCTCCGGTTTTCAAGTGAGCTTAAGCATCTTCGCCAGGTCGATTCACGAACGAGGTCGCCATCCCTATCCCTAGCAACTAGGGCGCTTTATGCTGCTACACATCTGCTGCAAATTTCCAGCCCCTCTCTGCTGTCTATGATCACATGAAACACGGCAATCAGATCGAATCCAAGAGGTTGATGCCGACACCCTGGTCATCACCACACTCGGTGGTTTGGCATTGCGATTGAATGAGGGAGAGCAGGGACTCGTTTTTTTTTTGTATTAATGATGCAGTACGTGTCTACGGACGCGTCTTGCATGTAAGGTTAGATTAGATAAGTCTTTGTGGGTCCTGGCTTTGTGGGGTGGAGCCCTCTCTGGGTGGCCTGTGCGCCACCCTCTTCTTATACCTGGCTGCAGGGCCAGCTTACAGGAACCCACGAATACTCTAGACATCGCAATATTGAACTATCTTGATTTTACCAACCAACTTCCATCAATTAAAGAAAGAGTCGGTAGGACAGAGGTGCCCGGGTCTCTCGCAAGCGGGCAGGAGCGGTCGATGGTCAGAAGACCAGCGGTGAAGAGCGGAGTGCTCCTGCCCTTTCCGTCTCTGAACACGCACGAAGGGGACTCGGTCAAGCTGCAAGTGCCTCGAACCGGCTACTTACTACCTTACCGGTGCCCAATCTACCGGGGGGGAAGAGGGGAAGGCGCTTCTTGATCGGTGAGGGCTCCAAGTCTAGACTAGCATATACATAAGTACTAATAAGTAATGCGTGCAAGTAATTGGGTTAAGGTGCTTGGATGGTACGAGGTGCATGGAACAAGCCGCATCGAGAAACCGAAAGAAAAAGAAGGCACGGAAATGCACGAGACGCCAGGAACCCTCCAGACAACGCAGCTAGCGTAGTATTCATCACCACACGTGGAAAAGCCCGATCGGCGAATCCATTTCGCGGCCCATCTCATCTCTCAGCCCCGAGCTCCCGCCTGACCCGAAGACTCAGCCCAGCAGAGCAGGGTGCGTGTGCCGGGGTTCGTGTGCCGGGGTTGGCGTGTGTGACATGACGGCCTTCAGCCGCAACCGCGTGACAATGCGATCGGGGCGTGTTCGTACCGTACTGTATGTACAACACTTGTGCGTAAGGTAAGTACTATGTATGTATATTGGTAGCAAGGTCAGAAGGACGCACCGTTTGATTGGAGAGCGCGTATCGCGAATCGGGGAAAGGAGGAGTGGGGACGCATGCTCCACGGCGCCGGCCCTCCCTGCCGTTTTGCTCTCTTTTGGTGTATGTACAAGTAGTTACTTCGTAGTGCACTTGCGCAGGGAGTAGTTACATTAAAGAGACCAAAGTTCATCCTCTCCGCCCAGGTCAGCACCAATGGATCGCATATCCCACCGCGCGCTGCTGCGCCATGGGGGCTTGGCGATCGTTAGCGAACTCCATGTATGTACACTCTACCAGGATGGCAGTAGACTCCAACTTTGGTATGTAAGTGCATTGTACTGTACATAGGTAGTTGCGAGTTCGAGACGCGAAAGGCTCGGGTTAATGTTCTCTTCAGAATACGCCGGATATTCGCCCCAAGTACGGTAGTTACTTCCCTCCCCAGGCGTTCTGATCTCGCTCCGTGGCAGGCCCGACCGAGGGTGACACCGCAAAAAATCCCAGCCCTTGGCCTTTGTGTCCCCCCCGGCCTTCTTGCCTTGTTGCGTCCCGGAAACGTGTAATCCCACCGCACACGGAGATACCTTACTAGTAGGTACGGAGGCGGCACAGGGTCTTCTCGGTCGTGACACGCTGTCATTCCCCACCACACGGCCGAGAGAAGAGACGATCTGCGCGTTACATTGCACCTACAGAGTACATACGGATTACAAGCAACTACACAAATACGCACACCGATGTATTCCGTATATCATGCACGACACAGAACTGCCGCGTCGAGCAGACCACGGCACCTGGCTGTGTCTCGCAGCACATGGTTGGTCACGCTCGATCCTCCACGCAAGGGTTCCCAAACCGGGAAGGTCCCGCACATCAAGATGACGGCGACCTTACGTTCGTTCGCGCCGCATCTGATTCTTATCTAAGGTGAGCCGGAGGGAAGAGGAGAGGGGAGTTCTAGCGTATAGTAGAGTAGTATACTTGGTAGTGTAGGAGGAGTGGATGTAGTGCGACCGGTGAACGGCGAGATCGCGGAGCCCGCGCAGCCCGCGCAACCATGTACTAATAAGTAGTGTGCATTCCTTATAATAGGTTACATACCATGAACGTAGCATGTCTTAGAAGCGGAGATACGACCAACGTTTCTTTCCCATATTCTCTCTGTGTGACCTCACATACATGCATAGCACAGAGTACCAGTACTGCTCGAGACGAGCGCATGCCTCGGTTGCACTACCCTGTATGTGCACTACTTGGTGTACTCGAGGTTGCGAGGCAACCCACGCGTATTACCAAGCCGAGTACTTTTTGAAAAGTTGGTGGTGTGCTACACTACGATGGTAACGCCGGGTGAACAAGGGGAACAACACGGAAAGAAAAAGAACACAAGGGTAAACTTGCGGCCTCATTGGCTCCCAATAGAGTGGTTTGCAGTTTAGCGAGGTCGACTTGGCGGTCTTGTAGCTCCTGATTGGCCGGCCACACTTGGTAAATCGAGAGGCCCAGCCAGACAAAAGAAAAAAATAAAAAAAATTGCACCTGCATTCGGCATCTGACATCGGCCGACCTCGATGCCGAAGTTGTAGAGTGGTGGACATACAGTCGCGACACTTGCGCGGATTCATCAGCTGGCGGAGATAACGCCGAGTGCGCCCCCGGAACAGCCAATTTTGCCTCTGCTTCCCGTTTCTTCTCTTTTTTCCTTTCAGCTGCCGATGTCTTGCCGGTGGCCACCGACCCCCATCAAGAGCCGCTTCCGCCGTATTCATTGCCTTTTTGGAGTGTCCAATCGACACTTATTTATTCCAGAAGAACACAATGGCATTCAGCCAGGCCAGGGTCTTTTTCAGCCGTTGGGATCCAACCTGGAATTGTATGTACGTATACACCGTGTGTAGTATTATCGTATAGTAGTGTACGAGCTTTGGACTGTAGTGTATGTATTCCATACCTACAGTACATCAGGTAAGTACCCTACCTACAGTAAGTGCAGGAATCGGGTACTGCCGCGACCTGCATTGCATCCCGCTCCTGTACGACCCTCGATTCTGTGACCCCCGACTCACCTCCGCCTCCTCACAGATCCTTGCATTAGATACGGAGTAAGTATGTATTTTGCCTCTCTGTGCCTCCCTACTGGCAACCTGTGTGTGCGTGAGCACACTGCCGGAAAACCGGCGAGTTACCTTACAGTCTATGGGAGAGAGAAAAAGGACTATGTACAAGTACATGAAATGGTACTGTACAAGCGCATCCGTGAAGCGAAACAGTCAGGCCAGCCAATTTTTCTTGTTGTCCCTTTGCTTTTCCGAATCCAACCCGTGCCGTGTAGCCATCCTATAACCAGTCTTTGTGACCCCATGCCTACCTCTTCATGAACAACGTGGTCCGGTCATGCTCGTCTCTCTCATGTCCACAGCCCCGCTGGGCTCTCTGGCAGTCGCCAATCGGATATGTCCTCTGGCCTCATGCCGATCTTCCTCTCCTCACCGTGGAATGAGGGCCCTACACGGGAGTGGTGACATTTCAGCGTATGTTCAGCACATCCCTTGCTTTCCCCTTCCTTTTCGAGTGAAAAAAACAAGCTGGTACACCGAAAACGCCAGAACCAGGAAAATGGAATCCCCTTTTCGCCGTCTAGGGCGGGGCAGTTGCCCGAAAACCCTGCTGCCCCTTTCCGCCCGGGACGCCGTTAAACCTTCCAATCCCCCTTTGCCATCCACTCGAGTCCAGAGTAGGGGAAGCCCCATGCAGAAAGGAAAGGGGCCGCATGAGCGAAACCTCTGTAATTCCCCAAACATCCGAGCCTTCCAGGTCCTTGCTGGGGCAAGTTGGTTCGAGACGTAGCGAAGAATGGTCGAGGAGGGAAGAAGGAAAAAGAATGAAGAAAAAAAAAAGGGGGGGGGGGGGAAGGCAAAATAAAACAAAGTATAACGGTAATGGACAAGACACAAGCGGGTGGCCGTCAATGGTGTCCTCGTCCCGCTACGAAAAAGCCAGCCAAGGCAAGAGGCCGGTCGGTCAGCATAATTCCGTGATATATATTGCGTCTCAGCGACGACGATTGGAGGGGCTCCCCTCGCTGGGGCCGCCCGGTGCGTTAGAAGCCTCGTAGAGGTCCAAACACTCCTCAAGTACTGTCACAACATTCGTTAGCAACAAGACGCCACGCGGTATGGCGATAACCATGGCAGAGGAACCTACTGTCGATAATCTGTTCTTCCCATACCCCGTACTGGTAATCAACCAGGCCGTGCCTTTCCACGCTGTCACAGAGCCTGACCAGATCCTTGCCCATCTTCTGGAGTCCTTCTCGTGAGATGAGGCTCTGTGGGCGCTGTATTTGCTGCCCGGATTCCATCATCTCTTTCTGTCGCTGAAACATGGCCAGCCAGGCGTGATTGAAATCGTTCCACAATTTGATCCGCCCGCTATGCAGACTCTGATCGTCGGAAGTGAGGCCTGAAACATGAGACAAAGGGTCGTGTTAGTAAGATACTCCAACCTGCTTGTGGAGGCAATGCCTTGCTGCAAACTTACCCAACTCCACAACATGCGAAAGCAGCCAATCGGATATGTTAAGGAGCGACTCGCTGGCAGTCGCAAGCACGCCGTTCCGAATGTTTTGGAAGATTTCCTTGAGCGCCGTTTGGTAGCTGAGGTAAGCGTCGTCGAGGCCGGTGCCAGCGGGGTACTCTTCCTCCATTCTCACGTCAGTGGCGGGAGTCGTTTGCGCAGCCATCCCTCCGATGGCGCCCATGCCTCCGGTCGAATAGCCGTGCATTCCCGACTGCTGATATACTTGAGGTGCACTGGAAGAGCCCGACTGGCCCTGCAGGTTGGACGTGGCAGCCGCGGTGGTTGGCTCGCTTGAGAAGTAAGGACCCGCGACATCGGTCGCCATCATCGGCAAGCCTGCAGGCTGCCGGGATGAAAACTGTTGACTCGCATCGTACACGGCGGCGCTCTGTGGCCCTCCCGTTTGCTGTACGTGGTACATCATTGCCGGGGGGTACGTGCCGCCGAAGCTCTGGGTCTGCCGCGAGTCCGGCTGCCCGTATTCGGCGTTGGAGTGATGGTAACCCATCGCTCCTTGGGGCATCGCCGTCGCCGGAAAGCTTGTACCCGACGCATCCTGATAGTACCCGCTGTACCCAGTTGAACCGCCTATCCCCCGCGCCGCACCCGATGGTGATGTGTTGATGGGCGCTGGCCTAAACCTCTCCCCCTGAGCGCCCGGGAAGGGCCGCCTTTGCTGCTGTGGCTGCTCGTGCAGCGATGGGTGATGCCGTGAGCCACCAGAAGCGGAGTAGATGGGCGGTTCAATCTGCCTCCTCTGGCCTCTGTTGTCGTCCATCCCCCCTCAGGTTTCGAAAGAAATGACCGCCCTGCAACCGGAGACGCCCAGTCCACCTGGTATGGAGCAGAACTGCGACGCGAGAACCTCGGAGCCGTTGGCAATCTAAGAAGGGAACGGACACCTCCTGAAAGGCTTGCGTCGTCGATGATTTCGCGGACAGGCCCGGCGGGTTGAGCAGTTATCGGAATGCGGCGATGCTTGGGCCGCCCGGACCGCACCGAACTGTTGGAGGCGAAAAGGCAGCCGGCGCTGCGCAGAGGCCAAACGTTCCGACACAGAACCTCCAGCACACACGTCGGGCGTGTTAACGGGGAAAAATGCACGCGGTTTCTGCAGGAGTGGTCGCGCTGCAGCGTCGCTGTTCGTCTTCCAGCGTTCGTTGTCGCCTCGTGCGTGCTTTTTCTCCAACGTCGATGACTGGCGCAGAAGTGACAAACGGGGTCTTCCGAGCTTCGAAAGTCGCTTTCGCAAGGATCCCGCCTGCTAGGAGATCTGGCCTTGGGACTCAAAAGTGGGGATGACGAAAGCCAACCAAGATCTAGAGGGAACTTGATCGCGGTCGTTCGATTAGGGTTGTGTGCGGAGGCCAAGATGAACGACTCGCTCAGCAGCAACACCGAGACAGGCTAGCGGCGATCCTATAGCCAGAGCCCAAAGCAGCCGGAAGGCCTTTGTGCTCAAACAAATCTGCTGCCCTGTCCGACCGGTATGTAGAGGCTTCAGGAAGCTCGGAAGACCAGGAGAAGAGGTGGCAGATATGATTCGGTCTACACGCCGGCGCATAACCAAACACTTTGCCGGCGCGCCCAAATCCCTATACGAAATCGGGCAGTAAAGATGCTTGTGGCGTTTGTCTGCTCGGGGCTGCGCAATGGAAGAGTTTTTGGGGCGACGGAAATGTCGAAGACAGGGGACCGCCGTCTTGAGAGCGGGCCGGGCACCGGTTTGCTCACTTATACCCCAAGATCTTTGGCGAGTTGGTGCAGAGTAAAAGCCCTCGCTCCCAGGTCACCAACGGGATGCGGATCTCGATGACAACTCCGTCCACAACCAGGTGGTCTCGTGCGCACGATAGCGTAAGGCTCCAGGTTAGCGAAGGGCTGCCAACGGCTTGAGGGCTCTGAGCCCCCAGACGAGATGCGCTTGTTGGCCAGCTATCCTGGACAATGGCTGAAATGCCAGTGCAGGACGAACGCAAGTTGACGATCGTGGGAGAAGATGGATGCAGCCCGCCAGCGGCCGGTAGTGTACATGAAGACTACCAATGGGAAACGGTATCCTCCAATTAGTCTTTAGGGTCGATGCCGGAGGAAGATTGGGTACTACTCCACAGGACCGAGCATTTAGTTGTCGGAGTTACGTGCATGTACCTGACCAAGTGTGGCTGCTGCTTGGCTCAGACATGGGAGTTGTGTGGCCCTAGGGGTGCGTTGAACGCAAGCAGGGTCGAGAGATCTACGGCGACGCCCCCCTCCCCACACAAGGGCGACGCCATGCGCCCACAGGACCGGATCGCTGACTGACGCGAGGGGCGGGTGGATCTGCGGCCGGCAGGCCTGCAGAATTGTTGATGTGTGTCTGCGGCGCGCCTGTGTCAAGATCGGGGAGCGTTTGGCGATCTAGATAATCTGGCACGAGAGGCTGAGATGCCGTGTATAGACTTCCCGCCGCACGTGTATGTACATGGATGCACACACATCATGTACATGCACGCTGCTGGAAAGCAAGCTTTCGCTCCTCAGACACCTTCTGGGCTCCGCACCTTTGCCTTGGAGGACAGAAACCGAAAGAACGGCGAATGAGAGGAATGAACAGCGATGGCCATGGGAGCTGACGGCATGCGAACAAGGCCTTTGAAGGGAGGGGGAAGAAAGGAAGAGCTGTCGTGAGACACTTCCGTAAACGGCCCGGGTAGCTTGTCTCTGTCCCGAACGTTTCTCTGTGCGGTACTCTGGCCTGGGCCGCGTCGAGCCCCACGGATCAATCAAAACCGAGCAATCAAGCCGGGAGAGCGTGGCGGTATCTTCCGGATTACGGCGTTGTGACTTTCAGCATGCCTAAAGCTTCAGTGGCTTGGCCGCTCTTCTCCGCAGTGTTGCCTTGGAAAACACTGGACGTGTCTCGATTTCCCCCCCCCCATGTGTTCGGCCATGAATGTGCGGTTGGTTGCAGGCCCGCCCGATCGGGCGACGCTCCGGTCTCGTGGCGCGAGAGAATGATGTGTGACTGAGAGCAAAAAGGTTGAATGGAGACAAGGGTAAGGCGCCAATGGCCGGGCTTCGCCGAGACTTCCATCCACCTCAAAGCAATCAAAGGTGCACGCGGCGAGCTAGTGCTTCTTCTGCCTTGAACGGATTGGAGAGCTCGAGTCCACAAGCGAGGAAGGAGCACATGGCGCATAATGCGCCACCCTCCCCAGGAAGTGACTGCTATAAACTCAGAAGGAGCAAAAATAACCTAAGGTAGGAGGTACTTTGGGCAGGTACCTAGACGAGTCTCAAAAACCCCAGATTGACCGACGGAGAGCGCCTACTCACAGTACGAGTAAGTTATCCCGTCGGCTTCCGGGTTTTTGACATGCCGGATATCGTTTTGAACGCGCATTGGCGAGAAGCAACGCGTGGGCGAAGTGGTACTTTTTCCTGTTTCGAATCCTCTGTTTGCCCGTCATGGTGGGCTCGAACGTCGTTCAAACCTTGCACACAGACCAGAGCTCTGCGCACCATCTCCATGCAACATTGGCCGGCTCGAGGTACGGAAAGGTACTTAACTAACCTTGGGCCCCAGCGAACCTGGGGTCCGGAAGGGAGCTGGAGCGCGCGGGCGAACCTGGGCTTCCTCATGTCGATTGCTGTTCCTAAGGTAGCTTACGCATCTCGTGGAGGTTTTTTTTTATTATTAAGCCATGGTTGTTGCACTTTCCAAGGATTCGTACTGCATTCTGACGTCTCCATTCGCCATGCCTGCTGGTTCGTTGGTGGCAGAGCGCTCGAAGACGGGAACGGTTTGCTGGGAAGTGGGTCGGGTGATCAACGGCAGGTAGGTGCAGCTCTTTCGGTCCAAATCATTACTTTCCTTCTCGTTAGCTGCTCCTCAAGGCTAACTACCCAATGCTGACATGGAAGGATTGATGCCTTTGTTTCAGACTGGAGAGCATGAGTTGCAAATGACTCGCCAGTCACCCATGGGAAAGGGTTGCTGGAGAGTGTTTCATGGACGGCTTCGGTGCGGGCAGGGGAGACCGACCTTTGTTTGCTTGATTGACCGCCGACGCAAGGAACGAGTACGGATGTACACTGCAGGTACAAAGCGCCGCGGCGCTTTGGTCGACACGTCTTGGTTCGATGAAGGAGGGCCGTCTCAACATCCCGGATCCCGGTCGTTGAGAGGTTGAGTCTGCCAAGCTCGAGCCAGGGGGTCAGCCAGGGTAGTTGACGCGTGGAGGCGCATCGTCGAAGACGTCCAATGCTGCACGTCGATCGCCGTCCGTGCACCAAGTGGGCTCGCCACGACCAGGATCAAGACCCGGTTTCAATGAGCCCCGATGCCCACAAATCAGAGAGCAACTGAACGCAGTTTCTGGAACAACTTGCCGAGGGCATGAGGATGAAATTAGCCGGCAGTGAGCGTGGGGTAGGTTGGACGTTGGGCATCAGCCATCATCGCCCTCCATTCACTGGTACGGTGCGGATAGCTATGCCACTTGACCATTTTCTACTAATAGCTATCCGACCCTCCATCCGCCTGCGTCCCGAACAGAGATCACGTTAAACTGGGCGAGCCTGGAATGTACAGTACTTACTACAAGTACTGTGCATTCCGCATCGAAACCCGCCCGCTTACCATCTAGGGATGACCTCAACATGCGCTTGCCATCGGCTTACGTCTCGTTCATTCGGCTGGCTGCTTGGACTGCAGGTTAGCATGGTCTAGAGGGTCTAGAGGGTCTGAGTGTTTGCTTGCCAAAAGCTCCGTCGGAGCCGTCGCCCGGAGAAAGGGCAGCACGGTCGTGCCGGCCGCTTGGGCGTGGCGGTGCGCGCGGACCTGCTAGGACAGGGCGGTCTTGGACTGCACGACAAAACACACAGAAGGATTGAGCCGCAGCTGCACACTCCCGTCCGCGCCCTGCAAAATGTGTGACTGTCTTACCGGTTCGGGTGCGCACCTACTTGTACCGGTTGTATTGTATTCCGAACGTAAGGTACCGGATCTACATTACTACCTAGGCACAGTACATATGCCTTTTTCAGGGACTGCGACTTCTTTCGGCCGTGAAGAGCGAGCGGCGGTGCAGTAAACGACAGCAAGCAACATCTGGGGATGTGGCTACAAGGCAGCCGGGACCTCTCTGGGAACCGATGGGCCTTTGCATTGTGAGGTCCCATCGTGTTAGTGGCCGGAAGCACTCGGAAACATAGTCCGTTCTCGATACGCCGAATCTCCTTGTCTGTGTCCTCGAGAGCACTCTCCTTTTACCCAGGCTGGCTGACGTTTCACAGAAGGTGGTACTGGCTGAGGTTATAGGCGCTGGGCTTTGAACGAAAGTCTGATACTTGGTACCCTGAGTGGGAAGCTCGTGGGCAGGGCTTCCAGGAGATGCAGCGTGCATGCGCACCCTGTTTGCATGACGCGCCTCTCGGCATATTCGGGGCGGTACAATGTCGGTGCTGTTCCCTGCAGGCTGTCCCGGCAGTGTGATGGACGGGTGGTGTATAGAACTCAACCGCCGTGTTCTGTTGCTGCCGACGCCGGTCCAGGTCTTGGGACTACGACTCGCCAACCATTACCGGGTCGAATGCGTGATCTGTCTCGTCCCGCCGCGCAGGATATACCGGGCCAGGATTATGCGGGCCGTACTCCCGTAGTCCTGACAGCTTGCCCTCACATCCGTTTCAACTGCCCGCTACACCTGAGACCGTTTCGGCCATGCCGCTCCGATTCATCCACTCAGATCCAACTTCGAGAAGACTGCCGAGTTCGGCACAGCTCAGCCGCAGACGCCGATCTGGAAAGCTCCATGCCTTGTAGTATTGTACAGTCAACCGTGGTACAGATTGTTACAGAAAATCGCTTCCAGGGGACCGACATAGACGCGAGCCTCATTGCCGAGAGAAGGCTCCGCTTGTCCATGCCAAACCAAAGCGCACAATGGCACATCCAACCAACAATCATCTCTTGACCCATGTAGGACGCTTCCTTGCCTTGACACGGCCATGCTTCTTCCTCTCCACTCTTCTCGGGTCGCGGGTGACACAGCCGGCTGGAAACAAATAGGTTAGCGAAGCCCACAAGGCTGCAATGCCTGTCCAAATTGATTTGCCACTCACCTCTCCTCAATGCGGGCTTCAGGGCGGGCTCGTGAGCCAGCAGGGCTTTCGCAATGGCCAGTGTGAGCGCTTCTGCCTGTCCTGTGGTGCCGCCTCCTTCAACCCGCGCCCACACGTTGTACTTGTCGATCCGGTCCGCCGCATACAGCGCCCAGACGGCGCTCTCCCGGTCGTGAACCCGACCAAAATATTCTGCTAGCGTCTTGCCGTTGACTAAAATCTGCCCGTTCCCTTCGACCACAAACGCCCTGGCGGTCGAGGACTTTCTCTTGCCGACACCAAGGGCTCGCCCGAATCTGTCGATGGGTATGGGGGTGGGCACGTTGTGAAAGCCCTGCACGTCGCGCTTGAAGTCCTGGAGAGCGGCCGTTACCGCTTCTGGTTTGAGGTCGGGGTGAATCTGATGTAGCCTCTTGACGATGGCGAGACACTTGACGTATTCGGTCGCCTTGACCGGCTCGCCGAACGACTGCCTCAGATCTGCCAGCGTCTTCCATGCAACGCGCTCGGCATCGGCGGCCGGAACCACAGGAAGGTTGGCATATGCCTTGGCCAGCTTTTCAAGAGTGAGGTAGCGGTCGTTGAATGTGGGTGTGCGTGAGAAGTAGGATGGCGACACGGGCACTGCGCGGGCATGTTGAGCGATTTTGTACTTCTTGGCCAGGTCTTTGATCCGAATCTCGCTGGCGGCGGTGATAGTGAGCCCCTGCTGCTCGCCGGCACCCGACTCGGTCGACAAGTGCCTTCTTCCCGAGACGATCGATGAGCCTAGCCGCAGGGACCGGAATTGTTGCTCGAGCGATTGCCGTTGCCCGCAATTGAGGGCCTTAGAGGCGCCCCGGAGAGCGGAGGTGAGTCCCTGTCGCGAAGAAGATGCCATCATTCCGCGTGGGCATCCACCGTCATGATCGCGGTTCGCGCGCCAGGAGAATCATCGGAGCCAGGGGACGGGAGCATTCTGGCTGCGACCCTTGAGCGGAACAATTGCGCAGCAATTTTTCCAGATGCCGTGCAAGCTCGAGCCAGATTATGGTCCGTCCGCACTTCCTGCCGTCAACCACTCAAAACAGGTCAAGCTTGACCCCACCTCAACTACCCCGCCACATAAATTTTGTGTGATTGACTTTTCTCTCGAGAAGTGCTTTCTTTTTGCCCGACTCGACTCCCCTCCGCCCCTCGACCATCAGCTCCCTGCCAAATCGCGCGCAAAGATGGCGTTCGGAAAGCTCTACACTTACTCGGTATGTTGAACAATGAACTAGGAGCATTTGTCTTCCTTTTTTGGGCGCCGTTGCTGACCTCGCTGCGCGTTACGCAGGGCAACCCCCGCTCTACGGCCATCCGCGCCGTCGCGAAGGCCAACAACCTCGAGCTTGAGGAGGTCGAGGTCGACACCAAGAACCCGAGCGCGGACTTCCTGAAGGCCAACCCCCTTCACAAGGTCCCGACTTTCGTCGGCGCCGATGGTTTCGTTCTCACCGAGTGCATTGCCATCGCTGTCTACGGTATGTGTGGCATATTTGCTCCGCTCTGCTTTGGGGTACCGTCCTTGCCCCGCTTTCCCGCGATGGCAACCTTAGTTGAGGTGGCCCGCCCGTGACAATGATGACCGAGACATCTCCAATAACAGTTATCCCTATCTGAACACAACGTTGTTGACATAGTTCTAACTTCTGACTGTCCTTTTCACCTGCTTGGATTCCCATTGCCTGTACGTTACCCGGTCACCAAGCTGACAGTATCATAAGTCACCTCGCAGAACGAGAAGACCACCCTCCTGGGCAAGACCAAGCAGGAGTAAGTTTACGATATCTGACCGTATCCTCCCCGGATCGCGCCGCTAATACCACTGGTAGCTATGCCTCCATCCTGAGGTGGATGTCGTTCTTCAACAGCGAGGTGCTGCCCAAGCTCGGCAGCTGGTTCCGTCCTCTCCTCGGCCGCGACCCCTACAACAAGAAGGCTGTGGACGATGCCTCGAAGGCTGTTGCCGAGGTCGTTGCAGTCGTTGAGGCTCACCTCCGCGACAACACCTACCTCGTTGGCGAGCGCATCACCCTTGCTGATATCTTCGGCGCCGGCCTTATCTCGCGTGGCTTCGAGTACTTCTTCGACAAGGAGTGGCGCCAGAAGAACCCCAACGTCTCGCGCTGGTACGAGACTGTCTACAACCAGCCCATCTACTCGGCTGTCGTTCCTCCATTCGCACTTCTCGATACCCCCAAGTTGACCAATGTCCCTCCCAAGAAGGCTGAGCAGCCCAAGCCCGCTCCTAAGCCGGCTGCCGAGCCCAAGCCCGAGGCTGAGGAGCAGGAGCAGCCGGCCCCCAAGCCCAAGCATCCTCTTGAGGCCCTGCCCAAGCCTACCTTCGCTCTTGACGAGTGGAAGCGTTATTACTCGAACAACGACACCCCCGTCGCCCTGAAGTGGTTCTGGGAGAACGTCAACTTCGAGGAGTACTCGATCTGGAAGTGCAAGTACAAGTACAACGATGAGCTCACCTTGACGTTCATGTCGAACAACCTCATCGGCGGCTTCAACACCCGTCTCGAGGCTTCCCGCAAGTATGTCTTCGGCTGCGCCTCGGTGTACGGCACCAACAACGACTCCATCATCCAGGGTGCCTTCGTCATCCGCGGCCAGGAGTACAAGCCCGTCTTCGATGTGGCTCCCGACTACGAGAGCTACGAGTTCATCAAGCTCGACCCCTCCAACCCCGAGGACCGTGAGTACGTTGAGCGGGAGTGGTCGTGGGACAAGCCGATCGTTGTCGACGGCAAGGAGTACCCCCACGCCGCCGGCAAGGTCTTCAAATAAATTCAGAATAAGCCGAACGCATGACAGGCCGGTCGTAGCAGTGTGCTAGACCATGGGACATGACTGATGAACGGGAATGGACTGGGAATCAAGTGGGATCTGGGTCCGCTGGTGGTTTGTTGTGATTTTTGATATCACCAGTAGTCAACGCGAGTACGGAAATGACTCGATGAAATAGACACTAGCTACCGCGTCTGCGGGCTTGTTGCTCAATGAAATAACCCATGACAACGCCTGCCTCGTGATATCGAGAAGCGTCTTGGAAAAACTATTCCGAGAACACCAGACTAAGATGCATACAGCGCTTGTTGTGTGTCCTAGAATAAATTGATTAAACGAACCCTAGGAAGGAGGCGGTTGCCCCGACTTCTCTCCCCCCTTGACGAGAGCCACGGGCTCGCCCTGGATGCTTGTCGTCATGGTGAACGGATTGGCCTTGATGTACGTGCTGACGTCCAGCTGCATTGTCAACGCATCGAGGTACTGCTCGACCAGCGGCAGCACCCTCGGGTTCTCGTCGAGGTCGCCGGCGAACTCGGGCAGGGTCACGGCATTGTGCGGCTCGCTGCGCGCCTTCTCGGCGCTGTCGTCGATCAGGACCGTGTCGGCCTGGCTCCAGGTGGCGCCCTCGGCGGCGCGCGGGTGGGACGCGGCGACGACGGGGTCCTCCCAGAGCCGGGTCAGCCGCTTGTAGCACTGGGTGCGCTGGTTGTAGTCGTGCTCGGTCAGGCCGAACCGGTCGCGGCCCCAGACGGCGACGACGCGGGCGAGGTAGTCGGGCGAGAGCAGCTGCGCGCACATGCGCCGGACGTTCTCCGGGCGCGCCGACGACCAGATGACGACGTGGTACTTGTCGATGCAGCGCTCGAGGAAGGCGCGCGCCAGCGGGCGCTCGACGAACCGCGACGGGTTGCGCCTGTGCGGCCGGTAGAGGAGCGTCCCGTTCAGGTCGATCACGACCAGCGTCGGCTTGGGCGCCGGCAGCCGGCGGGCCTCCTGCGACGCGCGCTCGAGGTACTCGGCCGTCGGCTCCGGGACGCCGCCCGAGGCGGCCGAGGGCGCCGTGATGGGGGCGGGGCTGACAGGGCCAGACGGCCGGGCGTTGCCTCGGCGGTCGCTGTTGGTGTTGGTGTTGGTGTTGGCCGCCCGCGCGGCCATGCGCGCGGGGGCGTTCTTATTGCCGACCTTGCTGGTGTTGTTGGTGTTCCGGACGGCATCACCGCCGGTCTTGTCGAGGTCGGGGGGGTGACGGCTCGGTTGGGCCGAGTGTGAGGTCGTGTCAGCCCTTGCGCTGCTCTGCCAGAGAGGCCTAGTCGAGCTGAACGGGCCCACGGCCGGGTGGTTGTCCATGGGGAAAGACGGAGGTGGGTTGCCCGCGGTTCCCCATGACGGAGCAGGAGCCCGCCGCGGCTGGGGGGCCTCAGGCGAGGAAGATCGCCTGCCCCATTGGCGCCCTCCGCGTGAGCGATACCCTCGGTCGGCCCAAGCTCCGCCCTCGTGCTGCCGCTCCTGTTGTTGGTTGCGCTGGGTATCAGAGAACCGGGACGGTGGCCGATAAAGGTCTGCAGCACGCTCGTTCCGAGCATGATTCTGCTGGCGGGCGGGAGGGCGCTGGGAGCCTGTGCGACCGAACGGCGAATAGTCCTGGCCTCTGCCGTCGGTATGCTGACGCGATCGACTCGCCCGGAAGAATTCTCGCTGAGAGCCTGTCCGGTCGGACCGACCATAATCCCTATCTCTACCATCATGTTGCTGGCGGGACTGGCTTGTCCGAGGGGATGAGTGCTGGGTTATCGGCTGGATCCAACTGGGATCGAAATTGAAAGGCAGGTGATACTGCATGCCAAATGGAGAATGGCCACAAGGTATTGGTGGTCCGTCACCGACCCAGCCCTGCTGAAACCAATTCCACGGTTGGTTCTGGTCCATCTTCGCCAAAGTCGAGAGAGATGAGTTCCGTCGGGGAAAGAGCGGAGTTGACTCCTGATCAGGATCAGACAGGCCAGTTGTGGACGACATCCACATCCACCCCTGGTCAGGTGGCGCAGAGACCGGTCTTCGATTAGTGACCAGCGAGGGAAGACAGGGACAGACACAGTCCTGGGGCGTCCAATTCGGGTGCCGTTCTGGTGGTTGAGAGTACGATGGCGGTATCCTCAATCCCAGCCTTCTGTTTCTGACTGCTTGAGTGACTGGTTGGTGTGTACATATACTGTGCGCCCAGCGTCGTTGCCGAGGGAATATTTCTTGCACATAAAGAAGGTCAGGGAATCTTGCTAGAGCAACCCAAATCTGCGCGGACGAAAATCGGCACGAAGAACAGAAGCGGGACAAGAGGAGGGGCGAGATTGCGGGCTGTCCTCTTCCCATATCGTGAAGGAGAAAGAAACGGGGAATAGCCTACGTCTCCTTCCTGTCCGGGTCAGCCAGGTAGTTGACTTGGTAATCTGCGCAATTAATGCCGGATTGAATCCCGTGTTTTGCTCGTGTACTGGTTATGCTCAGTGTGAAACTCGTCGGTGTTGTCTTGTTTTCAAGTGTTTGTTAGGCTGAGAAAACCCCAGAGACTCGCCCCACGTGATAGGCTAATTCGAATTGGCGTACACAGTAATGTTAGTTATACCTTAACCCTCATCAACCCTGGTTCCCCTTCCGCTCTTGGATATCGAACCAAGACAAGAACGTCGGGAGCCGCGCTTTCAAGTTACAGCCAGCCAAACAGACGCCAAAACAACCCCTAAAGTGGAGAGGAGCCCCTGGCTAATCCGTAAGGTGCTAATTAATTAGTCTACACTTCCCATGGCCCAGGACGGTTGAGATCCAGATTTGTATGTACTTTCTGTTGTATCGACTACACTAATATGTGCAAGACGCAGCAAGTGCGCAACAGTTTCTCCAACCCGAGGTTGAACCTGCGACCCCTCCGGCTGCTTCATTGCCCCAGGCAGACTCGCTTAACCCGAACAGAAGCGCTAGATTCTAGTTAAAGATAAAACATTGAGTACCCCGTACCCCGAGTAATATCCCAGCACCGGAACGCCCGCACCCATGCATCAATGACTATGTCTTCCGTTAAAAAAAATGATGATATGTATGTACAGCCTCCCGAGCCTTATCTTTATTTTTTTCTTTGTCTTCCAGTCTCCCTAGCGACGTTTTTACTTGGCATAGAACCAGTATCTATTCCCATATCCGTTAAAACCCTCTTCTTCATTTACGACAACTGCGAACAGCAAGGGGAGGGGAGGGGGGAACTCACTGTGCAGCGTAGTCGACCTGGAACTCCTCCGGCATGCCGCGACAGGTGGCGGGCGGGCTGCCGCCGACGGTCTGGAAGCGGAAGACCTCCTGCAGGCCGCCGGTGGCGCCGGGCTTGGCGGTGAGCTTGAGCCAGGGCACCGGCGGCTCGCCCTGCAGGCCCCTGGAGGCGGCGGCGTCGGCGGGCGGGGCGGGCACGCTCGCGTTCTTGCCGCACGGCAGCTCGCCCAGCTGCACGGCCGGCGACACGTCGAGCTTGAAGAGCGCCGTGGTGGCGTCGGCGAAGAAGTGCAGCCCGCTCAGCGGCAGGTCCGACGGCACCAGGCGCTCGCCGGCCGCCCGGCTCTGCGCCACGTCGAACCGCAGCGCCGCCCGCGTCAGGGCCGCCGCCAGGTCCGCGCTGGTCGCCACCAGGCACGAGGCGTTGAAGAGCATCGCCACGGCGCCAGCCGCCTGCGGCGCCGCGTCCGGCGTGGCGCCGTCGCACGTGTAGTTCTGCGTGCCCCGCCCGATCGCGATGTGGCGCAGGCTGAGGCCGGCTGACGGCGACGGGAGGTCGGCGGCACCTGTGTGCGTGGTTAGCGGGGCCGCCCGGGGGGGGGGGGGGAACGGGGCAGGGGTTTGGCCTGCTTACCTGCTGGCTGTGGGACTTGGGAGAGATCGCAGACCGGTGCGACGTCCAGTATCCGACTGTCGTGAACCTTGGAGGCTAGGAGGTTGAAGTAGTCGGAGAGGGCACGGATGTCGTCCGGGGCGCTAGAGGCTGCGTCGAACTTGGGATATGCGGGGGCAGCCCGGGTGGAGGCGACCAGCGCCGACGCGAAGAGTAATGAGGGGAGCATCGTGCCGCAACTCTTTTGTCTTGATAGTGATAATCGGCAAGGAGATGGCGATGGCTTGTTTCGTGGCTCTTGAAGGGGTATTGATTTTCGTATTGATATTCGTATATTGGTGTCACCCGGACCGAAAAAGGAAACCCAGCAATTCCTGGTATAGAAGAGAGAAACCAAAGAGAAACCAAGATTAAGATGGAAGCGGAAGGCCGATCTGCCAAAGATCAGAGAGATTGGCCCAGATGATGTGAGAGGGAGGAAAGATATACCTGGGGGGAGAGAGTCTGCGCATCGTGAAGTCGGTGGCCATGATGGGAACTTGGCTGGCTATTATAGTTGAACAGAAACAAAAGAATACAGACATGGCAGCGCCGGGGTAAGGCGCATCCAGCCGCCCCAATGGCCACAACACGAATAGCTCTCGCCCCGTCGGCCCCTGCTCTCTCCGCCGGTCGCGAATGCAGACGTTCGCTACACTAGTCCGGCGGGCAGCCGCCCAAGGAGCGACAAGGGCGGTGGGAAGAGGCACGTACTCTGTACCTGTCTGCGGATGCCGCGATCTCACTGGCTGGGTGGGCTCATTGGAGGGGGTTGGCCAACCCCTGTCTTTCAGAGCCCCGCCGCAAGCGCCGTTGCACGACATCGCTCTACATAGTATTATTCCGCGGGTCTCATCAACGCACCCCTCTGCGGTGAGGGGTTGTCTGAACCGGCGGGACGATGCGCCAATGGCTTCAATGGAAACTTCCTTGAAATTTGAACATTTTCACATTGTCCAGCAGGGCTGGGCCCAAGACATGTCCTTGATGGGAGTGGCCGGGTGCATCGATTGCCAGACTCGTAGCTAGTATAGATATGCAGGTGTCGGAGAAATGAGCTCTTCTTCTGTTTGCCAAATTTTTTTGGAATTTTTTTGGCCTTGTGCTCGAGCTCGAAGTTCAGATAGATGGACGCATGCCCATACTCCTCCGTATAGTACACAATTCGACTCGACAGCGGGACCCTAGACGGAAAATCCCGACATCGGCCACCGATTTTGAGGTCGAATCGTCGACTACTCTGGATTTCTTCTGCCCTTTCTTTCCTCATCTTCAAACATAAGTAGAATGAATGCATATGAGTGGTGCTCAACATGTTAAGAGTGGGCGTGAAATTATGAAGCTTGGCTTTCTGGAAGCTTTCTTTCAGAAAGCCACGGCAGGAAATTGGGCTAATTTTCTCCGCGGTAAAAAGGTATTTAATCCAATTACTTTTCCATTATGATTGGCTGTGTTATTTTTGCCCATTTTGTTTGCCGCGCTCAAGCAAAGCTACGACCCACAGTTCTAACCGCCGGCTGGCCTCTGAACCTTCCATACTACATACAATAAAGTACGTCCCTACCAGTTAAAATGCACAGTAGATCGTTTTGCTGCCGTCAATGTCCGCCGCCCGACGTTGCAGCTGGGACGTCAGGGATCCGAATTAATTGATTCCTCCGAACACCACACACCTTCCCTCGCCGCCAAGCCAGATTATGGCGGCATTCTAGATCCATCCCACCCGATCCACGATCGCTTTCTGCAGCTCCCATTCAGGATATCTTATAGTACAGCTTAGGCACTAGGTGGAAGCACAGCACGCCAATACTGCCTCTACCGTCATGGCCAAAGTTTCCTTCAACAAGCGACCACCTCCAGCGGTACCGCCATCGTCCAGGCGAATCTTGCGAAGAACCTCTTACATTGAAAGTAACCTAACTCGTACTGTACCATTTTTTAGAGTTTCCTAACCAAACATTCGACAAGCAGCTGCTTGTTCAGCTCTACAGCTTTGTACGTTATACTTGTCGCCATCGAACTCCACAGGCGATCGCTAACACGTGTACGAGTAGTGTAGTCCACTAACTAGCCGCGGACAACGAAAAAGCTTGGCCGCTTGGCGGCCCACATGCCACCTTCGACCCAGCTCTTCTCTTCCCGTCCGAGCCGTCTCGAGACGTCTCCCATGTGGCAACTCTACCCATTAGCGAGCCTGCTAAGGTCCGAAAAATAGACGCTGGCCGTCCACGGCGGCCTGGTGTCCGCCTGAATAATTTCGTACCTAGGCTTCCCGCTCTTGCATCTGATACCGGGTTCAACCCATCCATCTCTTGCGGGCGCCTACAGCGGCGGGCTTCCGCTGTTTCGGCTTCTCCTTCCCCAAGAAGACGACGTGGACCCGTTTACGCCGACATCAGCGTACGAAAAAGGCTGGTGTATCACGCTCGCAAGCCAAAGTAAAAATAAAAATAAATTTAAATTTAAATTAAAAAAAAAGACGGGCGAGTAGTCGGAACGGAAATCGTCAGAGATGCCCCGCCTGCTCTCGCCCTCAAAGCTCGTGTCTGTTTCGGCCCTCGAGGGCGGCGCCTGTTCGTCATGCACCGCTCGCTCTGTCCTTGTGGCCGTCAGCCAGAGGCGGAGACATTCAGAGGTGTCCCCAGCATCTCGTCAGTCAGTGCTACTCTCGTTGCGGCTTCGTTACCTTCCAGGAAGAGCTAACCAACCCGGTGACTAGCGCTATTACTCCGTAGAGCAGCGGCAAACTCGCATCGGCAGTGTTCTGTCGGACAGCACGGGCTCCCCCGTCGTGACCGTCGGTAATATGTCCAGGGTGCCCAGGTCACGCCGTCTCTTCCGAGCGAGCCCGTTCCTCTCTCCCATCTGTCCCAGCGTGACCCCTCGCTAATTCCGCGTCTCTGATCCCCGGTCTGCAACATGCGGACTACTTCCCCCCATCTCCCCGGCCGCCAGCCCCTCAATGATGTCCATCAGTTACCCCGTCGATGCCAATCTGGTCTATTCCTTCCTCCAGAGGCCCCTGCATTAAAAATACGCCTCAGTAGGGTTCTGTCTCGCGCCGGAGGCCTGCCGGGACCCCTCTCCCTTCTCCCCCTCCTCACCCTTGATTCTCGCCATACTGCTACCCGGTCTGGAATAGCACCCCATCCAGGCTCGGGTGGTGCGTCGAGTTCGTCTCGTCCCGTCCCTGCTAGATTTGCCCATCTCCGCCCCCTGTCCTCTAGCAGTCGCACTCATCAGGCCATGGCGGCAAGTAGTCTTCGCCAATCTAGCCGGCAGTTTTTGCCGAGGAATTCGAGGGACCTAGGAGAGCCGCAAATCATGGCTCTACTTTTCAAAAGAACAAAAAAGGCAAGAAAGAAGGAGGAAAAAAAACAAAAAACACTGCTGGTAAGGGAAGGAGGGAGATGTGGTGTCCCGGTCTCGGGAGATGCTGCCCAATCCACACCGTACACTAGACGGCAGTGAGGAGCTGACGTGGGCCAATCCATCCGTTGTCCGCTCGGGAAGAGGTTCCCATGATGGAGGGACACAGGAGGACACACGGAACGCACGCGACCGAGCCCATTCCCCCAGCCTCATCATCTCCGCAGCCGCCAGCCCAGACGTCTAGACGGCTGGCCGCGTCCCTTCGAGCACGCCTTGTTTACGGACAATGCATGCAGGACAAAACAAGGGCTTAAAGCGGGCCCGGGAACCAGCCACTCATATCCGTAACGTATGTACAAAGTATTCCGTACACAAGCATACAACATCCAAGTTACACTATGTATGTACACATTAAGGATCTTCACACCCCCCTCCAGAGAGGATGGGGATAGAAGGGGCAGAATGCCTTTCCAAAAAAAAAAAAAAAAAAAAAAAAAAAACTCCCACTCAAACGCCATCCAACGGCGGGGCATGCTTGGCCATAGCCGCCGCGGGTCCCGTGCCGGGGGCGCCGACGGTGGTACCGACCAGCGCCAGCCGGTCGGCATCGCCGGTGCCCGTCCAAAAGAGGGAGAAGAAGACGAGCAGGTGCAGGGCGAGGCAGTAGAGGGCAAACAGGTTGCGGCTCGTGCGCGAGGCCAGCACCATGCGCGTGACCGAGTAGACGAGGCGCTCGGGCAGGCTCATGCGCTTGTATGCGCGGGCCGACTCGCGGCCGCGGAACTGCGCAAACGGCGACAGGTTGGACTCGTACGCCTTGCGGTACCGGTCCAGGGACGCCGAAGAGCCGCCGCCCCCTCCTCCGGAACCGGTGGCGGGGGAGGGGGAGGAGGAGACGATGGAGACGCTCGAGGGGTTGGGGTTGACGGCGTAGGCGGACGAGGACGAGGTCGTCGCCGCGGCGCCGCGGTTGTAGGTGGACACGTAGCGGGTCTTTTCGTAGAGGTTGAGGTTGTCGCGCTGGAGCGCGGCGATCTCCTGCCGCAGCTGGGAGACGGTGCGGTGCGTCTCGGAGAGCTCCTGCTCGAGCTGCGCGTTGCGCTTCTTGAACCGGTCGCGCTGGGCCGTGATCATGGGTAGGATGCCCGACCCGCCGCCCAGGGGCCCTCGCTCGTCCGAGTCGCGCGGGTTGAAGCCGCTGATGATGGACGAGGTGGGAGATGTCCGCCCCGCCTTGCGGCCCGGTGCGGCCGAGGGCGCGTAGCGGCTGACGTAGGTGCCTGCTACCGAGGCGCCCGAGGAGAAGACGTTGGCCGTCTCTGCCTGGACGCTCGAGAGCTCGTTCTCGAGCTTCTCGTTGAGGTTCTGCGACCTTTCGAGCTCCGCGTTGGTCCGGGAGAGCTCCTCCTGAAGGTTCTGCAGCCTGCTCTGCAGGTCTTGGTGCGACACGCGCAGGATGGTGAGCTCCTCGCTCAGCTTCTTGTTCCGGGCCAAGAGCAGCTGCTCCAGTGTGTCCCCCTTGCCCGTGGCTGCGGAGCCGTGGACGTCCTCGGGGACGTCTCGCGTTTCGTCATCGTCGCCGGTCGAGAATTCGATGCTCTTGAGGACCTCGAGTTCCTGTTTCACGTCGTCGTAGTCGCTCCACTTCTGCACCTTGGCCTTGAGGCCGTCCCTCTCTTCTTTGAGCAGCCCGACCTCTCTCTCGAGTCCCCGAAGCTTGGCGTCCAAGTCCCTCTTCAGACTCTCTCGTTCCACCCTTGCCGCGTCCAGCTTCCGGATGAGCGAAGAGTTCTCGGACCTTATCCGCATGTAGGCAGGCTCGTCTTCCAGGTTCGCCGCGGCTTGAGTCGGTAGCTGTGACTTGGCCTGTGCCAAATCCAGACGCAGTTGCTCGTTCCGAGCTTCAACCTCGGCAAGGCGAGCGCTCGTCCGCTCCAGGTCCGACTGCACCATCTCCAGCTCAGCGCTCGTCACCTGGCCCCGGCCCTCCTCGGCGTTGTCGGATTTCCCTAGCCGTTGGTTGACCTCGTAGCTGGCCTTTAGCTCGTTAAGCAGACGTTCCTGATTCTCGATCTTTTCCTCCAAAGCCTTCTCCTTGGCCTCCCAGTTGTCCTTCTTCTCCTCTACCACGGCGGTCCACGACTCCTCCACCTCCTTCACCCGGCTCTCGAGGGTCTCTTCCAGCTTCTGCCTCGTATCGCGTTCTGCCTGTAGTCGTGATTCTGTATCTTCCAGCTGGGCCGTCAAGCGCGAGACGGTGTCCTGCAGATGTTGATTCTCCCGAGTAAGTTTCGGTAGCGTGTCCTCCGAGACGAGCATCGAATCCACCGAGGCCTCGAGTAACGGGTATGGATCCGGCGCCTCGGAGAGCGAGGTGTAAGTCTGCAGGAAGGCCGAGCTGACCGACTTGGAGTGCGTTGTCAGGAGGTCGATAAAGGTCTGGTAGGCTATTGTTCGGTCAGTCTCGGAACGATGCAGACATCTAAATGTGTCCTCCAGCAAGCAGAGCAGCATCGGGACATACCCTTGAGTAAGCCTTTGATCTCAGAGAGCTTGCTGGCATCGTCTAGTTTCCTGAAGTCCTTGGTCTTCTGCGCCAAGTCCTTCCTCTGCACAGTCGAGTCTCGCTGAAAGGCCACAATCTCGGATGCCGTGTTGTCGAGGTTCGAGACGAGGGTCGTGAAGTCAAGGCCTAGGTAGGTGAGCGTTAGATCTCTGCGGAAGATACAAAATATGATAGATAGGTAATCACGACGCACTCCTCCATTGTGAGATGGCGTTTTGGAACTTGTTGACCGTGCTGGGTGCTGTTGGTGACGACGGCGCGGGCGTGCCAGCCCCGGGAGCGTCTGAGCTGGTCCTTTCGGCCATTGCTTGTTCCTTCTCCCCGCCTCGTATGCGGAGCGTCTACCGTGAATCAATGATGAACCCAATTCTCGCGTATGGTTGGCATCAACCTGGCTGGCGTCGCCGACTGCGTTGTGACGTTGAGGTGTCGCGCCTGACGTGGTTCGCCGGTTTGAAGGACGACTTCCCGTGTTTAGGTGGCCGCAGGGCAGCTACCTTGCGCCAAGGCTCCACTGCGGTCGGTTTGGAGGTCCAGGCACCTTCTGAGAGTGGAACCCCTGCCTGCCTGCTTTCAGCCCACTCACGGCAGCGCTGCCTGTTGGCGGCAAAGACCCACGCTCCCTTGTCCTTCGCCGATGAGCGAGCGGGTCAAGGTTGGAGCTTCCCTTGCCTCCACCAAGGTATTACGCAGTAGGTCTCGTCCTGCCAATGGCACCATGACGACCTTTCCCGTCCGCCAGACTCGACGACACCGACACGCACGCCCCGCGTCCCGCTGATTCCGCGCGATTCCTCGATTCCTCCCCGCCGGGTGCCGTACTCCCCAGGCAAGAGCCCTCAATTCAACGGCCGGGCGACCATGGTTCGGGATGCGCCATGGCATCCGACCCGCAGAGGAATCAGGGCAGGGCGGCAGCACTCCCCGGCGTTAGTCCCTACACCCTGCGCCCGCTGCTTCGCGGCGTGCCCTTGTCCGCCGACGGCACAAAGGAGGATGTCAAGATAAACTGCGTCGACTACTATGGTATGCAATGCATCGGATCCCGTGTCGCCATCAGGACGGAGCACTCGCTAACCGATAGTCGCTGCTTTTGCTCTCTAACTCTAGACGGGAACCTCTATGTTGGCACCAGCGCCTCAGAACTCCTGCACTTCTTCCGCATCCCTCCCGATCCCAGCGATCCCGGCGATCCCGGCGATCCCAGCGGCTCCAGCAGCCCTTCGAATTTCATTCTCGCCACTCGGCTGTCGCCCATATACTCGGAGCCTGCCGGCGGCTTCAATGGCTCGCTCCCGGGTGTGCAGCAGATCCTCCTCCTGCCGCGCGTGGCCAAGGCCTGTGTGTTGTGCAACTGGACCGTCACCTTCTACTCGCTACCCGAGCTGAGCCCCGTCTTTGGCGCCACCCAGGTCAGGAACTGCAACTGGATCGGCGGGGTGGACCTGAACGAGGGCAGCGATGCGAGCTTCGAGAGGTCGGCCGGCGTTACCATTCTCTTGTCGCTAAACCGCCGGATACAGGTGGTCAGAATCGGGGAAGAAGATGCGCGAGTCATCCGGGTATGCTTCTCGAGCAATCTCTAAGTCTGGGAATTTTCCGTCTGACTCGGCTTTCAGAAAATTGACTTTGCAGGTAGCACGCTGTCGGTGCGCAGGGATTCCATCGCCTGCGTCGCAGACTCCAGGAACTACGTCCTGTTGGACATTGACCGCCAGCTCAAGATCCCGCTCATGACCATTTCATCACTCGATGATTCGCAGCAGGATGCCGCCTTCGGACAAGCCCAGAACATTGCCAGCGTCCCCGACGGCGGCCTGTCGAGGAGCGCGTCCTCGGCGACCGCCCGTGTCCCCGCCCACTCCCCAGGCCACTCTAGGAGCACAAGCCTTGGAGACTTCATCTCGGGAATGCGGAGAAATGACAAACGACCTGGAGAAGCGGAGGACCCTGTCTTCCAGGCGTCTGATGCCCCCCCGACTTCGCGGAGCCCGGGGCCGGCAGACAAACCCCTGCCCCCGCCGCCACGAGACCACGGGGACCCGGTGACAACTCAGGCAGCCGCGGCTGCGCCTCCCTATCGGACAGCGACACCTCCGGTACGATCGGGGACGTCTCCGAAGCCCGGATCTGTCTTCCTGAAACCGCATATTGTGTCTCCAACTGCGGAAGAGTTCCTCTTGGTCACCGGGACTGGCCCCCTTGAACCAGGCATTGGCATGTTTGTGAACCTCGACGGAGACCCCACACGCCCTACCCTAGAATTCGACAGGTACCCGCGCGAGATTGCCGTTGACGGCGGCCCTACCGACTTCTCTTCCTTTCTCCCACCCATGAGCACCGGGGAGGAGGGCTACGTCCTTGCGTCCATGACCAGAGATTTCGAGGACGGCTTGCACCACGGGCTCGAGATCCAGCGTCTTGACGCGAATGCGGGTGAAGACGGGCCGGAAAAGTGGTGGCTGGAGGTCAGAGGCGACCAGTCCAAACCCTTCACCCCTATCGGCGTCCGGCCGTTACTCCAGAAGGAAGACATGATTTTCGAGGACGTCGTGGAGCGGCTGTGCCAGCGGCGATTCTCGCCCTTCAAGGAGCACACGGAAACCCCAACCACGTCCCTAAAGAGCAGCGATTCTCGAACAGCGCTATCGATACAACGGCTATCCCAGGAAAAGGAGCTCTTTGATCGGGATACCGAGTCGGAGGATGAGCAGCTGCCCCCTGGATGGGAAGCCACCAGGAACCAGGAGGGAGAGGAATTTGTACGGCGACTGGCGAGGACATCATCACGCCTGGCCGTTTGGGCCGGAGATGACATATGGTGGGCCGTGCGAAACCCGCTGCTCACTCAGCTAGACTCTGTGCTGGACTTGGCGGCTCATCAGAGCCCGCAAGCAGCGGCAGTCATAGGTCCCGAGAACAGACGGCAGCTTCTCTCCCTGCTCGACGCCATCAAGGATCGTGAACCAACAACAGAGCTCGAGTTCATGACGTTGGGGTACATAAGGCAGAAAGCAAGCATAATGCTTCTTACGACGTTCCTGAGCTCGCCGGAGCCGCCACTTACGGATGCCGAAATGGAAGCAATGGAGCAAAACCTGGTTGGCGGGGACTTAGACGCGAGGGTCGTCCTGTCTCTAATACCTGCCCTTCGTAACGAGATTGTCGTTAACCGCAGAGGCATATGGATCTATGGTGGTATCAAAAGGATCGTCGAGAGCTACATGTCGGCCGAGCCGGATGGTTTAGCCATCCAGGGTATCAGTTCGCTGCCTGCCCATGTCCTGAGGTTCTTGAGGCGCTTTCTCCTCGCCTGGAGGAAGAAAAAGGGGTTTGGTAGCATACCAAACGAGGTATTCCGGACGGTGGATGCGTCCCTGCTCCTGGTGCTCCTAGAACTCGACCGGGACACGCCTGCTGGCCAACCTGGAAAACCCGGCTCGGTCCGGAAGGACCTGTACGAGCTCGTCGACCATGGTGTCGACTGCTTTGACAGAGCCGTGGGCCTGCTCGAGACATATCACCGCCTCTTTGTTCTCAGCAGGCTCTATCAGCACCGCAAGATGGCAGCGGACGTGCTAGGGACATGGAGACGCATCATCGAGGGCGAGGAAGACAGAGGAGGTGAGCTGGGCGACGGCGAGCAGCGCGTCAGGAACTACCTCAGCAACATCAGCAACCAAGCCCTAGTCCAGGAATACGGCCTGTGGCTGGCCAGCCGCAATCCCAAGCTCGGTGTGCAGGTTTTTACGGACGAGAAAGCCAAGGCTCCCAAACTCGAACACACCCAAATCGTCGCCCTCCTCCGCGAGGAGGCCCCAGATGCGGTCAAGTACTACCTTGAGCATCTCGTCTTCGGCAAGGGCAACACTGCCTACGTCAACGAACTCATCACCTATTACTTGGATATCGTCATCACCGATCTCCAGACCTCGTCCGCCTCACGCGACATGATCGCGGCCTCCTACGACGCCTACCGCGCTCTCGAGCCGCCAAAACCGACCTACCTCCGCTTCCTCGCCGACAACGCGCCGCCCAATAACGAAGTCTGGCAAAGCCGCTTACGCCTCCTTCAACTGCTGAGCGGCGGGCACGATTACGATATCGGCGCCATCCGCGCGCGCATCGAGGACTCGCTATCTCGCACATCATTACCGCAGGCCCGCCCCGTCAATGGGGGGGACGGATTGTCCACGACAATAACGAAAACAACAGCAACGAAAACAAGGAGCGCCACAGCCAACGGCTTTGCTCAATATGACTACCTCCTCGTCCCCGAATCCATCATCCTTGCCTCCCGCTCCCACCACCACGCGGCGGCGCTACACCTGCTGGTCCACCGCCTGGCCGACTACGACACGGCCGTATCCTACTGCATCCGCGGCGGCGCCGCCCTCGACCCTTCCGGTACCGCCGGCGCGACTCGCCGACACCTCCGCCGCCAAGGGCGCGAGCGCGACGGCGACGGCGACGGCGACGGCGACCTGCCGCCGACGTGGGAGGAGCAGACGGCCCTCTTCCGCACCCTGCTCTCGGAGTTCCTGGCGATCGAGGACGATGGCGAGAGGATGGCGCAGACGGGGGCGCTGCTGGAGCGGTTCGGCGGCTGGTTCGACGTGGTCGAGGTGCTGGAGCTGGTGCCGGCCGGGTGGAGCGTCGAGGTGCTGGGCGGCTTCCTGGTGGCCGCGCTGAGGCGGCTGGTCTGCGAGCGGCGCGAGGCCATGGTGGAGCGGGCGCTGAGCGGGGCCGAGAACCTGAGGGTCGGGTTCGACTTTGTGGTCAAGGTGGAGGAGAAGGGCCCTATTGTTGAGGGGGGCTAACAAGCGGAGAAGGGAGAGGAGCGAGAGAGAGATGATGATGATGAGGTTGGAGTCTGTTTGTAATGAAGGTTTGGGGGGGGGGGGGGGGAGGGCCACACGCACATACACGCACGCACGCACTACACTACTGCGAGGCACGATTGTGTATGTATACAGATCTTAGCGTAGGGCCCAGCGGGGTGTATTACTAGTAAACTCATAGTGACGCCGGCTCGGGTGCGGATGTGCCTGGTGGTGGTGATGATGGTCGAGACGAGTGGAGCGGATCTAGAGCGTTCTTGAAATCTACTGTGGTAGACTTCTCGAGGCCTAATAATCACGATTCATTTTGTCCGTCGGCGCCCCTGATGAGGGACGGCTTGAGAGTTCTCGATCCAACCAAGCACGTCATCGAGACTTATTATCTGTAGTGGATTTCCTCGCCTCCTGTCGCGTTTTTCTCGTCTCTCCGCCTTGCTCCGTTCTCCTTCAGAAGCCAGACTCAACTTGAACAACCGAGGAGCGTGACGGTATTGAGTACGCCCTGTTGTTTCATTCGGCGGCCGACGGGCCAACTTCAAAGCCGAGGGAACCACGCTGCTGTCAGCGCCCTCCGGCAAATCGGCCGGAGCTCGGAACCCTTTGAAGAAGGGCCGTCGCTGATCGGTGGGAAGTTCCTTGTCTACTCGTCTACTCCGTACTGCGAGGCAACTGCTTCGTAAATACAACACGCCAGCCAACCGTTGCACTTACTGTGTATTCTTTGGCTTGTCATTTTTTTTGTTCCTCATGCTAAGTCGGGCCGCGCAGAGACCGCGGAGATACTCTTCGGCTGACGATCCAGGGGGCCGTGCTGTTGGCGGTACTGTAGAAGGCCCGATAAAAAAAATGTAGTGTATCGTTCCCAGCGCAAGTGGGTCAGGGGTTTCCGGGTAAAGTGCGTCCGTTCGCAGCGTAGGATACCTACATACACAGTAGAAGACACACACTACGGAGTACTGCCTTGCTTGTACATACATACGTACGTACTGTACCTACCGTAGTATGTATGAACTCACATTCCCAGCGTACATACACAACCAAGTACTGCGTAGCAGATGGTGCGCTGCGTTGCGTGCTCAGAGGACTGTGCAAATGCCGGAAGCATAGTCAAGAGCCCGGCGATTTTCCATCGTTTTTTTTCTTTGCTTCCATCGTGGTCAGTTCTCCCCGCTTCCATCCTTTTGCCAAGTAATGTAGTTACTTCGTATGTACTCCGTACGTCGGTAGTAACAGCAAATCCGGGTTCTGCACCCCTGACCAGGGAAGGAAGAGGAGTCTTGGCTGGGAAGCGAGAGCGGCAGAACCACAACCACGGGCCACGGAGCTGCAGGCTTCCATCCGCCGTCACCGACGGATATTGTCGACGCAGCAGAGGAAAGAAAAGGGGGGTGGGAAGCGGGAGAACCAACCGCATGCGCGAATTAAATTTTGTCACGGGGAGAAGTCCGGACCCAGCTGCTGTATCAGCACATTGACCGGTTGTGGAGAAAGAGACTTGTGCGAAGCTGCTGTGCAAAATCCCTCTCTCCTCGAAGTTTTTGAAGCCTCGAGCCCCGCAAATTTCCAAGACTCAATGGACGCTCTTGGCCGACTTAGCGTTGGCTCATCGAATTAGTGCAGCTACTCTACATTAGTAAGCTGACAGACGTCGGGCTGCTTCTTGTCGTCCACAGAGGGTCGTAGGTCGAATGCAACCCCAACATCGGGGAAAGCGTCTGCATTGAAAAAGGCATGGAGTGGTGTTGGTCGTGAACTGCACGTAGATCTGCAGCATATCCCGTTTTTGGTGTTTTTTTTGAAGGTGTCAGGTTCTGGACCGCGGGAGTCCGTGAGACGCGGCTCGGAAAACAAACCGTTGATTCCTTGCACTCCAGTGCACTAAAAACCTCGTGGTGGCTGCGCTGCGGCATCTGTAGGTTCTGCGGGGAGGAAGAAAACGGAAGGGAAACGGAGGGTAGATGGGGCTTACATTACTTGGTGCACTAACCTACACTACTCCGTACTTTTAGACTAGGTTAGGAGAGCTACCTGACCTGATGTACACTATGTCGCTACGGAGTAGTTACTCGGTAGTCGGTCTTGGCTGACGGGGCTGAGGTGTGCACGCGCCCTACTCCGTATAATACCGTAAAACCTGGGGAACCTGCCACAACAGCTTCCATTTCACTCTAAAATGCGAACATGGAAACCTCGGTTTAAAGCCCTTCATTGGCCTGGGCAGAACACAACGTATGTACGATGGACGAGGCGCTTAGCATGCATGCATCAAGACGGACCATTGCGATTCGCGTTTATGATCACATTGATGGCCTAGAACCCCGGATTCCCCAGACTCCAATCCTCCGCCAAGGCGCCTTGGCTGTTTGCTAGATTGAGCAGTGGAGAACAAGAGAGCAGAAGCGATATCCCAACTCAGATGGGGTTGCTCGCCGAAATGAGCGCAAGGAAATGGATGCGAACCCCGAGGCTATTCGACGGGTTTGGGAGAGGAGCAGAGCTCAAAGTTGGAGGCTGCTTCGCGCCCTCCGATTCTTGCCGGGGTTAACCACTGCGAAGCTGTTACCTGATGCACACAGACCACTCGAAGTAGTGTACTTTGTTCAGGGAGGGGACCACCGCTCACATGCTCAAGCAACAGCAATCTCACACCCGACTAACACTAGCGAAGGGTGAGCGGGGACCAACTGCATTGCTCCTCTCCAGTTTTCGACCGAGTGCAGCATTGCATGTCACCCTCCGTAACAAACCAGAGACCAACAGAGATTACGATGATCCGGGATCACTTTCACCAATCAATCAGATCTAATCCGCAGATCTAATCCGTAACTAATCCGTACTGTACACCTATGTTACTTGTACTGTGAGAAGGTGTTTCTTTCCGCGGATTACCGAGTAGATCTGGCTCCTCAGCAGAAAGCAAAGATGAGATTTCGCAAGTCCGGGGGAAGGGACGGGCCATGCACGCCACGATCGAACCTCGTGGCAACCATTTAGGGACGAAGAAATCTGGAGGGAAAATAAGCAAAACGAGGATTCCCCCATCCCGGATTCTCGGGTGCGCCAAGTTTCTCGAACGGTCGGGACGATACGACGGAGGCGGGCCACAGTGTCACTGTTGCCTCCTATCCTTCCCCTCGCCCACGTCGCATGTCATGTCTTTTAACTGACACTACAACGTGGTGTCGCAAGCATCGGCCCGCAGAGGCACAGCCAGGCACAGTCACATCCGGATACCCTTCAGGCACAAGTCAGCAGGGGCCCCGATGCAACCATACCAGGGAGAAAGCCGACTTTCATTTCCGTTGCAGGAAAGCGCTTGACTGTGGAGCTACAATACTACTCCGTATGTACGGATTACATAGCAGTAAGGAGTAGATCGCCGATCTATGAAGCAACAGAGCGGATGTAAAGATAACCCCGGGATACGCCGCTGAGCGACCGAGCTCCCCGTTCGCATGTTTCACCTTGTGTCTGTCTGCCAGCGACTGCTACCGGATTCCCGGTCATGCTGAGCAATCCCACCGCCCGCGCCTTGCATACCGTGTTAGGCACATGCGGCCATGCAGCCAGCGGCTGTATGCTGGCCAATGGGAACATCTCGACCTGGGCAAAGTTTTCACCCAGAAAGACAAGAAGAAAAAAAAAAGGGGGGGAGGGAATGGGTATCTGTCTTTCCAACTATCACCGTTTCGTTACCATCATTGCCCGAAACCATCAGAGAATAAGCCTCAAGTCCAACGTGAACATAGCTGGGACAACTCCAACCCGCCTGAGCGTGTGTTCTACCCAATGTAAGAGATTAGAAACAGAGTGTAAAACACAGTGTACAAAACAATAGAGAAAACAGGAAAGAAAAAAAACCGAAGGCGAGGGAGTAATAGTGAAGACAAACGCTGTCAGTGTAATTAGGGAATAATATGAAAACGTAGTGGTAGTAAAAGGATAGACTATGTCGGAAGATTGATATAGTATGTATAAGTAAGTAGTAATGCGAGAAGAACGCGGTTAGAAGAAGAAGACCGAAAGAGAGAGATTTACACGCCCATCTTAGCCGCCTCGGTCGGTGGCGGCGGCGTAGCAGAGCCCGCCACGGTCGGGCTGCGGCTGGACCCGGGTCGGCTCCCCGCCAGTTCCGTCATGCTCTCGGACTCGAACTTGGACTCGCTCGCCTTGCTCCCGCGCTTCCCGCCCCCCATCTTCTGGAAGCCGGCCGTCCGGGGGAGATGCAGCCCGACGGCGCCGGCCCCGCCCGCGGGGAGGTGATGGTGGTGGTGGTGGCGGTGGCCGAGCTCGTGCCCATCCAGCGCTCCCGCCCCCTTCCCCCCCATCCTCCTCCCCATCCTCCCGCTGCCGCCGCCGCCGCCGCCGCCGATTCCGACGCGCGACCACCAGGAGCGGATGTCCGCCCAGACGATCTTGCAGGCGCCCCACGAGGTGACGCAGTAGATGATGGCGTTCCAGAAGCCCTGGAGCGGCAGCACCGAGGCCGACATGTACTCGAGCGGGAGCAGGGCCTTGCCCGGGTGGATGACCGAGTAGACGCGGTTGGCGCTCGACGGGATCCACGTCACCAGCATGGCGGTGAAGAAGAGCAGGGCGCACTTGGTGTACGACCAGGTCGCGTTGCTGGCCTCGTACGCCGCCCGCCGCCGGAGCGGGTTCGCTCCCGTGCCCGTACCTGTTCCCGTGTGGCCGCCAGTGCTGCTGGTGATGGTGCTGAGTTTGTTCGTGTTCTTGTTGTTGCTGTTGGTTGCGGGGCGGTTGAGAGCAGTGCTGGCGGCACCCTTCGGGTCGGCTGTTATGCTTGTTTGAACCTGGCCTTCTATATTACTATTGTTGTTGTTGTCGTTGTTGTTGTTGTTGTTGCTGTTGCTGTTGTTGCCGTTATTGCCGTTGTTGCTGTTGTTGGAGGCTTCGCGGTGGGAGGAGATGGTGACAGAGTAGGCTGCCTTGGATGGTTTCTGAGGCGAGGCGACCTGCGACCCACGACGGCCGCCGCCTCCCAGGGGTGTCAGATCGATGGTACCTGACTTATCAACCACTTCGGTGGTGACGAAGACTTCGGTGGTTTTTGTCGAGCTAAAGGGATCGTCGAATCCGTGCAGGGGCTCCGGGTCGTGATGACTGGTGCTGAAGCTGAACTCCCTCAGCTGCTTGTGCTTCTTGTAGATCTCGCGCCCCGCGCGGATGTAAATGGAGAAGGTGATGAGCATGACGATCCTGCCACAGCCGTCAGTTTGATACGCCTCTCCCCTTGCTACCACGCAAGTTCCCCGTTGCTCACCAGACCGGTCCGTAGAAGACGGCGATACGGAAGATGTCCCAATTGGGTGAGATCCAACACCACAAGGTTGCGTCTCCGTACATACGGCCCTTCTCGGGGGTAGAGACAAAGATCGGGACCAGGGCGACGATGAAGGGAATCCCATAGCAGAGCAGGAGGTAGAGAATCTCCATTTTTCGCAGCCGTTGGGCATCGAACTTCTGGTAAAAGGTCAGATGCACGTTCACAGCCATGGCCAGCATCCAGAAAGCGTCGGCGGGCATAAACCTGGGGGGATGCACGTCAGTTATATGCTGAGCCCTGCAGTTCTCCGACGAGGAGAGGGGCATACATCTGGATGAGGAACGCCTGGAGCTGGCACCCGGCCTGGTTGATGTCGTCAATAAAGGACCGACCCATCAACGTGGCGACATTGGTCATGAGATTGCCCCATGTTGCGTAGAAAACCAGCCGGTTGATGGGTTTGTGGAAAGCCTTGGAGAAGCTAAACGTGCTGATGACCACCATGCACCCTATAAGGGAGAAGACAGAGGTGGTGCGTTCGAGGATACCGATGGCTCTTATTTGGAATTCGGTGAGACTCGTGCTGTAGTCCATCCTGCTGGTGTCGGAGCGTCGCCCGCACGACGCAGCGGGAAGAAATGGGCCCGTTCGGTGGAGGTGATGGCGGTGTCGTCCCCAGCCTGCAGCTCCGTTGGTTGATACCCCGAGCTCGTTGAGGCCCGGTCGTCGAGAGGGTACCGGCGAGGCACACAAAGATGATGCTGGCTCTCGGCCGGCGTGGCGAGGGTTCTGGCACAATGGTTATGGCCCAAGCAGTGAGACACGGCCTGGCAACGAACGAAGGAGAGTGTGGCTTCAAGTACCCGGCCGAGTGCGGCGGGTACAAGAACAAGATAACCGAGGAGGAAGCTACACTAATAACCCGGGGTGTGCAAGGTCGATCCTTAGCCTGAGCTCTGCCATCGTCCAGGTGTCCAGGGGTTCCAGATCGATGTCTGAAATGAGCCAGACTGGCAGGCGCTCGAGAGACCTTTGAATGAACCTTATTAGCACCGTACACAACGCAGCAGTGTCGTGTACCCAGAGCCACGCTAACCAACAGTAGTGTAGCCCCCCTGGCTCTTGACCGAGAATCGTCGGAACCCCTGCAGGTCAAAGTCCGGGGCTGCCCTGCAGCTCGCATGTGCGGATTACTCCGTACCCCGTACGGATTCCAGTAGGTGAGCTCACGCTAGCCGGAATAGTAACCCTTTTCCGTCTGCGCAGCATGCAAGACGTTGTGGAGTGACTGGTTGGTAACGGTGGTCAGGGATGACAGAGCGCTGCTCCTCGTCTGTGCGGCTCGTCGCATGTCCCATCAACTTTGACACGGAACAATTACCGCGGTGATGTGTTGTACGGACGTACATACATCCAGCATGCTCACAGCCACGAGTGGCGATATGTTGAAACACTCACCCTATTGCAGTCCCGCCCATACACCAAACAGACTATGGAGGCGCTCCCGAATTGAGCCTAGTGTTGGAAGTGTCCTGACAACTCCAAGTCAGAAGAGGCATTTCTTACACTGCTGTCGTTTCCCCAGAGTGGAGAGATTGGTCAAAGAGGTCGGCGAGCCGTTCTGTTTCCGTTGGTTGCGGGGTTGGGCAGCACCTTCGACGAGCAAAGGCCGACCCCTGCTGCAACGCACCTGCGAGTCGACTTGGCGCGCCCGCACAACCGGACCAACCCTTGCCACGGGCACGCTGTCCGTGATGGAGCTTGATAGTGTAGTTAATGGTGCGCGAGGGCCCTTACTTTCCTTAGTGCACCGACGAGTTCCATCATCCATCCATCTCGCTGCGTCCGACACCATCCGCGGCTCGGTGGCCGTACCCGGAGACGCGGGACAGACTGGTCGTGAGGATCAGAATATATCTGCATCGACGTCCTGCCTTACTCGCATACAAAATACTCGCAATTGTCATCGCCGAGTTGAAGCACGATGTCCCCAACAAGCCCGCAATGCGTTCGCGCATGGAGTCTCTGGCTGTCGTGCGTACTTTGATATGTAGCGTGTGTGCCGCCGATGATGATCAGCGGCGTGTTTGCCAGTGAGCATCTGAAAGTTTCAAAACAAGAATTCGAGGTGGACTGGACTGGGTAGCGAACGTGCAGCAGTCAGTGGTCCATGGTGGGGTCAATCTACTCGACCCATGTGGAAAGTGGAAACAGCCCCGCCAGGCGATTTCTCACCTTAATATTACCGTTGGTCCCATTGGCTGTTGCCCTCACCAAACATATCGCGTTGCCCCTTTGCCGCATCCGTTCCCACCATTTCCACTTTACCAAAAGCTTTTCCATAACCGCCCATCGCCATCTCTCATCCACGCTAAGTTGCTCGGACTTTTTTCAGCGCCAATCGTCGTTGGGTGCTTCGGCAGTTTAGCTTAGACCTGCATCAAAGATGAGCAACCACAGAGCATCCGTATGGAACCCCAGTCATTCCACGAATTCTTACGCTGTAGCCTCGCAGCGACCGATCTAAAACACGCGTCGTCTCTCTCTGCCGATGATGATATGCGGCGGCCGCGAGGTTCTCTTGTGAGCTGAGCCGTTAGTCCGATAGCATAGCATGCCTGGTATGTGCGACTGCAGTTACAGTACGCAGTAACGCACGGCGCTTCTGCTACGCTACAAGTTTGCAAGAGATATCCACCGCTGATCCTCGCTGAAGCAGACCGAATCGTAAAAAGTGTGGGCCAAGGAGCCAGCCCATTTCGTACTCCGTATCGGGTTGTCTCCACGCAACTCGGACGGCATCATCCTACCCGGGAGCTCCTTGCCTGGCAGGATAAAGGCGCAAAAGTTAAAACCATAGCTGCATTCCTCATGTCAACCAAGTGAGAGAGGGTAAGCGAAGAGCCAGACCAAGAGCCAGGCGTACCCTGTCATGACACAGCACATGCATGCACACACTGTTCCGGACCTGGAGGGCGTCAGTCCCTTTCACCAACTCGGCCGGACAAAAGCTTGTTTCGGCAACAAGCCGGAGACCGGGGATGGAGTCATCTTTGATCTTTGACCCAGCCCTACACTACACACAGGGATGACACATTGCATCAGAACGGACTTTTTGATAACCTTCCTCAAGCCAAACGCTTGCGAGACAAGGTTCGATCTGGACCCGCAGGACACCGCAACGCAACCAATGCGGCCCACTTCTCCACATGTCCGGCAGGGCAACACTATAACTAAGGCATTAGTGTGGTTATCCCGTACACCCTAGCGTTAGGGTCAGCCACTCTGAGGGGGCCAGGCTAGTTTAAGGGACATCATTGGCCGGGGGTTTGCCTATTCCGGTTTGGTGACAAGGGGAAACATCATATAACGGTCCCGATTCTAACGACGCAAAGCCACTAGCGACATTTCCCCAGAATCATTTCGGCCCCCAACCACGAAGCGGTTAGATGTGGTCAAGTATGGGTGCGTGTGTCTTAATCCGGCCGAGGCAGAACTGTAACTAGCACAAACAAGTAGACTACTATGTAGGTATGTGTGTACAGTACCTCCGTACATGCATGCACGTGCTGCTACTCTAGAGCGTACACTACTTTGTATGCATGTAACAGCATACTATAGTCCTGAGCTGGCCCGCCAACTCCACTGCGCCAAAGCTTTTCTTTACGTCCAGAATACAACGGCAGATCCACCCCCATCTCCCACTCGGGTCTAGAGGAGCAGATAGCTGTCATACTCTGTCCACATGCCGTTTCACCAAGGCTATGCGAGGCTACCCTTACAATTGGCATCCGCCTGCGATGCTCGGTATTGCCCATTCGTCAGAGACCAGACACTCCAAAATGCCAAGAAAGAAGGACGTTCTCGGTGCCAACCGTCCAGCAGGTTGCCAACGCCGATTGGCCCCTGTATCCATGTGCCGAGTGCACTGCAGCGGTCGGTAATTTCTCGCATCACAATCGACCATTGACCCCAGATCCTGTCAATCGCCCGGACCTCAACCCACCCGTTGACAGTGACTTAGCGTAGTCTGTACGGAGTGCTGCTGTAGCGTTATCCGTCCGCGGTATGTACATAAAGATGTCAAGTACTGAGTACTGAGTATGCATATACAATACAGCACATGCCTCACATAGGTACTGCGTAGTGTACATGCACCCCACAAATCCGGCGCCGCCAAATGTTGATGGCGCCCGGGGAAGCTTGCTGATTGGGATCCTCGATCGCTGTATGGACCGGCACAGAAACTATCTTCTTGGAAGGCAACGCTACCCACAGAAATTACCGCTGGGCTCCAGCTCGCGCACAAAATGATGGTAAAAGCATGCGCTTGGTCCCTCTTGCTGTTACGCATGCCAGTGTTAGTACAGTTCATGCGTGCACTTATTCGAGTGGGTTGATGTTTTTCTGCCCCTCGATGGTGAGGTTCGGCATGTTCTGCAACAACAGGTTCTTGTTCGGCAGGGTGCAGCTCCCTGACAGGGGACATGGAGCCGCTCAGACCCCTTCGGCCCCAACCCCCCCGGCTCTGTGGCCAGGGGCCGATCCAAGCATGGTCTGAATGCACACTGCGCCGAGCCCTCAACCCCATAAACGTTACCCCCTCTTTCTTTCGCGCATCATCAACCGCATCGCTGCCACGCGTCAGCTTGTTGGGGAGGGACAGGAGGGATTTGCCATTTGACCATCACAGATCCTTCCCATGGATTAGGGCCCGTACTATCTAACTAACCACCGATCACCTTCTGCTGGTTTCTCCCCCACGTTACAAACGCCGAGACACGCAAAGGCAAATGACTATTCCGTACACTATCTATCCCCTCTTGTTTCGCAGCTCGGCACGTTTCTTTGCTGGCGGCGATGCAGTGATACGGCCGACGCAGTTCGGAGAACGTAAGCGCAAGGATACTCAAGCCGCCTGCGTTGGACCTGCCTAGCTGTCGGAGGAATGAATCAGAGCCAGTCAGGTCGAGACGTCGTCCGCCCGAAAGCTTGCATCAGCAGGTCCTAACACGACCACGGCCCCCAATTCGTCGAGGTTCCCTCACGGGTTTTGCCAGGTTGGTCGGCGTCGATGTATCAGCGCCGTTGTCGGGTTCCGGAATCATCCAACGAATGCACTCGGAAAGGCCTTGCAGAATCCGTCGGATGGATAGGACAGGCTCTCCCCAGGCACACGCACACACGGAGGTAGGAAACTGGAGATCCCGCTATTGCCAGTGAGACGGTCAGCGACGGTCGCTCTCGTCATCAGAGTTCCGCCTTCTCCTAACCATCGCCACAACTCACGCCGAATCCAAAGCGCCTACCGTACCACGTGGCTAAGCTTGGCCCCCTACCGCGACCTACGCCAGTACGGATACCGGGTGAGAGCCGCAGGTACCCGATGCTGATGTGCCGAGGTGCCTCTCGAGCGGTGCCGGACGCCCACGTTCACCTGCTCGCATAATGGTATGTCGCAGTTGTAGGGATTGGGGTTTACCGAAATGGAGCTCGCGGTCGGCGCATATGCATGCCAGAGGACGCACCAGTGGATGTTCACCCGCATGTACTACGTCCATACCCGCGGATTTAGAGAGCCATGGTTCCTTATACCTGTCGTTTGTTGGGCCTTGCTCGACGCTGTCTCAGCCACAACCACCCACGGAGCTGGGGGAAACAACATCGCAAACACAGGCGCTTATTAGCTATCTGTTCATACGGCGTCGTCTCAAGCCCGCCACGATCATCAACCGGATCCTGGCAGGCTCAGAGTCGTCTGCCAGAATCAAGAGTCCTGCTGTGATCGACCTTGTCCTTGCCGCCCTGTCCAGCCAGAATCTCTCCACTCCCATGACCTCTATTGCTCAACCGTGACATAGTATAATGTATAGCTATGCGCACCGATCTGCGCCAGGTTCTACCTATTAGCCATCAACGTCTTGTGCCCTCTCCCTACACTAGTGGATGATGGGGCACCGATCTCTCTTCTCTGCTAACCACTTGTACCTGGTCTGTCACCCTGCCTCAGAGTATCTCTGCCTGAGCCACCCCTGTAGTGTCTTCACAATGAACCCAACCGTGCTGTCGCCAAGCAACTAATCCACAAAGCAATGTAAATGCACCGATCTGACGCTTGCGCCGACATCCAGAAGTGTCATGTGGCCGAGGTTTTCAGATCGTCGCTTTGCTGGATCCGCCGGTCTTTCCGAGCGCAACTGACGGCTCTGCTCGTCCGCACCGAGCGCCCACTTGCTCCTTGTTACGTGCCCACGCCTCATAAACAGACTTGTCATTCTGTCAAACTGTTCTCTCTTCAGGAACCGCTTCCTCTTCATGGAAGTGTATAGACCTTAAATCGTCAGCCATCAAGCGTAATATCTCCTCGTCTTGTGGGCGGCCTTCGCCATCGCCAGCAGGCGCCGGGCCTTGAGCGGCGGTGGAAGACCCTACGCGGTCCCACTCGCCGAAAGCCCTCCAGCTATTGGGGTTCTCAGCCGAGAAACGTATGGGCGAAGGGTTAGGCGCTCGATAAACGCCCGTCCTCTTCGCCGACCGCCGGGTTGGCGTCTGTGGCATTTGGTGGGCGACGTTGGGGGGCGAGAGAACGGTTTCTCTCCGGTTGGTCTCGTTGGTTATCGGTTCAGTTTGCGGTCGATTCGGAGCATACAAGGCTGTAAACCAGTTACTGATGAGCCTGGATGCAGAGTTGTTATTCTCGAGAGGCGAGGGGGCGTGAGCTTTGGGCCGCAGCAAACTTGGTGTGATTGGTGTTTTCGGGGTCCGTGGTGTGGCGGCAATGTTCGTTGCGACTCCCGTCTCAGGGTATGAAGAAGAATAGCTGGCCTTGTCATGCCTGTAGGCTGCCCCGGCAACCTCGTTCACAGTGGCGCCTTTTCTATCAAGCAGCTGAACCACCTCGATGGCACCAGCCGCCTCTGCCATCGATCCGTCATCTCGTGACTCCGGCGTCGGAATAGTTAGTTGGGTCATCCTGGACAACATGGACTCTATCCATCGGTCAGTTACAGAACCCCGCAAGAATAGCTGGCAAGTCGGTTACCTTTCGACCACCGATCCGGGGTGTCTGGCGAAGTGGGTTCCGCAATATTGGAGGCGCCTTTCAAGATTGCTGAGGGTTCGACGTTCTGCAACTTGTTGTTTACGGATCGCGCCGGAGCGTTTCCTTTGCGCAAGATTGAGGAAGCCATCGAGGACCCAGAAAATCGCTTGGAGCCACCCCTGAGTTGTCCATTCGCCTTTGTCGCCTGTTGCTCGGGTGTGACCGACTCTCGTTTGTGGCTTCTGGATGGGATGACTGTTTTACTCCTGCCAATGCTCCCAAAGAAATTGCGATGGCGCTGATCCTTTGAACCCAGCGCCCTGCTCGAGGTGGTCGAATCAGTCTGGTGACCGCTTTTAGCTCCTTCTTTCCTCTTTTGTTCCCGTTCGATCTCCTTCCTTGCGCGACGTTCGCCAACTCGCTCGCAATCGTAATCCTTCCAGTCGACCTCAAACATCTTGTTAAGGACGAGCTGGCCGTTTCACGGCAGGTCCCAGCCGTCATAGCCTCTCAAGAAACCCAGGACAGGAGACAGCGAAACAAAGATGTGCAGTTTTACAGTTATTATCGGAGAGGCGAATTGGTGGGCGTAGGAAGGTTCAACAATGACGAGGGAAGTTCTAGCTCTTATTGTTGAGAGTGAGATTGTGGGTTTCAATTAGTTGCGCAAAAGGTAAGAAGTGAAGCAGCCTTACCTCGAAACCTCGAGGGAAGGATTTCATGGGTGTTCAATTGGCGTCGGTGCCAAAGGGTATCCCAAGCCAATGAGCGCCGGGGGTCTGCAAAGTCAACCCAAACCTTTTAACTTCAAGCGGAGGCAGAACACCCTCTTGAATGAAAATGGTCTTGTATTTCGTCACCACGGGTTCCTGACAGGTTCGGTGAGCAAAGGAATGGGACAGTAGCTGGCATGAGCCCTGAAATGGGCAATGAGACTCAAAATCTTTTCAGCTTCCATATCGAGCACGTTTCCGTTGAGAAAAGGAACAAGAGTTCCTGGTCTCTCTTTCCCGGTCTGTTCACTCCATCGAGCCTGGCCCGATTCCCACACTAAGGCAGTTACCACCTATTAGAGGCAGGCAGAGTCCTTGAAGAGAGAAGAGATTGACGCAAAATAACAATCTCATAAACGATTAAGACTAGGAATGGTTGCGACCGGCCCTTGCACTACCTAAGGCTGTTGACGGTCACTGGGCCGTTGTGAGTTCTGCAGTTCAGCAGTCCAACAGTTTCGGGGTCCTGGTCTGGACCCGGTTAGCTCAGGCTCTAGTTTGTCGCCAAGAGAAAGTAATGAAGTTCGTTGCTTGTTCGAGATTTTGGCAAGTTTACTAGCCTGCTCAAGCGTCCCAGATATACTGCTTGAAAGACACTCGCTCGATGGTCAAGTCATGTTCAACAAGAAAAACGGGTCCAGTCACAATAAAACTCAATCGCACATTCTTCACGTGCTTCGTTATCTGATTCAGGCATGTTTGGGTCATTGCAACAACGTTGCAGGCAGGTGTTCGGGCGAGCGTCTGTAGCTTCACTGGGTCGCCGCCCAGGAACCAAGAAAGTGAAACTCTGAAGACCAAGAAAGACAGTATGACACTCACCGTTGCGTACTGAGCGAACCACTTATATGGTATTTGTCCCATCTTGGGAATGCTCCGATAGCTAATGGACTGCAAATGTTCAATAATCGCTCTGATGGACCGCAGCCAATGCATCATTGGCACAAAATGGGATCAGAGAAGCGGCGAATGCTCCGTTGTCTGAAATAGCCATCAACAATATTAATGACTCCATACAGCTCTCTCTATAATCCCTCAATCATATCCTTCAAGCAGCATATGTACAATATTCTTATTTGCGACCCCGTATAATTACTCAAATAGCAAATATAACTGTATTTCTGCCGTTCAACGATACGATAATTAGGCTCTGAGCGCCGGACAAAAAGAGGTGTTTGATTGAACTAAACTCAGTCCAGTGTACCGTTCCGAGATTGTTGAAACAAGCCGGGCATTTGAGCTTGAAGTTTAAGTCATTCTCGGTATCTTCTTGATCATGGAAGGAATGAAGGTCTCGAAGGACCTGCACTTGCCAAGAGGTGATGTGGGCCATGTATCTTGCCGAAAACAGCATGCTCAAGTGACGTGTAGCCAATAGGCGGCCAAAGCTGTCTGCCGCCTTTTAGCCCGCTTCCAGGTGGGGAACCGTACGTGGTAAGCGCCTGCTGCCGATGTATTGGCAACCTCGATCTCAGTACTCCCTCGTTGACACTTCAATCAATCGACCGTCAGCCTCGTTTCCGTATGTATGAGAGGCTCACATCATTCTTTGTTTGTTTGGGTCAACCAGCCAGCCATGCAGCTCCGCGCGGCTTGCTTGTAGTCGTGCAGGACTCGAGGGACTTGGATGTCTCCAAGCGGAACCCTGCATCCGGCGCGGTTTGCAAGGGGCCTACAAGCAGAAGGACTTCGTGGTGACTGGGAGGTCGCCAGTAGAGGAGCTAAACGTTGGACGCCAGGGAACTATGAAGAGGGTTTTCTAATTACACAATGGGGAGTGGCTAACCGTACCTGGCCGGGGACAACGGCAATCCATCACTTGGCGATACCGTCTCTCGATCCGCGCCATGTGCATCGTGTACATGTTCCCAGAACTGAGCCAGTGCCTCGAATCGGCATCTCCTGCAATCTCAAACGATCTCAATTTTTTGTGCCTCTTGAATGATCCGCATATTCTACAATGGTAGTTGCTGACGGCTGAGCTGCAATACGAGGGTAACGCGCGAAAGAAGGCTAACACAGCATAACGCAATTTGTAAGCCCTTATTCTAGATTTTGCTGCAAAATAATAATGTCAAGTCCAATAAAGGGGTAGCATTAGAGGCAGTATACCTCACGCATGGCTATCTACATGAAGCACGTGTCATGTTGCAGCTAGCCTGTGTTTTGCTCCTTTTCCTCATGTTTGTGAGTATTTCCATTGTCTCACCATCCAAAAAAGGGGATAACATTATTTTTTCGGTGTTACAGGTCCTACGACCTCTTTTTTAGAGCCGAGAGATGGCAGCTGTGGCAACCGCAAGCATGAGAAGGTTTAGCCAGCTCTGATGTTTCTGAACTCTAATTAGTCATTTCTAAAGATCGTAAAATGTGCCTTCAGCCTCATGTTGTGAAGATGTGTGAAGATTGCCAAACTTTCAATATCTAAACAGCTTTATGTACTCTTATTCTTGAGGTGTGCTAGTTTGATTCTTCCGAAGACCCGCTTCCGAACTATACTTGCTTGCTCGTTGCCTTTTCACAATCATTCCTTTGTTTCATCTGCAAAGAATGTGGTAGAAGACAATCCCAAACATATCCTTTGGAATATTTACGCAATTATCTAGCAGCAAGCCTCTCAGATGATCGGTCAGATAATCGGTTTATAAGTCCTCGACTTTCCGGTACTATTTGTAGTATGAACAAACCAGAAAACGTTAGGCTTAACTTTTGCTATTTAGGTCGCTCCTTCCATCTTAACTTGAGTGTGACAGGAAACTAGATTCCTTTTTCAATTCTAGGGCTCATTAAGACGGGAGAGATTCCTGGCAACCGGCTTAAGCCTCTTGCACACACACAAAACAACAGACCCCAAAACTCGCAGCTGTAACTTTATGGTCTCCCTTGTCGCTAAGTTCCCCTCCTCATCGCCCAACAACTTGTCTACTGGCCGGCACATTACACCCAAGAGTCGATCTGATCTCACCGTTTTCCCCAGCTCACCTAACTCTTTTTCCTCCCCGCCTTCTCCCCACAACGACACTATTTGTGTTTTACCAGAAAAGAGATTGCCCTTCTGCCATCATGTTCAGGCGCCTCTTCCCCGGGCTAAGGAGGATCTCTCCGCAACTCAGAACGTAAGTCGGTTTTCTTAACCTAGCTGCCCCTGCGATCACTGCGCATGCACATTGCTGCCGCCTGCCGCACATTGAAAGAGACGCGGTAATCAGTGGCGTGAAACAATCGAGTTCATGCTGTGGTGCAACATCCAAAGGGCCTGATGTTATATATCTGTTCGCCTGCTTTACGAGCTCATTTTACCCACCGCTATCCGTGCCATACTTGTCGAGTTCATTTTCCTTCCCCTCCCTCTATACCTTTCTGCCGCTTCAACACCACACTAAGTTTTCATTTTACATGGATAACGTTCTCTTCTTACCTTCCTCTAGGGACGAGATCGAAATGAACCCAGTGCATCCCACGCAAAGCCGAGCCACTCAGGAACCAGAGGTGAACCGCTCAACCTGGTTTCAGAAATTGAAAGATGGTATCGCAGACATCACCAGGCGCGTAGACGACTGTGTGAGCAGATCGTCTGTTGGCCAACTCTTCCAACTCCAAGGAAGCGGCCATGTTAGTGACCAACGTGCCCTGCTACCTGATCCAACAGATTGCTAACTAGTTCTTCACCGCAGCCCAAGGAAATCGCGGGTGCTTGCTTTTCCACGGAGATTCGCGCAGTATGTCACACATATATTCCTCCTCGGTGTTCTTTTCAAGTCCTTCGAGACAAAATTGGTGGCGGAGCATCAACGCAGACCTCACCATCGCGGAAAGACCCAGTTACCGGAATCGTCGCTGACCTCGGTGGACAAGGGCATCACAACTTTCACAACTATGGCATATGTCATTGCAGTCAATGTATGATCTTTTATACAACATGTCTTGCGTCTGCCTCGACTAAAAAATTTTCACAGGCATTCATCCTTGCCGAGTCGGGTTATGGTTGTCCCTGTCACAAGCCGCTCGACTCGCAAGGAAATTGCGCCAACAAGGTCGAGTGGACTGAATGTTATAACGGTCAGTTGGCTACTTGCGGAGGCCGCCCGCAACGCAATTGTTGACCTGGAGACTAGATGTCAAACTCGACCTTATCACTGCCACCACTGCAGTGTCTGGGCTCTCTAGCATTCTCTTCGGTTTTTTCACGAACCTGCCTGTGGCTCTCGGGTAAGTTTGGGAGACGCCAGCTCATATCGACACCTGAACTGACAATTTGCTTAGCCCCGGCATGGGACTCAATGCATACTTTACTTACCAGGTCGTGGGCGTCAATGGCTCAGGCTTGGTCAATTACCGAGTTGCACTCACTGCTGTGTTCATGGAAGGTTGGATATTTATGTTCCTTGCCTTGACAGGATTGCGTCACTGGCTGGTCAAGATCATACCCGGGACCATCAAGATCGCAAGCGGCGTAGGAATCGGCCTCTTCTTGACCCTCATCGGCATGTCGTATACCTCTGGTCTCGGCATAGTCACGGGTGGCATCAGCACACCGCTAACCATCGGAGGGTGCCCAACTGAGAATCTCAACGAGGCTGGAGAGTGTGCGTCAGGAATAATGACGAACCCAAAGGTCTACGGTCTTCGTTCTTTTAGAATCGAACCGGCTGCTGACTCATTGCGTTAGATGTGGGTGGGCATCATATGTGGCGGCCTACTTACGACGATCTTGATGGCTTTTCGCGTCAAGGGAGCAATCATCATGGGCATCGCCCTTGTCTCCTTTTTATCATGGCCGTGAGTACCCCGTCAGGTCTTCGACCGTTCCACGTCACTCACTCCCCGTTACAGACGCAACACCCCCTTGACGTACTTTCCTAACAACCATGACGGCGACCAGAGGTTCAATTACTTCTCCAAGGTCGTCAGTTTTCACCCAATCCATCACACGCTGGCCCAACAACAATGGAACCTCGCAGGAGAGTCTGGATCGCGCTTCGCGATCGCCTTGTTCACTTTCCTCTACGTGGACATCATCGACTGCACCGCCACACTGTACTCAATGGCACGGTTTTGTAGCAGAGCACGGAGGGACAAGGCCGACTTTCCCCGATCGACAGTCGCATTCTGCGTTGACGCTTTCTGCATCTCAATGGGCGCGCTGCTCGGGTTGTCACCGGTCACCGCCTTCATCGAGAGCAGCGCTGGTATTGCAGAGGGTGGGCGAACTGGCCTGACGGCTATCTTTACTGGATTCTGTTTCCTTATCTCCCTGTTCTTCGCCCCGCTCTTTGCGTCCATTCCAACCTGGGCCACGGGAAGCACGCTGATACTAGTAAGACTTCTCGTGTTTCTGAGACCTTCCGGGAGGGCTAATAGCGGCGTCAGGTCGGTTGCATGATGATTCGCCAAGTCACCAAGATCAACTGGGGCTACGTCGGTGACGCCATTCCATCGTTCATCACGATGGCCTTCATCCCGTTCACCTTCAGCTGTGCCTACGGACTTATTGCGTAAGTTCGCTGGGCTTCTGTTCTTCCCATGGTGGTCTTACTTACGCGGCCTATTATAGTGGTCTCTTCGCCTACGTTGTCATCAACGGCATCATTTCTATCGTTGTCAAAGTTTCCAGGCAAACTATAGTCCCTGAAAACTACGAGCTGAAGGAGTACTGGTCCTGGAGATTCCCAGGAGAAAAACCGTGGATAGCCGGGGCCGTTCTCCGCTGCATCAATTGGATCAAACGACGGGAGGACCGCCGGGCTTCGTTCGCGCTCGACTCACGCGACGAATCGGCCCACGCGGAGCAGTACAGGTCTGATACGGGTTCGAAGGCAGCGGCGGATGTCCGCGAGATGCCGAGTATCACAACGCCCGAGCCCTTCCGGAAGGCCTACTAATATCGAACTTTCTGACGTCAACATCATGGCTGCAGGGTGTTATTTACCACCGAATGCCAAGGCATCTCAACAAACATTGTCAAAGGAACAGCTCAGAGGGCATCTGGACAAAGGAGATGCTCACTTCCTTCTCAGTTACCAAAGGCCGCTCGAGTGATAAATTCCCAAAGGTTGCCATGATTGGGTTGACGCCACCAGGCGGATACTGCAACAGGAGTGCGCATGTACAAGGGAAGTTGACGGACATGGGCTTGCAACTTGGTCAATCCTAGCTACCGATTGAGAAAATGATCTGTCCGTGTAGTTCTCAGCCCTGCGGTTCCTCAAAGTGAACGGTAGTCTCTTGTAAGCTTCCTAGGCCAACACTCTTCAGGCCCCTATTTCTTGAAGCTCTGAAGCAGCATGCGTGAAACTCGTGTTGACAACGCCGAAGAAGGATATCTGGGTCGCGATCCGCTCCACCAAGGCACTCGGATTGATCCATTTCAGCAAAAGTCAGTTCAAGCTTCCAAGAGTCACGCAGTATAATCCTGTTCAGTCGTAGAAAGGACCGGGAGGAAAGGGGGGGGTGGTCCGAAGGGCCATTCTGTGCCTGACGACGGGTTGGAAATTGATCCGTATATTGCGCTGTAAGGGTCTCACTACACACCCCATCTCGGATTGTAGTTCTCGGGATGCGGCAATAATCACTATACCATATCGCAACCTGTCGACCTCCGAAATAACTGATGCTAGCTCGTGAGGTTTGCTTGGTTAAATTCTGTACGGATTACTGACCTGGCCAAGCCAGGTTCAGAGGAGCATGTGAGAGCGAAGAAGGGGAACGGACCTGGTGACTTGGCATGCTTCTTATCTTATCGGCAGCCAGGCAGCTTCCAACTTGCATCATCGCGTTCTCTTCAAATTTGGGTTACGGGAACGTATTGAGCACTTTCGAAACTTACAGAGTCAAAGAACGAGAGCTGCCCTTGGACCGTGGGGTTTCTTGTGGGGCAATTGTACTGTACCTGCTCAACTCGCTTTCAATTACTTCACCCAGAAGCGGTAGCTTGAAATCAACAGCGACTACCAGCCACCGACGCCAAACACAGCCAAAACTATCCACCAAGATGAGTGGTGGTTGGAACACCAGTAGGCTTCATTCGCGAGTCTTCGGTATGCTAGACCACTGACCCAACGAATCACAGTCGAATCCGATGCAGTACGTAGCGCCCGCAGCACGACCTCGAACCGCCGGCCCACAGCGCAAAAGATGGATCACTGTCGGAAACGGTGGACCCGTGTTTGGCTAACGGCTAGCTCCAGGGCGTCTTCACGTACCTGTTGGATAACCTCGGCGTAAAAGACGTCCAGTTCGAGGAGCTCCTCTCGCTCAACCCGGACGCGCTCGCCCAGCTGTACCCCGTCTACGGCGTCATCTTCCTCTTCAAGTTCCCCACCGACGCACCCTACCGCGCCGGCGACAAACCCCTCGACGGCACCTTCGACCAAGATGCCGCCGAGCGCCTCTTCTTCGCGGCGCAGACCATCCAGAACGCCTGCGGCACGCAGGCCCTGCTCAGCGTGCTCCTCAACAAGACCCCGGACAACACGGCCTCCCCGAGCGGCAGCGACGACGACGACGACGAGACCATCGACATCGGCCCGGAGCTGACCTCCTTCCGCGAGTTCACCATGGCCCTGCCGCCCGAGTACCGCGGCGAGGCCCTCTCGAACAGCGAGCTGATCCGCGACGTGCACAACAGCTTCGCGCGGTCGTCACCCTTTGTCGACGAAACCCAGCGCGGGCCCGACGAGGCCGGCGAGGACGCCTTCCACTTCATCGCCTACACCCCGATCGGCGGAACCCTGTACGAGCTCGACGGCCTGCAGCCCGCGCCCATCAGCCACGGCCCCTGCACGCGAGACGAGTTCCCGCGCAAGGTCATGGACGTCCTGCAGCGGCGCATCGCCCGCTACGACGCGACCGAGATCCGGTTCAACCTGCTCGCCATGGTGCGCGACCTGCGGATCCGCGCCCGCGAGATCGGCGATTTTGAGCTGCTGGCCAGGGAGGAGCGGAAGCGGAGGGACTGGCAGTTCGAGAACGCCCTGCGGCGGCACAACTTTGTCGGCTTCGCCGGGGAAGTGCTCAAGGGGGTTGTCGCGGCCAAGCTCAAGGAAGGGGACGGGGCGTACGAGAGGTGGGTGGACCAGGGCAGGCAGAAGATGCAGAGGAGGATAGAGGAACGCAAGAAGAGCGGTGCTGGCGGCGGGGGCTCAGGAGAGGATGTGGAGATGGCTGGGTAGCAACAATCCGGTGCCATGCTCGATCGCTGGACAAGCGACATCTCGGTGGTCACGAAGGCCGAGATATAACTATGGAGCAAATATCAAAGTTTTTAGCATGGCCCATCTTCAACACGGAATTTTAAGTGCCCACACGTATATGCAGAGAGGTGGATGTGCCGAACTCAGAGGAAATGATTTATTACGGTGAAATCAGCGCGGTCTCTTAAGCTCCTCTAGCGAACACGAGCAACGACCACCACTCATCACCGTAGCGATGCTGGGTCCATCTCAAGTCACAAGAAACGGTTCACCAGCATAACACGAACACGGACTGACCGGAATGCATGTCTTCCTCTATCGTCGGAGCGGCCCGTCGCAGCGGCAATCGAGTCAAGGCAGTGATATTCGCTTTAACGCCCATGTATCCCATCCGGCTCCGCGTGCACCATCATGGTCCTCAATGCTTCTTTATTGAGTGTTCGTGACCGACTCCTTCTTTTGTGGAATCGTAGCCTTGACCCGAAAAAATGCCATGCTCGCGTACACCGTTCCGGAAGAAAGTCAAGCCCAGTGTCAAACAGAATCCCCCGTTTCCCCACTCAACCAACAACTCCCGACTTAAGCAGCGGTGAGAGCCCGGCGGATGCGGATACCGCGCTGCCTCGAGGTAAGGTGGGACTCGTCGCGGACAACCGCCTCGGCCTTCTGGACGGCCTCATCGGCCTCAGTGAGGATGAGCTCGATGTGGCAAGGGCTGGACATGTAGGGGTTGATCTGTGCACCGGTGTTAGTGCCCTCAGAGCTCCATCGGAACACATCGCTAGGTGTTTTGAGTAACGTACGCGACCGTGGGCGCGGTATGTGCGGCGGCGCTGCTTGGGAGCCTGGTTGACCTGAATGTGCTTGACGATCAGGTTGCCAGTGTCGAGACCCTTAGCGTCGGCGTTGGCCTCGGCGTTCTTGAGGAGGCCCAGGAGGAACTGGGCGGACTTGACGGGCCAGCGGGCGCGGGTAACGCCGAACTGCTTGCCTGTTTTCCACGACAATCAGTGTCAATTCCCGACATCTCCCCGTAATCTCTCTCGCCCGGCTGTAGGTCCCCCCCCAGCTTCATCTCCCCCCACCCATTCCCAATGCTCGAAATCATGACCCTGAACGAAAAATCGTGATGTCGGACCGTACCTTGAGCGGTCCGGCCAGTGGAGCCGGCATAGCGCCTCATGGGGACGGCCTCCTTCTTCTCAATGACGTTCTCGAGGAACTTCTGGGCGCGCTGCAGCTTCCAGCCGTTGATCGCCTGAGCGGTCTCGCGGGTGTTCTTGAACGAGACACGGAGGTACGACCCGCGGGCGCGGGCCGACTTGGCGGGCGCAATCTCAGTCGCGGCGTACCGAACCTAAGATCATCAAGATGCCCGGTCAGCCTTGGTCCTGGATAGCTCCCTTAACAACGACCCAAATGTGATCCAACATTTCCCCCACTCCAACGCTCTAAACTCGAACGACAGAGATTCCCCAATATATCGGCATCGAAATTATCGTAGAGAATTCGGGCTCGCAAGGGTTACTGACCATCTTGGCTGTTTGTCGACGTGAGGGCGGAATCGACCGAGTTTGAAGTTCGGGAATGATGGTTGTTCCAAATTTTGTCGCCAAATGCGATTTTCGCGATTAGGGCTCTGTGGGTTACGGTTGATTGGCTTGTGCGGGAGAGCTTCGGCCTCAGGCAGCAACGTGGGACACTGCTTGCACCTTGGCGGGCAGGGGGTGGACTGCTAAGGTCAGTAACTTATCCGCACCGAATTTTATGCTGCATCCAGATAAGGTGAACAACACCTTGGTACGCGACCATCAACCGGCCAGTCAAATTGCTGGAGAAACTCCCAGCCGAGGAAAGGCCAAGACTGATGGCCCCAAGCGTGGCCCCCGCTTTTTTTTCTTGAAAGTTTAGGAAATTTTCCAGCTCCATCAAGCTTCGAACGACTTTGACAAGGCCGCGCACTCGCACCCATTGTGTCCCGAGGGGCTGTTTGTGCACGATATCGAAGCCGACGCCGTCAATTTTATTCAAACTCAAACCGATATCCTCCCCTTTTTTTCCGAACGTAACAATCAGTCACAATGGGTATCGACCGTGGTGGCAGAGGTGGCGGCCGAGGCGGTGGCTTCCGCGGTGGTGGTGATCGCGGCGGACGCGGCGGAGCGAGGGGCGGCGGCCGTGGCGGTATGTCTGCGATGTTTCCTTTTCTCTCAGACTGAATCCTCATCGCGTTCTGATTACTCTACCCAATCACTCGCACTTTCTCTACGTTTGGCGATGCAGGCTACCGCACCCTTGTTCACCACTCAACCAGACAAGAGAAAGCGACTAACTCGATTCTCAAAGGTCGTGGCGGCCCTGCTCGCGGCGGCCCCGCTCGCGGCGGACGTGGTGGCCGTGGCGGCCGGGGAGGGTATGCAGCTGTTCCGACAAACACCTTGGGTGTCTGGTATCGCTAACACCAACTTAGCGCGCGCGGAGGTGCCCGTGCGAAGGGAGCAAAGGGCGGCAAGAAGGTCATTGTCGAGCCCCATCGCCACAAGGGCGTGTTCGTTGCTCGCGGTGGGAAGGAGGATCTGCTTGCTACGGCCAACCTGGTCCCTGGCGAGTCCGTGTACGGCGAGAAGAGAATCTCCGTCGAGAGCGCTGGCAAGGGAGATGACGCTGTTGCGACCAAGACCGAGTACCGCGTAAGTACCATCAGAGGCGTGCTCGTCCATTATCATTGAAAAGCAAAAGCTGACGTGCTGTTTGATAGATCTGGAATCCTTTGTCAGTCGCTCCGTCTCCCTGCCCAACACTTTCACGAGCTGACATGAAAACAGCCGGAGTAAGCTTGCCGCCGGTATTCTCGGCGGTCTAGAGACGATCTACATGAAGCCCGGCTCTAAGGTTCTCTACCTCGGTGCCGCCTCGGGTACCTCAGTGTCCCACGTTGCCGATATCGTCGGACCAACTGGCGCCGTCTATGTACGCATCCTCTAGCCTCGGGGATTGGCATCAACCTTTTTTTACTAACAACACGCCCAGGCCGTCGAGTTCTCGCACCGCTCTGGCAGAGATCTCATCAACATGGCGGTATGTCGAACTCAAGTGCTCTTTTCGTGATTCGGGATACTGACTGTTCTCCAGACACGCCGTACCAACGTTATCCCGTAAGCAGAGCCGTCTTGGTCTCTATGCCTCGTGCGTATATATGACTTACACGAAACAGGATCGTTGAGGATGCTCGCAAGCCGATGGCTTACCGGATGCTCCTGCCGATGGTTGATGTCATCTTTGCCGATGTTGCCCAGCCCGATCAGGCCAGAATTGTCGGTATCAACGCCAGACTGTTCCTGAAGCAGGGTGGCGGTCTCCTCATCTCCATCAAGGCTAGCTGCATTGACAGCACTGGTGAGTCATTCTCGCAAGCCTGTTCTGATTGCCGCTCGCTGACGCCTGCCGCAGCCCCCCCTGAGCAGGTGTTCGCGAGCGAAGTGCAAAAGCTCCGCGAAGACAAGTTCTTCCCCAAGGAGCAGCTTACTCTTGGTGAGTAGTCGATTGGATTGTACCCATGCTATGCGCGCGCTAGCTAACAGGAATCACAGAACCGTACGAGCGTGACCACGCCATGGTGTCCTGCGTCTACCTGCAGAAGGAGTTTGAGGCCAACTGAGAGCGATCTCGATGTGCTTCTTGACTCTTTTCCAGGGCGTTCTCACATGGGCTGGTGTTCAACAGGACGGTTGGCTTGTTTGAGTCTGGGCGGCGAATGGCGTTTGGGGCTTGATCTTCAGCATGTGTGTGACTAGAGTAAGTAACAGGATGTAAATTGACATCTTTGGCGGAACCGGTCACTTCCCCCGCGTGGTTTCTGCCGTGCCATGCGGCAGTCAAACGTCCTTTTCTTCTTTGCAACCGGGCAGAGAAAGGGGCTAGCCGTTATGTACACCGGTCACGTCTGTCAGGAGCGGGAGGTAGGCGCCGCAGGGATACCGTACTCCCTTAGGGGTAAGATTGGAAATGCGGATGTTGGGGCACCGGCGAGCTAGGCAGCTCAAGCAATGTGATGGGCGCGCCTGATTCCTGGATGGGACACTTGATGTCCGATACTTCTTCGCATGCCTAGTGCCGTGGCACGTCCCTGGCAGTCGTTGAAAACTGAACATGCGCCCTCCTGAATCAAGCCTCATAAGGTTCCCTTAGCGTCAAGTCAGCTGAAATCCCAAACACACACACGCTCGCATCATGGTCGGGACCCCTGGCAGTCTTAGTCCTTCGCGCGCATGCGCGTGGGACGGCTGATGAGCAGCCGCCTGGGAGAAAGGCTGGAGCTTGGTTGTCACCCGTGCTCCTCCTCCGAGCTCGGCGATGGTCGGACGGACGAATACGGAGGTAGAACCAAAAGGGAAAGGGGGTCCGGGCCGAAGCCGAGTCGTGAGGGCGGAGAACCGGAATCAACGGCGGCCGGGCTGTTGGCCGGGGGATTTATTTCCCTGCGGCCAAGAAGAATTGGTTGGGAGGGGGAGGGAGGAGGGGGTTGTTTTTGTTGTTGTTGTTGTTGTTGTGACCACCAGGGGGTTCTGAATTGTAGTGTACTCTGCCTCGCCCGCGAAACAGAGACGTCGGGGCGCGCTCTGGTCGGCAGTGGTCCAATCATGAACCCCCCTCCTTCTCCTCTTCCGGGGTCCCCTTTCCTCTCTCTCATCGGGTTTTGGTCTCAGATCATCTCCATCAATCATTACCATGATTCAGAGGGCCCATCATGTACGCATTTCGTGTCCCGCATGCGTGCGACCCATCAAGAGCTCTTTCCCGTAACTTGCCAGCCCGTCCCATCATTAATTACTCGTTCGTTCGTATGTAAAAGTGGTCGGCGACTGCAATCTCGGCAGGCGGCATGCCCGACGCGGGCAACCAAAAAGGGACAGGAGCTGAGGTCGCGCTCTGACTGGCCGCCACCCTCTCTTCTGTTCTTCTGGGAAAGGGGATATGGGAAGAAGGGAGACGGGGAGGGTTGGGTGGGGGCGGAGCAGGCGGGAAAGCATCGCATGTTTTTCTTTGTTGTCCATTTCGAGCCTGCTGCTTGCATGCCACGCCCCCAGGGCCGTGATCTCCCTCCTGAACGGATATGAGGCGGTGTGTACTGTACGGTATGCCCTGATTGGCCTCGCTGGGAAGGTATGTACGAAACTTTTGAGCAAAAGGAAAGTGCAGAGTGGCGGATGCCAAAAGTTAGGCAGCTACTCGAGGTACTGTATGTATGTACTTATATGTAGCGTATGGGGTCTTGTTTACAGGACCTTATTAGCGCGCGCCTCGGAGATGTGTAAAGGTCCTGATGATGCAAACGAGTGTAATTATGTCTCTCACCAAGCGCTTGGTTATCCTGTCTCTCGATCCGAGGTGAGTCCAGTTGCATGAAGCGTCAGGGCTTGGGCTTCTGGAATACCGAGGTGAGTAATTCGCTGTTTCCAAAAGCGTTTGCCGGGCATTACACCCGTAAATATTAATTACATCTTCACCAAGGTCAGGCGGTCCGCGTGTTGTGGTCCGTTTTCTCTTGACATGACCGTCGGGTGAGACAAGATGGGTAGAGGGGGCTGGATCGCGTCTTCCCCGGTCTTCTCCCATGTTGGCAGAACAGGGAGCTAGACGATAACTGCTGTTCGAGTTCCTGGCCCGTCGGAACCGGCGACCCCCGTTGCTCCAGCGAGCACATTTTGAGCACGGGAAGCGAGCAGACGAGGGGTGATCCTCGTATGTGGCACGGTTGGCTGGGGTTTTGGCTGGAGTTTCGTTACCAGTCGCCGCGGTTGTCTGTAGCTTGTCTGCGCGCGGCAGTTCGGTAGCCCTGGCGGCCGGGGACTCCGCTGGGCAAAAGCTCAACTCCCAATTTTCACCGGAGCGCGAGCCGGATATGGAACAACGGATACTGGAGCTTTCTCGATGGAGTACGGGATACCCATTCGGGTTTGCGGGCGATCAAAGAGAGGAAAACGCAGTCACGGCAATCCTTAGTGCCTCGAAGGTGGAGACTCGTCCCAGGCTATGTATGTACCGTACTCCGTAGCTCAACTCCGAACGGAGCCGACCAGGTTATCCCGAGTTGTCGGGGAATGCGACAGGTTTCGCTCTCTGAATGATGGGAAGCCTGGTTTAGTTCATGGATCACCGACACGCTACTGATCTAAAGTACCTCAGTCAAGGCAGGCCCAATACCTTCGTACCTGATCAACGTTTGCGGTCGTAAGGTATAATCCGTACTTGTATGTAGTTACATGTGCATTTGCTCTGCAGACATCTCCGATTGGTCCGGGGCGCGTCACCGATTCAGCGCTTCATCATCCACTGGCGCTCTGGGTTATCGGGGCTGATAAGAAAGGGACGGCCAGTCGCTAACCACTTCCATCAAAAGCATGGCTCACGGGTAATAAGGGGGGGAGCGTTCTGAGATCCCGCGCGCCGGGGGGCCGCCGGGGGCGATCCTCGACCACTCTGCCGGGTCCAACCAACTCAAGAAAAGCCGAAGCAACTTTGGGGAAGACGGGGGCCCCGCTGTAGTGCCTGGTTCGCGAGATTACGACCTGCCTGTTCCGGTCAGCTACCAAAAGACCCGGGGGGGTGGGGTCAATGGTGGCGTTGCAGGGCGTGTAATGTGTGTGTGTGTGTGTGTGTGTGTGTGTGCTGGGGGTTAGATGCGACTTTTCGATCCTTGGGACCGCTGTGCTGCAGGGAACCGATGCGACCTCCATTTCCTAGTCGAAAACAAGCGGGTAGATGCGATTGATTGACAGACTCACAATGGGTACGGTGCGAAGGATCGACGTGCTGCTGCTGCGTCTTCGGGGCCTTGGGTTCTTGTCGGGAGGGGAGAGAGACTCCCCGGCACGGAATTTCTTTACTTTCTCTCGGTGCGATTCGTCCGGGCTGAAAACAGGCAGGTCATTGGCTGTACAAGTATGCGAGTATGTGACGTATTCTCGTACAGAGTACACACAGTAGTAGGGTGCGAATCAACATGTTGCATTCCAAGATCAGCATGAGTCCTGCAAAGGTAGGAGTTTCAGATCATGATGGGGTGGACCATCACATGAGCAATCTGGGGCACCAAGCTGTGGGAGGTCGGTAAGGTAGGGTAGAGCAGGGTAAGGGAGGGCAAGGGAGGGGGATAAGGGAGGCTAAGGAAGGATAAGGTAAGCTACCTAAGGTTGGTGAAGAGAGGGAAAGTAGGTTAAGGGAAAGTAGGTTAAGGGAAAGTAGGTTAAGGGAAAGTAGGTTAAGGGAAAGTAGGGAAGGCTAAAGCAGGCCGAGGGAGGCTAAGGGTACTTTAACTAACCACCTCACTGAAAGCAGCGAAAATGGAAGGCAGACCTGAGCTATAGGCTGATGGCCGTGCTGGTGCCGGGGGACTTCCTTGTGGTTACTCTTTCGCTCGGTTTGTCCAACACTCACCGTCGCGTCGTGAAACTCGCCGGCGGCAATGTTTAGCCTAGTGCAGGTACATACGTATGTATAGATATATGTCTGGATGTATGTATGTACAAGTACGTAGAACTCGCAATAACCTACTTGGTACGGCACTGTGGTATGTACACTCCCCTATGCCAGGTCATCGTGTCTTATCATGTTAGCGAAGCGGGTACCGGGTAGATGAGAAACGTGGGTTGCTCGGTTGTTCCGAGAACATGGTCTGGAACATTGACAAGAACATTAGCATTCGCGAGTTTCGCTTGTTGTAGTCGTCCTAGGGTGCCCCGGAGTTTTTAGTTGCTTGGCTGGAGACTCAATATCGAGTACAGATTACAAAGAGGACCCTAATATCTGACTGTGTATGTACATACACGACCATCCGATCGGAGTTTTTAGCGCTCGGCTTCTTCGTCGTGAGGCCCCCGTTCTGGACTGATTGACGCCCCGGGGCTGGCTTAGTGTACTAGTAACTATGGGCGAACTACACCGCACTAGTGTGTCGGATCATGCCGATGTGCTCGCTGCGAGGATATACTACACTAATGTAGGGTGCGCTAAACTAGGGCCCGTGGCAGTTTGTGGAGTGCGCATCCGTAGTGTGCACTAAGTCTGGACGTAAATACTCCGTAACTGATTTGTGGTCGAAACAACACTAGCAAGTGAGTAGTTAGTTCTTTCTCTCTCTCTCTCTCTCTCTCTCTCTCTCGCTCTCCCGAACGTCCAACTCACACGTTTCGTCAAGTCACGAGGGTAGTGTAAGATGTGAGAAGCAACCTCCCTCCACGTGCTGGTAGTTGCACATACACTGGTACATTGTAAACACGAGCAGACGCATCAGCGGCATGATGTTCTGTTCTGAGCAGATGCAGCAGCCATGACGCCTTTGCATCGTGACGAGTTACGAACTGATTCACCTCGTTTCCATTTCAAGGAGTCGCCGGAAGCAAGAAGCGCGCCTTGCTTCGCCGCCTTTGTGCGAGCTACCGGATCCCATTTGGTGTACGTGCTTGTCAATCGTAACAATGATTTCCTTTTTTTTTTCCCCACTCGAAAGACGCCGGTTGAAGAATGCCCATGCACATGAGGGAGGGACTGTCTGAAGCCAGGCGCCGGTCTTCTGCTGCCCCATTCTTCATGTCGGATGTCGTCGATAAGTGGACCTGACACGAAGACAACGGGCCCTTGCATCCCCGATCCAAGTGTACACTACACAGTAATTGAGAGCGCGTCGTACAGAAATCCGGTGTAGTGTAGGTACTCCGTGAGTAGTGCGTATATGTACGTATATACAGAATGGTCCGCGATTGTCTTGGCTCATACGGTATATACGACTGGTGTCCCGGCCAATGTAGCAGTATCATATCATTAAACATTTGGCCCTCTTGTGTATCCTTTGGTGGCTAAAGTAGTTGGCCGCTCCACGGTATCGAAATTCCTAGCCACTCATAAATCCATTTACAAGGAGAGCACCAGAGTTTTCTAGAGGAGTATATCATCATTCAGCGTGGATTGAGGGCGCCTGAGCAGGAGACTAGAGTTTGCAGTATACTACGGTAATGGTTAACTAACCTGTTACACAGCCAAGTCTGTCTCTCTCTCGTCTCGCCGGGGTTGGCGCTGGTTAAGGTTATCGAGCCTTGGCATTGACCCAGAGCGCGGGAGAGAGGGGCCGGGTCGATCACGAATGGTTGGCTGATCCGCCTCCCGGTTACACGCGAGACAGGGTTGGCCGAATCAAGCTAGCTTGGCCCCAGCCCCCCTGCTTTTCGTCTACGGTTTCCGTATTCGGTAAGGTTGACACACTTTTTCCACCCAAGGAGCCTGTGGCACAGCCATAGGACCTTTGGCCAGCGGGCATTGTGCCCTTCGTCCGCAGAGAGTATACGGATGTATTCCGAAGCGAACGGATCACTCCGTACTGCGTTCTCCAATAGTGTACTCGAGTATGACACACTTTCTCGTCTTGACTGCCTCGAGGGAACAGCAGCAGACCCGAGTCGGATCCCTTCACCGCGGTTCTTGAGATGGGCAGTTCCCCGCTGGCCGATCGAGCGCTCGCGCGGGACAGCAAAAGCAGCAGACTGCGTGCGTCAAACCAGTGGATATCTTGCCCTTTCATCAGACTCGTAAACACGTTCCTGCATCGTAAGCCTTCTCTCATTAGTTTCCACACCTCGCTGAGCATGATTCCGTTTCGTTGCGACCCAAAGGCCGAGCTGGCAATTGCGCAAAGCACCAGTCTCGTTTCATGGAAAGCCGCGAATACCTGGCCTGGCTCCTCTGCTGTGTTGCGGTCCTGTGTCTGCCTCCGTTCCCTTGTTCCCTTTCTCTCCCATTCTTTCTCTCTTTTTTTATTTATTTCTTGTTGGTTTCGAGAATGCTCACGGAGGCTACTCAGTAATTCTAGGGTTCTGCGAGATGCGTTCAAGACCCTGCCTGGAAAAGATCTTCCCGGACAACACCCAAGCCGTGGTTCATTTTGTTCGATGCCACCATGCACCCGTAGCGATGGGCATGTATGTGGTGTACGGATTACTGCACGCTTATTGAATGTGTTGCGAGGTCGGCCGGGCCCATCAGATACGTGTACACTCATGAAAATTTGTGGTAGTCGGGGCTTTTGGGTGATGAGCTGTTGATCGCTGTCAAGACACACAGAGGAGGCAGCAAGCGAGATCGGCGTTGTGATCAAGGCTTGCACTAGCGTGACCCAACTGCTGGGAATGATCTCCCGCCAAGGGAATCGGCATGAGTCCGCGCCCGATCCGGAGTGGCCGCCTTGGCTGCCTGAGCACGGCCCACATGTCGCAAGTCGGAGAAACCCCCACCCCATGTTCCCTTGTCATTCGGGCCTGGGTCTCTTGCGAATGCGGTGTAGCACAACAGCTCCTTTTTGTCTTGTATGTGCTTGCACGCTTCGGTTGCCCAAATGACGCCCTCACTGTCCGCTGTCGACAGGTATTAGACTTGTACCGCTAGTGTAACATGTATTGTTTACGTGCACTGACCTTCTTCCTCAGAGAGATACCTCACCACTGCCAGGGTTGTTCAAACTTGGCCCGCAGAATTTCGGGCCCCTGCAGACTGTGATCTCTCGCTGGGTCGCAAAGCCGCCAGGGCGTCACGAAATTGTCCGATGGCGCTGTTCCCGTTCTGTTCTTCCGCAATGATTGCCCGAAACGGATAGGCGGCTGTTATTTCAATACAATGACGGCATACAGAGTAAGGCAGCGATTACGGTTACCCGTGCACTAGCTTACCTTAATGAAGGCACCAGTTGGGAAGCCTGTAATCAGTCTTCCAATGACCGGGTCCGGGTTTTGGCTTGACCGAAGAACACCTCACCAGCGGCTTTTGGGGTGTATGCTTTTGAGAGCCTTGTCGAGCATGGTAAGCAAATCGATTGCCCGGTGTGCTATGCGTGCCTACTCTGTAGTGTATGGAGCGCTGCGCGCCAAGAAGTAGTGTTGCGCGATTGGAAGGTGAGTTGGCTTCGCTTTGCGCAATTAAAGGTAACTTAGAGAAAGGTATGTACAGTACGGACTACATACATACGGATTACATACAAAGCCGCGCTTTCGGGCTGCTTACGGCAACACCTCCTGCGAATTAATTTGAGTAGGGAAAAAGGGTGCTTAGCTGAGGCACCCAGTCCAGGCAAACTGAAGATTATTACTACGAGTACTCCGTATATCCCTATCTGCCTCTTTCCTCGCTTACCAATAATTAAGGATGTGAAAGACACGGGTCTAAAACTGGTATCCGAGTTTCGTTCTTGGTTGCTCAATATATAGAGTACCTTTAGTACCTTAGATAACCAACCGCATCAAGATGCACCCGACGACTCTCGCCCTTAATTGGCTCCCGCTCTTGTTAGCTGGTTAGTGTATAGTATATTGGGTCCGTCACCCGGATCCGGAGCACCTCCGTAGAGCACAGCACTTCTATCCTAGCATCACCAATCGTTCGAATGGGTGCAATGAAGATCACGCCATGAGCAACCATGCTCTACTACCACATACGTACACTAACCTTTATAATACATTATGCCTGCCGATTTGCGGTTGGTGGGCTCATATCTGGTGACAGAGCAGCGGCCCCTTTCCCTCGCGTGCTGCGCATCTCGTCGCGGCCAATCATCAGGCAGGCCCTGCTACCCATGAACATGAGACGGCACGGAACACGTGCCCGTCAGACGGATTCTGCTGGGGCCTCCGTGTAGCTCTTCCCCGCGGCACGCCCGGGCCAAGAGCGCGAAGTGGCCCGATGGGGAAGATATCGGGAGGTCTTTGGCCTACTTCTTCTCTGCCCGGAGACCCGTTCGACACAACTCGGGTGCGCCTCCGGTGGTAGGAAACATGCGTATTGGATAGAAACGACTCCGTACCAACCCCCCCCCCCCCCCTAATGTATCCACGCGGTGGCTTGGGGTCCAGAACCAAATCTCTCAACGACTGTGGGGGTGGCGGAGCCTTCTTCAAAGCGAAGAGCCAATGTTTCACCTGGGCACGAGTAAGCGCAACGGTGAGCTAGTGTACATGATGGCGCAATGGGATATTCGGTGCATGGAGAGTGTCGGAGCAGGCATTGCGGTGATGACCGTGCTTCTCATCAATACGGTAACCTTGTGTTTAGACATCCCCTTCCATTACGCTAGTGGGTCACCTGCCCACTGACGGCGGCCCACACCTACCCACCCTGTTGGGACGAGTGTTGTGTAAAGTGGGGTGCCAAAAGTCTGGGGCCACCCAACATACTTAACGCGTTTCGCGACATACACGCGTAGACTATATTTTCTTCTACATACAACAACTCAGCCAGATAGGGATCAATCTAGAGGATTTTGCCCGGAAATTAACGGCAAACCATAGCCGTAACAAGGAATTAAGGCCCAGTTACGCGTTGCCATTTGCGCGCTTATAGCTGCAGGTCGAAGCGAGCGGTCCCTAGCCAGCCTCTTCGGCGTGTCCCGACACGCGATACACCATGCCGTCAAACTCTGGGAATCTCACAATACATTCGAATCTCGACCTCGAACCGGCCGTCCACAGGTTCTAACACGGAAAGCAAAGCGAAACATCGTTCGGATGGTAAAAAGGGACCGACATTTGACTATAAAGGCCCTAGTTGACAGGGTTGGTATAGGAGTATCCCTGACAACCATCCGATGATGCCTCCGGGCTGGTAACCTACGAAAATGGCGCGCAAAGAAGAGGATTCCTTTAACAATGGAACTAGCAAAGGACCGGTACAAGTTTGCTTGCAAATGGTTACAGAATACTGACGAATTATTGCGTGTAAGACTTATCAAGTCCCCTGAACTTGGACGCCCTCGCTCGCTGGAGCCCGTCTTATTAACGTCCTCGAACGGCCAAGGACAAACGTCTATTTCGCCATGCCCGGATATCCAAGCTCGAGCTGGTAACACCTCGACGCAGCAGGAAAAGTGCCCACTTGCCTGATTGGTAAAAATGCTACCTGTTGTTACACCAACTCCGTAGTGAACGTGCTCACTATCTACCACCCGGTGTACAGACACATACATACACTACATACACTCCGCCATCGCGGAACCGGTCAGTTGAGGAAACACTCGACGGTGGCTGGCTAGGCGAGGTGGCGCGGAAGCTTGGCATTCGGCGAGAAGCGCTGCTTTGAATGATCGAGCAAGGGTAGTTTAGTAGGATACCAACTCCGACGAGCCTTCTTTTGATGCTCCTCTTGATGCTCCTTTTGATGCTCCTTTTGATGCTCCTTTTGATGCTCAGAGTGGGTGCCAACTTGTCCAATAGTTGTACAGTCCCGGGGACCTTATGTCTGTACTCGGCCATCAAGTGCCGCGTACAAGAGATTGCAATCGTCTCTCAGGGAGACATGGAGCGGTAATAAGTCCATCCGGGTTCAAACCTCCCTGGTACGTTAGTTACTGTGTTGCACGTCGCACTGCATCCCGAGAGGGCTCGCAGTCCGGCTCTCCCCGACCACTCGGCCGATTACTTGTGCCCCGACAAACCGCACCCAACGTACCGGTCCTCGGCTCCGTTCGGGGCTACCACCATAGCACAAATCGGCGACCATACGCAGGAAACATACGGATGTACTACCTATATCAGAGGAAAAGAGCAAGTTGCTTTGCGTTGGCAATTAACTAGCGGTTAGCCGCATGATGATCCCTCCGTAGTACCCGCGGGTGTTCCGTGGGAATTTTCAGGGCGCACATGGCACCCAGAGAAGCGGGTCGTAATCAGCAGGGACCCCTAGCCCTGCCCTGGTGTACGGAGTAGTGTACGGATTAGTGTCGGCTCGTTGCCAACACATGGACGAACAATCATTTGCAGGGTCTCTCTCTGGCATTACACTACACGTACTCCGTACATAACTACCTGACACACTAGTTACTGAGTGCGCTAACCAGTGTTTCCTGCAGCTCATCGGAGATGCGATGAGACGCGGTGGGCGGGGGGATCGTCATCGCCTGGCCGGTGGAGGCGCGAAACATATTCGCAGCACGTGGAGGAAGTTCATGAAGCTGATCCTCGTCCAAATCCTCATCGGGCGACGCAAGGGCCTGCAACGGAACAGATCTAGTGTCGAATGTGTTAGTGCAATGCAACCGTGACGTACCGCTGTCCATCAGTGCATGGTGGCAGTTCCCGATGGTCCCAAGACCAAGGTCGCAATGTTGCACCGCCTCCTCTACCCGCGGAGGCTCGTTCTTTTTTTGGATTTTACCTCTTCCCCTCTGTCTGCAAAGCAGTGTGTGCCAAACCACACCGAAAGGCCGGGGGCACCCCACATGCCCTAGTGCGGTCCGCCAAAGGAACCCTACACTAGTGTAAAGTTAGTGTAGTGTACAGCCCTGGGCGAGGAGGGGGGAAAATTCTGCCGGCTCAGCCACGCCTAGTCCCGATCTGGTACCATTTGTCAAAGTCGGTTCTGGCGCGATGTTGATCATCGCCCTGCCGGGAACGTTGATGTTCTCCCCGAACCCTCAGTTTCATCTCAACATGATAATGAGACAAAATACAAAGTTAAAAGTAGTGTACCCAAGGGATGGATTCCGACAAGATTCGGCCACGCTGAGGGCCTTTTATGGATCTTTTATTTTCATTATTATAATTATTATTATGTCTTTTATCTTTCGATTTCTATTATTTTTGCTTTTTTTGAATGTATATACACCCTACCAAGTATCCGTACCTCGCTCAGATTTGCTTCCTAGGTTGAGGGAGGTGTCTTACGCTCGCCGTTTCGGTCTGTAACTGCTCTGCATTTCGATCATTGGGTGTGAAAGCAGCCTGGAGGCTGGAGGTCTTCGCCATCGTGCTATCCTGCAGGTGTGGGTTGGATTGGACGATCAGCTTCGGTAGGTCGCGTTGAACACCCGCACCACGTTGTCTTATCGAAGACACCACGCCGCTGGCCCGCCGACCTGGGCGGCCAGGCCGGGACAAATCAACAGCAGACCCGTGACGGCTGCCGGGACGGGACGTGTGCGCCATGCCACTGGGAGGTAGTTCAGCCGGTCTGGTCCTGTTGCGGCACAGGACGGGCCAACGAATAACACCCGTCCACTCTTGTTCACTCCGCTCGTGTAGTGTTGGTGTACGTACGCTGGTTGCAGCATTGCGATTGCGGGTTTTGGCCACTCTATGTATTTTGAACAAGCGACTCCTGCTGACCCACTGTAATCCGCATGCACGTACGGACGGAGTGTGCACTATGTGCTTATACATACACTACACCTGACCTTACATACCTAAGGCACCTAGGTACCTTACCTTAGGCATGCTTGCTGCTGCTCTCGATTAGCGTCATTACATACACAGTACTCCGTACATCCGTACGGATTACACTACGACAGACAACTCGTCCCCCAGGTACACTACACTACTCCGTAATCCAATCCTGGCCAACTCTTTCGCGTGTGGGGGGAACCACCTGCGATCCCTGCGGAACTCATGTCTGTCTTACTCCACATTCGCAAACTCCGCTGTCGGCACCGAGATTCCTTTTTGTTTTGGCAGGAGTGACGGGGTACGGAGCAATGTCCGGAAAACGAGATGAGCACAAATGTCACGTGCGCGAGGCTCCATATCTCCCAATCTTACAAACGCAGCAAATTGACTGGACGAAATACGGCCGACCAAGCAAAATGCTGTGGGCCACCAACTGCTTTTTCCCGTGTTGCCAGAAAATGAAATGCCAAAACGAAATTTCCCATTTGGAGACGGGCTTCTCGCCGTCAACATTAGGGCTGATGAGCATCAGTGTAGCACTCACGATTTACTTGGTCTGCAAAGTATATGCTCTGCATCTTTGCCCAAAAGAAGTTTCGGAAAGCGCAGATGCAAACCGCAAGCCACGATGGGCCCCGTTTCGTTTCGTATACTGTGTGTGGGGAGGGTTGTCCCATTGCGGCTAGGGATAGTTAAGGCTGTGCACCTGCGCGCTGATCACCCTCGACACCGGCTCTGGGCTCTCATTGGTCCCCATCGCGCAGTTTTTGACGGGCCAGCCAGGAACCGGGCGCGGAAGACCGGCAGCACCTTCGTTAATCATCACCCAGCAGGTCGGGAGTGCGCAGCCGACGCAGCAAGCGCAGTGCAGTGCAGCGCATCGAGCACCTACAGCGAGTTGTGAATAAAAATATCCTCAGGGACATCTGGCGTGCAACAGATGCAACCAAAGACTCAATCACGCGCTGCGGCGCCGCCAGAGCCTCCACAATTGTCGACTTGCGACGTTCTCACCTACCACCACCACCACCACCATCATCATCATCGATCATGGTACCAAGAATGGGATTAATCGCACGCTAACTCGCCGACTTGCTGCCTGCAACCCATCTTAATGGACCAGCCCAGGCGGTCTGTCTGCAATGGCCAACTCGATTCGGGCCCCCGTCACCGCCTTGCGTCGATGGGGGAAAGAAAGGGAAAAAGCTCATCCCCCTCTTTCCCCTCCATTTCTTCCTAAAACGGCGCGCGACCGCAAGTGTAGAAAAGCAGGCCGACTGTTGGACAAAGGCGGTCGGTTTCAACACCACAACACTGACCGGGTTCATTTGGTGGTTCCGCATCCAGAATGCGGGGTGTACTAGTATCCTGTTGAGACAAGGGACTGGCTGCATCGGGAAATCGATGCTTGGCTTGCTGCGGCCAGCCCGGTCGCCACTGATGAGTGGCTGTCGACTTGCCAAGGGGGAAACGTAGCAGAGAGAGCAACACCAATCGCGCAAAGATCTCGGGGGCTTACGGAGTACACCAAAGAGAGAGATTCCGTCGCATCCTGATATCCATACTGGGTGTATGCCACAGCCTCCGGCAATCCGCACGTTGAAGCAGAGCACCACAGGAAAGCCACCCATAGCGAACTGAAAAGTGCCGACAGGAACCCGTGGCGGCCGAGCGGACGCAGACATACGTCCTGTACGGCTTACATGTGCATACTCTCTAGATATACTCTGATCGACTGCAGAGTGTAACGGCGAACAGAGGGTGCTCAGAAGGCGGCCCACCAGACAAAGACCGACCTGGCAAGGAATAAAGACAAGCCGAGCAGACGAACAGGACTGTTTCAGTTGCGGGTGGTTGAACGCGTGGGTAAGGACGGTCGGCAGACTGGCCACCAGGGTGCTGACCTTGGGGTATCGAATCGATACTCACCTACTGTCGGTACGCTACTGTGGTACGCTGTTGCGCGAGGTTTCTGCTTGCCCGCGGGATGCAAGTCGAGGCCCGGCCGCTCTTCAAGCATACATCAAGCTTTGGAGTTCTCTCACTCGCTTACCCCTGTCCACTAGCCACACCAACCACGGGCGCGGACCGATGGTGGGTGGTACAAGGACGTGAGTGAACTGGCGTGCGGGCGCAGGACTTCTCTCTCTTTTTTTTTTCGCAGAGGGCGCCAATATACACGTACCAATGTACCTACGTGCCTTGGGTCACATCGAATCGGAAACCCCTGTCGACCTACACGACGACACCCGAAGCCCAAACGCAGCCCCATGCCACCCAAGCATCCACGGTATCCCTGTACCGCCCCCCTGCCCCCTGACAACCCTGACGTCCGAAGTAGTGTACGAAGTACTCCGTACCGCCCATGCAATGTGCGGACTGAGCCTCGCCCTACTGGGAAAGCCCAAGAAACGATCCGCCCTCCACCAGGGCCCGGCCGACGAAGATGGGCGCCGGGGGGTATATAGAAAACCTCACCCCAAGGCTGGCCCGTCCGTCTCCCACTCGTTTTGCATTACCGTCACCAACAACAACCAAGAGAGCTTTTTTTTCTTCACAAACCCCTCGCGCCCCATACAGTCGCACTCGGGGCTCGCAACAGCTCTCGAGTTTGACCGTCTCCTCTCTGGGAATCCCAAGGCTTTTTTTCCCCCTTCAGAGCACAGCCTGCAAGAGCGATTAAGAATCTGGGTATGCGGGTGTAAAGGAAGGTCAGTTGCTGGCGATTTAGGTGGGCTGCAAGTAGAGGGTGACTGACGCTCTTGCTGTCCCCCAGTCTTCGAGGTTGCGCGCGGCTTTACCAACATCCCTTAAAGAGAAGGCCAGCGAGGCCTCTCCTCTCCTCTCACCCACCCAATATCCTCCCTCTCCCGCGCCTACGGCCGCCCTCCTCGGCCATCCCAGCACCAAGCGCTAGGACATGACCTACCCCGAACCAACCCACTTCTCGACAACCATGGACCTTGGCCTCTCTCCCGAACCATACAGCGGCGCCGGTTACTCGCGAACCGCGCCCGGCTTCCCAACGACGATGGCGTACGAGAACGGCGCTGTGTACGCAGAAGCGCCGTACGCGTACGCCAGCGGGAGGGCGTCGCCGGGCATGTATGCCGACGACGGCGACGTCGTGCGTGGCCCTGCTTCCGATATGAGCATGAGCGCCCCGTCATCCAACATGGGCTCACCGCTGTCGAGCCACGGACAGGCGGCGCCGATCCCAGACTGGGCCTCGGCACCCCATGGACTCGGCCTAACCCCAGGCATCGTAGATCAGGGCGACTACCTCCCCGGCGGCGAATACTCGTTCGCCCCGGGCGGGATCGAGTCCTTCAACCAACCCTCCTTCGACTTTCCGGCCGCCAAAGCGCCAGGATTCGTTGGTGAGTCGTCACAGATCCCTAGGTCCTCTCCTTCTCGTCCTTCTCCGCCTCCGCCCAGTCACGGCGGACCAGCCCGCCGTGGCTCTCTCTCTTCTTCCGAGTCTTGCGCTTCCGAGTCCACGGTCGTCGCCGCCCCCAAGCCCTCCAGTCCCGGCCTGGCGGTCGACACACGCCTTGCGCGGCAGACGACCACCATGTCTGCATCCCTGGCGTCCACCCCTGCCTCTTCCTCTTCTGGCCTCCTCGTGACGCCGCCCACGACCTCTGCTTCTTCCTTTTCTTCTTCTTCTTCTTCTTCTTTTTCTTCTTCTTCCTCTTCTCTCGCCGCCTGGAGCAGCCCGCCCGCGGCCTGCGGCTCGCCCTCGCGCACGGGCACCCCCAACGCCCGCATGCTCTCTTCTTTCTTTTTTCAATCTTCTGGGCATTTCGTCCCGCCTCTCGAGACCTGTTGGTTTCCTCTCTCGCGATTGCGAGATCCCACCGCACGACCGGGTTTTGCTGACATGAAAAACCCTCGCGCCTACAGATCCCTCCTTAATTCACCCGGACGTGAGGCCCATGGCGATGCCCTATGAGCCCTCGTACCCGGCGCCGCCCAGTTCCGGCTATCCCGCCTCGCCGTCGCTCTCCGTTTCTGCCTCGCCCCAGCTCCGGCCTGGCAGCAGCTCCCCGTTCATGCACAATGGCAACTACCAACCATACTCGCCCTTCCAGCCGCCCGTCGACCCGCAACGGCGCGGCAGTCTTGTCTCGTACCAGTCCCACTTCTCTGGCGAGCAGCCATTCGGTGGCGACGAGTCGAGGGACAAGCAGCGCTGCCCGCACCAGGACTGCGGCAAGACCTTCAAGGACCTCAAGGCTCATATGCTCACCCACCAGAACGAGCGGCCCGAGAAGTGCCCCATCACGACGTGCGAGTATCACGTAAAAGGCTTCGCGAGAAAGTGAGTAGTAATATAGTAGTAGCCTGTGTGCCCGGCTCTTCAAGAACCCCTGAACACAACAACAAACACAAGGCTCAGAGCGCTAACCGTGCCAATCTTGATCAGGTACGACAAGAACCGCCACACGCTCACCCACTACAAGGGCACCATGGTGTGCGGCTTCTGCCCGGGGTCGGGCTCCGCGGCGGAGAAGTCGTTCAACCGGGCCGATGTGTTCAAGAGGCACTTGACGGCCGTGCACGGAGTCGAGCAGACGCCTCCCAACGGTCGGAAGAAGACGGCCGGCGGCAGCAGCAGCGGGAACGACGCGAAGCTCACGGGCTATGCGCCCGACGCGACGGGCAAGTGCTCGACGTGCTCGCAAACTTTCAGCAACGCACAAGACTTTTACGAGCACCTGGACGACTGCGTGCTGCGCATCGTGCAGCAGGAGGACCCGGCCGAGGCGATCAACGCCCAGCGCCTGGCCGAGGTCGAGAACGACCAGGAGGTGCACGAAACGCTCGAGAAGAACCACCTTCCGACTACTACCACTACTACTACTCCTACTACTACTAATACTACCATCACCACCACCATGACCAGCACCGCCAGCGATGCTGCCGACGAGGACGACGAGAACATGGAGGACGACGACGAAGACGACGAGCTCAAGGGCGGCCGCCGCGGCGCCGCCCCCAAGGGGACGCTCTGCTCGCCGAGGAAAGCAAAGGTCGGCGGCGGCAACCCCCCGAACGGCGTCCAGAAATCACGCGGCATGACGCACTCGCGCGGCGGCGTCCCGCTGCACACCCGGGCCCGGGGCCGCAAGAACAGGCGCGACTACCCTTCCTCTTGGGGGTTCGACAAGGGCCAGATGACCATGAAGAAGCGGGTGCTGGCCGTCTTTGACGGGCCCCGGCGCCTGGCCAAGGACGATATGATGCTCTCGACCGAGCAGGAAGTGCGCATCAAGCTCCAGGACGGCAAGTCGTACGTGACCGACCTGGACCTGCAGACGCTCAAGCGCGCCGAGGGCTTCCTCAACGCCACCGAGGAGGAGAAGGGGCCCTGGATCTCGGACGACCCGACCGAGGAGCAATTCAAGCAGATGCTCGAGTTCTCCGCCGCCGCCGCCGCCTCCTCCTCCGAGGCACCGCCTGCTGCCGCAGCGCAGTGAAGGGATCTCTCATCTGCTGCCGGGTGCGTTCGATGGCATGAGTGCGCACCTAACCCACCCTCCCGAACGAACCTCCTCATCCTCCTTTTTGATACCCCGATGACCGAACACTTCCCTATACTATTCATGCATACTCGTGACATAAAATCACGCTTGTATACCATTAATGTGTTTTTTTCTTCTTCACTTCTTCCTGCTCTCTCTCTCGCGCGCGCTTCCGGCGAACCACATCGGACACGGGCTGGATTCGCATCGAAATGAAAGTCGAGATACACAAACCGGGACGAAGACTCTCCAAGGTCTAGTTTTCTTTTCTTTTCTTTTCTCAGTGGCGGCGACGTGGTGTGTGTGTGAGGTGGATTGGGACTTTGGGTTCATTATATGTTTGTGGCGCGTGTGGATCTTTCATTGGACTTTTAATCTTTCTCACTTCCTTCCATCTTCTTGCTTCCAACTCTCAGACCTCGGAATACTCACTGGGGCGGAACGGACGGACGGACGGACGGATCTAATAATGATTGCATGACCATGGGATCGGCATTGGCTTGGATGAAATAGGACCAGGGAAATGGGAGAAGAATATACAAGGCCCGGACATACTTTTTTGCGGTTTACTTCTTTAGAATATTCTTTTTGTTGTCCTCCGTTCACTCTCGAGGTTTCTTTCCTCTTCCGCCGGTCTGCTTGCTTGATACATTGCGCGGTGGATAGATAATCGATACCCTGTTCTCATCAAACCATCTTCTACGCGTTCCCGCCTGTGTTGTGATGATTTTTGTGGGGCCAATGACGGTGAAACGGTAGGTTATATACAAGGCATTCGGAAGGAGTCTGGAAGCGAGTACATGCTTATCTAGCTTTGTGTGGCCCTCACTGTCGGCCTCTTGATGAGTGTTTATTTGGTGTTTGGCGGCTGCCGATTTTGCAGTCGATACAGAAAAATCAGATGCAGTGCTGTTAGTAAGCGAGTATGAGTATGTATGTACTGTACGTTCATCTCTGATCTTCCATTCCCGACTTGACTTCCATGCGTAAGGCTGCTGCACCCACGATTTTCTTTTCTTTTCTTTTCTTTCTTTCTTTCTTTCTTTCTTTTTTTTTTTTTCTTTTTTTTTTGTTTTTTGCGCCAGTTGATCGGGGCCCTCAGAAACGCCCACTGCCATGAAGTGTTCTCGGAGCACTTCCGAGCAACTTGCCTCATTGCTCCACAAGATCTCCGATGACTTCTACAAGGTTCGGTGGGGACCAGCCCGTCACCGGGATATAGGTTGGAGCGATGCACAGGGCCTTTCTGAGTGTTGCCCGCGGGACAAAGTCTATTCTCGTCTTGAGTGGCGACGCGACCAGTGTGGGTTCGGCATTTGCCAGTTTGGAGGGAAAGGATTCAACAGCTTATCCAAACACGCACGGCACGCACTTGGACCGGCTCGATATTCCTTTCCCACTTTGCTCCCAAACGTTGGGCTCCCAGGGTCTGACCTGCCCTCACAACCCACCCACTCCTAAGGCCTCTTTTGCCCACCTTTACTTGTTATTATTATTACACTTACCCACCTCGAACAAGTCCCTTCCCCTTCCACCCCAATCACAACTACTATTGGCGCAACCCCTTCTAAAGAAGCTTGGAGGTCAACAACAAGACAATTTTTTTTTAAAAAAAAATGAACTGAGAGATACAACGCCTAAAAAGGGGGAGAAAAAAGGTGAAAGAGAAGATAAAAAAAAGGAAACCGAAAAAGAGATCACAATGGCTTTAACAGCAAGGGTCTCCCTCATCGGTCCCGATACTTCAGATCCCGAAGACATCTTTGGCGCTTCCCTCGGGGTCATCTTCCCCGATGACATAACCAACTCACGTACGTTATACTCCCTTATCCAGTTCTCTGGCCTCGGCCTCTCGCAGCCACCACCTCAGCCGCCGGGCGGCACTTGACAGCTTTGAAGTAGCGCCTCTGTTCCGGAGTTGCTCCTGGTAACCTCAATGAGGTGAATGGGAAGAAGGGGGGGAGCGAAGGGGGGAAGGGGATAACCAAGCAACGCTGACTGACTGACTGGCTGGCTGACTGGCTGGCTGACTGGCCGGACAGACGGCGACAACGACCACGGGCTGCTCTACAGATCCCCGCACCTCCCGCGGCCCATCCAGCTCGCCCTTGCCGATGTAAACGCGGAGGAAGACCGCCGCCTGTTTAGCCACTACTTGTGGAATGCATCGCTGCTGCTCGCCGAGCTGATCGAGGCGGGGACGCTGGGGCTGGAGATCCCGTGGAAGAGCGAGCTGGCCGCGCCCCTGGCGGGCTTTGACGTCTCGGGCCTGCGCACCATCGAGCTGGGTGCGGGCACCGCATTGCCATCCATCATGGCGGGGCTGCTCGGGGCCAAGAGGGTCGTGGTGACGGACTACCCGTCGCCTCCGGTGCTCAAGACGTTGAGGGACAACGTCGCCGCTTCGATCAAGGAGGCGTCGGCGCCTGCCGGGAGGTTCGCTGTGGAGGAGGTGCTGGTCGAGGGTCACAAGTGGGGCGATTTAGACACGCCGCTGGCGGAGGCGAACAAGTACGCGTTTGATAGGGTCATTGCAGCGGATTGTCTGTGGATGCCGTGGCAGCATGACAATCTAAGGCGGTCGATCGCATGGTTCTTGGCGGATGGAGACGGAGCGAGGGCCTGGGTAGTTGCGGGATTCCATACTGGACGGGACAAAGTGGGTGCTTTTTTCGAGAGCGCGGCTCTTGCGGAGGTCGGGCTCGAGGTAGAGTACCTGTGGGAACGGGACTGTGACGGGCAAGATCAAGACTGGGTCGTGGACCGCGGTTATGACCATGCAAGGAGATGGAAGCGGTGGTTGGCGGTGGGCGTCTTGAAGAGGATACGGAAGCCTGCGGAGGAGGGCGAGCAAAGGCCATGATGAGGGGAGGAGGGGAGGAGGGAAGCGTTTTATATCCCGGTCTGACCCAGGCTATTCCTCAGCTTGCATGGACCCGGGGAGAGTTTTACCGGTTTTACCGGGGGAGAAGCTGCGGCTTAGACTAAGTCTAGCTTGACACACTAATTTAGTGTATGCCTGAATATCCTCTAGTACGGGGGAGGGCCCAATATTCAGTTCATGGTCAAGCAGCCTGAATGATAGGAGTCCTGGGGGCTGTCCACGTCCTTCTGCGCTTTGTTCCGAGAGACTTGGGTTCCTTCAGCCACCATCAACAGACACTTCGGTTGACACATGTCGCTCGAGCTGATACAAGAACTGCTCAGCTCGAGGGGCCGCCTTGACTCAATCAGGCAACGCTTGGGTCGTGGCGTCCACGTTGACCCCTCGCTTCGCATGGCAACGGGCTAACCTAAATCCACGCTGACATGCACACCCGTCATCATTGATCCTGCGGCACCTTGCCTTGACAACGCCGGCAGAAGCAAGTTGAACCACAACGATTCGCACGACCGGCATTGCCTTGTCAATTTCTCTGGGGCGCTCCCCCCCCTTCTTCTTGGGTAGCTGACGCTTTCCTGGCTACAAGTAAGTCTGCCGGCCGAGGGAGCTATGATGTTGAATCGCTCAGGCGGTTGCTGGTACGATGAACGTCAAGGGTCCCGGGGGGGCGGTTAGGTCATTGGTGACTAAAGGTCAGCAACCTCGCTTCTCCACCCGTGTCCAGCTGGGCTGCTGTCGTCGAGCACCTTCATTCCAGACGCCATGCATATTTGGACGACGACATTACGAACGGCCTTTACCTGCTCAACCGTGGCACCGCCATTGAGAGCACCCTTCAGGTGCCCCTTGAGCTGAGGATTCACGTCCAGGGGTATCAGGCCGGCGATCATGACGAACGAGGTCTCGGCGGCGCTGAGCACGCTGGTGTTGCTGAGGACATAGCCGTACATTAGGCGCGCCACCAACCCAAGATCCTCGGTCCCGGAATGGTCCATTTGGTTCATGACTTTTCTGGTGACTTTGCCGTAGACGGTTTCAAAAAAACTCTGACCGCGCTGCATGATTAGCGGCGCGGGCGTATCATAGACATCGGCGCGCCGCCCGGTGGGAGAGAAGGACTCGGGTTCATCTAATAATTCATCTGGTGTCACCTTCTTGAGCTCGAGCAGGGCATTGATTGTCTGGCGCGAAGATCAGCTAAGCGTGTCCATCCCTGGGAGCTTCGTCCGAAGGAAAAGTTACCCTCGGAACACCGCCAACTGCGGCAGCCTTGATCAAGGCTTCGCGTATGCGGCGGGAGATGCGTAGTTTCTCATCATGGCTCGGAGCTATGCCACCTGGGCCATGCCGCAGGGCGTGTTGATAAATTGTAGAAACCTCGTCGGGACGATTTAATTGGCAAAGTGTTGTGGCGGCAATCAGATACCAAGTGTGTCTTGGCAGGTCCGGATGATCGCGTATAGAAGCAAGGAGAGAAGGTGTGATGATGGCAGACAACGAGCTCATGGTGCGCACCAACGAAAACCAAATGCGACGTATCAGAGAAGAGGTCTAGCCGTACACAAATCGGAGCCTTCTCGTGGCGTTCGAAGAGCAAAGTACACAGTAATCGCGAGAGCGTTTCCTTTTTGAACAAACAGGAAAGAGCCGGAGGGACCGTTGTTCGGTGCACCGCCACTGGGCCATCTTTCGCCGATACATGCAAGTACGTAGTACTCCGTACGGAGCACCTTACGGAGTCCCGCAGTGGTCAACAAACTGTGGCTGACCCCTTCTCGCCCCACATGCATGCGTCGATCCCGAAGCTTCCCTCCAGAGCCCTGAGCTGCTTCCCATAACGTGGCAACAAGCCAAGCCAGGGTCCGTCATCTTACAAAGTACTGTATCGCACATCCATCCATCCCACCCTTCGCGACAAACCGATTGCCGCCGTCTCCGACACAATGGATACCTGACTGTCTTCTCGCCATACCCGGATTTCCGTTCTCATCCCGAATCAGCATTTCCACAACAGTCCGCCTGATAAGATGCGGCTCGCGTGGTACGCAGGGGTAAGTGCTTCCGCTGTGCTGCAGCTGTCGCTCGCGCCCTTCCAGCCCCCCCGTCGATTCGGACTGTTGAAGCTTCCAAGAATTATCTTGGAAGACCACGGTTACGGTGTCGAAAGCTAACTCGCGTCTTCCAGGCCTCCACGGCTCTCGCAGCCGCCGTGGTTGCGTCGGCGTTCTATCAGCGCGCCAACTTCTACTCTGCCATGGTGCATCTCGCCCAGAGCAGCCTCTCATTGATGGTTCGTTCCTCCCGTTTACCACCCTCCTCCTCGATTTGCTCTCAGTTTCTCGTCTTCCACCGAACCCCCCAGCCGCTGACTCCCGGCGATTTGCAGGTTCTTGTCAACCTCATCTTCGTCGTCTACGGCTCGTTCATGTATGGCCTCCAGCGCCTCTGCTTCGGCCCCCTTCGCCCGACCGAGATAGAACAGCTCTATGAGAAGGCATGGTTTGCCGTTACGGAAACGTGCTTGGCCATGACCATCTTCCGCGATGAGCTCGGCGCCTTCTTCCTCGTCATGTTCACGGCCCTGGTCACGGGCAAGGTATGGGGTTGGATTGGAGACGGACGTGTCGACGTCCTCGAGCAACAACCTCCCGCAAATCCGCGACTCTTTCACGCTCGTCTCGGTCTCTCGCTATTTATAAGCGTTGCTTACGACATTTGGCTCCTCACATATTCCGTCAACACAGTGGTGGAAGAAGCTCGCCCCTCGATGATGCTCATGTTTCTCTTCGAGTTCGCCGTCCTCGCCGTGAACTCGCTCCACACTGTTGCTCGGTATATTATCTCACTCGCGGAGCAGCATGTTGTTAAAACGCAGACGCGGCAGCGCTTGGAGGATAGACGCCGCCGTGTTAGGGAGCAAAGAGCCGAAATTCTGAGGCGCCGAGAGGCTGAGGGAGCTACAGGGGACAACGAAGAGCTTCCTGACGAGAATGATATTGACGAGATGGATATTGAGGTGCCTGGTTGGGAAGCAAAGGGTCAATGGGTCTTATCCCTCGATTTGCTTGCTGGTAAGTCGACTCGAATCTCGCTGGTACCCGACACCTGCGCTAACAGTTTCTTTTTTTTATCCTAGACTTCGTCAAGTTTGGCATATACACAACCTTTTTCTGCGTTCTGATGAGCTTTTATGGCCTCCCGATTCACATTATGCGGGATTGGTTTATGACGACGAGGTCGTTTCTCAAGAGGCTCCACGCCCTCATCCGCTACCGCCAAGCCCTCAAACATATGGATCAGTATCCGGACGCTACCGCCGAGGAGCTTGGCCGAGAGGACACCTGCATCATTTGCAGGGAGGAAATGCGTCCCTGGGATCGCAACGACCCTTCGCAAGTTGAGCGTAGCCGCGCGAAGAAGCTCCCTTGCGGCCATATCCTGCACTTCGGCTGTCTTAAGAGCTGGCTGGAACGGCAGCAAGTGTGCCCAACTTGCCGGCGTCCGGTTGCCAGGGACGGACCGCAGCCGGCCGCTAATGCCCCCGCTGGCGTTCTTGGGCTCTTCCCTGCCGGGCAGAACCGACCGCCGCAGCCCCCGGCTAACGGCCAGGGAGCTCCTGGCAGAGACCAGCCGCCTCAGGGAGCCGGAGCCGGGGCAGCGGATCGCCAGCAGAATAACCCAGTCGCAAACCCGAATCCGAACATCAGGTTGTTCAACCTTGGGCCTCTTAGGTTGGGCTTTGCCCAGGGCGGAGTCGACGACATTAGGGAGATGGCGCAGCGTATGCGGCTGCCTCCGGGCGCCGTGAACTTGCCCGTACCGACGCCTACGGTCCCTGCAGCTCAAGAGAACAATGCATCGGCTCCCAGCCTTGAGCAGATCCGCGGGCAGCTCATGGCGTTGGGGCAACAAGTCCGGCAAGACATCATCAATGCGCACAACGCAGCACATGAGGTCCATGTCCTGAACCTTTTAATGAACGAAATCAATCGCCTCCGTCAACTGCAACAACAGCACCAGAACCAGCAGCAAGGCGCCCAATTTGCCGCCCCGGGCATAGTCCTAAGTGGACAAGCGTCCTTACCACAACAACAACAACAACAGCAACAACAACAACAACACGGGGTAACGCACCCGTCCACGCATTTACCCGTGCAGGCGTCCCTCCCTATCCCGCGTTCTCCGAATCTCGTGGCCGAAAGGCTTCCTCCCGGTGTAACCCGGCATGTTGGCACGGGTTACGGAGCAGCCATTCCGGCGGGCAGTCCCGACTTGCCAGAAGGGGTGGTCATTCCGCCGGGTTGGTCGTTGCTCCCTCTCCAGCGGCTGGATGGCGATGTACTGTCGTCTGAACAAACACACAACGCTCAGGCACATGCCCAGGATATACTACGATCGGTCTTTGGAAATCATCCTCGATCCAGGGGTACCAGCCCCGCTCCTCCCAGCAACTTGTCTACACAACTAGGACGGTCCGGCGCACAGGCAGCTCGCAACGTACCCGAATCATCTCGACGACCGGGTTCGCAGGGTGACACGGCCGCACGTAGGCAGCCCCCTGTCACCGCGCCTGTACCTTTGGCGCCAAACTGGGGAGGTTCGGCGCAGCTATTTGGGGGCGATCGGACCACGGGACCAGTTTTGGGGTACCAAGTGGAGCAGCGGCCAGCGCCACACGAAGAGCCCGGGGAAAGCAGTGGTGGTGGACCGGCGGCGAGCACATCGACAACGGTAACCGGAGGCGCTTCCGGGGAGAGCAGCAGTGAGCAGCAAACCGGAGGAACCGAAGTGAACGGGAGTACCAGCCATAGAGGACCTAGGGCTGCGACGGTTGAGGAAGCGGAGGATGAGGATGAACAATGAATGTCTGTACCGTTAGTTATCACCTTTTTGCCACTCTCGAGCAAGCGCAATACCGAAATTGTGTCGGGCGTTAGGTTGGGTTTATCTTTAGATCTGTTTTGAGCCGGGAGGCAGGCTGGCTTGGTTGGGATGTTGAGGTATCAATCCAGCGCAGCGTATTCAGGATGTGGTACACATGATTAGAACAGAACTAAGGTACCTACCTCCTTAAGAGTTTCCGCCGAAATTTGAAGGGCGTGCAACGCGAAAACAGCCTTGCACAAGATACGTACTGTACCTGGGAGGGAATGACTGCCTACGCTCCTTCCATCTCCAGGGCCGCAACGCGGCGAGATAAGTATTCTTTTCCAGGTCACAGGGCAACCACAACCAGTGAAACAGAAGAAGAGTAATGGCCTCCGGTTGCGTTTTCCGTATCCTAGATTCTTCCTCTTTGCGAGAGCCTCCTTTTATACCCGTCCGATTTGTTTACGCAAAATATGCGATACCGCTGGTTGTTTCTGACTGCTCGTCCACTTAATTAAGTTCGCTTTCGTTATTAAGCACTTCATAGCTACAAGTGTTTTTTTTTCCTAGAGCAGACGGCCCTATCCTCTCCTACGTTTGTATTTCATGCTAACCACGGTCCGCGGCGTGCCACTGTCAGTCCGAACGCAATGCCTCCTCTGAACGACGACACCGGCCGCAGCCGAGTATCATTCCGACGCGCCTCCATCCTCAACTTCCTCAATACCCATAAGAACAGCAAAAACGATAGTGAGAACCAAGAAGATGGCAACGGCCATGACCAACCCGAATCCGGACACCAGTCAAAGAGCCAAGCTGCCCGGGGCTGGCATCACCATCCTCATCATCTCCGCCATCACTCTGCTGCCCCGCCTCTTAGCAGCAACCCCGTACATAGTGGCCCGCCCCAACTCCAGCTCCCGTCCTGGTCCAGCAACAACCTACAAGAAGACGGCATCCCAACCGATGCCACCTCCAACCCTGCAGAATCACGCTCCTCTGCCAGGGACGTCAAACTCGACGAGCCTACCTGGAGGAAGCTCTTCGCCAACGACGAGAACAGGAGAGCCGCCGCCAGAAGGAAGAAGGAGGAAGAGGAGAACCATGTCCGAGAGAGAAGGGCCAACGAGGCCGCGCGCATCATCTATGCCTCGTGCATGGCTGGGCATCGGGTCCAGAGGCGCAGAGCGAGGGCGAGAAGGCTCGTGGACCTGGCGGGGACAGCCAGAGACGGGACGGCAGTGCAGGCGGAGCGGTCCGATGCCGTAAGGAGGCTGGGCCGGTTCGCCGAAAACGCGGATCCGTTTCCCGATCTGTACTGGCGCGCCTGGGGCCATGCCATACCCCCCGCGTTGGAGATGGACCCCTTCGGGGAGATGTGGGAGGACGGGGTGGAAGAGAAGGGCGAGCAGGCAGGGAGGGACGGTTTCGATGGAACCTCGCCGCCGCACGGTGGCAGGAAGAGAGGTGCGACCCTCAGGAGGCGGGCTGCGCGGAGGGTGCAGGCGCTTAGCTGGTCTAGTTTGGGGGACGGGATCAGCGAGTAGTATTCGTTGAGCCGGTCGCAGAACAGGAGCAAGGGAAGGCGGCCGACGAAGTTGAAAAAGAGGCTGAGTGTGCAAAACATACTTAAAGGCTCAGTCGTGGACGGTGCAACTGTGGACGTCCATGCGGTCGGTATAACCGAGCAAGAAGAGGTGTTGCCCAATTGGAAGGCTCCGAGGGCAACTACCCGCTCGACCACAGACCGTGTAGTTTCTGGAGGTGACGACCAGGGGCAAGGAAACGAGCAGTCCGCAGACTCTTGTGCTCTACCGACTGACAAAGCACAAGGAGTTGAGCGGGAAAGGGGAGAGGTGCCGCGGGAGCATAAACAAGCACAGGAGCCCGAGGAAAGCGAGGCAGAGACGGCAATCTCCATAACGGAGCCGAAGCAGAGCGAGTTACCGGAGAGTAGCACGAGCGGCCAACGAGATCCAAACGACGAGGTTGACACACCGACTAGACACAAGGGCAAAGGCAAACTTATCGAACCTTCATTCGTTGCCGCTAACCGTAGCGAAGCGACACTCCATGGAGTCCAGAGTACCCGCACCGGCAGCAATAGTGAACCTGATGGCGAGGAGCCACGACAGTCAGATTCACTCAAAATGCGGAGAGGCGATAACCGGCGCCGGACGCTCACTTTCGGTGCCGCTGGCACCTCCGGGGCCGAAAGTTCCTCGGGGATTGAGCCCACCTCCGCGACTGAGCCTACCCTTGGGACAATGCCTAGTTCGGGCCCTGGACTCACCTCCACGAGACCAACGACGTCGAATACTGTATCTAGTGACGCCAGTTTTGATATCTCGGTGGCTGCACCTACAGCCAGGGCTGCTGGACTGCCTCCTCGCCCGCCGAACAACAGCCGGGATTCGGAGATCCCAAAGTCCGACATGTCCACATCCAGCAGCGAGATATATCTCAGTGGAAACGAAGGTTCACAAATGTGGCGGCGACTACAGTCGCAACAGGCGAAAGGCAGCAGTGTCTCTGCCAGCATAGGGAATGAAAGCAGGTTTAGCAGCAGGCTTAAACCGGGGCAGAGCGGGAGTAAAGGGACACTTCCGCTGGTAGGGCCAGAACCGCAGCGGCCAATGGGTGTCGCCTCCGCTGGCCGAGAGAGTGAAGATACGGCCGATGGGGGCACAAGGGAGCGAGGGTCGAGACGCGCCACCCTGAGAGCCACCCTCAGACGGCTCTTCCGACCAAGCCGGGTGGACAAGCAAAGGCCGATCTGAATTACGAAAGGAAGAGAGACTACGATGTAACAGCTTGGTGGTACCTTATCAGTTGCCGGCTTCGTCACTTTCTGTAACTAGTACCTCCGGGACGGGGCGCGTGGCGTTGACACGAATTAGAAGGGTCCTTATTATGGATTAATCACTTTACCGCGCTAAGACATGCCATATCATTGGGTTTTTGACCAGTCCACTCCGCATTCCTGCAGAGAAATTGGACGCATTTCAACACTTAGCCAGCCCCAGGTTTCCATTGTGCCACCCTCCAGGGCGGCACGGACTTGGCCCCGGAGAGGAGACAGGTCAAACATAGAGACCCCGGGCAAAAGGCAGAAAGAGAACCGGTGAGCCAATAACTAGGCAAAAGACCGGGTGGACGTAAAGCAGGGCTCGTTGCGCAAGGCTCCGGGAGCCCTTCCTGATCCTCGACAACCAATCCGCGGGGGCAGTAGTAATGTGAATGGCATATGCGTGTCTGGACAATCCTGGTGTAATGACACAAAGGAAAAGGAAGGGCTCGTGTCACCTGATAAAGCCAGTCCTCCCATCCACTCACTGTTTTCCGACAATCTCGGATTTCGCCAAAGCGCAAATCATCCCATTTCTGGAGACCATTCCCAGTAGATGCTGACACGGCCAGACTCGTACCTCGTACCCCGTAGGAAGCAGACAAACTCTAGACCTGCATATGAAAACGACAGAGGTAAACCTTGCCCGGGGACTGTGTGACTTGGATCTGATGACAAGAGCCTCAAGCCTGAATAGCGGCGATATTACACGGCACTTTGCGCACGTTCTTACCGGATATGCCACATACGGACCGAGTCCCTTGCTTCCCCCTGGAATGGTCTGTAATTCGGAGCGCATGGTAAAAAGCCGAGTAGTGTAAGCCGACAAGCACACGGTAATCAGCGTAGACGTAGGTTTCGGCGTTTCGATTGCAACATGTGTCCCATATATCAGGCACTAAAACATCGAGCAAGGTATCGCAACCAACATTGAGACCAGATCAACCCGTCCCAGGACCCATGGTATCAAACCAAGTGAACTAAAACATAGTAGCAAGCTGTTAACTTGCAGTGTATAAGAATCCAAAAAAAAAAAGTCCCAGTTGCTGAATGCCAGACTGCCGCAACAGGACCCTGTACAGTACCAAGAGAGCTCTAAACCCACAGAGTCCAAACAAGAATAGTCGTCCTCATTGTCCCACGACATCACTGTTGCCCGTAGCACTCCCCTCCTCAGCTTGAGCGAAAGGCAGTATTAATTTTCCAAGAAAAAAAGGAAAAAAGAATAAGAAAAGAACAAGATAAGCGAAGAAGAAACCAAAGGCAAAGTCCCGTGAGTTGACGCGATCCCCGGGCACTGTCGCCGAAGTTAAACGTCAAGATTTCCAGAAAGAAGGATGGATGGCAGGGGGAAAAGTGTCGAACCTAGGGAAAGTGACCAAGAAAAGAAAGAAGGCGGTCATGCACCGCATAGCGGAACTCCCAGAGCTCCGTGAATCAAATCCCGGAAGAGCCCCCGATGTCGCTCCTCCTTCAACCGAAACTCTTGACCGACCTTGTCCTCCCGCCCTGTAATCCCGGGCTTCCCAGCATCCCGAGTCCTCCGTCACTTCGGACTTTTCCCTCCTCCACAATGACCGAATTGCCCTCTCTGTTGGCCGCGACGCTGCACACAGCATTGTCCTCGTTCATCGGCAGAGGTGGGGGACCCACCGCGCCGCCGACAAGCGGATGCTGCTGCTGCTGATCTTTCCAACTCGTCTTGCTCCTCCTCCTCCCTCGGGCCGCCGCCGGTGGCCACCCGCCCTTCCCCTCCTCCTCCTGCTCCGCACCCGACGATGCCCACCCGGCGCGCGAGATGGCCGCCTCGTCCAGACGCCAGTAATACAGGACCTCCTCCTGCCAGCGGCGCAGGTTCACGACGCGAAAGGTGCCCTCGCATACGGCCAGGAGGAGCTCGGCCTCGAGAGGGCTGGTGCGCAGCCGATGGATCAGCCACTGGTTGATGTAGTCGGCCTTGTTCTCCGCCTTGGTCATGAGCGTGCTGATGCCCAGCTCCTTCATGCACTCAGCCCGGCGGAGCGCGCTCGAGGGGTCGTCCTTGGGCAGGCGCAGAGCGCGCTCGAGCGCTTGGAGCGGGCTGAGCAGAGCCAGCACGTGCGAAGGGTTCGAAAGAAGGACGGGGAAGCGTGGGTGGGCGAGGGACGGTGGAGCTGCCGCGTTAGGAGCGGTTGTAGTAGTAGCAGTAGGTGTATAACTACTAAGGCTAGCAGCACTTGTGGCGTTTGTTCTTGTCAAGTGGGGAGGGTTGGGAGGTGGCGTCGGCAGCGGTTCGATGGCCATGTTACCATCCTGCGGGGAGGGGGACCAGTCGGGGAAGCTTGAGTATATGGCCACTTCTTCGTGGTAGGAGGGGTGTTTGCGCATGACGCCCTTCTTTTGGCAGAGAGAGCGGAGGCGGTCGAGGGTTCCGGTAGCCGAGTCGAGTTCCAGGAGGGCGCGGTCGTGGACGACTTGGTAGCTACGGAGGAATTCGAGCTCGTCTCCGGTGATGCTGATGCCAAAGCGATGCTCGAATTCGGCGGCGTCGCTGGGGACTTGGGCGAGCGAAGACCGCAGAAAGAGGAGGTCCTCCTCACTGATTTGGTTACCTCGGTTCTCGCGCACTCGTTTCCGGTGGAGTTGCATCTCCAGGTCGTAAAGGATCTTATCTCGGTGCATTTCTAGGTCCTCGACGTGCTCCTTGGCGAGCTGACGTTCACCGGCCGCTTCCAGAAGCTCCTCGTACAAGGGGTGGACGTCGTCGTGCAGCTGTCCCGATATTCCGAAGAGGGTGACAGGGGTTGGCGGGCCAGAACTATTCGCGTCATCATCAGAGGAGTCGCCCAATTCGTTGAAGACAACGATACCCGACGTCTTCATTGTCGGCGGTGGCGGTGGTACCGTAGCCGGGGGTTTCGGGACGGCATCTAGCCCGTTGGGGGGAGACCGAGGTGGTTGGTCCTCTAGTCTTTCCAGCGCAGCCTCCTCCGTAGTCAAGTCGAATTCCATGTCCTCATACGCGTCCTCTGCCGTGTAGTAAACGTCTCTGATTTTTTGCATCTCTTTGAATCTCGCCATGAGCACATCTGCGGGGACGACTGCGGCCTTGGACGCGAGGCGAGGCCTGATGATCTGCATCAACGCATCGTCTATGTCGTCCATCCGGCGCCTGAGTTCTCGCATTTCCAGCCGCTTGTCGGCCATTCGACGCCTCAACAACCGGATGCTCCTCCGCTTAGCCTCGATCATTCTTCTTAGCTCTGAGGGCCGCCCGCCACCGCTGTTCAGGCTTCTTGTTGCTTCATCGGACGCACTCGACTCGGACTCGGAAGAGCCCGAATCCTGCCTCCGCAAGCCCTGAATTGGGAACGGCCCGCCAATGTGCGCGGCGGGCGGATGCCGGGCCGGCGGTGGTGGCGGCGGTGGCGGCGATGGCGGCGGCGATTTTGAGGCTACTCGGGGTGAGTGGTAGCAACCGTCGTCATCAGAATCAGTGCCGGACTCGTTCCGGGACGTGGCGACCGAGTGGTCCTTGGACAAGATGGTAGAATCGCCCGTATTGATGCGACGACAGGACGAGCCCTCAGGGCTGAGAAACCGACCAGCCTCACCACCGGGACCGTCGAGCGGCGCGTCCGGGAGTGAGCTTTGCGTGGCATGCTGGCTATCAATCTTGAACCGCTCCACGTGGGTCACAGATGGACGGGTCGGCCGTGTGGACTGGCGGGTGGGGGTCAGGCCCTGGATGCAATCATAGTCGGATCCGCTCGTGTGCGCGGACGCGCCGTAAGATGGCAGAAGCGGCTCGGAGACGATGATGGGCGCCATCTGGGTCGAGACAACGCGTCCACTCTCGGGCAGCTCCCGCGACAGCCCGTGCCATCGAGAGCTGCGCAATGTCGATGTACGCGACGGCTGCGCATGCGAAAAAAAAAAAATCAGGCCCCGGTAAAGGCCGAGACGAGGTGATGCCGAGACTCGAATTTCCTAGTGCCGCGCTTGTTGCGAGCTTGATGCTTACATGCTACATCCTGTTTTGGTCTCAGCGGTCGGCTTGCGGATGTGCGCAGAGAAAAGAGGGCGATCCAGGACTGGGAACACGTTGGGCCAAGCTCACACCGCTGCAGGCTGAGTTACAAGAATTCCAGCAGCTTCACTGGGGGTTTACCCTACTCTGATTGGCCTGTTTATCGTGCCTTCCTTCATTTCAACAGGCCCTGCTGTCTCTTGTTATAGTGCCCGGACAATAACCAGCTGCAAGCCGAGGAAAGAGCAATCTTGGATGTTAACCAAGCTCCACGGAGCCGTTTGCTGTTTTGGTCACCTAGGTGGAACTTCACTTTCAGAACTTCGGAGCGTTCGAAGTGCAGCGTGCTGATGGGGAACTGGAGAGACCCATATTATTGTAGCCTAGGAACGTTTTAGTGCGCCTACGCGATGGGTTAGGTGAGACACCTGGTATGCATAATATTAGCGCGAGGCCGGGGATGGAGATTGTTGAAATCAACCCAGCGAAGCTCTAGAACCTGCTCTCTTAATTCATGCTGAGGTAGTCTCGAGTATCCGACTGCCTCGGAGACCCTAGTTTCGATGACCCTCTGCAGGCAGGGGTTTGGTGAGGCTTCAAGGCAAAGAAGGTGCTCCTGTAATGGAATACTCCTCCGTAAATAACGTTGGTATATAGTACGTAGCATATGAATGTACGGTATGGAGTAATAATATTCGTCCAAACTTGGAGGCTACGCAGGACATTAGCGTACACTACTAATGCACTGCAGGTCGTTCGCAATCGACCCCACTAATCCACCAGCGGTTCGCTCCATCTCCTCCCGCTGCGCTGGTTGTTTGTCCCCGTCCCCACAGCTCGACCCGCGCAGCGACCCTGATGTGGGTGGGGCACATGTGGAGGGAGGATGCACCCAACCGATTTGGGAAAGTGTATTTTCGCGTGGCACGCGCGGGTACCATCTACCATCCTCAAACAACCCACGATCCCAGAGCGCTCCGCCAGCCAGCGTGGCCCTTTCGCTCGGGTTCCCACTCGCCAGTCTGCAGCCTCATGCAGCAATGTCAAGTGAGCAAGAAAGTGCCCGGCGCCCCTCTTCTCGGCTTTGTCCTCCACATGCAGTCCTGCGTTCAGGCATGGGACATGCCACGAGTAAGGCGAGCAATCAAGTTTCAATGAGCAAGTGCCTTTACTTACAACACGGATGACATGTACATACATACCTGCTACCTAGGTACGTACGTATTAGGTACCTATCTAGTTACATTATAACCGACTCGAGCTACCCGCGGCCCGTTGCCCGTCAAGAGGGTGTTTCCGGTTGGTCTTCGTCGGGGTGCCTGGCTTGGCCCCGCCTTCCCGATGGTACAGTACCTAACATGTATGTACAGATGGTATTTCGTACTTGTGCCTGCTAACTTGGCCACCTACCACCTACTACTAGTAGTTTTAAGTAGCTAAAGTACATACCTACCTTGATAGGTAGGTCGGTAGGTAGGTAGCTGGTTGGCCGGTAATGAGAGCCCAAGAACGAAGGCCAGCCCTACACCTCACGGCGTCCATTGGCGTGTTTTGCCAGCCTTCCTCCCCGGTTTGGCTACCTAATGTCAAATCCCTCCATCGCACGCTGCCCCTCCATTCAGGCATCATTCCCAAAGCCCCTCCTCCCTCGGGTAGCGTCCTGCATTCCCTCAACTTGGTTCTTCCCACCGCCCGCGCCTCGTCGTGCTGTTGTCGACCTCCCTCCAGCACCATTCAGCCGGCGACGGACGGTTCGATTCCCGCCGCGAATGAGGGGCGGACCCGCGTGTCACGAGAATTCCCTCCCCGCCAATGACAGTTGCATTTAATCTATCGCCAGCAGCTCCAGCAACGCCAGCGACGCCAGTAGCTACCCCAGGGCTCCGAAGGCCGCGTCTTGCTGGCGGCCAGTTAACGTGGGTGGTGCTGACCCCGCTAGTGCCAGCCGCAACTACGTCCTGGGTGGTGCCATGCGGCTCTGTGAAGCAGCCAAGGCTCTCGAGGTCCTATCGAGCACCCCAGCCTTCTGAACAAGCTATCGCCAGCTCTCAGAATCGTCGCCCGTCCGTTTACTTTGGACCTTGCAGCGCTTCCCGTGTGATCGCTGCGTGCTGCGTGCGGGACAAGGCCCGTTCCATCGACATCCGCATCGTTTGAAGACCAAGACGTCTGGTGCTCTTGGGTTTTGCAGCGTCGTCACGTCGTCGCTCAACTTTCCTTGCTGTTCTCATGCTGCCAGTTGGGCCGGCCCATCTTGGACGCCACGGTGTAAAACGTACTTGCTGGTCTAGGCCACCCCCGGGAAATAGCCATCATGGATCCCGGCTGGAGTGAATGGAGCGAATGGGTCTGGGATGATGGCCAGAAGCGCTGGTGGAAGGCGCGGCAGAATATTCAGGGTATGGACCTCAGGATTCCCAGACGAGCATCTTCCATATTGATTGTTCCTCCCGCTAGGCGATGTGGAGTATGACTTTTTTACGCCGCATGGAAACGTCGACGAGCTTGTGTCTTCCTTTAAGGACATGAACTTCGGCGCCCACCAAGATACACACTACCCACAGGGTTCTGCCTACGCCTACGGCACCCTGAATGGCACCGAGGGCGCCGCTGTCGCGGAAACCGTTTACGATCAAGCTCCCATGCCCACCCATTCTGCCTCTCGCGCAAAGGGCAAGGCAAAGCCTACCGATCCGCATGGAAAGCCCAAAGGGAAAGACAGGGAGAAAGGCGCTGGCAAGAATAACCGACCAAGGCCCTCCAGAGACGCCGGGAATGAGAATGCCGAGGTTGCTGTCATGCCACGAGAACCGTTTTATAATCGAAAGAAGAGGACTGATTCCAACCATGACCATGCGACCCAGAATGCGCGTCCCAACACGGCACCCGGCCCTTCGACACACGACGAGGCATATTCCACTACTTCCCCACCAAGCTCAGGTGCAGAGCCGCTATTTGGTCAACGTAAGATAACCCTCAGTCTCACCTATGGGAACTCGTGCGCTAACTGGAGGGCACTGTCGTCAGCCGAAACAACGGAAGAAGCGGCATCGTCCAGTCCAGGACAATATGTCCGTGGTAGGCACGACTCTGGTTTCGAATCTGAGACGGTTTCGCGATCTGCTGCTACGGCCGACTTGACGGCAGAAGAAGAAGACGACTACAATCATATGTCTATGGCCCGTAGTAAGAAGCCGCCCCCACTCCCGATCCCCCCTCTGGCAGATGAAACCCGGTGTGACTGACTGCATCCGTCTCAAACCCCAAAGGCCCCAACGAGCCCGACAACTCCAACGAACAACTATTTCATACCGCGATGTCGGAAGTCAACCCCTATTTGACTGGTGATGTTGACTCATTTTACACAAGAGGGGGATTGCCCTCGGCGTGGGCAGCGCAGATCAATTCGCACGACGGTTCCGTCCGAGACAATGATCGAGATCCATCGAATCGTCCTACCCAGCAGCCAGCGGGAACTACGGTGCCCCAAGGTTATCAGTATCAGGACTCTGCCGTTGATGGTGATGGCAACTATGAGGAAAGAGAACCTAACATTCACGGTGGTGAGTGCCCTTCTCTATCCGTCCATAACCACGCAATATTGAACCCGTTCAGGATTTGTTGTCGAGCGTTCTTCGCGATTCCAGCCTGGCGAGGTGAGCAACACTGCCCGCCGTACTTCTGACATCAGTACCGCCAACACATTCTCCTGATAGGTTTTCAAGATTCTTTGGTGTGAACCCAGAGGCGCCGGGGGGCCAAGAAGTGAGGTAATGACGCATCAAATTCCAGTTGAACAGAACGGGATGCCCTTCTATCAAGGTTATCGGCGATTCATCGTGGTGGCAAACGATGAAGGGCATTGCACTTGTGTGTGAGCATTTCCCCATTTCTCGAGAAAGGCTCATTCTTGCGTTGCTGACCCTGCTGCCCAGGCCGATTTTGACGTACGAACGCCAGGGTTGCCTCAAAAGGGGGGTGAAACCCTCTAAACACGGAATCGTCTACCAGACAGGGACAAAGCCTCGGATGCTTCCAGGCGAGCCCCAGCTGGGCTTCAGCCCGGTGCGAGTCAGGTTATACGAGAGGACAGAAAAGCTCGTAAAGGAGTCACGCGTCAATTATGCGAAGCTCACTACTATCGAGCACAACTTCCGCGTCTTCTTTATTGGCAGTGTCGAACAGGACGACTTCCAGAATATCGTCATTCCCGCGGTTGATACCTGCTGGGAAAGGAAGAGACGGCGTTGATAACTTTCACGCCTCACCTCCGTTTGAACCGTAAATCACGGTCACGCCTCGAGTCGAGCGCCATCGCAGCACGACACCTAACGTTTTGGATATCTATCCTAGGGCTGCTGCCCTACATCAGCTGAATACTAGCTGATGATGTCTCGGAATTGTGTACGTTGGTGGCATGGGTATGCCGTCGTCACCCTGGGATAGGGCAAGAGACCGTGTTGAAGGATCAGTTATAGTTTGTCTGTTTCTCTCTCTCTCTCTCTCTCTCTCTGTACGTGTGTGTGTGTGTGTGTTCTATTCGAGGCTTTTTTCTCCGTTTTCTTCCTCCCGTGTCTGTCCTTCCTTGTCGATTCTTCCTTATATTCTCTTTATTTGATGATTCATTTATGAGACGCGAGCTCCCGGACGGGCCAAATGATACCACTCATTCTTTATCCTTTCGGGAAATGTTTGGAGTACCCAACCCCTCCTGATTAGTCAATGAGTACCCAACCCGTTTGCGGTCATGGGTCTCGCTCAAAGTTTCTTGGCAGAATGTTCACCACAGAAGAGTACGAGAAAGGGTTGGATACCAAGCCGATATGAAGATCTTACACTGCAGGTACAGAATGAAGCTGGTTGCTTTGGCGTGTGCTGCCCACGGTACCTTACAACCTTGATGATGATGCACCAACATGGTCTCACGTGGGAGATTCCGCCTCTGCCCGCTTCCTCTAACCTGACCAGACCTTGTCGGTCTGGTCCCACCTCTACTATGGTAGCGAGCCAAAGTTTCACCCCCTGTCCAGGTACCGACAGGGGTCTCACCGATAATCCTCTCAGGTCACTCCTACCTATTTTTCCTAGTAATTGGCCTAACAAAATTCTTCTACAGACTTCTCGGAAATCTAAAGATGCCACGTAATACAGACTCCCCCTATACAAAACATCTTATCGACGAGGATAAGCTCTATATTTATACTCTTTACTATAATGCCAAGAAAGGTCCATCCGAGATTGCAACCCTGACAGGCTTTACAAAGATGCAAATCCGAGGCGTCATTCGCTCTAGAATAATAATAGTTACGAAACGCTCTAGCCGGCTACGTTCCTTAACCGAAGAAGAAGAAAAAGAACTTATTACATTTATTACCGGATCTCGTGAGGGGAGAAGAATGCCTTTTTATCAACTATCGATAACTCTTTTTGAGAACCGATATAGAGTCTAGGCAATTAAGAAAGCACTTTACCGTCTTGGCTTCCGACGTTATATTGCCCGGATGAAGCCTCCTATTTTTAAAAAGAACCGATAACTTCGATTAGCCTAGGCACGAGAACATCTTAACTAGACCTCTAAGTAATAGAGTAAGATTCTCTGGACTGACGAGACCTAGGTTTTTGGTAGTTGTCACCGGAGAGTCTTCGTTACTCGGCGGCCAGGCGAGGAATAGGATCCTACTTATATTGTCAAAAAGTATTAACAGAAGAGAGGCTAGATGTTCTAGGGCTGCTTCTTTAGTTCTGGGAAAGGACTAGGGATCTTCTAGGAAAAGGATTAGAGAACTATTAATGTTGATTCTTACTATCAGTATATAGTTCTAATCATCGATAGATAGATTTGACTTTCTTATAAGGATCCTGATCAACGTCTCATTCTCATATAGGATTCTACTCCTAGGTACCGTTACAAGCCAACCATATACCACGACCCGGTGGGGTACAGCAGGCTAAATGAGCCACCAATCAAAAAGGGCACGAAGCAAGGCTGACACGGGATCGCTAGGGAGCACGGGCTACTACAGGCAAACAATTGCCAAAAAGGGAAAGATAGCAAAGGATAACTAGCTACTAAAGGCGATCTAAGGATAGGATAGAAAGGGACTATAAGCAACTAACAGAAGTATATATATATATAAATAGTCGCTTATTATAGTAGACTCTAGGAGTTTACTAGTAGTAATAATTACAATTACAATACTTATAACAAGTATTGCTAATTACTATAAGAGATAACTCTAGTATTATTATAAACCCTTTAGCTTTACTAAATCCCTTAGACAACCTGCCTACTTGTCCCGCTTAATCTACCTTTGTCTAAACCCTTTTAAAAGAAGTCTAAGTTAGGTTTATTATACATTATTACTACTCCTTTTGTTCTATTATAGTTTAGAACAGAGGTAACTTTGACCTTGATATCGATATAGCTACTAACGTTATAGCTAAATAGCTGTTTACCTAGCTTAGTTAACTCTATTAGCAAATCTAGGAGTTAGACTAGAGAGATAAGGCTACTTAAGCTCGAATTAAGGAACTTGAGAATGGCGAAAAGCACTTGTAGAAACTAGTTAACAAGGCCTATACTAAAATTAAGGCACTCGAGGGCGCCAAAGCAAGCTATATTAAGATCAAACTACCTAGTAAATATAGAGGAACTAAGGAAGACCTTATAGGATTCCTAATAAACCTCTGATCCTACTTCTAGCTTAATAACGACAAGTTTCTAGATAATAAAGCTAAAGTTCTCTATATAGCTATAAGATTAGAAGGCAAGGTACTTAGATAGTTCAAGCCTATATGTCACGAGCTAACTATATACCACGACCTGGTAGGGTATAGGAGGCTAAATGAGCTACCAATTAAGAAGGGCACGAAGCGAGGCTAATATAGGATCGCTAGGGAGCGCAGGCTATTATAGGCGAACGATTGCTAAAAGGGAAAGATAGTGAAGGATAGCTAGCTACTAAAGGCGATCTAAGAACAGGATCGAAAGGGACTATAAGCAATTAGCAGAAGTATATATATATATAAATAGCTACTTATTATAATAGACTCTGGGAGTTTACTAGTAATAGCAACCTAACCTACAATTATAGTGCTTATACTAAGCACTACTAACTACTATAGAAGATAACTCTAGTATTATTATAAACCCTTTAGCTTTACCAAATCCCTTAGACGACCTATATACTTGTCTTACTTAGTTTACCTCTATCTAAACCCTTTTAGAAGAAGTCTAAGTTAGGTTCGTCACACGTTGCTATCACTCCCTTTGTTCTATTATAGCTCAGAACGGAGGTAATTTTGACCTCAACATCAATATAGCTACTAACGTCACGGCCGAATAGCTGCTCGTCTAGCTCGGTCAACTCTAGTAGCAGATCTAGGAATTAGACTAGAGAGACAAGGTTGCCTAAGCTTAGATTAAGGAACTCGAAAACGGTGAAAAGCACTTATAGAAGCTAGTTAACGAGGCCTATACTAAAATCAAGGCACTCAAGGGCGCTAAAGCGAGCCGTATTAAGATCAAACTACCTAGCAAATACGGAGGAACTAAGGAGGATCTTGTAGGATTCCTAATAAACCTCTGATCCTACTTCTAGCTTAATAACGACAAGTTTCCGGACGATAAAGCTAAAGTCTTCTATATAGCTATAAGACTAGAGGGTAAGGCATTTAGATAGTTTGAGCCTATATAGAATGACTATCTTACTAAGGAAGATAAAGACGACCGAGACATATTTATATAGACAGTCTTTCGATCCTACGACCGTTTTGAAGAAGAGCTTTGAAAGGTTTTTAGCGATAAAGACAAGAAGATTTATACGTAAGAAAGATTTACTAGTCTCTGATAAACTAAGTTAATAGCCTCCTATATTATATAGTTTAGATAGGATATACTTAAGTCTTAGCTTAACGATAAGGCATTAATATAACTATTCTATAATAGCTTAAAGAAAAAGGTTAAAGATAAACTATATAAGTATAACTAGCCTAAGACCTTAGATAAATATATTATATAGGCTATTAGAATCGATAATTAACTCTATATATAAGAGTAATAGAAACAAGGTTAGATAAATAGAACCGCGGTCAAGGCTAACGACAAAAAAAATAAGCATATGTTAGCATATTATATAAGATATATCCTAAAGCTATAGATATAAATATAGCATAGAAGTAAGACAAGAAAAAGATGGCTAAAGACAAGTCTAACGTTACCTACTATAACTATAGAAAGAAAGGACACTATAAACGAGAATATTAAAGCCTAAAGAAAGACTAGAAACTAGTCCCTAGAAAGGAAATTACGGCTATCGACGAAACTACCAAGGATATTATCAAAGTAGCGGCTATAAGCTATAAAGACAGGGATAGCGATATAGATAGTCTTAGATACGATGGCGATAGTAAAGACGAACAAGCACCGTACTCCGAACTGGTCACAGTGGACCTAGAGACAGGTCTTGCCAAATAGGACATAGTAGGAGAGTATATACTACCAATTTCGATTCTCCTAGCCTTGAGGCAGTAGGGTTTTACAGTTACCTAGAGGCGAGATAAATTGTAAACGACCGATACCTAAGGAATTAAAAGACCTAGACCTAATATTCTATTCCTCTAGGAATAAATTAAATAGTACTATAATGAAGTTTTCCGGCTTAATATAGAACTATATAAATAGGATAGATACTTGATTCGACTTACCTAATAGAGCAATAAAATAAAAGACGAGATAAGGGAACTTTAATATATTATAAAAACTATTAAGGGGAAATAGCCTATAATATATAATAGGCCTAATAGCTATGCCAAGTATTTTAACAATTAGTAACTTAGCTATAACGTATAGAACCTAGAGTACCAGTTTATATATATAAACTATAGAAAAGACAAACATATATAGAAAAACTATTAGAAGAAATATTCCTACCTTAGCATTAGAGTACCTATAGTCTACGTACAGTAGGAAGGATTTAGAAAAGAATTCTAATACCTTCTAGGTAACACTATATAACTATACCTACAATATAAGGCATATATACAAGTGCCCTAGTTCTAATGTATATTATACGAATGCCAATACCACTTTCGCGACAAATTCAAAAACAATCACTAGCCGACCCGACAAGGAAATGTGGATAGAAGCCTCTACCCTATAGAATAGGTCTATAATATAGGAAACAAAGCAGCCGAATTGCTCTGGAAAATCAAAGCCCGCGATCTAGAAGACATTACGGTAGTACCAAAACGAGCCTAGCCTAGGCACTACGGAATAGAACGAGATATATAGGACTTATACCGAAGTAACGACTACCTCTACCACGTAGACGAAAAGAAATCGCGGATCTAGGAGCTTCAGATGAAGCTATAATATATATGACAGAAAGCAGAACGGACCTAATGATAGGAAGCTACTAGTACTTAATAGCTTATAGAAATGAGCACGATCGATAAAGCTGCTATTAGCTAAACAACCGAAGAGGTTAGCACTAACCTAGGAAACGGGTTAGGGCTCTTTAAGGGGCCCGAAAACTATTAATGCCTGTATAGCGGCGAGTAGTAGCGTAGTATTGGAGAAACTAGCGTAAGAGACCATTATATCGAGACCTCCTAGCAGAAACATAGGAAATCGCCATAATCTTTAGACGATAGTAATAAGACAAGCGATTATAGATAATAGTATAATAGAAATAGCACAAAATGCTTATACTAGTAGATAGTAGAGTAGAGATAAACCTAATTTTACTAATACTTGTAAATTAGCTATAGATACCCTAGAGAATGAAGCAGAAGTATAGTATAGTCAAAGGGCTATTTCTAATATAATAGATATATAAGGAGACCGAACCGATCGACATTACTATAGCAGGGAAAACCATAGTAATTATATTTAGTATTATAGATATAGGTAATGATAAAGATATAATATTAGGATTACTATAATATAAAGATTATAACCTGGATATTAGCTAGAAGAATAGTAGCTACCTACGACCCTAAACAGAGTCGTATTCGACTAGTAAGATAGGGAGTATATAAGGATTACAAGCGGACGATGCTTAAGGGAAGGCATATCCTACGGATCTACCATAAGAGATAGATAGTAGTAGGTAGACCACTATAGACTCTAGAAGAAGTAGCATAATAATACTAATGTTACAATAGGAGGAATAAGCTAAACTACCGATAGCTATTCTCTCTATTAACGAATGTAAAGCACTATAACTAGAGTAGTAGGTTAAGATAGGAGAAATCGCTAGCATCGCTATAGACGGAACCAAGTTTGTATACTATTAGAAAGCCAAGAAATAAGACAAGACTAGGGAAGTACTAAAGGAATACAAAGGATACCTAGCATTTAAACCGAAGTATCTAGAAGGATTACTAGAATACAGCCTATAGGATTATAAGATCAAGCTTAAAGAAGGAATATAATTGAAATTCTTTAAGATTTATTATACGAGCTAGATATAGAACGAAGAACTTAAGCGATATTTAGAGGAGAACTTTTAAAGAGGATATATCTGCCTATCGATATCGCTAGCAGGCTACCTAATCCTATTTATACCTAAGAAAGATAGAAAGCTATAGTTATATGTCGACTATTAGTAACTTAACGAACAGACTATAAAAAACCGATACCTATTACCGCTAATCCCACGGCTCTAAGATTAGTTAGCAGGAGCCTAATATTTTACGTATCTTGACTTGCTATCAGCCTATAACTATATATAGATCAAAGAAAGTAACGAGTAGAAAACGGCCTTTAGAATACCCTATGGCCACTATAAGTACCTTGTCATGCCATTTAGACTTACAAATGCGCTAGTAACGTTCTAAGCCCTAATTAATTAAGCTATCCGATCCTTTCTCGACAAATTTACAATATATTATCTTAACGATATACTTATCTTCTCTAAAACAATAGACAAACACTAGGAGTATATGAGAGTAGTACTAGATATGTTATATATATATAAGCTATTAGTTAACAAGGAAAAGAGCAAATTTCATATTAGAAAGATGGTATTTTTAGGGATATAAGATATCCCTAGGACAAATCTAGATAGAACCTTTAAAGGTTAAAGCCATCAAGGATTAGCTATGACTAATGTTAGTCACGGAAGTACAAAGTTTTATCAGGTTTGCGAACTTCTATCAGATGTTTATTAGGAACTTTAAAGCGATCGTACGACCTTTATACGAACTTACTAAGAAGAACGCTAAATTCTAATAGAAAGAGCAACACGAGTAAGTATTTATATAGATCTGCGATACCATTACTAAAGATCTAATACTGGTGCTATTAGACCCTAAGAAGCCATTTAAGGTAGAAACGGACGCTTTAGACTATGCTATCGGAGGATAGTTAGGATAACGAGACGAACAAGGGAAGTTATATCTTATAGCCTTCTTTTTAAAGAAGCTTAATAGACTATGTCTTAATTATCTAATCTATAATAAGGAACTACTTATAATTATCGAAGCTTTTAAGGAATAGTAACTATACCTTAGTAGTATAATCAAACTAGTATAAGTATATATAGATTATAAGAATTTACGATACTTTATAACGACAAAGGAGCTTAATAGACGACAAATATAATAGGCAGAATTCCTCGCGGAATTTAATTTTAAGATCCGCTACAAGAAGGGCAAAGAGAATATACAAGCAGACACCTTAAGCTGACGAACGGATTATACAGAAGGACGAACGGAAATAACGCTACCATTATTTAAGGAACGAATAGACAGAACGCTGTATCACGAAATGTAGATACCTATAGAAGACGATCTACTCGACTCGTTCCTAGAATGTTACGTAATCTTTCGAGAAGAAAGGATTGACGAAGCATAGTATTAAGTAACACCTGGACTAGTAGTACCTGACAAAGTAGAAGAAAAAGATAGGAAACTCTGGTACTAAGGCAAAGTATATATCTATAATAAAGACTAATAGCTACAAATGATTCGAAAGCTCTATAAGTCGAAACTCGGAGGATACAAAGGAGTTACAAAGACTATCGTATAAGTCAAGAAACACTATAACTTTCTATAGCTAACGACACGAGTCAAGGAAGTCGTATGGAACTATAATATCTATAATCGAAGCAAAACGGCACGATATAAGCTATATAGGCTACTTTAGCCACTACTAATAGTCGACAAACTATAGAGATCAGTTACGATAGACTTTATTACGAAGCTACTAGAATCTAAGGACACGGCCACAGGGGTAATCTACAATAGTATTCTCACTATAGTAGATCGCCTAACTAAATAGGCATACTTCTTTCCTTATAAGGAGTCCTAGATAGCTAAATAGCTAGCAGATGTAATCTATTGGCAAGTCGCATTAGTATACGCTTGGCTATAGGAATAGATTACCGACAGAGATACTAAGTTTGTATTAAAGTTTTAGTAAGCGTTAATACAATGACTAGGCATTAATAGCAAACTATTAATAGCATATTACCCACAGACCGACAGACAAATAGAGCGACTAAACTAAGTTATTAAATAGTATCTACGTTCTTATGTTAACTACTAACAAGACGACTAGGTCATACTATTACTAGTAGTATAACTTACTTATAATACGATGCTAATAGAAACGACCAAAGTTATACCATTCTTTGTAAACTACAGATATAAAGTAGACCTTAGGCAAGGACTAGAGGTCATAGTACTAAGAGTAGCAGTCAAAGTAGAACAAATGTACACGGTATACGAGAAACTCAAAAAGGAACTCGAGTTTGTCAAGATCAGAATGAAGAACTACTACAATAAACACAAGCTCGAGGGACCTCGCCTAGAGAGGGGAGACAAAGTCTACCTAATCGTACGAAACTTGCAAACCAAACGACCAAGCACGAAGCTAGACTTTAAGAAGGTTAGACCCTTCGTTATCAAAGAACGAATTTCGACATCTAACTATCGACTATTATTACTGTTATCTATATGACTACAGACGGATGTTTTTTATATTTTACTTCTTGAACTAGCACCGAAAAACGCCAAGGTTGCTATATATATTGAAGCAGAAGACGAAGAGAAAGAATAGGACGTCGAAGAAATTCTAGATTTATATATTATTAACGGGGAACTATAGTACCTGGTCAAGTAGCTCGATTTCAGACTAGAAGACAACTTATAGAAACTAGTTAAAAATTTAAACTGCCCTAAGAAACTGGAATAGTTCTACTGCTAGAACCTAGATTAACCATAGGCACTAGCTCGGACAAAATGGCCAAGTCGGCCTCTGACAAATCTAGGCCTAAAGAGGACTAGTCAAACAGGATGTTAGTACCCTAGGACTATACGTCACTAATAATACGTACCTCGGAATCCTACACCCTCTGTTCTCTTGCCTTTATTTCCTCTAGAGACTATATATCTCGACGAAACAGCTTAGAACCCCGCTCCTTTAAGAAATGTTTCTAGTAACGAAGATAAGCCAATCGACCGATAGCCGTCTAAAGTTAAGTTTAAAGAACGAAAAGGGCCTCTTTAGTATTAGCCTCTTCTTATTCTACGCGTTTTTGTTTAGATATAATCTTCGTTACTATAAAAAGATTAGCTATAAACATTAAGGTAACAACCGGGCTATAAATAAGCAGACGCTATATCGGAACTATCGTAAGAACGACCTTAATATATATACTTGCTATAGCGAGAAGAGCCTAACGCTATATAATAAGCCAAGTTCCGTTTAAAACACCACGAACACGGTATGATGTCTATGCTAGAAGAGTCAATAAAAGAAGCAAGCGTAGCGTGCTATTGGGATTTCGAAGATCGGCGCTTAGAGATATAATCTGCCATCTTGTCAGCCACTAGTAGTACAGAAAAAGGGAAAAATTGCAAGGTATATATAGAAAAGAATATTAGCGCTATTTGAAACGACCTAAAGAGGGCTTTCGGGTCGAAAGCCTCGGAGGGAGGGCATCGTGTCACGGAAATATATATATAGCTACTGCCTAGGCTACTAATACAAACGGGCTAATTAAGCCAAAGAATGATAGACCAATTAGGACAGGATCACACTTAGCAAGAAACGATCCTAGCAGAGGATCACTGGCTCACAACGTGAGCCAGGTGAGCCAGTACGGGGGATCACCACGACTACTAGTGATCCTAGGATTATATATACATGTAGAGAGTCACTCGTTATGGTGGACTCTAGGAGTTTACCAGTAGTAACAATCACAATCACAGTACTTATACTAAACATCGCTAATTACTATGAGAGACAACTCTAAGTGTTGTTGTGAACCCTTTGGCTTTACCGAATCCCTTAGATAACCTGCCTGCCTGTCTCGCTTAATCTACCTTCGTCTGAACTCTTTTAGAAGAAGTCTGAGCTAGGTTTGTCACAGGGGACTATAAGCAATCGGCAGAAGTATATATATATATAAATAGCTACTTGTTATAGTAGACTCTAGGAGTTTACTAGTGATAGCAACCTAACCTATAATCATAGTGCTCGTACTAAGCACTACTAACTACTGTAGGAGACAACTCTAGTATTGTTATAAACCCTTTGGCTTTACCGAATCCCTTAGACGACCTGTACGCTTGTCTTGCTTAGTTTACCTCCGTCTGAACCCTTTTAGAAGAAGTCTGAGTTAGGTTCGTCATACTATATAGAATGACTATCTTACTAAGGAAGATAAAGACGACCGAGATACGTTTATATAGGTAGTCTTTTGATCCTATGACTATTTCGAAGAAGAGCTTTAGAAGGTTTTTAGCGATAAAGATAAGAAGATTTATATATAAAAAAGACTTACTAATCTCTAATGGACTAAGTTAGTAGCCTCTTATATTATATAGTTTAGATAGAATATACTTAAGTCTTAGCTTAATGATAAGGTATTAATATAATTATTCTATAATAGCTTAAAGGAAAAGGTTAAAGATAAGCTATATAAGTATAATCGGCTTAAAACCCTAGATAAATATATTATATAGGCTATTAGAATTAATAATCGACTCTATATATAAGAGTAGTAAAAATAAGGTCAAATAAATGGAGCTATAGTTAAGGCTAACAATAAGAAAAAGCGAGCATATATTAGTATCTTATATAGGATATACCCTAGAGCTATAGATATAGACACTATATAGAAGTAGGACTAGAAGAAGATAACTAAAGACAAGTCTAATATTACTTACTATAACTATAGAAAGAAAGGGCACTATAAGCGAGAATGTCAAAGCCTAAAGAAAGAGTAGAAGATAGTTCCTAGAAAGGAAATTACAGCTATCAATAAAACTACTAAGAACATTATCAAAGTAATGGCCACGGGCTACGAAGACAAGGGTAGTGATATAGATAGTCTCAGATATAATAGCAACGATAAAGACGAACAAGTACTATACTCCGAACTAGTTACTATAGACCTAGAGACAGGTCTTGCCAAATAAAATACGGCAGGAGAGTATATACCGCTAATTTCGATTCTCCTAGCCTTAAGGTAGTAGGGTTTTACGATTATATAGAGGTAGGATAGATTATAGATAACCGATACCTAAGGAATCGAAAGACCCGGACCTAATGTTCTATTCCTCTAGGAACGAATCGAATGGTACTACAATAAAGTTTTCTAGCTTAATATAGAACTATATAAATGGGATAGATGCTTAATTTGACTTGCCTAGTAAAGCGATAAGATAAGGGACGAGATAAAGGAACTCTAATATATTATAGAAACTATTAAAGGAGAATAGCCTATAATATATAATAGGCCTGATAGCTACGTTAAGTACCTTAATAACTAGTAACTTAGTAATAATATATGGAACCTAGAATACTAGTTTATATATATAAACTATAGAAAAGACAAGCGTATATAGGAAAGCTACTAGAAGAAATATTCCTACCTTAGCATTAGGGTACTTATAATCTATATATAATAGGAAGGATTTGGGAAAGAATTCTAATACCTCCTAGGCAACGCTATACGATTATATCCTTGATATAAGGCATATATACAAGTGCCCTAGTTCTAGTATATAGCATACAGATTCTAATACTACTTTTGCGATAAATTTGAAAACAATTACTAGCCGACCTGACAAGGAAATGAGGACAAAAGTATACACCCTATAGAATAAGTCTACGATACAGGAAACAGAGCAGCCGAATTGCTCTAGAAGATCAAAGCCCGTGATCTTGAAGGCATTATAATAGTTCTAAAACAAGCCTAGCCTAGGTACTATAGAATAGGACGAGACATATAGGACTTGTGCTAGAGTAACGACTACCTCTATTATATAGACAAAAAGAAATCGCGAATTTGGGAGCTTTAGATAAAGCTATAGTATATACGACGAAAAGCAGAGTAGACTTAATAATAGGAAGCTATAAGCACTTAATGGCTTATAGAAATAAGCACGATTAATAAAGCTACTATTAGCTAAATAACCGAAGAGGTTAGCATTAACCTAGGAAATAGGTCAAGGCCCTTTAAGAGGCCTAGAAACTATTAACGCCTATATAGCGGCGAGTAGTAGCGTAGTATAGGAGGAACTAGCATAAGAGACTATTATATTAAGACCTCTTGGTAGAAATATAGGAAATCGCTATAATCTTTAGACGATAGCAGTAAAACAAACAACTATAGATAATAGCATAATAGAAATAGCACGAAATGCTTGTACTAGTAGATAGTAGAGTAGAGATAAACCTAATTTCGCCGACGCTTATAAATTAGCTATAAATACCCTAGAGAATAAAGCAGAAGTATAGTATAATTAAAGGGCCATTTCTAATATAATAGGTATATAAGGAGACTAAACTAATCGATATTACTATAGTAAGGAAGACTATAATAGTTATATTTAGCATTATAAATATAGGTAATAATAAAGATATAATATTAGGGTTATTATAATATAAAGATTATAACCTAGACATTAGCTAGAAGAATAGTAGCTACCTATAACCCCGAATAGAGTTATATTTGACTAGCAAGATAGGGAGTATACAAGGATCGCGAGTAGACGATACTTAGGGGAAGGCATATCCTACGGATCCACCGCAAGAGATAGATAGTAATAGATAGACTACTACAGACTCTAGAAAAAGCGGTATAACGATACTAACGTTACGATAGGAGGAACGAGCTAAACCGCCGATAGCTATTCTCTCCGTTAACGAATGCGGAGCACTGTAATTAGAGTAGTAGGTTAAGATAGGAGAAATCGCTAGTATCATTATAGATAGAACTAAGTTCGTATATTATTAGAAAATCAAGAGACGAGACAAGACTAGGGAAGTACCGAAGGAATATAAAGGATACCTAGCATTCGAACCGAAGCATCTAGAAGGATTACTAGAATATAGCCTATAGGATTACGAGATTAAGCTTAAGGAAGGAGTATAACTAAAGTTCTTTAAAATCTATTATATAAGCTAGATATAGAATGAAGAACTTAAATGATATTTAGAGGAGAACCTTTAAAAAGGATATATCTGCCTATTAATATCGCTAATAGACTACCTAATCCTATTTATACCTAAAAAAGATGGAAAGCTATAATTATATATCGACTATTAGTAATTTAACAAATAGACCGTAAAAAACCGATACCTGTTACTACTAATCTTACGGCTCTAAGATTAGTTAATAGGAGCCTAATATTTTATATATCTTGACTTGCTATCGGCCTATAACTATATATAGATTAAAGAAGGCGACGAGTAGAAAATAGCCTTTAGGACACCTTATAGCTACTATAAGTATCTTATTATGCTATTTAGACTTATAAACGTACTAGTAACGTTCTAAGCCCCAATTAATTAAGCTATCTGCCCCTTTCTTAACAAATTTGTGGTATATTATCTCGACGACATATTTATCTTCTCTAAGACAATAGATAAACACTAAAAGTATATAAAAGCAATGCTAGACACGCTATATGTATATAAACTATTAATTAACAAGGAAAAGAGCAAATTCTATATTAGGAAAATGGTATTTTTAGGATACAAGATATCCCTAGAACAAATTTAGATAGAACCTTTAAAGGTTAAAGCTATTAAGAATTGGCTACGACCGACGTTAGTTACAGAAGTACGAAGCTTTATTAGATTTGCAAACTTCTACCGAATATTTATTAGAAACTTTGGAGCGATTGTATGACCTTTGTACAAACTTACCAAGAAGAACGCTAAATTCTAATAAGAAGAGTAACATAAGTAAGCATTTATATAGATCTATAACGTTATTACTAAAGATCTAGTACTAGTACTACTAGACCTTAAGAAGCTATTCAAGGTGGAAACGGACGCTTTAGACTACGCTATCGGAGGATAATTAGGATAACGAGACGGACAAGGAAAGCTATATCCTATAGCCTTCTTTTTAAAGAAGCTTAATAGACTACGTCTTAATTATCTGATCTATAATAAGGAACTACTTACGATTATTAAAGCTTTTAAGAAATAGTAACTATACCTTAGTAGTATAACTAAACTAGTATAGGTATATATAGATTATAAGAACCTATAATACTTTATAACGATAAAAGAACTTAATAGACGATAAATACGATAAGCAAAATTTCTCATGAAATTTAACTTTAAGATCTACTATAAAAAGAGCAAAGAGAACGTACAAGCGGATATCTTAAGCCGACAAATAGATCATATAGAAGAACGAATAATAGAAATAACACTACCGTTATTCAAGGAACGAATAGATAGAACACTATATTACGAAACGTAGATACCTATAGAAGATAATCTACTTAACTCGTTCCTAGAGTATTATGTAATCTTTCGAGAAGAAAGGATTAACGAGGTATAGTATCAAATAGCACCTAGACTACTAGTACCTAACGGAGTAGAAGAAAGAGATAAGAAACTCTAGTACTAAGGCAAAGTATATATCTACGATAGGGATCAATAGCTACGAATGATTCAAGAACTTTATAAGTCGAAACTCGGAGGATATAAAGGAGTTACAAAGACTATCGCATAAGTCAGAAAATACTACGACTTTCTATAGTTAATAGCACAAGTTAAGAAAGTCATACAGAACTACAATATTTGTAATCGAAGCAAAACGGCACGACATAAGCCGTATAGGCTACTTTAGCTACTACTAATAGCTAACAAACTATAGAGTTTAGTTATAATAGACTTCATTATGAAGCTCCTAGAATCTAAGGATATGGCTATAGGAGTAATCTACGATAGTATTCTCACTATAGTAGATTACCTAACTAAATAGGTATACTTCTTTCCCTATAAAGAGTCCTAGATAGTAGAATAGTTAGCAGACGTAATCTATCGGTAAGTTATATTAGTATATACTTAGCTATAAGAATAGATCACCGATAGAGACACTAAGTTCGTATCAAAGTTCTAGCAAGCGTTAATATAACGATTAAGCGTTAATAGCAAACTATTAATAGTATATTACCTATAGACTAATAGATAAATAGAGCGACTAAACTAAGTTATTAAGCAGTACCTCTACTCTTATATTAACTACTAGTAAGATAACTAGGTTATACTATTACTAATAGTATAACTTGCTTATAATATAACGCTAACAGAAATAACTAAAGTTATACCGTTCTTTACAAACTATAGATATAAAGCAGACCTTAGGTAAGGACTAGAGGTTATAATACTAAAAGTAGTAGTTAAAGTAAAACAAATATATATACTATATAAAAAGCTTAAAAAGGAACTCGAGTTTATTAAGACTAGAATAAAGAACTACTATAATAAACATAGGCTCGAGGGACCTTACCTAGAGAGGGGAGACAAAGTCTACCTAATTATACGAAACTTATAAACCAAACAACTAAGCACAAAGCTAGACTTTAAGAAGATTAGACCCTTTATTATCAAAGAACGAATTTCGATATCTAACTACCGACTATCGTTACTATTACCTATATAACTATAGATAGATATTTTTTATATTTCGCTTCTTGAACTAGCACCAAAAAATGCTAAGGTTGCTACGTATATTAAAGCAGAAGATAAGGAAGAAGAATAAGATATCAAAGAAATTCTAGATTTACGTATTATTAATAAAGAACTATAGTACCTAGTTAAATAGCTTAATTTCGGACTAGAAGATAACTTATAGACCTATTAAGAACCTAAATTACCTTAAGAAACTAAAGCAGTTCTACTAGTAAAATCCTAACTAGCTATAAAAACCGGCTCTAAAGCCTATTCCTCGATAGAAAAAAAGGGGAACCTGCTAGAATTAGGACTAGGATCTAACCTAATCGACTCCTAATTAAGCACGTTAAAAGCACCTAATACCTAAGCCTAACCCGTAAGGGTCTACGTCTCCGACACTAGCAAAGGAGTATCTAGCTCTTCCTCCTTCTCTAGACAAGCTATACTATAATGAAAAACTTCGGTACTATAATCGTATAGAGATTACTATAAATAACGTAATTAACTTAAACGGCTTAACGTCTAAGCAAGTAATGCCTTGGTCTTAGCAATCTCCCTTAAAACCTTCTCTTACTCTAATAAATTCGAAAGGACTAAGATAGTTAGTAATCTAAGATTATAAAGAAAAATAATAAGGAACCTATAAGTATCTATAATGTTCGGACTACTATATTTCTTACCTATATAAATATAGTTTTAATACTTATTTAAACCCTCTATTATTATATAATACTTTTATAGCTTTATATTCTAATAATACTTATAAGGTATAGTAACTTCGTAACCCTCTTGCTTAATCTTAATCATAATAGTATATCGTTTGCATTTAAGATTACGATAATTCCTAGAAATATAATTAGCTATAGCAAAAGGAAGTTAGTAAAAGAAGGACATTACCTACTAGGAAAAGGGGGTATTAGTAGTACTTAAAATAAGTTATAAGAAGCTTTTAGGTCGAAAGCCCTAAAGAGGGGGCATTATATTACAAGCTAACTATATACTATGACCCGGTAAGGTATAACAGGCTAAATAAGCCACTAATCAAGAAGGGTATAAAGCAAGGCTAACACGGGATCGCTAGGGAGTACAGGCTACTACAGGCGAACAATTACTAAAAAGGGAAAGATAGCAGAGGATAGCTAGCTACCAAGGGTAATCTAAGGATAGGATAAAAGGGGACTATAAGTGACTAACAGAAGTATATATATATATAAATAGTCACTCGTTATAATAGACTCTAGGAGTTTACCAATGGTAACAATTATAATCATAGTACTTATACCAAGCGTTGCTAATTATTGTAAGAGATAACTCTAGTGTTGTTATAAACCCTTTGGCTTCACCGAATCCCTTAGATGACCTGCCCGCTTGTCCTGCTCAATCTACCTTTGTCTGAACCCTTTTAGAAGAAGTCTGAGTTGGGTTTGTCATAGGTACGTAGCTCTCGAAACGCAGAAGGACTTAGAGGAAAGAGGAATTCGGGTTCTTGACTGGCTGCTATACTCTCCTGATTTGAATCCTATTAAATCCTGTTAGAACTAGATAAAGGATTGGATTTAGGATAAGTATAGCTTGGAGGATAATTCTAGGTATAAATAACTACGAAGATATGTCTTAGAGGCATAGAACGAACTACCAGAGTACTATTGTAAAGAACTCCTTGACTTAATGCCTTAGCGTTACCAGGCTATAATCAATATAGATGGAATGTATATCAAATACTAGTAAATTGTATAGTAGTTTAATGTAATATTTGTTATCTTGATTCTGGCAGGTAAACAGGAGAGTGGTGTGTATAGGCCCTCTGTATGGACCCCCTGTCGGTACCTAGGCAGGGGGTCAAACTTACCCATCATACCATAGTATGTAGCTGGGGCTGCTGGTAACTCGAATACGACCATCCAAAGTCACGAAAACTGGCAAGAACACGACAACAGTACCCCGGCAGATAAACCGCATGCCATTACGGATTACAGTAGATCGCTAGGCACTCACAAAGAGCTTCACGACGAAGTGCGGGTGATATGAGAGGACAACATTCTTGTTACCTACGCTGAATACATGTTTCCCTCTGTCTAGTCCTCATCCCATTCTACTCCCCAGTCGATTTCCAGTTGCATTCAGATGTCAACTAATTGCGGGCTTGCTACGTGCCCTTTTTGCTGCTTGGATCGTCGATTTAGAGATTACACCGCTTCGTGATCACATTGGGAAGGATGGGATACCCCTACACGAGTATCCATGAATCGCAGCTTGAAGCGGTTAACAAGGGTGTGTGTCACATATACATATGTACGGATTACATTACATACATACATTACTGTCTGCTACAGGGCGCCAGTTCCAGCACCGAGGCGGGATCACTGATGTTCAGACTCGCAAGCCGCCATGGAGGCCAGTTTACCGAGGGAATGGCCACACAGGCAAGCGAAACCTCGAGAGCCTACAGGGCACGTTCGGTTGGAGCGGAGAATGCCGGACGTTTGACCCGACAGCTCGGCGCAGTTGCTGGCGCTGGGATGAGGTTGGCTGGCTGGCTGAACAGTGCTACTCGGTCACGTGCTTGGCTCCGGAAACCTTTCGCCTAGGAGCGCAACATCGGATTTTTTGGTCCCCTCGCGAGATTAGCTTGTGCCCGCGCTAAGGAACATCGGCCGCGGAATTACCCAACCGGTAGATACCGCTGTAACAGTGCGTACGTATCTAGCGCGAGAAGACCGAGAGGAGCGCATTATGTGTATACCGAGATCTGCGGGACGTTTCTCCGGAGCCTGATTACGCCGCTGAACACGTGTATCAAGATTGCGATTGTCATCGCCCTGGACCCAACGATGCCGCCATTCTGTTATCAGATTTGACAATTCTGGGCAAAGGCTGGGGATTCGGCCCAGAGCCGAGCTCGGCAGAATTGAGTTGTGGGGCAGATTGATAATTTTGATTGATTAGATATGGGGCGTCATACGGTGTCCGTTAACCAGCCGGACACGGTGCCGTCCGCTGCTGACTCTTGAACAGGGACCGTCCGCCGAGTTCGGAACCGGCTGTCGACGAGAGCGAGTGGCATGAACGCGCGGGATGAGAGCCACGTCGGCTGCTCTATGCGGATAAAAACTCTATAGACTTTTCGCTGTTTCGCGCTGTGTTCCGAATGCCTGGGATGAGACCGGCTTTTGGCAATTGCCTCGAGACCAGGTCGGGTGCTGGTGGAGCGAAGTGGCGAGTCACTAGCTCCAAGTGGTCTGACACTCAGGAGAGTCGCGGAAAAAAAACCTGTTATGTACGGGAAGAGAAGCGGAAATGAGATTTCGCCGGGGAAGTCAATCGGTACCAGAATCATTGGGCCAGGGCCAGTACCCAGAGCAACTTCCCGTTGCCTCGGGTATGATTGACCGCTAATGTCTCCAGCATCTCTCCGTACGGTCTTCTCAATAAGCGACTTGAGACGTAATGATGAGGAATGTCGCTTGGCTACGAGACCCCCCGAGGCCGGCCACGAAAAGGCATGCCCCAATCAGTCCCTGCCGTGTTCAGGTTCTTAAAGAGCTAAGCCAACCTTGGAAAAATGACGGGGAAAACACTCGCACTGTGCCACTGCCCCCTACTATGTAGTGTATGCAGGATCTCTCGCTTGCCCTGACCGGGTCGATCTGCGTGTTCCGGGCATGACGGTTGCATCGTTAAAGATCACTAGTCTCCCACGCAGGAAGAATTCTCAACTTCTCATCTCGAGTCTGACGAGGCGAGGCGCCGAAATCACCAAGAGCAACCACAAGTGTTTTAACAGCCGAACCTTGGCCGGACAGATCGCCTCACGGGCTGGATTGACCCACATCGAAGCCCTTACCCGAGTTAATCCGCAATTTTCGGTCATGAACCCAGCCTTCCGACTCCTGCCTTCCGTCTCCTATAATTCAGACCCCTTTGCACCGCTCTCGCCCCTTCTGCACTCCGCAAGTATCAAGCAGTAGCCCCGATACGTCCCAGAACAGGACAACCATGGCCACGCAGATTGATCGTCTCCTGGCCGAGCATTCGGCCGCGAGCGTTCCCGAGGAACCTCACCCTGGGCCGTCGGCCGCGCCCTCGCTTACATATTCCGATTCGTCTGACGAGCACGAATTGGAAGAGCCCCGCCAGCCAGAGCCACGCCGCCGGCGCGCATCGACGCGCCTGATCGCCCAGAGCCCGGCCGATGTGCAACGCATCACGGGCGAGACCACGACCCAACTGATCCGCCGATGCTGCGGAGGCGGTTGCTGCCTCGGTCTTGGGCGGCCAAAGCAGGACGACGTCGAGATTGAGCAGATCGAGTTTCCTGACAACGATGCATATCGGTCGCTGTGCCTGAAGATCGATCAGATCCCTGCGACCCTGAACAGCGTCTGCGATCTCCCCGAGCAGACCGTGTTTCTGCAACCGCTTCGACGGCCCTCCAATGTCCCGTCTCCGACAGACTCGGGTGTTTCGCTGGGCGCGGACAGCCCGACCGCCCCCGCGGGCGACATTGAAAAGAGGTTACACAACCTCGGGCTGGAGGATCTCGACACGCGGATACAGCCGCCCTCGTTTGTCCAGCCGCACCCCCCGCACCACGTCTTCCCCGCGCGCATCCACAACGCCCGCGAACTGACACGGCCGGGGGCCGAGAAACGGACGTTCCACTTCGATCTCGATGTTACAAACTACCCCGAAGGCGAAGGGGTGGACTTCAAAGTTGGCGGCGCCATCGGCGTGTCAGCGCCCAACGAGGCGTCGCTGGTCGAGGAGATTCTCGACCTGCTCCTCGTGCCTCGCTTCCTGCGCGACAAGCCGGTCTTGCTGCGCACGACCAAGGGAAGATGGCCCACCGTCTGGGGCGACGACAAGGCCCGCGAGCTCGTCACCACGCGGAGAGATCTGTTGACCTGGTGCTCCGATGTCCAATCGTACCCGCCGACAAAGCAGATCCTCCGCGTCCTCGCCGAGCACGCGACGGACGCAAACGAGCGCAAGATCCTGCTCTTCCTCTGCTCGGCCGAGGGCCAGGGCGTGTTCTGCGACTTCCGCACCGGGCCGCACATCACGCTCGTCCAGCTCCTGCATGCCTTCCCGAGCGCCAAGCCGCCCCTGGACCAGCTCCTCTCCGTCCTCCCTCCGCTGATGCCCCGCTTCTACTCGCTGTCCAACGACCCGCACGAGTCGTTCCTGACGCGCGACGGGGAGCAGCACCGCCTGATCGAAATCGCGGTGACGGTGCACGAAACCGCCGACTGGCGGACGGGGAAGCGGACTGGCGTCGGGTCGGGCTTCTTCCAGCGGCAGGCGCTGCGGTTCCTCGACGCGCAGGCGCGCGGCGAGCGCGATCCGGAGTTCTACATCCCCATGTTCAAGGGCCTCATGGCGAACCCCCTGGCCAAGCAGTTCGTGACGGACGGGCCGATGCTGCTGATCGGGGCGGGCGTCGGCATCGCGCCGTTCCGCGGCTTCGTCCAGCGGCGCCTGAAGACGGCCAGCTGCGCCAACAAGGTCTGGGTGCTGCAGGGCGTGCGCGACTCGCTCGTCGACGAGCTCTACAGCGGCGAGTGGGGCGTGCACGAGGACGAGGTCAAGAAGGTGGTGCAGAGCCGCCGCGGCGAGGGCCGCTACGTCCAGGAGGAGGTCAAGGCGCAGGCCGACCTGGTGTGGTACATCATCAACTCGGTCGACGGCCGCGTCTTTGTCTGCGGCAGCAGCAAGGGCATGGGAGAGGGCGTCGAGAAGGCCCTCGTCGAGGTTGCCATGATCAAGGGCAACCTCGAGCGGGAGGAGGCGCAGACGTTCTGGAACTTGAAGAAGGAGGCGGGCCAGTATATCGCCGAGACTTGGTGATCCAGATGCGAATGCGGATGCGGATGCGTACGTTAATTTTTTTTTCTCGTACATACCGTATGGTTCGTTTTTGTAACTCTACGCGGAACGTTCGGAAAATGCCCGCAATCATTTAGACGGTTTGGGACGTGAACAGAGAATGGATCAAGGCGTCAGGGTGCATCCGCAACGGCGCGGGAGCGGTTTTGGTTTTTCATTTTTGTACTTCAAGTAATCGGCTTGGGCTGGCGCTTCAAAGAGAGAATCATTTTTTTTTTCACCGTGCTAGACATCTAGAAGGCATGTTTCACATGGTCTCACGATGCGGCATACTCGAGTGAGTTTTGGCTCCGTGGACGAAGTTCTGCATGTACATACAGTACCTACTACTTACTGTACTTTACACATTGTTTGCAATCCACTTCAGTTTTTGCGGCTCGTGTATCTTTGTAGTTCTGTAGGTATGGATGGGCTTATTTTAATAGACCACTTATACTCCGTATGTCTTACCGTTTTCTACGTCCTCATGGGCATCATTCTACATACATCAACCTGTCTCGGACAGCGCAGAGGTGAGCAGCAGTTGAGGGTATTATGGTGGCAGATATTATATCATCTTAAGTCGCTGAACTTGCTCCGAACTATTAAATAAAATGATGACATACCGAGACACAGGAGAGAAGATCCTCATCCTTCATTCCTCCTGTGATGCATGATTACGCCAACGCTAGCGTTTTGGTGTCGAATCCGTTCTTGGTTACGGCCCGGTTAGCAGCGTTGCAAGATAGCAAAGTCCCGCGCGTTTACCTTGTCAGGATGGCAGGCGGAGAGGGTGTGGGCGTTTTGGATTGGCTGCTGGGCACCTTGGGAGTAGGAACTGCCGAACAGCTGTTGGTGCTCGCTGTTTCCATGGGCTTCTCGACTGGCAGGGGTTCACCTTTCTCCACGTGCTCTGTCAGAGATTTGAAATACGTCTCCAACGCACACACCTGCGCGTCGGACTGCTCGCTTCTTCCTAATTCGGCCCACGGCCCCGCCCTGATTGGAGAATCGCACAACCAAGGTCGTGCTGCCGTAACGCTCCGCGATTGCTTACATATGCAGGGAGTAGACGTTAAAAAGCAGGGTTTCCCACATTGGTCTCGCGCGCGGCAGGATCCAGTCTGACCATCGGGGGGAAAAGAGGGGTCTCGAGCAGGTTCGAACACTTGTCCGATGGAACCAAATGTGGGGATCCGAGTAGTGTAGTGTAGAGGATGGCGAGAGAAGCGCGCGCGCCGGTTCCCGAGAGTCTAGCCGCGAGCTTGCTACGACTGGTCGCGAGTAGGGGGTGGGAATGATACGGAGGGTAGTAGCTGGTGAGACCCTCTCGTTTGCAATTTAATTTGTATATATATATGTGTATCCCTCTCCCCTCCCTCGGTCGCCAACGATGTCCACTTCGTCTCCTCACCATCCGGCCTCCTGAACAGCCTAAACCACATCACATGCAGAGACTTTTCACCGCAGCCTCTCGAACCATCTCCAAGCCCCGTTCTCTGATTAGTGCTCTTAAGCTCCACAAAGCCACAACCACCAGCCCTCGACCCTTCACCACCACCACCACGAACACCACCACCAGCACTAGCAAGACCTCCAAGATGGGCAGCGTTCCGGGCAACGCGGACGGCTTCCTCTCCCTGGTCAAGGCCCGCCGGACCTACTACCCGCTCAACAAGACGCTCCCCATCACCCCGGAGCGGGTGCAGACGATCGTGTCCGAGGCGCTGCAGCACGTCCCCTCGAGCTTCAACTCGCAGTCGAACCGGGCCGTCGTCCTCTTCGGCGCCGAGCACGACAAGCTGTGGGACCTGACCGCCGACGTCCTCAAGGGCGTCGTCCCCGCCGAGCAGTGGGAGAGCACCGCCCAGAAGATGGCCATGTTCAAGGCCGCCGCCGGCACCGCCCTCTTCTTTGAGGACCAGGTCCCCGTCGAGGAAATGCAGGCCAAGTTCGCCCTGTACGCGGATCGGTATGTTCTGGCCCCTCTTTTTCTTTTCTTTTTTGTTTTTTTGTTTTGCATCGTCTCACCCCTTTTTCTTCCTCTCTTCTGTCTCCTCTCTCCCTTTTAAAGCTCCTGCCCCTTGGAGTTTATAAAGTGATCGGAAGACACAAAGAATGAGAAAGCTGACAGCAGTTGTTAAACAACAACATAATAGATTCCCCGTCTGGGCCGGCCACTCCAGCGCCATGCTGCAGTTCGCCGTGTGGACGGCGCTCGAGGCCGAGGGTCTCGGTGCTAACCTGCAGCACTACAACCCGCTCATCGACGCCAAGGTCGCCGAGGAGTGGAAGCTCCCTGCCACCTGGAAGCTGACTGCCCAGCTCGTGTTTGGCGGGAAGGAGGTCCCTGATGCCGGGGAGAAGACCTTCCTGCCGCTGGAGCAGAAGTTCAAGGTCTTTGGTGCTTAATGTAAGATGACGGGAGAAAATTATTTTTTCTTTTTTTCCTTTCTCGGTTTGGTAGAAGGGATATTTTGGCGGAAGGGATCTGGCGACGATTCGCATTGCAGGGAGTTGGGAGGATGTTTCTTGGGCTAGTTTTTGACTACGTTCCTTAACCAATGACAATAAAGTAAGAGAGAAAGAAAGATGCTGTTCGGACTCTGACAAAGCGTACACTGCATTCCACAGCCTCTGCAAAGAAAGAGGAGCCTGAGTGTCGCGACGATCCCCTCGGGTGGGCAGTTACTCTAGCTACAAACACAAACAAGTCTATTTGAATTTGATCTGCCAATTACAAGATTACCCAGGATACACCTTTTTATAATTCTCGCTATGCACGGTTTCGCAGCAAACCAGTTGCCGGGGAGTTAGGCATCCACGTACCCCAACGCCTGCCCGACCTTGACTCTCTGTCCCTTCTCCACGGCCCATTGCCACCCGCCGATATGGCGCCCGTTCTCGTCGTGCTCCGCCGCTGGCGCCTCAAACACGAGCACGATCGTGCTTCCCAACTGGAAGCCGCCCATCTCCTCGCCCCGCCTCAGCGCGTAACCCCTCAACACGGGGCTGGCGGCCTCGTAGGTGGCTTCCGCATAGCCTAGGTACGGCTCGCCGCGGCTCGCCGCCTCCTCGGCGGCCCTGTCGGCCTCGGTGTCGGTGGTCAGGCTGTTTGTGCGTAGCTCGCGGTCAAAGTTGACCTTGATGGAGCCGACGTTGGTCGCGCCGACGGGCACGTAGCTGAAGAAGCCCCAGCGCCAGCGGCCCAGCAGCACGACGCGCTCGTTGAGTGTGAACAGCCCGGGCATGGTGCGCTGCAGGTACGGGGACACGCTGTACAGCTCGCCGGCGAAGTGGCGGCGGCGCTCGACCACCCAGTTGGTGGGCGAGTGGAAGCGGTGGTAGTCGCCGGGGGCGAGGTAGATGACGGCGTAGTAGAGCACATGCCGGCTGCCGGGGGTGAGGTAGTCGAGCCAGGACTTCTCGCCAAGCGCCAGCTCCGCGCGGACCTCGGAGACGGAGGTCGGCGAGGGCGTGACGGACTCGTCCTTGGGGTGGTCGAGACTGCTCTTGTGCTTCTTCTCCGAGCCAGAGAAGAGGTCCGGGAGGGTGTAAGAGATGCCGTTCACGCGCGCAAACTCCTCGTCCCTTTGGATGAGTTCTTCGTCTCCTTCAAGTTCGTGCTTGGAGGGCTTGGAGGGCTTGTCGAGAGGCGTTTGGCCAGAGATGCTCGGGGTTGGGCTGTTTTGGCCGAGGAGCGCGTCGATAGTGTAGGTCATACCCTTCACCTGCTCGATGTCACCGCCTTGGATCTGGCCAAACTGCAGGAGGCGTCCATCGGCGGGCGAGAGGAGGGCATTAGGGTTGGGATCGAGAGGCCGGGCCCCGGGCTTCAGCGTGCGGTAGAAGAAGGCAGCCAGGTTCGGGAACTTGCGAAGGTCGGTTTCCTCAATCTCATCCAGGTTGACGCCGAAGATGAAAGAATACAGTCTGAAGCCGGGAACGCGGAGAAAGGTCGGGAGGGTGAGCTCGTTGAACCTGCCCCATAGACGCGACATGGCCTTCAGGGGCAATGTCGACATGATTTGCACCTGCCTGCGCCGCCTGTCAACCCCCATTCCGGGAACGGATAGCAAGGGAAGGTAAGGGAGGAAAAGGTTGGAGAGATCCTACCAAGGGCCATCTGGGCGGACCCGTCGTCTCTTCTTCGGGCGCTGGGCTGGCTCGCCATTTTCGAGCTGCTTTTCCTGCTCCCTAGTATAGACCTTATAGAATTGCACTAATCCCAGAAACCCAACGCCGAGACCGACGGGGATGGGATACCACCGGATCCTGGAGCCGTGCACCTTGGAGTCGGCCGTTGGCCTGTGGGACTGCTGCGAAAAAGGGCGGCGGCCGGGGATTCGCTGGGCTGACTGCGCTCGTCGAGAGGCAGTCCTCGGAGAGGTCGAGATGTGTCGGCAGCTATGGCAGGCCGAGCGTCGGACAACGGTCGAGCGAGCTAACCCGACAGCAGCGGAAACGGGGCCAATCTGTGACGACGCCATTTTGTCTTGGGTTTAACAAACTCTGGCCTACCACGCAAGATCGAAGCCGGGAGAGAGGAACAAATGGCGGTGCGGTTGTTGTCTCTGGGTAATTAGGTAGTGAACGAACCTGCATCATTGGCCTGCCTGCAACAAGTTGCAGACTCGGCGGTGGCGCGAAATGGACGCCGCTTTCGCACGGGACGGAGGGATCGAGGCGGGGAGGTCGCTGCACAGTAAGCTCAAGCCGTTGCTCTCATGACGCAGTGCTTTGCATTCGGACGGATGACCAGCAGCCAGTGATGGATCGGCTTTTCCCGCAGGCCCAGGGAGTTGGGACGGTGATCTCCTTTTGTACCGGAGGTTGTGGGTACTTGACGGCAGCCAATTTCGCCAAATTCGACAGTTAATGCTGCATTGTGATTTACGACCAGGGTGTGTGGGAGGCAGTTTTATGTCCACCATGTGATAGCGCGGGTGGGGCGAGTAGCGCTACGCTGCGGTACCTGGAGAGGTGCGCGGGTAGTGGGTACCGGCTCGCAGCGCATATCCTCCGGATGACAGCGTGGAAGTTGGAGCTGATGAAATACAACGCAGTCAGCAGCCCAGGCGGGAGGGAGAAACGTGGAACAGACAAAACCCGGATGGAATTGCTTCTCGACCCTGTGACGAGTGCGATTTCAATCCTCTGCGAACTCTCCTTCGGTTACAAGATCATCCCTCTGCTTTGGTCTGTGGAATTGCTTTGAAGATTCCAGAACCAGAAACGGCAGCCTAATCGGCACCGAGCATGCCTTCCTCACGATCAGACCATTGACGGCTTGCGAACCACCGCACACAACTTCATCGCCTTTCAGCGAACGCGCCGAGCGAACCATCGCGTGTAACCCAAGCGCGCGAATAACCGCAGCCGCCGAATTCGAGCGTGATGGCGGACCAACACCCGGCCAACTCCTCGTCGGAATCGCAAGAGGATGCGCCTCTTGCAGTCAACCTCCACATTGTGTCGCCTTCGGCCGGTGTTGGAAACCTACGTTTTCCCGGTATTCCGGCGACGACGACGATCCAGCAGCTTAGAGAACGGATCCGGGAGTCGCTGTCGTCGAGGCCGGCGGACGACCACCAAAGGCTGATTCACCGGGGTCGGCTCCTGGCGCGCGACACCGACACGCTTCAAGACATTTTCGGGGAGGAAGCGGTAAGGCTTGAACTGAGGCCTGGTTGTTGCACTACTCAGAGAGCATGCTGACAGAATCCCGCGGTAGATACGCACAAGCGACCAGCAAACGATCCACCTCGTGCTGCGGGACACGGGAGACGCACCTCCTCCGTCCAACGATGCAGCACCGCGTCATCCTCCCCATGCGCTCCGTAACCCGCCCAACGTCACCGTGGCGCGGCCGGGCTCAGCACCTCTCGGTGCGCCCCAAGTGACGGCACACTTTCCCCAATTCTCACAGCTTCATCAGCGCCACGTCCAGCAGCACCAAGAGTTGCTCCAGCGGATGAACCAACTTCAACAAAGTGAAGCAAACTATCGCCAGATAATTGCATACCAACAACCCCCCCGTGCTGCCATGACCACTCTTAACCCCCAGGACGCGAACAACAACAACAACAGCAGCAGCAGCAGCAGCAGCAACAACAACACCAACACCAACAATAACAACAATCACAACAACAACAACAACCAGCCGGCCAACGGAGCCGACGCGGCGGGTGGGAGAAATAGCCCCGTAGGCCAAGCCTTTCGGACCGTCACACGAGAAGGCATCGGACCAGATGGACAGCGGTATAGCTTCAGGATTACACTGAACGAAGTTATTACCCCAACCGGTTCTGCGCCCCGTGCCCAGGCCGGGTCGGGTCCGACCGCGGACCCTGTCGGACCGCGGCCGCTATCGGCAGCCGAGGTTCGCAACATTATCCACGGAGCAGACGCCAATCGGGCCGCCCAGGCCATGGCCAGCGCTATGCAACGGAACGCGGCAGGAGATCACCCAGCCAACATGGCGGCAGATCTTGCTCACTTCAACTTCAACAGTCCCATCCAACCCATTCAGCCGGGAGTCACGACCCCGATCTTCCCAGGGCTATCGAGAAATGCCAGCCGAGCAGGCACTCCAGATCTCTCGGCGAGGTCTGCCAGCCACGGCAGCGGTGCGGGACCTAGCAACCCGCAAGCTCCGGCACAGCCGCAGCATGGACGCCCAGAGGTGTACATCCTCTCGTCGCCTTCGGGGCCCCGGGGCCTGCTGATCAACAATGGCACGGAGGTGTACACTACGCCTGCCCCACGACCGGTCCCATTGGCTCCCAACTTTTACCGCTCATCGGTCCCCACTACGTTCTTCAGTGAAGTGCTCGGCACTGAGGATCACCTCCAGCAGGGATCTGGACAGGCAACGATAGCCGTGGCGGACCAGCCACCAATCCATCTCCAAGCTACACCCGGGCAACCTTATCAACCACCATTACCCCCGGGCCAACAGCCCTTGCCCCAATTCCCCGCTCAGCATCAGCAGCAGCAGCAGCAGCAGCAGCAGCAACAGCAACAACAACCGCTACCTCAAGCGGGCCATGAGCACCAGCCTGCCATTCGCCGCAGACCAGTGGCCGGGCAGGCGGTTCCACCCGCTGCAGCTGAGGCGCAGCCAGCACCCCAGATCAATATCCATGGCAATCCGGGCGTTGCCCCGCTGGTAGCAGCCGCATGGCCGCATATCTGGCTCGTCATCCGCCTGGTTGCCTTCGCCTGGTGGTTCTCGTACACCGACCCATCCTGGGAGCGCTGGCTGTCCCTCGTGCTGGCTTTCATCGTCGTATTTGCAATCAACACGGGAATACTGAATGGAGTAATCAACAACGCATTCCATCCCGTGAGAGAGCAGCTGGAAGGAATGATTCCGTTTGCGGATCCCAACCAACCTCAGCAGCAGCAGCAGCAGCAGCAGCAACAACCACCACCACCAGAAGGGACCGGCAACAACCAAGGGGGCCAGAATGGAGCGGAACCAGACCCGGCACAAACTGCAGCGAGGTTGGTTGCGCAGCGCAGGATTCAGAATGGAAATTGGCTCAGAGGTCGCATAAGGCGGATTGAAAGGGCGGGAATCCTGTTCCTTGCCAGCTTTGCTCCCGGGGTGGCCGAGAGGCATATCCAACAGCTGGAGGAGCGCGAGAGGGCGGAACGGAGGGCTGCGGAGGCGAGGGCTGCTGCTGCTGCCGCCGCCGCCAGCACCACTACTACCACCGCCGCCGCCACCCAGGAAGCGTCCGAGCAAGCCACTGCTTCGCAAACTCAACAGGGCCAGGAAGAGCGCCAGAACAACGACGATCATGGAGAGGCCCTTCGACAGGAGCAATCCCAAGGTGTTGGGGATCAGCAGCGGCCACCTTCGGTCGAGGTGTAGTAGTACAATCTGTACTTTTGAAAGGGAAACGCGGTTTAGCGGTGACACGGATTGCCGTTGTGTGGCCGAAATATTTTAAATATCTTTTATTCTGATTTCTTCCAACCCCTGCCTCGTAACGTGCCATGGCGTTACCGGAAGGGTTGATGTTGAAGTAACCTGCAAGTTCCAGGACTGTGTCCTGAGCGCAAATTGGCAAGGAAGCAGCCTAATAAGAAGGCCAAGATGTCTCCGGCCAGGTCATATACTCCGTATGTTTACACTATAGCCATCGACAGTAAGGTTGTGTAGCGGTCAAACTATGAGGTCCTTGGCTGCCGTCAATGAAGACGCCCTTTGCTCCCTTCCCGACTCCCGGGGTAGTGAATGAGATGTGGATTGACCGCGTAGCCGTAGCGGGCATCATGCGCGCAGGACGGAGTAGCCAAGAGACGCAGGGCCGGTGAGCTGATGGCCTAGACCTTGGAGTGCCCGATTTCTGGCGGGAGAGTGTCGCCCGGGGCCCCTGCCGACAGCCGAAGTGGGGTCGTGGCGCCAGCGCGCTGGTTCGGCTTATCGACCACCGTGCCGAGGCATCCAGGATTCCCCGCAAAACAGCAGGGGCCAATCCTGGGGGAAACATACTGTGTAGTGTAGGCACGGAGAGACGGGAAACCTTGAACGGTTCGTGTGTACGGATCGTACATTCGGTTCATTCATACACTAGAGAGATTCTGGTTCTGGTCGGCAACCCGCACTTTCGATAAAAAGGTATAAATCTTGATATACCACACCTACAATTGACCTTGAATTTTTTCAAGACGCTTCATTCATCCCGACCTCTTTCTTTCTTCTTCTCTCTCCCATTCACCCAACCAATTGTTCCCACTCTCCGGGGCCTGGAACCGATTCCATTACCAAAACACTCACTTGAACAGACACCAATCCGTCACCATGGCCGAAGCACAGATCCACGACTTCCCTTCCCTCTTCTCTCTTGAAGGCAAAGTTGCCGTCGTAACAGGCGGCTCCCGTGGCCTAGGCTTGACAGCTGCCTCTGCGTAAGGACATACCAAACATTTCTTCACCCCCCCTCCCCCACAAAAAAAAAAACACCTTTTCACCCTTCCACCCTTCTGCCCTTCCACTCCCCTTCTTCTCCTTCTCACCTTCAGACAAAAAGAAAAGAAAGAACCAGTTACGCTGACGATCAATCCCATGTGCTCCGGCTTGCACCGCCCGATGGGGGGGTCTGAGCGCCGGACGAGGTTGGGGGTGTTATACGAGAAACAGACTGCTCCAAGCGGGGGCGCAGACGGTGTTCATCTCGAGCCGCAAGGCGGCGGCGTGCGAGGCGGCGTGCGCGGCGCTCAACGCGCTGCCGAACCTGCGGCCGGGGGCGCGGGCGGTGTCGGTGCCGGCGGACGGGTCGACGGTCGAAGGGGTGCGGCAGCTGCTGGCGCAGGTGTCGGCGCGGACGGACCACGTCGACGTGCTGCTCGCCAACGCGGGCGCGACCTGGGGCGAGGCCTTCGACCGGCACCCGGACGCGGCCTTCGCCAAGGTCATGGACCTCAACGTGCGCGGCGTCTTCAACCTGGTGCGCGAGTTCGCGCCGCTGCTGCAGAAGCGCGCCAGCGTCGAGGACCCCAGCCGCGTCGTCATCACCGCCAGCGTCGCCGGCCTCGGCATCGGCACGCTCGGCAAGCAGGGCACCTACGGCTACAGCGCCAGCAAGGCCGCCGTGATCCATCTGGGGAGGAACCTGGCCGTCGAGCTGGGGCCCCGCGGCATCACCGTCAACAGTATCTGCCCCGGTTTCTTCCCGACCAAGATGAGCAATGGCCTGTTGAAAATGTCGGGCGGCGCCGAGGCGCTGGCCAAGGCGAATCCCATGAGGCGCCTGGGCCGGCCCGAGGACATTGCGGGCGTCATCGTGTACCTGACCAGCCGGGCAGGCGCGCACGTTAACGGGGCGGCGATCGAGATCGACGGCGGGGCCATGTGGCAGAGGGGGGAGTTGAATGTTAAGTTGTAAAACCCGGTTTGCTAGGTTAGGTTGGGAATTTCGGAAGGGGGGAAGGGGGGCGACGATAAATCGAGAGGGCTCTGGTGTTGTGTTGTCATTATTATCTGAGTGCGCAAGCCTTCAAACCCTCGCTTCGCGGGATTAAATACAGCCAGCCTCATTATCCTTGAACCGCAGCTGCTGTCGCCGGTTTGCGAGCTACCCAGCTGCTTGCCCTGTATGTCGTCTGCAACATGGACTCTCTATCAAGAATGTAGGGCGCCTCAATGCCCGTCTCCCTTGAGACAATCTCGAACCCAACATCAGCCAATAACCACATCACCTCCTCGTCCGTCAGCTCGAAGTTGCCAGGGTCCGCTATCCCGGACGTATCGTGGTCGCCTTCGGCGTCGTCGTGCTCGTCCCGATCCCACACCCGACCCTCGAAATGCCACAGCAGAGGGCCGATATTGACGAGGATGCCGCCCGGCTTCAGGCAGTGGAATATGGTCTCCAGGTACCGTATGAGATTGGGCGCCGTGTCAAGAAAGAAGACGCTGGCCACCACGTCATACATCGCCGCTCTGTCTTTCTCCGCGTACAGACACAAGAAGTCGGCGGCGCTCATGCTCATGGAGCCAACGCGCCGTACCTTCTCTGCCTCTGTGAGCTCCGTCGCGCAGTGCACATCCGGGATTGAATAGCTGCGCAGATGGTTGGCCCTGGATTGATGATTCGAAAACGTGTGGATCCAGGGGAAGATTGTGTGCTTGCCGGGACGCTCGCAGCAGTTGAGGATGTATGACGACGCCAGCAGCTGGTGGTAGGAGATCTCATTGCCCTCGGTCTCGCATCCCCTGAGACACAACTCGAACACGAGCCGGCCGAGGCCGGCCCCGGGAACGAGCACCTTGAGCGGCGGTTGATCCGGCCCCCTGGCTGCTTGCTCGGCATCGATGGCGCGCATAACGGGGCCAAAGCTGGCCGCTCGCTCGGCAGCGCCCTCGGCAGACCAGTCACGGTAGAACTGCCGGATTGTGCTCCGGGCCTTGTCGATGTCGTTTGGCTTGGCTGAACCGTTCCACTGCGGCGGCAGCTTCAGGTCACCCGTCTCGGAGGGAACGCCGACGTGGAACATCTCCAGACCCTTCTTGAAGATGATGCGTGCGAGTTCAGCATTAGACTCGATGGCATCGTCTATCTTGTCCAGAGTGTCGAGATAGTTGAACGGCGGGGCGGCAAGCCGCTGCCAGTGGGCCTGGGGCAGTGCGTAGAAGGCCTGCCTGCGCAGATGCGTACATTGAAAGTGGGCTACTTTAGCATACTGCCTGTCATTTGTTAGCATCCGTACCCCGGTACAGCTTCGAGGGCAGACAGATCCGCGGCATGACGAGCTCGCTCATGTTGGGTCATGGCACTCAGGACCCAACGGATAGGGAGGAAACACAGGGCGGGTTTTGCGGCAGCCAGTCGTTTCGTTTTGATCTATGGCAAAAACAACGAAAGTGTGTGTCTCCTGGGGAACAATACAGAGTAATGACTTGGGGGGGGTCAAATCGTGTCGACGGTCCGACGTCAAGCGGGCTCGCAGGACGCCGTCGACCTGACGCATAGCAATCGTGGGGCATCTCGGAAATGGAAACTGTACTCACTGATAAGAATCTAGAGTGCGGTAAATGACCTGCAGCTCCTCGGGATCATTGATGCCGTTTTCGATACCGCTCCATTGCGTGTCATCCTCCATTTCGGGCTCGCTTGCGTCGGATGAGTGCGACAAAACCCGGCGTGTTGAGGGCAGCAGAAAGTTGGAAGGAGGTCGGCGGAAAGAGCGGAGCCGGAACCGGCGGGCTCCTGCGCCCAAGGGACGGTGATGGGTGCCACTGCACCTGCCTTTCCGTTCCTGTCGCTGATAAGAGTCGATCCATACAAAATGACCGTCTGTTCACCCCCAATGTCATCAAGTTGGTAAGGCGAGTCATTTGAAAGGCTTTAGGATGATTACTCGTTGACCCGCCATTAAAAGGAAAGAGTAAAGGCCACTGTTACTGTATATTACAGGACGGCAATCTCCGCAAAGCTGTGTTGCAAAACTTTGAATTCACTTCTACACACCCGGATAAAAAACTTCTAAGAACGAAAAAGGAATGAAATGGAGGTATATTCCATGATTATAGGACCTCTAAAGTCGCTACATGTTTTTTGTGCGACGGAGAAGGAACAGAGAGATGGGAAACGGTAAACCCAAGCCTTGGGCCAAGTTCAAGCTTGCCAACCCTAACCCCCCCCCCCCAAACCCAAAAAATTGGGCTCGGAACTCTCATTCTCTTCAGTCTGCAGTGACCAAGTAGGGGTAGGCAGCTTTCCTGTTGTGAGATTCTGCGCCCGCAGGCCAATTTCCAACAGCATAATGGATGCTCCGGTTCAACTCTCCTTCCCCCTTCCGCGGTCTATAGACACGCGAATCTATCTCCACCTAACTGTCAAGTCAAAGGCGATCGTGCTGTTCCTTACGACTGCGTCTTTGGAAGATGCGGCCTCACCATCCCCCCTAGGATCTTTCGTTTATGCTCTACCTGACGTATGTATTGTTTTCCAGTGTCTCTATGCAACTCCAATTTGTAGAACGAAAAGAAAAGAAAAGAAAGGAAAAGGAAAGGAAGGAAACACTGCTGACGTCGGCTCAGAAATACAATCCCAGCCAGCCGTTGGCAACGGCTCTCTGCACCGTGGAGCCTACGATCGAGTTCACTACAAGGCTTGCCAAGCTGCTGGCAAGGAAGACTCAACGCCCAGTTTACGTGGGCAACTCGATAAGCCTCGCGAGCACCGGCCTGGGAGGGACTGTAGAGGAGGAATTGGATGCGTTTAAAAGGGTTGTCGAGGTCACTCTGGCTCAACTACGGCCGGTCATCGAAGCTCAGGCTGCGCAAACTGCCTCCGACGGAGTTCGCCCGGGGCAGTAGTCATGAAACGATCACATGTTTGGAATAGAAAACCTACTCGCTAAGGCCGACTTGTTCCTGTTGAACGGGGGAAGCCACGGTGATGATGCAACCCTGGTTCCCACGATTCCTCTCACTACGTCGAGGCCGCAAACTCGGTCAGATGCAAGTCTTCGTACTGAGGTAATCCGTACAGGGTTCGGAATATTCTTAACAGGTCGCCTATTTCTGGCCGCCTGTTTCACCATCACACTCAAGAAATACAGGTTGGCCTGGTTTGGCACTCAGCCTCATGCCTCACCTCTCGCACAATGATAAGAGTGTTCTCCATATGGGAACAAATAAATAATATACAGTCTGGACGACAACAGATTCCATGTGCGTCCTAGGATTCTTTCAATATCGCTCGAGATTCATGACATGGGCATTCACAGGTGTTAGACTCGGCGTCTCGTGCAGAGCTGGGAAGCTCGTCGATTGGCCGCGTGAAACAAGTCACCAGCCGGAAAAGGATATGACGGTTATTGGTCTTATCGGTAGATAGGCCGCATGCAGAGACAATACGGATTACAGGAAGCAGAGTAAGCAAGCCACGACTTCCCAAGAGTCGTAAGCGGGCTTGCAAAAATATTATGGCTCCCGGTTCTTGCTTGATACCCGCCACAGCATAGAGTCCGAATGCAGTGTGTAAAAGCTGCAACAGAGTGTATGTACGGAAGAGGGTAGGAGTTGGTGAGGTGGAGCAACGCGACGGTCGCTGTGGCCAAGTGTGCGCCGCGCACGGGAGGTTCCTGGTTGGATTCCTTAAGCCCTGGAGCTCCACTAGGATGAATCTGACCTTGCCCCGCCATGGTCTGCGATCGGGCGGACCTTGACGACCTAACTGCCCTTGTGGCACTGTAGGTCCCCGCGGCGCAAAATTCAAAGGTGATAAACCTAGCCAACAATGATTTTTGAAACACCCCACATTTGGACCTTGGGGACAAACCAAGTCGACAGATACCTGGTCCTTTCTCAATGTCCGACACGATAAATCATATAAGAACAACCTTCCGACCCATACACGGTATGTTAGATCAGAGCTCCGCGCTTGGGTAAGCGGCCGGCTACAGGCACCTCTGTTTCGGCCTGGACTTGCTTCTATTCCCGTGTAACTTGGCATGTCTGATGGCCCAACCCCTAGCGCGCAAAGGTGGCTACACCCCACTTTTTGCAAAGGACCAAAAGAATGCCATCACCACCGCCGACCTCCAGTCCGTACACCAACTGAATCACGCGGATAGGACTACACTTTAGTCACGCTCCGGGGACGCCTCACGATAAATCCACTGCACCTTTGGGTCCAGTTCGGGCTTGAAACCCCTTCCGCTCCAGACTTCGGGCCCGCGGTCTCTCCCCCCCTCCTTCCACGTCCCAAGTTAAATATCCCCACGCTGAGGCTCGCTCGCCTGAAGCTGCGCCGCCCCGCGATACTCGGTGCCGGTTCGTCGCCATGGATTGGCATCCCAACCAGGAGTCCTTGCGAACTCTGGCAGCATGTCTCAAGGATTCGCTGAGCGGCTTCAACAAGGCCGCGCAGAAACAAGCCGAGATCGTGAGTCGCCATGGGAGCCTTTCGGTTGCGCGTTGGTGGGGGGAACTGACCACAGTGCTCCGTCGGCGCAGATGCTCTCTCAAGCAAAGGCGAGCCCGGATATCAACAACTACCTGGCCTACATCTTCTCGAGCGCGCAGCCACCCGCCGGCCTGGCGCTGTCGCCCAATGACTGGCACTTGGTCCGCTCCGCGGCGGCCATCATGCTGAAGAACAATGTCAAGTCGGACTACAAAAAGATACCCGAAACCAGCCTTGCGCTGATCAAGCTTGCCGTCCCGATTGGCATTCAGGACAGCAACTCTCAGATTCGCAATTACGCGGGAAATATCGCGACCGAGATGGTCCGTCGCGGTGGTCTCTACAGCTGGCCCGAGCTGTTGCAGGAGCTTCTGAAGCTGCTTAGCAACGAGACGGGCATGGTGTCGAAGGAGGCCCAGGAAGGTGCCATGGCAGCCATGGCCAAGATCTGCGAAGACAACACCAAGCTCCTCGAGCGGGAACACAACGGTCAGCGGCCGCTCAACATCCTGCTCCCCAAGTTCATCCAGGCGACCAAGAGCCCCCTGCCCCGAGTTCGCGCCCACGCGCTCACGGCCATCAACGTCTTTACCCCCAGAAAGTCGCAGGCCATGCTCAACTCCATCGACGATCTCTTGCAACATCTCTTCTTCCTTGCCGAGGACCCCGTGACCGATGTCCGGCGCCAGGTCTGCCGCGCATTCGTCCGGCTCGTCGAGACCCGCCCGGACAAGCTTCTCCCTCATCTCAGCGGCTTAGTCGAGTACATCATCTCGCAACAAAAGAGCGACGATGAGGATCTCGCCTGCGAGGCTGCCGAGTTCTGGCTGTCAGTGGGCGAGCACGACGACCTATGGCAAAGTCTCGAGCCCTACATACAAAAGATCATCCCCGTGCTGCTGGATTGCATGGTGTATAGTCCGGAGGACATCGCGATCCTGGGCGGGGAGTCGGATGATGAGGACGAAGAGGATAGGGAAGAGGACCTCAGGCCGCAGTTTGCCAAGAAGAACCTCAAGCGCGGTGCAAAGTCCGACGAGTCGGCGGAGGCGAACCAAGGCCAGAATGCGAACGCGTACGAGAAGCTCGCGAGTATGGATGACGACCTGGAAGAGGGCGAGATCGACGAGCTGGATGAGGATGGCGGCGACGAGAACCCTGACGAGAGGTGGACGCTTCGCAAGTGCTCTGCGGCGGCCCTTGACGTCTTCGCGACCGACTTTGGCGGCCCCGTATTCACCTGCATCCTGCCCTACCTGCAGACCAACCTCAAGCACCAGGACTGGCCGCATCGTGAGGCGGCCGTTCTTGCGCTCGGCGCCGTCGCCGAAGGGTGCATGGATGTCGTGGTCCCGCACCTTCCAGAACTCGTCCCCTATCTCATTACCCTGCTTGACGACCCAGAGCCGGTCGTCCGGACAATCACATGCTGGACGCTTGGCCGGTACTCGTCGTGGGCGGCCAACCTGGTGGACCCCGCACAGAAGCAAGCCTACTTTGTGCCCATGATGGACGGCATCCTGAGGAAAATGGTTGACAAGAACAAGAAGGTCCAGGAGGCCGGCGCTTCGGCCATGGCGAACCTGGAGGAGAAGGCAGGAAAGAACATCGAGCCGTTCTGCGGCCCAATCATCCAACAGTTTGTTCTCTGCTTCAGCAAGTACAAGGACAAGAACAGATGGGTCCTCTACGACTGCGTCCAGACGCTGGCCGAACACATCGGGCCCGTGCTGGCGCGTCCCGAGCTTTGCAACCAACTCATGCCCGCCCTCATCGATCGCTGGCAGAAGGTGGCCGACCAGTCGCGGGAAATGTTCCCTCTTCTGGAGTGCCTTTCGTACGTCGCCATTGCCCTCGGCGACGCCTTCACGCCCTACGCCGAGCCCATCTTCGGACGCTGTGTCAACATCATCCATCAGAACTTGGAGCAGACTCTCGCTGCCAACAATAATCCCGAGTTCGACCAGCCCGACAAGGATTTCCTAGTCACCAGCCTGGATATGCTAAGCGCCATCATCCAGGCTCTCGACAATACGAAGGCGGTCAAGCTGGTTCAGAACAGCCAGCCGGCCTTCTTCGAGCTCCTGAGCCTCTGCATGGAGGACCCGGCCGACGAGGTGCAACAGTCGGCGTATGCCCTGCTTGGCGACTGCGCCAAGTTTGTTTTTGAGCAGCTGAAGCCCTTCCTCCCTTCCATCATACCGATCCTGATCAAGCGGCTGGATCTCGAGAACGTCCTCGACGAGGAGATTGACGGCAGCTTCAGCGCCATCAACAACGCCTGCTGGAGCGCCGGCGAGATCGCCATGGAGTACAGGAAAGAACTGGCGCCGTTCGTGCCGGAACTGCTCCAGCGCTGTGTCGAGATCATCTCCAACCCAGCTGTCCCACCGGGCGTCAACGAGAATGCGGCGATCGCCCTCGGCAGGCTGGGTCTCTATAATCACGACATCCTGGCCCCGCACCTGGCCAAGTTTTCGGAGGAGTTCCTCAGTTCCATGGAGGTGATCGAACCGTCCGATGAGAAAGCGACGGCCTTCAAAGGGTTTGCTATGGTCGTGGCGCAGAACCCGCAGGCTATGGAAAAAGATCTGTTACGTTTCTTCACCGCGATCGCGAGGTACCAAGATTTGTACCTGCAGAACCCTGCGAAGCAGGAGTTGCATGAGGTTTTCCAGAATGTGAGTTCTCCATTAGCAAATCTCCGGCGGCCCAACCTCGCGGCTGGATCTAACACAGCTGTCAATATCAGGTCCTCAATATCTACCGCCAGCTTATTCCCCAGTTTGACGAGTTTGTTGCACAGCTTCAGCCCCAGGACCAGCAGGCCCTGAAGGCGACCTATGCTCTCTAATTGACGAGAGTCGATCAATAAGGATTCTGGGCGCGCAACTAGCATTGCGTTCCCAAGAACACCCGCCTTGCAATTTCCCCGCTTGGTAGAGGGATGTACCTATCTTCGGGGGGTTAATAGGGGGTGAAAAGAAAGATTAAAAAAAATTCACACAAGATATACCCTGTGGCACGTTTCTATTTTGAAGTTTCGTCGCACTAGGATTAACAGGGGGGTTTAGTAGCTAGTGGGAGCTTTGTTTCATGAAAGAAGAAGTGAATGCGATTTCTTCTTTCCGTCCTCTTTATTGCTCTCTGGATTTTTTTTTTATTACGTTCACACAAGGGGTCGGATGGTTTGAGAGAAATTGTAGGTGCCGAAGGTGCGAAACGGGAGGACAGGAATGTTGGTAACTGTGGGCGGTGGTGGGGGAAATATGCGGGTCGAGTGCTGTGTTGTGACTTTGAGCAGCAAGGCGTGGAAAGGGCACTGCCCTCTCCCCCCTCCTCCCCCCCCCCCCCCCTTCTTACAACAATGGCTCGAGAGTGATGATGAGATCTGATCCACGACCGACGGCTAGTGCACGGGTAGTGGTGTGTCTTGGCAGATCAGGTGACGTGTTGACATACCAGGAGGTGTCATGACGGTCGCTCTGGTCTAGGCTTTGGAAGAGGAAAGAGTCTTCCGGGGCAGGTCATGAAGGGGCCCGTTTGCTCTTTCTGCATGGTGAAGGCTCAACGTGTTGCTTGCGTCGAAGGAAGGAAGGAAGGAAGGAAGGAAGCTGCGGACATGGCTCTGTGGACTAGGGAAACCCTCTGATCTTTTTACGCCACGGGATGACATGGCTACGGTGTTGTGTTTGGGAAGCGAGCTGGCGATGGGGAAAGAATCGGGATTGGTACCGGACGAAGGGTCGGCTGCGAGGGAGACAAGCCAAGCGAGACTGCTGGAATGGGCCGTTGGACTCGGAGAGAGGCGCGGGTACATACCACTACTGGATGGGGTGATTCAAGGCTTACATAGATGCTTTGGCGGACGGGCTGGAGGGTGAAACTTTGATTGCATTTACACTTTAGATAGGATATTGTTAGATAGCTAGTATTTGTTAGATAGCTAGTATCTAAAAGGCTCGTGGAGTCATGCCATGTTCAGGAGGCTAGAATACCTGTCCGCTGCTTGTTCGCTCTGTCCACGCCAGCCAAGTCAGTCAACGATCCACGGCTTCAAGACATGATGTTGACCCTCCGGCCCTGTTGTTTATACTCTTTTTTTGTCTCTGGCCTCCTTCAATCCTTGGTGTTCTTGATTATACGGATTCACTCAGACGTCTTTCTCAATCATGCAGTTCGTTCTCAGAAGTAGTAGGTAAGGCAGTTACGACTCTCCGTCAGCTCGGGTTTTCATGGCATCGTTTCACTTCCTTCTTCTCTTTCTTCTTTCTCTCTACTCACCTCTTCCACCGTGACACCAGCTCCTCTATTTGCATTACTTTTATCCCTCTCTCTTCCCTCTCTTTTCTTCCCTTCTTCCCTTCTTGGAGGATTACCTTGCACCGTCCGTCGTTCCAAAAGGACTGTCCCCAAACCCTTCTACCTCAACCCCCGGCTTTTCCAACCCACTTCTCTTTTGATTTTTTCGACGCCAATGTCTCCAAATGAGGAAGCAGCGTGCTTAGCAGCTGAGCTGAGCGTAAGCTGCCCTTGCTCGACCAGGCACGTCTCGGTTTAGGGGTTGCGGCGCTTGTTGTATGTATGAATGTATGCGCATACACTACCTAGCCGCGTACTCGGCAATGTTTACCGCCAACAAAGACAAGAAGAAAGGGGGGAGGCTGTGACGCGGGTGCCCTTCGTTTGGGTTATTTTCCCCCCTCGGAGTGAGACAATGCGTGTGGGCCGGTATGCTCGCAAGGGCATATCTTTCGAGTGCGCGTCGTGTTCGAGCTCCCCTTCAGGGGTTCGGTGGCTGTGCGGGAGAAGTGCACATGTCAGGGGAGGCATGGCGCATGAAGGGACCAGAGGGCGCTTGCTCCAGGTCCCTGATTTCTTTGGCTCATTGGTCATTCAATTGTTTCCAAAATTGGTGTTGATGAGGATGGGAGTACACCTCCGCCAGGATTCTGAATCCTAGCGCGGTACTTGCCGCCAGTGGCTTTTTTGGCGCAGGACCCACGTACCGCGCTAGGATTCAGAATCCTAGAGGTGTAATGGGGGATGATGGGCGTGACGACGATAACGATGGAGATGGGAATGGGGGTCTTTTTTGTCAGGTCCAGGTGCAAGCAATTCCCACACCTCCTACACATTTCCCTACACCACTTCGACTACGCAATAGATGCAGAGCGGCGTCTGGGAAGACACTATAGCTACGGTATAACCCATATAACATGTCAAGTATATCATACGGGCCCGACTATGTACAGTACGAGTACAACATACGGATTAGTTACTGGCGCGTCGCACAGCACCACACAAGGCGTGCGGCGTTGGCTGCTGCGGCTCGTCAGCGGACATTGAACTGTCCAGTGGCTTGCCTCTCCCAGGCCTGGCCTGGCGCGGTAACACGTCGAATTCGGTCCGGCGAGGGGCGTGGCCCTCTGGCTTGGTTGGGATGGATGCGGCCTTCCGTCCTTGTCCCCGTGCAACGCGTGCGTTTTGCACGCGACAGCCATTGCGGCTGTCGCTCGGAGCTCCCAGTTCTTCTTGTGCAAGCGAAAGACTCCGTCACATGGCCCTGCTCTCGGGATTTACGTAAGTACAGTACATATATATACAGTACACTACACTAGGTACACTAAGGGAGTTAGCTGGTTAGCACGCACAGAATTGGACCCGGCACAAGGGGATCAGAAAGAAAGGGAACGAAACGATGAATTCCAGCAGACCGAAACAAAACAAGGGAGTGAATCTCGCGTCACAGAATCCCCCCTCAATTGGGTAATCTTGCCATAACGGGCAGCCTCGCCAGCGGGAATGAGCCGCGTTTAACAGCCCTAAAAAGTTGATCCCGCTCCGGTCCGAGTTCCGGGATCCGCTCCCGATCCACAGCACCTCACAGATCCCGTTAACCGGTCGGACTGAATATGGCTGCGCTCGCAGTGAGGCCTTGGAACGATTATGCGCACCTATCCGGGTGACGGGCAGGCCCGAACGCCGCCGATCCCAAAAAGTCGATGAAGATCACCAGTATTGATGGGGAAAGAGGCTTAGTTTTCTAATCAATCCTTCCGAGTAAAAACATTGTGTTGCCCTTTAGAAAAGGTTCAAAACAAACGTGTTCCGGATAAGTACGGACGTACTGTATATGCAGTATATATAACGTAGCACCATATCTCCACTTCATTCCTAATTGTTCTTCTAGTTCTTTCTGTCTGTGTTTTATCCCATTTCTATACATGTAAGGTATGCACATAACATTCGACAAGCAAAGAGACATCACCCGTCTGTTTGGGTCCGAGGTAGGTAGTGTAGTGGAATAGAGTCAGGTACCTACTATGTAAGGTATAGATGGGTATAACAGTGAAATCATCATGCTCGATGATTGCCACCGAACTGCCGTTAGCCGAGCTCGCAGAGAAGCATTGTAAACTACCAAGTAGGAGCTGGAATCCCCTTGCCCGAACCTTCCCAAAACCGTGATGGATTCTAGCCGATTCCGCGGATGCAAATAATCCATCCAAAGCCGCCCGCTGGACGGGATGAGAAGGGGAGGGTGGGGAGACGGTGGGGTTGTTGGATTCTGGAGATCTCCACAGCAGACCTCGACCTCGAAGGAAAATAGAGAAGATGAAGCGGAATAAAAGAGAATAAGGTCCAGAATCATCTAGATCTCCGGAGAGGAGGGGCGGCTGGGGACTATTTCTGGAAGATGGCTGGAATATGGCGCCAGGAAGATGTCATAGCAAGCCACAAAGGTAGCATAGAGGCGAAACCATTACCGAGACAACCCTGGCAACCACACCGGATCAGCACAAAGTATGTACAATGGAGTCATATCTACCTTACGGTATGTACGTACATACGCCACGAACACATTCACTGCTCGTTCAGGTATGTATCCCACACAGTAGATGCCTCAGTCGTGCGGTGCAGTGTGGATGCTAACTATGCCAACAATCTCTCGGACCACTTCAAGCACGCAGCCGGACTTCTTCCAGAGCTGGCCTTATGTGATTCGGTCCGAGACGGTGTTCTGTACGGAGCAATTCTTCCTCTTGTTCTACCTTTGGCAGTAGGAAGGGAGAAAAAAAAAAAGAGCGGGCCCGCGTAACGTCATACGGTAGCGTGTGCGACTCGGGCGTTGTTCTTTCTCTTCTTTCTCTTTTCGCTACTTCGAATACCGTCCCACGAGATGTCTTTTTAAAAAACTTGGGTCCCCGTCGCCTTGCCCTCACCGCGTTTTGACGTCTGACAAAGAACATGCCACAGTATGCCACATCGTTCCGCGTGATGCCCGCTGCGTGTAAGCTGGAATCTACGTGCACCGTAGAAGGTCAAGGTTTCTCGAGGCGGGAAAGTGATGGGGCGCGATTGGGTTCTAGACAACGTCCATGCTTGCTTGTTGGATGCCACAATCGTTGGCAGGAACCATATGCTGCTAGGTAGTGTACCTGGTTCCGTAGTTTCTGTGGTTCTGTCGTGTAAGGTCGGTAGCGGGCTTTCGCATCCATCACAAGTATGTACAGAGAGAGCTCTTACGCTCTTCACTCTTCCAGCCGAGCCCTGAGGTGGGCGTTATTTCTCTTTTGGCCTCTGGGTTGGAACGTGTCTGGCCTGGTCCCAGTCACCCGGTTCGACGCCTGTGGATGGTGGGGATGGCACGACGGCCGTACCACTGATCAGCAGCCTTCTGTTGCTACTATTATTATCATCGATGTTATCGTCTAGCACCAAGTAAGGCGGGGAAAAAAAAGAGAGAAGGCGAATGGGTGGGAAAAGACAAAGGAATGGTCCAGCCATCGCAGGATCCGCCCAAAAGCCGAGCTACCTTAGCGGGGAGCTCTCGGGGCTGTACACTACTAGTAAGTGCTGGAATCGTCGGGGAGACGGAGCGGCGAGAGCTAAACGCACTCACGATACCCCAAGAAAGACATGGTCGTTCTGCTTCCTTAAAGTGAAATGCAGTGCATTAACCGGGGTGTGAAGGACTGGAACATCGTTAGACATCGTACGTGACGCAGACCGGACATCATCCACTTGGCTCCCCCCCTTCTCCCCCCACCTCTCCTCGCTGGGCTGATCTCACACCGACTTGGAGGCCAGATAGATCGGGACGCCAAAAGGACCGACGGCAGGGAGAGTCTATATTTAGAAGACCAGTCAGCATTAACACCCCGGGTGTATGGTTTACCCTTGGGACTGCGGCTGTGGAGTTACAAGCGTACCGACATCATGCCGGCATGATGTCGTCCCAAGTGTGCATGCGTGTGTGTTGTGCGTGTCTGCGTCTCGTGGCCATCTGCAGACAGCAAAAATTGCGATGACCTGATGTGGTGTCCTGGCATGTCGGTTGAATTGGGAGAGGTATGCACATAACGTACGACTCGTCCAGGACTCGGCGTTGCCAACGCTGCCTCCGGTCAAAATACAGCTTCTGGCCGTCCGGCTCAAATCGACGGAACTGGCAGCGTCTCAAAGGCCCGAGTTTTTTTTTTTTTTGGTGTTGTTGTTGTTGTTGTTGTTGTTGTTGTTGTTGTTGTTGTTGTTGTTGTTGTTGTTGTTGTTGTTGTTGTTGTTGTTGTTGTTGTTGTTGTTGTTGTTGTTGTTGTTGTTGTTGTTGTTGTTGTTGTTGTTGTTGTTGTTGTTGTTGTTGTTGTTGTTGTTGTTGTTGTTGTTGTTGTTGTTGTTGTTGTTGTTGTTGTTGTTGTTGTTGTTGTTGAAGCCCGAGGGTGCGCGGCGCCAATCCTGTCGAATCACGTTCGGCCACAGAAGAGTATCCATAGGTTGACATCACTACAGACGCTCCTCAACCATCGGTTGGTGGGTATCGCTGTCGCCGAGAAACTCGGTGGGCTGTGAGAAGCTAGTGTATAGTTGTAAGCAGGAAACAGCGGTAACCCGATCGGAACACGGTTGTCAGCCGCCGATTGGCGACTTGGCGAACCGGCTCTCGGGTTGCTATAAGCATACACTACTTGAGTATGTTGCGGAGTACGGAATAGTTATTTGTATGTATGTACATACACTACTCCGTACAGTAAGGAGTGCAGGGCACTCCGTGCAAAATCTGCACCCTGCCAGTCGCACTCGATGGCTGCCGGAGTCGTCTCCGTTCCGTGCTCTAAGGGCAGAGGTACGGATTACGGCACCCTTGCTGGTGTTTAGCTCAGTCGGCGTACTCCGTACTGTAATCCCGTATCTCAGTTCGCATGCGCAAGCATCGATTCGTGACACAAAGTGCCACCAGCATTTCATGTCCTCAAATTCCGTCTTGAACATCTGATTCCGCCGTACAAGTATCAGTGGTTTCAGCTGAGACTGTTCCCCAGGCCGCATTCCCGTTTTGCTTGGCGAGCCCCGAGTTAGGAGAAGAGACAGTGTGTGCGAGACAGAAGCGAGTGTGCGGGTGGGGCTCGAAGGCTGTGGAAAAAATGGAAGGCCTTGAGTTGAGTGGAACGTTGTATCGCAGCCGATCGCGGCTGTGAGCAACTGCGACGGCTCTGTTGCTCGGGTAACTCAGCTGATTGGCTCGGAGAGCTTCGTGCTTCGTCCAATGCCGCCGGATATGGCAAGCGACGTCAACGTGGAGAAATGCGGACAGGAGATGCTGGTAAAGTTAACTTTAAGAATAGAAGCAGGCTATTCCCGACTCGGACGCGCCACGCTTTTTCATTGAGCGTGAGCGCGCGGGATGGCTCACGATGAAGCCGCCTGTGGGCAGCCATTGCGCAGTAAATCGCGCCTGCTGTGCTCATGACGCTCCCATCCATTCATCAACCAGGAGAGAGCGGTTTGTTTGTTGGGCGCAAGAGACAACTACTGAAAACGGGGTTCTGCAGAAACAGGCCACATGTTGCTCAGGCAGTATGCATTAGTGTACACTACGGAGAAATAGTGTACAGATGTAGTCTAAGTTCCTCCCCGCGGCGGAGCCGGCGGCATCGCGGCAGAGGAGCGACCCAATCAATATCTTTTCGATCTGCTGATGGATAAGGTGGAAGAAGAGGAAAAAAAACACATGCTACGGCAGAATCACACAGAAAGGGAGTGGAGACAAGGGAGCGGTGAGTGACGCGAATTGTGGAGAGAAAACTTGAGTCCAGGCAATGGGTACGGATTTTGTATTACATAACTGTGCGACTACACTAGCCCCAACTTTTGCCGATGAGACCCCCGATTGAGATGCTCTTGGATAGATCGGTTGAGATAAACGGAGGTTACCAGTACTCCGTAGTGTAGGGGTCTTTCTAAGCCGACCTTGATCCTGGTCGAACAGCGGCATAGCCGAGCTCCAGATTAGTGGAGGACGGTCTCTAGTAGTTATACTGCGCCCTGTGTCCGAGGTTGACGGGAAGATCGGGAAGGCGAGAGGTTTTGGGGAAGCGAGGGGGCCTGGGCAGACAGGGCCTCGAGACTCCCAAGACCAGAAACCAAAAATGGACACGAGAAAACGGCTGTAGCAGCCAATCAGGAAGGCGAATCACCTGAAAACGCCCGATCACACCCCACTCAGCCATCTGCAAGAGGGCTTTGGCAAGGGTTCGAGAGTAGGAACCTCTGTCTCGTCGCGGGCGCCAGCTTCTGAGAAAGGAGCGGCCCGTGGCTTCTCAGAGTTAAAAACATGCCAACCAGGGTAATTCGCCTCGGTGCGAGCGGATTCCTGCCCTGTCTCTTTACAGTTCGCACTGGCTTGACAGAGGACTGCCGTTTGCCCAAGGTTGTCGAGGGTTGCACATTGTCAAGTACCCCAAAACTGCAATGCCCGTTTGGCCTGATCCCTTCGTTGTTTCTTCGCCTGGGGGCCTGCCGTCGCGGTCCTCTGATGCCACTCAGTTTGGCTCGGACGATTGGATGCTTGGCCCCACCCCGAAGGGCACCCTGTGTGGTGCCAGTCTCGATGGAAAAAAAATCCTTCCATCCAGGGTCATCCACAGCTGCCTTGTCAGGCAATGACAACCGGCGCGGGACTGAAGCTTGAAGAAGAGGCCTTGAATATAGTGTAACTTGTCATAGAAAAGTGCTTTTTCCTCAGACCCCAGCCATTGAATGACATGGCCGCCAGGGGACTCCCCACCCTACTTTACGCAGCAGGTAACTGCCTGTGATCCGTACATGAATTGTTATGGACCAGGAGCCATGGCATGGCAAGACCCCAGGTCCTAGCTGTGGCAGTGTACGGAGTTCATGCCGAGGACGAGCTCGTTTCTCGATTTTCTCTTTTCCTTTCTTTTCCTTCATTCGCCTTTTTTAAATTTTTTTTGTCATCTTCCCACTTGCCCATACAGAGTACGGTTCTAAAGCCCTCGCAAATACAACTTCGAAGTAGCTGAGGTTGGTGCCGAGTTTTTATGTAGGTGCCGAGGTATATATCATATACAGTTGCCGAGTACGGATACACTAGTGTAGATACCTCCGGTGTGTATGCACCCTGCCCTTGAAGACCAGAGAAGCCACAGCCGACTCCTCCGTCCTGCGGGAGTTAGCTGCCATCACCCAACCTCGCTTGAACATGATTGCCAGAGGGAAGTATTCTGGACGATTTCTGACTGCAAGCCACTGCAGCAACCAGAAATCTGCACTGTCCTATTGGTCACTGAGTCTTCCCCGACACAGGGTGCCTTTGGCTCGATAGTGGTTTGAACCCCGCACTTTGCTTTTGTAGTGCAGCGACCTGGCACACCGCACAAACACAACAGCAACCACTGTTCAGCTCTCTGAGTAGTTACGCGTACATAAAGATTCGCGAACTGCGCGGCCCGTGCACTTCGGCAACAAAGCGCGGGAGTGAGCAGGCCCCAGGTCAAACCAAAAAAAAAAAAAAAAAAATGCCCGAGGGCCCGAGAGAAGGCACAAACTATCGCACCCACTGGTTGAGGGCAACGGATCCTGATGCGGCATGTTTGTGGTATCGAACCACAGGAGATTCAGGCAGTGACAAGCCTCTGGCGAGGCAATCCGAGGTGCGCTAGCAGTCAAAACATAGAAGAAGCAGCCATGTGTATCGAATCACCGAGTCTCGGCTTGCCATGTCAAACACAACGACAGGGCCCAAGCCAGAATCTAAAGACAGCCCAGCTTCTCCGCTACTCTTTGTCAAAGTAGTCTGTGCTTGGTTGGTGGTTGTGAGCCGATCCCCGTTGGGGTCCTTTATAGCGCCGGCAACAGCGGCCAAGTGAGCGTCCGATACCCTACTATGTAGGTAGCAGCCCAACTTTCGTCCTCCGTACTGCTCCGCCGAAGGGGCTCGCCCAGCTCGGTTTAGCACCCCTGCCGACGTTGAGCAGTTACCGCGTCTCTTGTGACACCCACCAATGTCCCGCAACTGCTCATCAAGAAGCAGCGCTACATACATCCCCGGCACTCTTAAGGTAGGTGGCTGGTTTGTCATGTAGGTAAGGTGGGTAGGTACCTAGGTACCTTAGGTATGTACACCTCTTCCAGCATTATTAATCCTAGTGCAATACATGCCCCACAACTAACGCAAATCAGAAAAGTAGCCAAGAAGTCTAGGTACAACTAACACAATACAAATTTCTATAAGACAGAAGTATCAATACCTAGTCTCTCCCTCCTGGTTTTTAAGCCGTCGGGGCATTGAGTATGCCAGGCACTGAAGAAACTCGGGGGCACTGCCTCCCACGCCTCCAGAACAGCCAGTCGAAGCCCTGTAAAACTGAGCGATTGAACATCGTAGCGATGTTCAAGCCAATCCTTCATCCAGTGCCATACATTATAAATAGGGCTTAAATCTGGGCTTCGAGCCGGCCACTATAGGACCTGGATTCCTATACTCGAAAGGATATCCCTTGCTGACTTGGCTGTCAACCTGGGGATTTTATCTGTAAGTACCTTTATATAGAAAATTATAAGGAGAGTGACATGGTGTGAGAATTGTGTAAGTGGCTTGCAAAAGAATTGAAAAAAGTGGGGCATGTATCGTACTAGGATTAATAATGCTGGAAGAGGTGTACTGTGCAGGACAGTTTGAGCAGGCGGATGTGCAAAGCAAGCGGGGCAGCAAAGAAACACATCGAGTCTTGTTCGCCGTCAAGGCAAAGAATCATGTAAGCAAGGGTAATTGTTAACGTTAAGGTGATGTGGCCGTGCCAAACGAGCCAGTGATCATCTGTCAACAGGCGGCGCGCCTGGTAGCCCAGGCGGGTCAAGCGAGCAACGCCCGATGCAAGCCCCCTTGACTGACTCTTGCCTCAAGTTAACGTAACATCGAGACAACTCTCAGCTGCCGCAGGATTCGCAGCCAGTCGTCTGCTGCACGGGCTCGCACGGCATAGCAGGCCCATCACTCGGTATGCACATACCACACATAGTTACATACATACCTTGCATATCGTATGTACATACATACGGAGTACAGCAGCGCATGAACTGGCATCCATTCTGTTGCCAAACCGCAGAGCAAGCAAAATAGCAACAGGATGAACCCCCCTTCTCCCCGCCCCCCACCCCCTTCAACCAGCCAAACTCGGCTGTCAAAGCAGCTTCCACGGGACTTCCATGGCGGGGTCGTCCTGCAACCGCCCAATCCCAAACACCAGCCGCCTCACAAATGCTCTTTTTTTGCGTGTTGCGCTCGCTGTGGGCAGCTGTGTCGGACAACCAAGCACCACGCCAAATGAAGCCATCTTTTTGTTCATGCCCGTCTATTGTACATACTATGCCACTCTGTGGCATGTCGCTGCCTGAACTACAGAGTATGACGATAGCGTACTCCCGTACAGAAACAAACGCACACGATACACGCATCTCAGGTTGGATGGAGTCGGTAGGTAGGTAAACCTAAGCCCCATCACGGCTGACAGGATCCGTGCATGTAAGGAAGGTATGCACGCAGATTGGTGTAGTGTACTGTGATCCGTACTCGGTACGTGTGCTGTACTGTACCCGGGGCGACGGCTCCCCAGTCCGTCTCCGCCATGCCGGTAGTGTAATGCCGGATTCTGTCATTGTTCATCTTGATCGTGCACTTGTCGCTGTAGGCTCCATCCATGATCGCCCACTGGAGGGGACCGCCCTGGGAGTTAGTTAGCAAACTGCACATCATCAGTCCCCCCCATCTGGTTCGGTTATATTTGGCGGCCGCTGCTAGCCCGTTGGGGCATGAGCCCAGGATTCGGTCACTGTGGGGCAGCCAGCACATGGTGCAGTGCAGCGCCAGTGTGCGAACCGGGCCCGCAAGAGTCTTGGCCTCCATGGTTTCCTGATGGGGCAGGGGCCCCTTTGGGCGCTGTGGGTCGTGGGCGGTGGCATCCCACACGCTCGCACCACTCAGCATCATGGGACCGCTATTTAACGGTGCAGCCCCCCCAATGGCCCATCCTCTCTTCCCTCTTGGTCTCTCAGATACACACCATCAACGCTGCTCCAAGCCCGTCGCGGTACCTCGACAACTCACGTTCGCTATCTAGCAACCAACCCCTAGGAAGTCCTCGTCGACTCCTGTCATTCGCTTGTTTCTTTTTTGTTTGTGTCTGGGAGAGAGCTCGAAACGAAAACCCGCAAAACCCACCCTCACCAATCAAGCGCCCCCACCGCCTTTCAGTGATGAACTCATAACACAGTCATCTGCAACCCCAAGAAGTAGATGTCCATCTGCAAGGCTTAGCTCGCTCGCTAAACCCACTCTCGCTCCAAGTTTCTTGTATCTCTCAGACGCAAGGAGGTATTCCACGATCGCTACCGTCCGGGAAAGGGAAAGGAAGAAAGGAGCCAAGAAAGGCGCCCGAAACGGAAAGACGTCGAGACTCGTCAAAGGTTCGAGGGGGAAAGTGTTAGGCACCTATCTGCTGTTACCGATCCGCCTCGAGTTTTCTTCTCTCCCTTCTTGTTTTCTTTGACCAAAGGGAAACAAGAAAAGGGAAACCCGAAGAAGGGAAAAAAAAACCAGCACCATCTGACTCTTCACCTGTCGAGCGCTCGCTGTCTACTCTCCGTTGTCCGGATTCAACCGCTGCTCCCTCCGAGATATATATCTGCTGTCTCGGTCCTGCAAGCGTTCAGATAGCGTCAGCCCGACGCCATCTTTCGCGCCTTTCCTCGCCGCAGCTCACATCGTTCGCTAACTGATCCCGCCAACCTAATCGGGTTCGTCGTGCGTTTACTTCATGTCGGCACCCTCCCCCATGTTCAGACGAAAGTTATGTTTCATCCGCTAACCGCCCTCCAGTACTCTCGCTTTTCATTTTTATTATTTTAGTTCTACTTTCGCTACTTGTTCGTAATCATGGCCGGTCCCGGTGGTGGTCCTCCTCGTCGGAGGTGAGTTTTTCATCCCAAGCCAGGAACCGCCTTGTCTCCTTGTCCGCCCGCCGCCACTAACAACTCTTAAAGCCACACCAAGTCCCGGAAGGGATGCGACACCTGCAAGCGTCGCCATATTCGGTGCGATGAGAACTTCCCGCAGTGGTATGTGATCCCCGTTCACCGCCCGCTAAGTCAGCCCGCTCATGACGCTGACGATCGCCTCTAGCCGCAACTGCACCAAGCACAAGATCCGCTGTCCTTACAATGACGTTCCCGTTCCAGAGGACAGGGCTGGGTCTCCTGACAAGCCCGACCTCATGTGGACGCCGGAGATTGAGGCTACCATCGACCAGTGGCGGCGCACTGGCATGTTTCCGTTTCCCAGCCTGGGTATCTACCCTGCGCCTGCACCTGAGTATCTCACCCTGGAGGAGTTGAGGTTGATCCACCACGTCGCGTCGATCAGCCATCAGATGCAGGAACTGGACGCCAACGACTTCACGCTCTGGACGCGGCAGATCCCGACGTAAGGCTTTCCGGAATGAGACATACGGGGAAATGTGTGGCTGGTCGGATTAACATATCTTGCAGGATCATCAGGATCGGTGCGACCCACCGCTATGTCTTGCACGCTCTACTGGCCTTCTCTGCCATGCATCTGGCCTACCTGACGGGCTGCCCGGCCGTTGGCAACATGGCCTATGAGCATCGCGGTGCCGCCTTGAAGGGGCTGCAGGAGGCCATCAGCACTTTCTCTCGGGAGACCTCGGACGCGATCCTCGCCGCATCACTGGTCCTTTCGTGGCAAGCCACAGATTGGTAAGCAATAAAATGCACCTTTCCGAGCTAACCGACAAGGGGGGTGGGGGGAAGGAGGGGGGTCGGGAAGACGAGCAGAGGCTAACTCGGTCGACCATAGGCGGAGCTGGACCCAGCTTATGCAAGGAACCTCATCGGTAAGTCCCAATTGATCGTTGCCGTTCGTCCGGGAGCGTACACTAATCAAGATGGAAAAAGGTCATCGAAGCCATGGATCCTTGGAAGCACGAGTCGCAGTTTGGTGACTTCATCGCCGAGAGCAGCACTTTCCCAACCGCCCCGCCCTCGCCCACTCCGGATCATCAGCCCAGCCAGCCTCGTGAGGAGGATCTGGAGGCTTTCCAGCGGGTCTTGCAGCAGCTGCAGAAGCTCGAGAGCTTCCTCAAGAAGAATCGCGAGGACACGAAGCCGGTTGCCCAGCTCATCACCTTCATGAAGGGCTCCCGCAAGGTCACCTCGTCCCTGTCGGTGGCGCAGCAGTTTGATCGTCTGAAGCCCTTGCGGACCTGGTTGTTCTGGCTGCCTGTCATGTACCTGCAACGGAATGGTGCATCGCCAAGCGCCCTGGTCGTCATTGCCCACTACTACACGGCCGCCTTGCTGATGGAACGTCTCTTTCCCGAGATTGGCGCCGCCTACTTTGGAAGCATGACCATTGGTCCGGTCGAGGAAATCGCCCGCCGTCTCTACGCGATCCGCAACTCCGGTCATCTCGAGGGTGACCTCCAGACTCCTCTCAACCTGATGGAGTTCCCCATTGAGACGGTCAACGAGTTCCGCTCCCGGATGGGCTGGGTTCAGCCAGTGCGCACGCCCTCGTTCCCTCAGTTCGATCAGCCGAACTTCTACATGAACGAGGGCTCGCCCTTGATGTTGTCGGCCAACTTGTCTTCCGAGTACCTTCCGTATGGAGACAACGTGGCCTTCAGCTACAGCACCGAGGACCTGTCGGTCATTCCCGAGTCTGGCGCCACCAACGCCATCAACCCGGCCCAGCTGTCGTCGCCGTACGTCAATCCCAACTACCTCAACATCCCCAGTCCGTCGTATGGGGGATACAGTCCAGCCTCGAGTACGTATGGCGACTTTGGCGACGCGTCTCCGGTGGTCTACAGCGACGCCGAAGACAACGGGGCCTACGGCGTCGGGTACGCGGCAACCTCACCAATGCTGGGCGGTGCCAACACTTATGGCGTCGGGTTCGTTTCTCCAATCCAGACCGTGTGGACCTGATCCGGGTTGCACCAAGGGCTGCTAGCCGCCTGGCGCAAGGGCAAGCGTGATTAACCATGACGACCAGGCCTTCCCATCTGAGCACCAGCCCGGATTATCCCCCACCAGAGGACCTGTTGTGGCTGCCGCCTCACCACCGATCCCTTGTCCCTTCGCCCTTTCTGAGTCCTGAGCAACCCCCGCTCCCAGTTCCCGAGTCTCCCGCCTCTCACCCTGCTCCTCTGGCCGGCGAGGAGACTGCCTTTCCTGTCAACGTCGTGTCCACCCTGCCTTCAACAGCGCCGGACCAAGGAAAGGGCAAGGCCGTGTAGCTGCGCACTATTTCGCCTTTTGCGTTGGGTTTACGATACGAACTTTTACGACATTTTCGTTATTTTATTCTTTAATCTCGTCAAGCATCCGAGTTGCTTGCTGGCCGCTTTTCCTTCACCTCGACACAGACGCAATTGTACCGCACGCTCCTTTCAGCGATCAACACTGCCACCGCGCATCAACACACCGACTCGAGAGCAGCAGTTACCCCACGTCATTAGCCATGGCGTGTAACCTTCCTTTTATACACGACTGCGACGATCTCCACCCTAATACTCGAACTTGCATCTTGCAAACGACGCTCCTTTGTCTACGCGAAAAAAGAGATACCCACTTACGACACTCCTTTTTTTTAACCTGGCATACCGGCTGGTTTACTCGAGAACAAACTATAGACTTTCCTTTGGCATTTTCCGCGCGGATCGGAATCGGTTTTTCACACCCCAACGGCGGGATATAGACACACTCCTTGAACGACATACAAGCATTGTACCCATGATGAAAGCATTTCATCGGCATAGAATTTCGCTCCTTACGGATGATCACGATACCCAACTGCATAGCGACTGTTGTTTTGGTCTGGTTTGGCTGGTTTTCTTTTGGACTTGTGGTTTTTAATTTTTTTTGGGTTGGATCTCTGTGGGGGGGAGAATGGCAAGCAAGCAACCAAGGCTGTTGACTGATGTCCGGCCAGTTTTTGGAAGGGAACAGACGCGTATTTTGTGTCTTTGTTTGGCTTGGCTTTTTATTCCCGTTGCCTGGATGCATTGGGCGGCGTTTATAATGGTTTTTTGTAATTTTTGGAATACGCACACTCGTGTGTTGGGAACTGAGGGAAGTACACTGGGAAGAAGGGAAAGTAATAGGGCAGAGAAGTATGCGAGTTGCTATACATAGCAACCATTTTGTGCTGGGGGAGGATCTGAGGATCAGGTTGTACGAGAGGAGAAGAAAAGAGGAATAATAATGGGTTGGTCTGGCTTGAACATTAAGACCATTGTCTTGCTGTGGGGTCTAGACATGTTGATGATCTCGTTGGTTCTTGAAAATGGCAATCACGAGTTCAGGCTGCCTTGTACTCCGTATCACTTCACTTTTCTGATAAAAAGAGCGATGCCACTCCCCCGGGCAACTTGATCCCTCGCGAGGGAATAAGATGAACTATACGGATAGGGGGACGCGAGAGTAACAGAGCTTCCCATGCAGCATGTACTGTACCTAGGTAATGTTGTCTTGCCTTTGCGTTTTTTACAGAATCTCTCTGGTTGTTTGCTGCGGAGTACGCCCCTCATCCCTCCGTCCTCTCTCCCCCTCTCCACCGCCTGGGCCCTCTTCGCCTTTTTCCCAATCGTCGTCCATCACTATGAGAACAGTATGACGATATGGCGATCTCGACTGGGAAAGACAACTAACTGCCCGGGCCGCGTATGCGTTCGCTTGTCCAGCTTTGTTTTGTTTGTCTGTTCTTTTGGTAGAGAGGGTTGGGAGACGGAAAACGGACAACGGGGCTAGGTTAGAGGGGCGTATGTATGTACATACTGGTGTGTGGAAAGTAATTATTGTTTGGGGCGCGTAGGGCTTCTTCAGCTTATAGTCTCTTTTGGAATTTTGCTTTTCCCTCTGTCCTGCGCCCGTTGCCCGAGAACGTATATCGATGCGAGAATTGCCTCCTCGGCTTTTCCGTAATCTTGTTCTCGACTTTCCACACTCCTTGTCATTGTCGCTCCCTTGGCCCATTTGCGTTGCGCGGATGACTTCCAGGATTGGGGAGACAGGAGGGACAAAAAACGAAGAGGTGCCTGGATAGATTTAACGCCCAGGATTCTCCTTATACATTCTATTGAGCTTCCTCCATCAAGGATAAAGTGGGGGGAGGGGCACGGAAGATGTTGTAAGGCCGAAACCAGACATGTCAACGTAGGAGTAGCCATCAAAGCTTCCTCGCCTCAACCTGGAGCAAGCTGCGCTCGGTAAATACTGATATCACTTGGTATATTCTGCGAATTGGAGCACAATGGATTTTCTGGTTGGAACACTGAATCTACAAAGTCCGCCATGCACTGTAAAAACGCCATTCACCACTTTGCTTAGACCAATCAACCCAACTCCCAACAACCTGGAGATCTGACCAGGGCATTCACCGCCCCCCGGCCCCAACAAGCAAGAAGAGTATCGTGACCCAGCCTCGATAACTGTACCGTTTCACCAGTTTCCATGCCTCGAACAAGACCCACTTGACTCGCCGAACTCCGTGCTTCCGTACTTGTCCCCCATTACATCCATTCTCTGGGCGGCGCCCCAGGCTCCCCGAAACCGATGTATGCCTTGGGTCACAACCTCGGGGCATAGCCGCTAAGCGGGCAGGCGGTGAGCTTCAACCACCCAACCGACAAACGTCTGGTAAGAACAAGCAACCTTGTCCCAGGGGTATATATATCCACACTCCGGTCTACGTCGACGACGCTGTCCCAATAGAAGAAGGAAATAAAAAGGGAAGAGGAAAATATGAGCCATCCCAAGCCAACAGAGCGTGTTGGACCCTCTTCGCCTCGCTCATCTGGCGCTTCTTGTGCTGCGAGCACTGTCACTCCTATATCTCCCCGCACCTTGCCGGATTGCGTCCTGGTATGTTGGAATCGGCGGGCTGGGTGGTCCCCGCCCCGGCGGCTGAGTAGACCCGCCGTGACTGCTCCGACCGGCGGTGGGTAATGACGCGCCGCGACTCCTCGTCAAGCGGATGAGGGGAGCATTCTCGCTGTCGCTGCTGGTCCTCCGGCTGTTCGTCTCTTCGGCGTCGGAATGCTCGGGGCTGGTGTACTCCGGGGGCGGGTGGCTGTCGTCCTCGTTCCAGCTCAGCCCGATAGCCGTTGGCTGGTGACCGTGAGCTTGGCCCGCTTGCGTGCGCGCCGTGGCACTGCTGCTGGGCTCGCCGCCATCGTCTGTCGGTACTAGGTGTGCGAGGGAGATGTCGGTAGGGCTGCGGGGAGGCCCTGGACTCGTGGGAGACAGCATCCGGAAGTTGCCTGATCTCGAGCGGGCGTGGCCCGAGTCCGAGGCATTGGCGCCTTGCCTGTACAGCTGAGCAGAGCGGCTGTACTGGTGGCCGCGGGCTGGTGAGCTCCTGAAGCCATCATTTGTCCCTCTAGCGAGCAGGATCGTGTCTGCCTCGGCCCCGTAGGGCGGGGGCGGTGCTAGTGAACCAGTCATGGGGGCAAGACCCCACTTCTTCACATTCGCTTCGATGAAGTTGAAACCAGCCTGACCGAAGTTGACGTGAACGACACAGGGGCCGTTTGCACCTATCGACGGGAAGAAATTCTGCGACTTTAGCCCGTGGACCACGTCATCCAACCTCCTGCCGTTCCGTGTAAAGAAGATCGTCCCGGTCCGCGGGCGGTAGCCGACGCCGATAACGTCGCCCTGAACGATCTGAGGACCGTAGGGGGTGGCGTTGAAGGGTTGGTTGAAGCGACGGGTGCCGTTTGAGAAGTAGCCAACCGAGCATCTGTGATAGCCTAAGTTCTGGTCAGTCTTGACCGCCGGGCCCGGACACGGGGCAGACAACGGCGCCTTACCTGGCAGCCTGAAGAGCGGATACGGCTTGGTGGCCATGCCGATGCTCAGCAGCGTCGTTTCTGGCTTTTCGTAGATCTTTGCCTCCCAGTAATAGACGTCGTTCTGTTTCGGCACGGGCAGGTTGCTCATGACGGTGCACTCGGAATCGAAAAACTCGATCTCGGTTCGAGCCTCGACAAAACAATTTGCGATTTCCAACTCCGGCTCAAACTCCCAAGCTGATACGCCCTTTTCCTGGATGGCCAGATACTGGGACAATGAGATGTCGGTCTGCAGGGACTCGGGAGGATTGGAGGCAATGAAAGCTGTCCAGTGTGTCAGTCAGCAGACGATCACGGCTAGCGCAGGGAAGTGAGCCACGAAATCGACATACCCTTGGCTCGTAGGTATTCGGTCCTCTCCATGTCATCCATCGTCTCGAGGGCCTCGGCCTCCTCTCGCGCAAAGGCTTGCTCGTCATCGTATTCGCCAGGGCGACCGATCCGGTCGAGGAAGATGCGCCCAGAGGTCGTGTAGCGGAAGAAGTAGAAAACTAAGAAGATGGAGAGGATGAGAAGTGCCGACCCGAAGGACGACAGGAGGCCGATGACAATGCCATTCAGCCCCGGGCTGAGATTGGCCATGGTGGTGGAGGATCGGGACGCCTATGCCTAACGAATTTGTCGCTTCTTCGATATCGGGTCTTGAGCGGCGCCTGATCAGAGTGTGGCTGCCGCCAGGCAGCGGACGTTTCCACGATCGCCAGGTTGACCTAAATCGCAGCAATCTTCCCTCCCTCTTTCAGCGCTCGAACGGGTGTGGCAAACTCCGGGCGATGCTCCGGCGTGGACGATCCGTGATCCGACAAACAATCAGAAGCCCGTCGGTGCGGAGGGCGTGGGTTCCCGACTTCTCGAGGATTGAAATGTATACAGGCTGTTATGCGCGGGCGGAACTATGCGGTCGCAGGACAGGAGGATCGTGTGTGTGTGTGGTGTGTGTCTCTCTCGTTGCTTGTTGGTGAAACGCTGCAGGTCCCGGGTGCCGGAGACGGGAGATAATAGGAGGGCGGGCAATCAGGGCCGAGGGCTTGATCACGCTGGCGGGGAGCGACGCAGCCAAGAGGTTAGATGACGAAAGCAAGCAGACGATAACGATGAGCGGAAGGCACTGCCCGCTCGTTCGAAATGCGTACCTAAGTATAAACGATCCTGAACAGAATGAGAAACGAAAATGAAAAAAAAATAATGGGAAAGGAAAGAAACGAGAGGCTGATGTGTGGTTAGAGTGCAATGCGCCGGAGTAAGGGAATATCAGAGGAGCACGGAGTGACCGAGAGACGGAGAGCCGGTGTTGGATGGCGGCGCTGGAGATGGGCGAGGTGGGGATTGCCTGATGTCAGGTCGCCCGGGGCCGGTGTTGGCCACAGACCGAGTCGTTCTGGCGCTGTGTTGTGCTGGGCTTGGCCGCAAGCGATGGAGTGCTGTTGGCGGCCTATCAGCTGTCTGGGAGAGCGACAGCGATGGTACGATAGAGTGTTATCAGGTGGCGGGGGGGTAAACTGCTTGGCAGAAGGACCCATGCACCTTGCGGCAGATGACGCCTATCTAGGTCGGTCAGAGGACCACATGGGTTTTCTTTGGTGGTCTTTTTGTGCCTGCGCGCGGCCTAGGTCTGGACCAAGACGGCCGACAGAATTCCCTCGGAACTACTTTAGTTATCCGCACTCGGTAAGAATCGGGGTGTTGGTGGTATCGAACAAGTTTGACGCCGCCCGGACATTCAGTCCCTCCTGATTGTAGAATGTTCCAAACCCTACCTTGGTGTCGCTCAACCTTTCGAAACCCACCTAGTCAACAACCACATGGCATGTGCATGCGCCCGATTGGGTTCACTTTACTTCAACGCACAAAAAAAGCATGTGCCGGGCTTGTTCTGGATGCATAAACGGCATCGCCAGGCCCCATTTCTGAATGTAGCGGGGCGGCCCCAGCTCGTCCTGCGAATGGGGCTGTGACGTGTTTCAGAAGGGCCATCAGTACGGCTTGACTACGGATAACAGGTCGGGAAACACCCCGAGGTTTCGTATCTTGTTGCAAGAGGCGCTTCCAATTTCGTTCTGGCATTGAAACCATCTCCAATTTCACGAAGTTCACGATCGCCGCCCCAGTCTTTCCCTTGTCTGAGCAGCATTATACATGGCATTTAACCCGAAGGTGCAGTGTAGGGTCAAGCGACAAGTGAAGAGATCGACGAGGCCCATCTCGAGACACGGAAAAAAAAAAAGAAAAAAAACATAATACGTATAATACATACAATAAAAAGGAATAACCCGGGATAAAAAGGGAGCATTGGAGTCAGCCTGGTGGGTTACTCGTACAATACATAGTACATCGACGGTAAATATCCTGCCAAGTCTCGCTGCGGGAGGCGCTGCCAGGCAACACAAGACATGCGAAATTGCTTTGACAGGGAATGATCGCGTGGCCGCCTTCTTGTGCCGGACGGAAGCCGGTGATCTCCCGAGACTCCCGCAACCTCCGCGCATTCCCTGGCCGGGCCGTCCCAGAGCTACCTGGTTACCGAGATAGTTAGCTACTTTGGTACGGAGGAGGACGAGGAGGTCTTGGCCAAACCGGCCGGTCCGGCCACCCGACTGCCCCAGGGCTCAAACAGATCCGCACATGTAAACGGATGATATATATATATCACTGGAATGCGAAGGCCTTGCATACCACAACACGGCAAGATGGGAAGTACTTATACAGTGCGACATAAGATTTGTATCTAAGTTGGAGAAAGGAAGACAAAAAAGAAGGAAAAAAGAAATTTGTCCGCCCATCGTGCATGCTTGTTCCGTATCGTACTACATACATTGAAGTTTCCTTTGCTCGACATGATGTCCCCCCATCCAAACAAATTGGTATGGTTGTCATAAACGCCCTGCTTTGATATGTTAAGACCATTTCCATTCCCACACTCTTTCCCTTCCCCCCCACCCCCCCAAACCCACCCCTTGCCATACCCATCATCATACCCCTCATAGCCATCCCCACCATCGTTCATCGTTCATCATCATCAAACGACGAATCTCCCTTCGGCATCGACTCGGGTCATTGTATCGTGATAGGATGCCAACTGCGTTAAAAAAAAGAACCAAGTCCCCCCAACATTTGACACGGTCACCCCACCCCCCTTTTCACGCGGAACCGTCCCTGTTCCTCCTCGCGCCCGCGCCGCCTCTCTTCTTTCTCTTCTCCTCGGCGTACGACGACGGCGACGAGACCTCGCTGCCCGTCGGGATGTGGTGCGGGTGCGTGTACACCTTGGTGCCGACGTCGCTCTCGCTCGGCGCCGAGCTGACCTCGCTCTCGGCCCAGCTGCCCGGCACCTCGCGCGGCGCGCTGCGGCGGCGGGAGCGGGAGCGGGCGCGCTTCTCGCGGTCGGCGTAATCGTTGTTGTTCTTGTCATCCTTCTTCTCGTTGTTGTTGTTGTTGTTGTTGTCGTCGGCGGTGACGTTGCTCTCCAAGAGGTACGACCCGCTGACGACGCTCTCGGCTGGCGCTTCGTCGATGCGCCGCAGCGCCATGGTCTCCTCCGCGCCACGGATAAAGCTAAAGTCGCGCTTGGGCTTGGAGGTGGCCGCGCGGCCCTTCTCCTGCAGGCGGCGGGCTTCGGCCCGGAGGCGCTCATTCTCGCGCATTGCGGTCTTGTCGGCCGTGGAGTAGACCTTGCGGATGCGGCCAGCGCGCTCGTTGGCGTCCTTCTTAGTCGGGGTCGTGGTGGGCGTGCGCTCGCGGTTGCTCATGAGCTCGGACGTGACGGTGCTGCCCGTGTCGGTGCCGTCGGCGTGGCTGGGGCTCATGGTCGACCAGCTGGGGTTCGTCGAGCCGTCCCAGGTCGAGCCGTCCGCCTCGCGGTTGATGCCTCCCACGCGGGCCGGCTTCTCGTGGCGGTAGCTGCGCAGCTGCTCCTGGGCTTCCTTCTCGGCCTCCTCGTCGATGATGATGCCGTCGGCGTTGACCCTGCGGCGGCTCTTCCGGCGCTCCTCCTTCTCGCGCGCCTTCTCCTCCCGGCGGCGCTCCTTTTCACGCTCCTTCTGTTCCCGCTTCTTGCGGCGCTTCTCGCGGCCGGAAATGTCCGAGACCCCGCCGGTGATGCCCGTGATGCCCGTGGTCGCGCTCACCACCGTGGTCAGGTCCTCCCCGGCGTTGGTCGTGCCGTCGTCCACGTCCTTGTACACGCTGCCGCCGCCGAGAACCGTGCTGGGGGTTGCGTCCGAGTAGATGGTGCCGTTGGGACCGACCTTGCGCCGGAGGACCGTGGACTTGTAGTCTTCCCAATCGCCTTTCTTGAAGTAGAAGCCGCCGTTCTTTGCCCAAAAGAAGAACCAGATGCCGCCTATGACAAAGGCGGCTCCTAGGAGACCAAAGACGGCAAAGACGGCATTGTTGTTGATCTCTTGCGGGTGCAGTATGCCCGATTCCGGGTCATGTTGCTCTTCAGATGCATCTCGGCCAAGCAGGACAGAGCGCGCAGCCAGCGGGCCCAGCGACGCGACATCGGACCGGCCGAGAAGATTGTTGAGGATGGTAGGCGCCATGGGGAGCGAAGTAGACGAGGGAGAGTTGAAACCGCGCGACGAGACAAACAGAAATTGTGCAGCAGCCTCACCCTTTGGGCTGGCTCAGCTGGTTAACCAGCCAAGCAAAAAAAAAAAAAAAATCGAAAAGGTGTTCTCGATGCAATCGTCAAGCCGTCAGGAACCGAAATGAAGTCATACTACCGATTTGATTGTCAAGTGAACGCTGGCTGCCTGTCCCCGATGGTGGGCTCGATAGGTGGGCTTGGTGGATGGAGAAAATTGTTAGCTGCGGCAGGTGCTGTGTTGAGGTCGACCCGGTTAACCCAGAAACCGGGAGGCTGGGAGGCGCGGGGGTTAAGCGCTTGAATCCTTTCTCCCGGCCGGCGGGGGGGGGTTCTCGCTGCTGGGAAGGCTGGGCTGACACCCCGGAAAAAGCCTTAGCGTGCAACGAGCTCTCCGTATTTCGTGCTCGAAGACAGATTGTTTCCGATTTTCATCCAACCTTGCCGCGGCCCGCTTCCCTCCTCTTCCTCCTCCTCCTCATCTTTGCCTGGTGAAACATGACGTATGTAAACAGAGGCTCTGGGCTGCCCAGCAACCGCCGAGTAACCTGATGCATCCAATCAAACCAGAGAACCCATCGTAAGCGAGCCTACTGTGGTCAACAGGCAACGGGCGCAGGTCCCCACAATCAAGCCTTGTCCGGGGCTGGCCTCTGCACTGGATTGGCTGAAGGGACCGATCCAGGCAGCTTAACTAGTTGCTGGCCGCCTCGCTTCAACTTGCAGATTAAACAGGATAACGGACCCGTACATACAACACTTGTAGTTAGTTATTGAGAGGTCCAGCTGATTCCTGTCGCATTGGACAACAACAACCTCTGGTAGGTCTAGATGCTCCAAAGTTGCTGGTGCCGGGTACGGCGTGTCGCAAATTAATTGCTCACCCAAAAAGATGACCCCGGTTACCTTGACAACCATGCCGCATTGTCACTTCGACAACCTTTTTGGTGACAATATGGGTTTTCAACGGAACGAAGCAAATACTGCGCAAGCGCCCACGATCCGGCTCCTCCTCTCCCACAAGCAGCGCTCAGCGCATGGAATCCCGCCTCAGGTCCTACAGTGGGGGAGCCCGAGCGCTTGACCGTTTTGGGCTTCGGTAGACTACGGAAACATCTCCAGGATATCATGCGAGCATGACGCCCCATTGAACCGAGAGGCGCCTCGGTGCGAGCAAGCAATTGCAGAGTTCAGCCCACTTCATCCACCAAGCAGATCCCAGCCGGACAGCTGAATCACCAGCCTCACCCGTTGGCGGCGCGGTCCCCACGCCGGCAGGCTTCGCTTGGGTTAATGGTGACTGCCAGTCCTCGTATGTACCTGTTCTCGCATTGTGATTCGGACACAAGGTGCGCACTGTATGGAGTACCTGACCTACATCAGGTCCTGTAGGTAGGTAGTAGTTACACGTGGTTGATCGGAAGAGGAGGGGAGGGTAGGGAGCCTCACTTTCTGGCCAGGACCATCTCCCTCACCGCAACATCACCAGAAGTGCACCGCAAAAAAGATACCGCAACGGGCGCCGCAGCACCGAGGCGCGTCTCTCGTCACGCCACATACATGTTCAAGTCTCCACTGCGATGATCTAGCATCCCATCGCTTCGCGATTCCGCAGGCCATCTGTGTCCAGCACTGCTTCGCACACATCCCATCTACCATGTATGTACGTTATGTATTCCGTACAAGTACTCCATATGCAGACCTGCATGCCCCCTGGAGTGGAATCCGGAGCCTAACCTCCATGCCCGGTTCATCTTCCAACAGTGAGCCGTGGGAAAGCGTCTCATGTCTGTGCCACGAACCGCCCGCTGTCCACTAATGAGGCAGCTTGGCCGAAGCAACGGAGAGAGCGTGACATATCATGCAGTTGATTCTGCATTTTGTAATCGAGAGACTGTGCAGCGGCAAGAGGTCGACATTAGTGCCGAAGGTTTGGACGTCTTGCCATCGACAACTCCCAGGGATGTTGCTTAAGGTACCCTTTTCCCAGCTTTCCCCACCATGTTGTCGTGGGCCATGCATTGCCGAAACAGTGCTACTTCAACAACAGATAAATGGGGTGAAACATGGTTGCCGGAGCACGGCAACCAACTGCCAAGTCTCTGGTGTAAATGCAAGAAACGTTCCTTATGGAGGGGTGAACTTCAATCTCTTATCTCAGATGGGATAGATAGATTCAAGAAACAAACAGAATCCCCAGAATTAGCCGCCGAAAGTGCCTATACACCGACTCATCCGATAGTTGGATTGAAGCAAAGCGAAGAAAGGATGAAACGTCCAGGGACATTTCGATAAAAGGCTTCGATGCTTTATCCCATGCCGTACCAGGTGTAGCGGTATAAAGATAGCCGCTTTACGCCTCAACAATCTCTAGTTTCGAGACCCGAAAGTAAGAGCGGCCGCCCTTCTTCTTTTAAGCACCGTAGCAGGGTACAAAGAAAGAAAAGAAGGAAAAAGAGCCATGCCGTCCGCGTTCACGAAAGAAATATAAGTAAAATGTAATGGTAAAAGAAACGGAAAGTTCTGATATGGAAATGAAAAGAAAAAAGAAAAAGAAGAGATGTAATCCAGAAAAGAAGTGTGCCGCCCTCCAGGCGAGCCTCGGAAAACAAAGCAGATAAGCCAACGCTCGCTAGATTAGATCATATACCGCCGAAAACTGGCACGAGAAATAGAGATGCTCAACGATCATGCACAAAAAAGTAACATTATAGCGTCATTATCATCATCCTTTTGACATTTCGAGTCGTTGGCGGGTCCTCTGACCCTATGCCATCATCAGATGTTCATCAACGTCGTCACATTCAATGTCTCGCCAGCCGGAAAAAGGGGGGGAAAGGGGGAAAGAAGGGGGGGGGAGGGGGGGGGGTTGGGTGGCCCAAAATAATCCGCCCCGCCTTCACCGTCATTTGCCTCCTACTCCTGCCCGTCAATATGGTGGCCCGCCGTAGTATGCATCGCCGTGCCGCGACGAGTACGACGAAGGGAATTCGGGATAGGACGGAGGAAGGATTTCGGGATAGGACGGAGGGGGCGGCGGCGGCAGCGGCGGGGTATACGTCGTGTAGCCGTCGTAGTCGGCGTCAAAATCGTCGTATCTGGACCCATACTCATAGCCGCGGGGTGGGCCAATATCGTACTTTGGACCGAGGTCGTACTTGGACGGGTTGTGCGAGAAGGACCTGGGCCGAGATTTAGCCCTCGAGGTCGCGCGCGCCCGTGACTTGGGAATGTCGACCCTGGTCCGGCGGTCGTCCTCCCGGTCAGTGTAAGTCGACCTGTCGCTGCCGGTTGCGCGGATCTCCGCGTTGCCACTTCTCGATGTGATGTTGATCTCTGCCCCGTCCTGGCACTGCATCTCCGTGTTGCCGAACTTGAGCACCGTGCTCCCCTTCACCTTGATCGTGACGTCCTCATCGTTGGCTGCCGTTGACCTCGTGGTCCGGGTTGTAGCCGACTGTCTGTACTCGCTCTCGTCGTGGCTCCCCGAGCTCCTGGTGGACCTGCTGCTGGTGCCACTTCTGCCTGCCTTCCGGAGGGTTTCGGCCGTCAACGGTACCTGAGCCCCGCCGCCAACCGCATCCTGATACTGGGTAGCGAGCCGGATCTTGTCCTCGTAGAGGCTCCCGGAAGAGCCTGAATGGCCGCCGTAATACGTATTACGTCGTCGTCTTCCGGCTACCTCGGTCTGGTAATCGGGCACATCATATCCGAAATCGGCACCAAAACCCCTCTGCGGTGGGAAATGCCTTGTGTGATCATAGCTCCCCGGTCCCGGAGGCGAGATATCGTTGAAGAGAGGATCTTCGACATCCGTCTCCGGGTCATCATAGCCCGTCCTCCGTCTAGCCGGCGTGGCTGGTGGGGGGCGGAAAGCGAGAGCGGTCGGGCGCGCAGAGGCAGGCCTGCGAGGCGGCGGCATCGCTTTCCGGTCATCTTCGTGTTTGGAGGCTCTCCGAGTCGTCGAAGGGCGCCTTGTCAGGGACCTCTCCACTGGGTCCTCGTAATCATCATCATACTCGAGGGCGGGGGGCTGCCGAAAGCTCATGGCGGACTGCGGCCGAGAAGTCCCAAAGCGGAGTTCCAGCGGGCGAGCGAATAAGTCGGGACCTGTTTGAGGGGGCGGGTGATGCATCACCAGAGGAGCCGAGGAGGGCGGCGGTCCAAAGTGGGATGGCACGGGTCCAGGCCCAGGAGGGGGCGGCGGCCCCGGGCCCATCCATGAAGGGGGCGGGAACGGGGCTGGCAAGGAAGGGCCTGGTGTTTGGCTGGCATAGAACCGGGCGTTCGATGGTGGTGGCCTGGACGGGCCGTAAAAGCTCGACGGCCTGCTCTGGGGCGCTGGTCGTGAAACTGCCGGACTGAGAGAAGGGTCGACGCCGTAGTAGGCAGCCTCGCTCGCTCTCCTTGATGTCTTCCCATGTTTACCCGCCGGGCGCGAGGCGGCCATGAGCGCCTTTTTGCTGGAAGCCGACTTCTCACGGTCCTTGCTCGGCTTCTTGGCCGAGTCCCCTCTCGGTTGCAGTGTCGAGTCAGAATCGGTAACAGCGCTAGCAGTGATCGGCGACGAAGCTCTCCTGGCCTTTTCCCTTCTCGCCCGGCCGGTGTTGGGTTGTTCTTTTGCGGGGCTGCTTGGGGCAACCGACGATGCGTACCGGCCGGTGCCCTCAATTTCGTTCCCCGAGTCGTCGACGTCGGCGACAGACGCAACTAGTGTCCGTGGTCCGCCAGGCATGGCGATCCGAGCCCACAACCGCAGATGAAGTAGCTTTGTTGTAGTTCAGTGTCGGGGTGGGATGCCGTGGTCGGGAGAGGCAGCAATGCCTCGGGCGGGAGACGACCAGCGGCACGGCGGCACGGCTGCTGTCGAAGCGGTTACGTTGGTCCACCGGTAAGTGTCGCTCTCCAGGGTATCGCAGCGGAGACAACGCGCTTTTTTAAACCGAATAAAGAAAAAGAAGATGGTTCAGATGGCCGGTACTACTGTCGTAGTCAGCGACAGGAAAGAACCGGCACAAGTTAGCTGCGAAGGTCGGCGGCAGCAAACTACACTCGGGCGGAAAAATGTTGGGATGAACTGTCAGGCTCCATGAGACGAAAAAAGGTGGAGGAGCATGGGACGGTGGAGTGCTGACTGGTTTTATTTCACTGCCCGGGGGAGGGGGGGGGGGGGTGGTTGCAGGCCGACATGAGTGGAGGGACGGGATTAACTAGCAGGGGTTCGCTGCTCGATTCGTCTGGGGAATGAGAGGAAAGCGCGCGCTGACAAGCTCAGCATGCCGAGACGGGACAACAGCCTAGCACACCACCACCACCACCCCCCCCCCCCCCAGTCAGAGCAAGCCGGAGAGGGGCGGGCCCGGACACCTTGCTGGGAGACAAAAGAGAAACAGAGAAAACGTCGCACCTCCCGCGAGCGGTGTTGATGACGAAACAATAGCAAACATCCGGGGGTATGGACGGGATCCGGCCGGGCAACGGGCAACGAGCTTGTAGTTATAGCAGCACTCCTTCCCGTTGCATGCGTGCACTACATTTTTGCGGTCTCGGCCTTGGACTCGCGCTGGCAAACACGCACCTGCAGTTTCCCTCCACACAAAGGCCTGCTGCTGGTGCTGCCGGCTGGCGCTCTTCTGGCTTGCCCGGCTAGGATCTTGCCCCGTTGGCCCCATTGTGCAAGGTCGAAACGGAAACCTTCATATTTAGCTCAGCATCAATCCTTGCAACCCTGCGCCGATCGAAAGACCATCCGCATCCCATAATCCGCTGGCCATTTGTGCACACACTATTAGGAGGCAGGGAAACAGAACAGACAGGGCGGACGAACAGCGGGTTCCGCACAAACGTGATGTCTGTACGTTGTCGGCCAGCGTGACTGGCGGACCGGAGTTTGTACCGTACATCCTGTCACAGTACCAAGGAATTTGTGCCCGAGTATGTGTATGTAGGACAGTACAGGCGCCATTTGATACTGTGATTACTCGAAACCAGCAGTTACTGCGGAGTACAATTACGAGAGTACGCAATCTATAAGACATTGACGTTTTTCGCTGTTCTTGGACGGCGCGTGAACAGGTCGCTCGCTAGACGAGGCGGCGCACGGTGACTTGGGAACAGCTGTGTGGTTCAGGCCCTGCGTAAGGCCTCAATCACTGTGGGTATCGCGGTGGAACCAGTAGCCTCGATGAGGACGGCCGCGAAAGCGTGCAACGGCAGGCGAAATAGGCGGGCCACAAGCACGACGAAGTCGGAGCCGGTCTATCTCTCCAATAAAAGGAGGACCATTGGAACCGCTGCCCTCCCGCCCGACCCGGTTCGTTCGCCTCCTGCTTCGGCGGCCTTAATGCCCGACATTGCCTCTTGGGTACCAATCCGCCGTCGCAACATCCGTGAGGAAATCTGTCCTCAGCAAAGCAGACTGCAAGCGACTTCTTGAGGGGTTGACTCAAGCTGCGCGTGATTTTCCCCGGTTTCTCGTCGGTGTTCTGTTTCTGCTGACATGGGAAGGGCGGAATTGGAATCACGCTGAAACATCGAGAAGAGGCAAGAAGGGATGGGGGCCCCAAGTTAAGCCGCGCTCCATTAGACGGCGGGCGCTTGATGCCTTGCGAATGCAAGGAGACGTCGGGTCCGTTAAATAAACGATCCGTACACTACCGAGGCCAAATGGCTGGCATTCCGCGCAGGCCCAGCACACCCATTTCCGTCCTTGCCTGGAAAGCCCGCAGCCGCCATTGGAGCCATCGGGCTTGGAGCGTAGACCTATGCAGGAGAGCCCGCTCCCATGGGGCCGCAGCCCGAAGGAGTCAGAAGTACGGGACTCCAGAGTCCCGCACATCGGAGTCATGGTTCCTCAACATGTGCACGGGCTGTCATGCTGCACTTCATGAAGCCGTTCGCCGTTCCCAATTTGCTGCATTTCAAACTCCCATAAACTTCAACGCCATGCGATCCTTCATGGTGGGGCCAAACGGTGTTGTAGGGCCGGGCAATTGTCCACTGCACCCGCTACAACACTAAGGGCCCGGGTGAGACTCTGTACCAAGTGTGTGCTGCACGAATGTATGCGAGTCTGAACCGTCCTGCCCTTCGTTTCCCCAGCGACCCGGACCACCGGCCGCCGATCACCTCATGCGGGGCTATTGCGGAGTGACGACGAGCCTTGATCAAGCGTCTCGGGGTCGCTTACAACACACTACACGCGTACATATTCCAACGTGTCAAAGATGAGACGAGCCGTCATGACGCGGAGCTGCTTGTTTTGGTCTTGGTTCTCGCTCTGTTCATCCCATTGGTCTTGCCTATCTCGACTAGAGCTTCGGGGACCAATGATTCTCCATCTATACCCTCCTACATGGTGTTAAGCCGAGTACGGAGGAGTCGGCGATGAACGCTTTCCCCGCGGGAACGCCCTGACACGGTTCTGTTGACGACAAACCGTGTCCTGCGCGAAGTCAATCGCGTGGCTAATTGGACGGGTCGTCCACAGCAAGCAAGTGTTCATCGCTGTCGATCTGCGGCCCGTGGGAACAGCTGCATATCATACATACGCCGTCGGTCGGTCGTATCGAAGCGATGCAGACTGATCCCGTGGATGATTTTGGCTAGGCCGCTGTCAGCTCGAACCACCGAATCCGCCTGCGAGCTTCCATTGCAGCCCCCTGCTTCTCCGTGCTGCCGAGTCCGTTCTACAGTCACGTCGAGTTCGTGGTGGTTCAGCTAGCCCCAGATCGCCCTGGTGAAGACGCCCCCGCATCCTGACGCACTGCGCCTGCAAAATCCAGTTGCAAGGATCCGAGGGACGGATAAAGGTTGGTTTTTGTGCGGCGGCGAGGAAACCGAGTCAGATCCAAGTGACTCCCGTGACAACCCAGGCCGGCGTCATGCCGGGGAGGAAAACAGAGGTGGAATGCGAGACTATCCGCCAATGATCACTAGCTGCCCGATGTGACCACAGAGTACGCCCTCGGAGGGCCAGGATCGCAGATAGCGGTCACGATTTGCCCAACATTATCTTCAGCTCGCGATGGCATCCGTTACAAGACGGCCAAGTCGGCTCTCGGCCTCGTAAGAAGTGGCTCCCCTCCCTCCTAGTAGCAGGCGACACGGGAGTAAATCCCACGATGGACGAGGTTCATGCAACAGAAACCGCCATTACGCTGCACGCCCACACCGCTCTTCTCGTGCTGCCGTTGCCATCTGCAGGTGCTATATCACGCGCCAAAAGTTACACAACGCCTTCTTGGTTGTCATTGGCAGGCGGCGGCCACCTGGGCTGGAATCCGGATATCCGAAACGACAGGCCGGTGATCTGAGAGGTAAATTCCGTCATCGAACCTGTTGGGAAGGATGGCGAAGGTCACGAAACCAAGGTTCCCGGCGTCAGACGCGAAAAGGAAATCTATCCGTTTCGGCTCTTCGTTTGCATCTCCGAACGAGGTGAAAGTTATCTCCCGGTTGCCATACATTGCCTCCTCGGGCACGAGGCCGGAAATATCTCTCATGCCCGAGCTCGGTTCGGTCAGCACCTTGTATGCACGATCTGTCGGGGTGCTGTTGAAGTCGCCGCCGAGGAGCACCGGCGGGGAAGCCCCGGGGGCACGCTCCGTGGGCCAGGTTCTGGCGAATTCCAGGAGAAGACGGGCGCTTTCTTCACGTGCAACTTCTCCTCTATGATCAAGATGTGTGCTCATGACCACAACAGCAGCCCCGGTGGCTTTGTGGCGGAAGTAGCCCATAGTAACGATCCGCTCCAACGCAGCATCCCATCCTTTCGAGGGCACTTCGGGGGTTGGGGAAAGCCAGTATGTGCTGCTGCGCTCGCACTCCCAGTGATCTGCCCGGAAGAAGATGGGAGAGTACTCTCCTGCCTCGTTGCCATCCTCCCGCCCTCGGCCGATATGTCCCCACGAAGACCCCAGCCGTGCCTGGATATCGGTAAGCTGAGAATGTAGGACTTCCTGGAGACAGATGAATGCCGAGTCGTGCCCGGAAACGATGAACTTTAGCTGTGCGCAGAGCCTCGGACAACGGACTGACCACGGTTCCTCGTTTGGGCTGGGATGCTCAGTGGCATACCGTACGTTGAACGTGATTAGGCGAACAAGGAGTGATGCAGGGTGTGCGATGATCATGACTGCTGCCTGCAGTGTAGGGGCTTAGATACGCGCCTGTTGGTGGCAGCATATGTGGTTGATAACTGCTCATTAAGAGCCACCTAAATTTCACGGCAATGGTGTGGAAGTTTAGTGATCGAGCCAGGCAGGCAGCCGTAAATGCCAGTGATGAGCAGGCTGCCTACCAGGGCAAAGACAGCCTAGAGGAACCATTTAAAAGCAGGGGCCCACTGAGGGGAAGGGCAGTTCACTTACGAGCTCAAGCAGCCTGGGCTTCGATGACGGAATTGCTGCCTACTGCGAGTAGCTCTCCCGCAGCTGCCATACACCTGCTCATTCTTACCGCATAAGTAAGGCATCCATCTTATCTAGGTATATGTGCATACATGGTACAGTTACAAGCTACATACTGTAGTACAGTATATACAATAACGGATACGTTACCTCATTAGTGACGGCTTCTATCCCAGCGTTCAGCATTGTCTCGGACTTTTTGCTCCTCGAAGACCGGGTCTTCAGGTATTGGGAACATCCTAGTCTTTCAACTTGAGAGTGAAACCACACCATATCGACCAGTCTCTTTGGCTCGTTGCCTAGGCAGCTGTTCTAATTCCTCTGTCATCTGCAAACGCTCCTCCCATCGTACTAGGAAACGTGCGACTGCGATGGAAACCGATCAGTACAACCATACACCGCCCCTAAGTGACATACGAAGAGATCCCGTCGGTAGTTATTCCCATGCCTCTTCCCCGTGGTTCGATAAAAGACCCTGGAGCGCCTGCCGACGAAGAGCGAGATCGGGGGTTTTTGGAAAGGGAAAGCCCTCTACTTTCTTCAATAGGAATCTATGGAAACAACTGACTATGCTCATGGAGAACTAAGGAATCGAGGCGCCTACCCGGTCTCCGGATTGCTGCCTTGTAGGTTCGGGTGTTGCTGATGGAAGGAACCCAGGAGGTCCCCCATCCAAAGCGAGCAATGTTGCGATCACCATTCACGATAAAGATGCTGTCATTAGAATCGCAGCATTTCGCTGTTGGGACTACGACTCCTCTGTCATCACTGTCGGCCCTTAACATCCTCAGTCACCCGTTCCTCATTGTGGGCCCTGTTCGCATCAGATCCATTTTTTTGGGCACCAACTCCCACCACCGAGTTTTTCAAAGTCCTTGGTTGCTTCGACATTGCTCCGGTTCACCGACCCGGACAGGCCAACCTCGGCACGTTATGGATGGGAAACTTGCATTAAGCAGGACGGAATGGGCAGCGCGCTTCAACCCTCCGCCATCTCGCGATTTGTCTCAAGACCGAGAAGTACCCGGACAACGCTCAAAGAAGGGGAGGTTTCGACGCTTTCGGGGTTATGACTGAGTAATCACAAACAACAGATCGATTCCATCACATATCGCCTTACCTCCTCGGTATTACCGACGCAGATTGCCTGACAGTCCTTCGGTCAGCTTATCCGCAGTGTCACAAGCCCGGTTCAAAAGGTTATCGATTTCGAGCGGGGTGTTGTCGTGGGGTGGGGAGGGGAGGCTTGGCAACAACGTCATAATTATGGGTCTTCTCGGTTCCGAGGGGCAGGGTACACGTACCTTGTTATTTTTTTGGTAAATCGATGGTGACCCGGTGGGCTCACATGAACCCCCATCTGACCAAGAACGGCGACACCTAAAACTAGTCAGTCCATTATCCTCTCGTTTTGAGATCCCGCAATCGTACCACAGTGTAAAGTGTTATGACTGGCCGAGCGCCGTTCCCTAGCGTGCATTGCCTCGCTCGCCAAGAACCGGGGAATGTTGAAGCCTGGAACGAGAGCACAAGCAGGGATGGCAACTAGTTACTGTTAGGTCGCGCAGGGCTGCCCGGCCTTGCGGGCAGTTGAGTTGAGTCGCCTTGCAGCGTAGCCTCTGCATGATGCCGCTCTTGCTTCTCGAGCCCGGCAGAGCGATCGGAATGTTACGATCCGGACACTCCCGGAATCGCCAACCAGCAGCCTCGTGCCATCTCGGTATCGATCTTCTCTCGCTCCAAATGCTACCATCTTCATCCGACCATTTTCTCATTCGACGGCCGAGGATGTCCAAGCAGCTGGTCATCTGCCACAAGCAGGTACTTCGTGAGCTCTCTGTCCTTCGTTTCGATCGAGATCGAATGGGCCGGCTTTCCAACGATCGCCAACGATCGCCAACCAACCTCCAACTCTAGCCTAATTGTGCTCCAGTTCAGCTCCACGGAAAGAGGTTGGTCGACAAGACGATGGCCCAAGCCGATCGCGGCTCCCTGGGCGACTGCATGCCATTCCCAAAGGAGCGATGGACAGTCAGATGTCAGAGGTGGTTTCCGCTCCTGGCTTGGTCTCGGCTCAGCCTACTCAACCCTGTCACGCGTCGAGTCAGAGGATTGCATTCACAAGCCCGAGTTCCATTTGAGTCGTGATTGCCTTACCGTGCTTTCCGAGGAGTTTTCTTTTTTTCTCTTTTTTTTCAAGAAACTGCTCGGCACTTTCCAAGTGTTTCAAAGCATGGTAACCCACCATCTAACTGCCCGTGACTCCTTATTCCGTTCGTGTTCTTGGAATTGTCCTCACCTAGGCCGCGGGGGTGTGTCGCATCACGGTTGGTCCACACACACACCTCCGACGAAATGGAGGGAGGGCGCCTTGTATTGCCCCGCCAAGCCGCGGACTTTGTCATCTTGGTTGACCGGTGACATGGCCCGAGAAGGTGACCGCGCAAGCCATTCTCGAAAGCTGATGGTGGGAAGCTCGCATCAGCAACAGCATGTGCAACGCCTCCAACTCTCACTACATAACTGCGCGCCATGTCCCTTCTCAGCCGGCCACTTGCTCTCGTCTATTTCCCCTTTTCTTTCTCGTCATGTTACACGACAGGGAGGGATACAAATAACTTTGTCGTCCTCGACGCTCGCTTCTGAAGACGGCTGTTCTGAGCCGGCAAGGCCGGCGACGGTCCTGTCCTGTGGTTATCTCTGAAGCTGCCCATACCCTAATAAGCTTTGTATTATTCCTGTCTTTCTCAAGGGGAAACCAAAGCGCAGAAGGAGAAAGCGAAGAACGAACAGGTCGATAGTCCTTTCCCACACTTTCTTGGCACTTCCTTTCTTCGAGACGCACAGAATCGACAGGATGCCCAGCTCCAGATCATCTGCGCAGCACCCACGGCGGGACTTGTGGATGTCCTCGCAGATGCTCCTACGACCTAATATCGAGAGAGACGACGGGGAGATTGAGGGCCTTAGTCTTGCCAGCATGGGCGAGGATCCCCTTATCTACTTCCTCACTCCTACTCCTTCCTCCTATGTGGGGGATGACGATGTGGACTTGGACATGGACTTTGACGCCGGGATCGAGGATGCCAAACATCCGCCCCCTATTATTAGGAGCGTTAGTCCGTCAAGCCTCGGCGGCCTGAGCCGGCCCCCTCCCCGACCGCCAACGCCGCCGAGGTCCCCGTCCACTCCGGACCTGGACTACAGCCTGTCCGCGACGCCGGACGAACACGAGCAGTACGGCTACATGGAGGACTCGTGGCCGCCGCCCAAGCGGGGCCACTCGCTGAGCCTCCCTCGCCGCCTCAAAGACAAGTTCAAGAGCCAGCCAAGGCAAGACGTCGCCGGGGGTGGCAGCAGCAGCCCGGATAGCCTGGCCCCTCCCAGCCTCTACTCGACAGGAAGGGGCCGTTCCGCATCTCGGGCTGGCTCGAGACCAGCCGGGGCGGGAGCGGTTGCCTCCCCCTCCCCCTCCTCCAACTCGTACTCTTCGTGCTCCGGGGCGGCCAACAGCCGGCCCAGGACCACGCCGGGCCGCGTCTCGCCGCACGCGTGGTGCGAGCCGAGCCCGGACGTGTGGGCGATCGAGGAGGAGCCTGAGGAAGGGGGGATGCATGGCGAGGCGGGCGGCGGCGGCGGCGGCGGCGGCAGTTTTGCGGAGGAGGAAGAGGAGCGCGGAGGGGCGGGTAGCGGTTCTGGCGTGTCGACGACAATGGCTGGGAAAGCGAGGGCCTTAGACATTCCGGCTGGAAAGCCAAAGAAGAGGGTTCGGTTCGTGCTGCCTGCTACGGATGATTACAGGAACATGTATTAGAAGGGACACTTGCATCTCTAACTGAAGGGGGGCCGGGGGCTGGCGGTTGTGTGGTTCTTTACTGGCTGGCTATCTTCTTTTCCCCTTGTTCTTTTTTTATTCTTGTTTGTTTTTCTTCTTCTTCCTCTATAGGGGGGTGGGGTTACACACATCGCATGGCGTTGGTGTCCTTGTTTGTTTCGGCAACTGCATAATTGCAAGCTGTACTAAGGTAGTTTGTCTAAGTTTGATATACACAATCGGAGGAGCATCTGTAATAAGGACTAATATCGTCAAGCTTACGTTCTTCCAGGAGCATTCCCGTGCTTGACTTCGGATTTCCACATACATGTCTCTATCCCGTACACTACAACTGTTGCGTAGGGCAGAGTCCCCTGCACGGCCGGACGGCCCGAGACCTTCTGTTTTGTTTGCTGCTTCGGCGAGCCGTAACAGGCATGTCTGTTTCCAAGGGAGTCACAGGATCTATGTACGGAGTGTAAGCCGTCGTGTTCTTGATCTACTCGGGTTGTCCGTGCTGATACCGTATCCCGAGTGATCCGTGTCTCGGAGGATCGAGAAAAAAATAGTAAGAATAAAAAAAAATAAACATAACCAAAAAAGGTAAAGATAAAGGACCACCTGTCTAAGTTTGCTCCGAGGTCTCTCGGGGTGTATCCCTCGCACCCTGCTATTCTCGTCTGCAATCCGCTACGGAAAGTCTTCCGCATCCTTCGTACCTGATGTATAATTAACTCTAGTGTATAGCGCACAAGTGAGGTTTCCAACCCCCCCGGTCATGATCGTAGTGGGACCGTTCGGCAGTCATGGATCCCATCCATCCCGGTGCCGCTCCCGAGAAATCCCCACTCTTAAACCGGCGGTAACGACGTCAAGGCCACGCTGTCCAACGTCTGAACCTAGCAGTGGAGATGACAGCTAGATTTGCTGCCGGGATCAGCTCAGTTGCGGTGAGAGATGTTGTTTAGACATTTGACATTGCCGGATCCCACATTCGACGTGTTCATACTTGCAGTATACTCGACGGGAAACTATGGCGTAGTTGTTGTATGTACCTGTATATATACATACATGGGTACATGCTAACCATACTTTATATACCTTACCTTACGGATTATACTCTTCGTGCGATGCATGGAAATTCCGCACCCTTCGTAATGCACATCAGTTCCCAGCGTGTCCCGCACATGTCTCATTCTTCTGCCTGCATGATCACTCTGGGTGGGAGCAATTGCAACAACGCAGAGGCGGCAGGGGAAGTCCGAGGGTTGCCAAGAGAAATCAAGTGGCTGCGCCGATGCGCAACTCGAGAGCTTTCCCTCGTGTCGCTCGACTTGTGCAGCTGACAGCTTGGTGGTTGCCGCACCTGGCCAGCGGGCTGCAGTGGCTGCAGGAGCCTGGACTGGGCCCTCGGCGGTGATTGGCCCGGGATCCTTGCTGGAAGCTTCAATGGGGCCGAGAACCAGGGAACAGGGAAGTGACCACAGAGTACGGATAGCGGCGGGTGGGAAGGTGTGGTGGTGGGGCCAATTCCTCAGTTGTTTACACAGTACTTGTTACCTAGCTTACCTTCTGGGTCTGCGGCCAATGTTTCTTATCGTCATTGAGAGAGGCCTGGAGCTGGACCTTCCTGCGGCGCTGTCTCTCGACGAAGGATGCAAGGCTTTCCGACATTGCCCATGCGGCGCGGGTCTCGAATCTAGTCCGCCAACTCTGCAAATGGTCTCCAAAGCATAACTACAGTACAACGACGTGGTTAACCTTCTCCGTCTCGTGGGCACCTTTCGGAGTCGCCCGTGGTCGCACAACCTAGAGCGCCTGCTTTCAGCGGAACTTGCTGCAGTAACCCGTCGTCATACATGCACAGTCCTCTGTAGAACCGGCGCATTCCAAGCTTTTGGCCAGACTGTCGCGGGAGCCCTTTCCGCCTTTTTCTGCCCACGGCGCAACGCCACCACCGACTCGGCTCAATTGCAAGACCACGGTGTCTGTGGTTAAAATTGAGAAAGAGCTCTTTTGCTCTCGTGGGCGTGGTCGTGGACAGATCGGATCTAAAAGCGAAGATCGTTCGGCAATTACACATGCGCTTCACCTAGGTGAGTTAGCCCCGTTACCCTGGTTATTGTTTGTTGACTGTCCCCCGAAACGGCGGCCCCGACTCCAAGGACATGCAGCACCCGATTGGCAGTTGCACCAGGTTCGGAGACCGCTATGGGTGGATGCTCCGTCAATCAATAAGAAAGTTTCAGTTTTCAACGGCCTGTCACTCTCTACAGGAAAAAAAAAAGAAAGAAGAAAAACAAGACCAGCTAACAAACTACATGGGAGTAGGAGTGCTTGGTGGGGGGGCAATGAAGGTAACTGACCGAGTCACTCCTGCTGTCGACCTCCAGAACCATGTCACCAACGACCCACGACGAAACACGGCCAGCCAACCCACAAACACCACGGCGCACCGCGACGGCCAAACATGCCAATGCGACGACACCGACAAATAAACGGGCGTCGGCCCCGGCCGCTGCAACCCCTAAGAGCGCGCCAGCGGCTCCCGGCAATGGCTCGTCCCACAAGAAGAAGCCCGAGCCGAGCCTACTAAACGACTTCCTCCTCGGCCGTCAGTCGCCAGCGCGGGTGGCTGCCCAGCGCGAGGCCATCAAGCAGCGGCGCAAAAGCATGGCGGCAGATGCCGCTAACGTCCGGGAGGAGCTGCGTCGGGAAATGCGTGCGGCGGCCGTGCGCAGGATTCAGCAGCCCGGGGGCGTGAGGGAGCGGGTCAAAGCATGGCAGAAGGCGAGCGCGGCAGCCATGATGCAGGAAGGTGGCGGCGTCCCGCACGCCGAGGACGTGGCCAGCGAACCAACCGAGGTCGCCGCCCACCTCCCCCCCGAGAGCGTGACAGAGGAGGACCGGCTGCGTATCAGGATGCGGCAGAAGCCAAAGAAGAAGAAGGCCAAACCAGATCAATCCGAGGACAAGGAGAACCGGGATGGCGGAGACGGCGACGAGACGGAGAAAGAGAAACCACCCGCGGGTGGGGGTACTTCCAGCAAACCGCCCGCAGTCAGATCGGCGCCGAAGAAGAGGATCGTGAGTGACGACAACTGGATGAAGGGAAAGAAAGGGCGGAGCCCGCCTCGAAACGGACCGACGGGAACGAAACCCCAGGCGGTTCCTGCGCCCGGCTTACCCAAGGACTTCTTGCAGCGAACAGCACAGAACCCGAGTGTGCAGAGCAAGATCAGAGATTGGGTGCAAAGGGTTGAGGTCCCTGAACCCCCGCCAGCCAAGGTGAAACATTATCGCCATAGAAAATCTGGTGCGACAGTAACAGTCGAAGAAGATGCCCCAAGCGTAGTCGCTTCAGATCCGGGAACTAGGGCATCCCCGAAACCGCCACCCGCCGACGACGGTATTCGGGTAAAGCCGATAAAACCGAGGAAGCCAAAGCCCGATACGGACGACGGCATCCGGGTGACTCCGGTACGCAAGACGGAAAAGGAGCCGCTCGATGATGGCATCCGGGTGCAACCCGTTGAGACCAAGATACCAGACGACGGCATCCGAGTCCGGCCTATCGACAGTCCCCTTCCAGATGATGGTACCAAGGACCGGTCAAACGTGCAGGCGCCCGTCGACGAGCCACCTGTCCGTTCTTCGTCACCCAGGCCGCCCTCGGAGAGAAGCGTTAGGAGCGCCAGTCCAAGCCGAGCTCGATCTCCAGATTCCCACGACGTGATTGAGGTTGAAAAGGGAGCTCAGACGGCGCCTGAAACTCCTACCAAAAGGAAGGTTTCGAAGCGGCACTCCAAGCGCAAAAGTCACGGTCACAGTCCCAACCCCGTCGTCCGAACCGTCGAACCTCCGGAAAGTCGATCTCTGGAGTCTGATACTACCGAGCACCAAATACCTCCGCACGTAGGTTCTGATGACGAGTCTGAGATCGCTCCACCAACTGTCCTGGGAAACAAGTCACTTGCGGAGATTCCGTTTGGATATTCTGCATTCAGTGTGCTAGACCTACCACTGGGAGCCGATGCGCGGAACAGCAGCACCAAGAGGCCGAAGGCACAACGGAACCCGAGCTTTAAGGCGGTGCCCAAGGTGTTCAAGAAGGTCGTAACAGGCGCCAAGGACATCATTCAAGAGATGGCTGAGCCTCCGAAGCCTGTCGTGACCAACAAGCCGCAGAGCATCGAGTCGTGGTTGAACGACACCGTTGACCCGTTTGTCGAAGCAGCCGCCACTTCACCAACTTCTCAGGAACCGGCAAGCAAAGCGCCGGCGGAGGCACGGGAACCATTATCTCGATCATCGAAGCCAGCGCCATCGCCAGCGCCAGCGCCAGCTACAGACCCAAAGCCGGATAGTCCAGAATCTCCGCCATCAAAACGGCCTTCTGAGAACCGTCCAAGAGAGACAAGAGAGACAAGGGAGACGAGGGAGACGCGGGAAACGAGGGAAACGAGGGAAACGAGGGGGACGAGGGAGACAGCCGACACCGCCGCAGCTGGAAGCTCTAGTTCGCAGTCAAGCTCCGATGCGCAGCAAGAAGAGAGCGATTCAACGCCGAAAAAAGCCAAGACACCCCCTACTCCCTCGACCGGGCTGAAACGGAGGCGAGCAACTAGGAAAGCGGCGTCTCCAGCAGAGACAGGTGCCAAGAAGCCATTCCGAGAGCTGCTTAGGGAAGCTTTCCGGGGCGAGTCTGGCGGCCATAAACTGCCGCCCACGATATACCCAAGCTACGAAGCTGACAACGACCCCGAGAGCGACTATTACGATGCTAGAAAGGATGAGTCGACCAACTTCCGCAAGAGCCCCCCATCCGAATACTCCTCAACGTACTACTCATCGTCATCAGCATATGATTCGACCATTTCGTCAGACCTCTCCAGCCAGGGACCCCAGCGGAGGAGACCGCCGACAAATGGCGCCCACGAGCTGTCGACAATCGTGTCAGCAGAATCCAGCACCGTCAGCTCGGAGGCGCACTCCGATGTCTCCAAAACGACCATCACACAGACTACGGCCTTTACGAAATCGACGGATATCTCGAGACAGAAGAGCCAGAAGCCGGGACTTAAAAGACGTCTTACGAAGCATTCGGATCTCGTGTCCGTGCTTTCGCTGCCAGATAACGGTCAATCGGTGCCCCCCAGTCGGTCGAAGAGCGTTAATTCGTCGCGCAGCCTCCACCGGAGGCCGAGCAGAGCGAACAAGAGCAGGGCCGATGAGCTGCTGGATGAATTTGCTGACGACGAGCACCTTTATGGAAGGGAACTGAAGGCTCTAGTTGACGGTGTCATTCCCGTGCTGTTGAGGGATATCATGAACGGCGATGCCCGCGACACCATGCCGGATGCTACGGCCAAGTCGGTGGTCAGCATGGGCATGGCGCTGGAGAAGTTGAGGGACTTCCACCGACGAGTTCCCCTCGCCGAGATATCCGAGCTGCTCGCATTTATGGAGCAGGTGTCGCCGGCTTATGACCATTATTTGGACGTTTGGAGGCTCGGTTTCCAGGGTTTGATCATCAATCTCGCGCCCAAACACGGCAAGTTCGATGATGACGACTCGCTCCTGAACGCGCTTCCTCGGAATGAGGACGGCGACGTCATTGGAGAGGACGGAGAGCGCGTGGATGTCGCATTTTTACTCAAGCGACCCCTGATCCGGGTGAAGAGGATGGTCAAGTTCCTCAGGGTAGGTTGATCTCTTGCGCTTCTGTCCTGACTCTTGCTGACATGCGCCATAAAGGCTGCCGTGGCAGTGACCGAGAGCCCTGAAACCGAACGGTTGCTGGCAGTCTTCACGGGCCTTCAGGAGAAGGCTCGCAAGCGACACCGAGAGGAAACCGCTCGGATGATGGATGAAGATGCAAACAACACCGACACGTCTCGCTGTCGAGACCTTCGGAACCTACTTCCGCTCGAAGGGGTAATGATCAATCCGGCGCGGCAAGTTGCCGCATTGGACGTGTTCTCACTTGATTTGAATCATTCGAGCGGCCAGCGGTTGGGATGCCAAGTCGAACTGATTTTTAGGGATAGACCGTCCGTTCCCAGCGACAAGGGAGACATCTTGATCAGGGAGCTTGGAGACGGCACCCGATCGTGGTTACTATTTCCTCCGGTACCCCGGCAATACATTTCTGGCCGACGGGGTGATGACGACGAGTCTCTAATTGCCATGATCCGGGGGACTCATAACGGAATCGAATGGTTCGAGCTTCTCAAGCTCTCAACAAACAGCGAGGAGCAGATCGACTACTGGCTGCGTGTTCTGGGGAGCCACCCTCTGCCACCTGCGACGCGAACCAGGCCTTCCAGCATGGTGCTAGGATCAGCATCTCCCAAGTCGGCTGCGGGTGATGTCCCAGTCGGCGAGCGAAGACGAAGCACGTCTACCCGGGGCTCGTCCGAAACAGAGAGACCGAAGACGCCGTCCGAGCATCACACACGCCCGTCTGACGATTCTCGGTCACCACCGCCCAGGGCCCTCCCCAGGCAAGACAAGGTTTCGGACCGTTCTGAAGAGGGTAAGAGACGGTCATTCTCGTGGGAACAGCAACCCGATGAGGTGCCCAAGATTGTGAGACCGCCGCCCAACAGTACACCCTTCCGAGAGGACGGGGCGCCCCCACCACCCGTTCACCGCACTCTCGGCCCCAAGAGCCCTGGCATGCTTGCTCCCCCAGTGGACTCGGGCCCTCACGGTCGACTCAAGCGCCGCATGTCATCCCCGCTGAAACACGAGTATCACCCATCCGATATCTCGTCCGACAGCTCAAGCGCCGTGAGCGACGACGAATCCGAGTCATCACAATCGTCCAGCGACGAGCTGGACGAAGACGATGTGCCCGACACCATACCGGGATACAGCACCAAGGAACCTGCGGCAGCCCCTGAGGAGTCTGATGCTTCGGATAATAGTATCACGCCATCCCATTCGGCGTCTCAGGCACAGCCTGGAGACGATGCGGGAGCGGAGAAGCCGGTGCAGAAGTTTGTCGCCACAGTATCGTACTGGTCCAGCAGAAAAGGGATCTGGAAAGACATCAACAACGGTCAGCCAGCATCCATCATTGTTCATCCCGGTTGCATGGAGGTGCATCACATCGCCCAAGAGCACTCAGACCGTCAAGCATACTCCTTGCAGTCTTCGGGCACGTCCGAGGTCGATAACAGGGACAAGGACGCCGGAACCATTGTTCCACTTATTGCTCTGGTTCTGACACCGGTGGTGATGATCCGCCGCAGCACTGCGCTCGATCTCGAGGTCCGCAGCCCGGCGTCGCCAGGGTCGCGGCTGAAGATCCAGGCCAGCATGTTCCGTTTCCGTATGTCAAGCCAAAACCAGGCCAAAGATTTGTACGAGGCTGTTCACTACAGTCGGATGAACAATGCTCGATACATCCAGCTCAGCGAAGAAGCACGCGTACGATCGTTCGGGCAGATGCAGTCGTCATTCGGCGACGGGAGCGCGGATGGCGACAGCTCCAGCCGTCGACGCGGCTGGCTTGGACGTAAGAACAGCTACCGCGCGTCCACCCGAGCCCCCAGCGTCTCCCAAGGCAGCGTATCGACTACGATTTCAGCAGCCAGCTTCCTCCGGCGCCTCATGGGTGGAGGTAACAACGATTCGTATGACATCGACGAGTCCACCCTCGATAGGCAACGCCCCAGCTCGGCACCAATCCCGGGCAGCGGCGGCGGCGGTGGCAGCCTCTACACCTCCAGCTCCGCGTCCGGCTCCGGGTCGGGCTCCATCACGCCACCGCGCAGCGGTTCCGTCTCCCTCTCCAACTCGGGCAGCCACAGCCGCTGGAGCACTGGGTTCGCCAAGCCCTTCTCGCCGGACCAGCCGCTCGAGATCCGCTGCCACCTCAACGTGCAGAACAACCGGTGGCTGGACAAGGGCGACTGCATCCTGCACATCAGCCGCCCGCCGCCGGGGGTGCGCCAGGAGCTGCCCCTGTACCACGGGCTCGAGAAGCGCATCATCGTCACGCACGCGACCAGGAAGAAGGCGGACCGCCCGCTGATCCTGCTGGACGCCGTGCTGGGGTCCAAGTGCTTCACCATGCTGGGGAACAAGGGGATCATGTGCAGCGTGTGGGAGAACCTGAGGGACGAGGAGGGCAACGTGGGCGTGGCGCCGAGGAGCGGCGCGATCGCAGGCAGGGTGACCAAGTGGTGCTTCCAGTGCAAGAGCGGGCAGCAGGCCGCGTGGATCATGCAGCTCTTGACCACCGAGGTGCCGGGGCTGATGATGGGCTAGCTAGATCTTCGGGGCACTCTTGCAAGACCTTGCTTAGGTGTTTTTCTTTCTTTCCTCTCTCTCTCTCTTTTTTTTTCCCCTTTCTTTTTATCATGTCACACGCTACAAGAAGCAGGGCTATACTTCTTATTCTTTTCCTTTGTATTTCAACTGGGGTGAATGGAGAGGCAGCATAGATAGATAGATGCATAACTCCATGATGGTGGTGCTGCGGGGCTGGAAACGGGCACAGCTTGGTTGTGGTAGGAAGGTCGGGGAGTTCTGGCGATTCTTTGGTTTCGGATGTTGATGGGATTCATGTGGAGGGCGCTGGAATATTTTTTTGCCTTTGTTCCCCATAATTCTTGCTTCTCTCCTTTGTTACTTACCATCATCACTATACCCCTTCTCTGGCGATGGAGTTGATGTCATGGGTTGCATTAATTATAGCGGATGGGTAGTTTTTTAGTTTTTTTTTCTGTCAGCTTGACTTTTCGTCGGCTACGGTAGTCGTCGGTTGACATCTGTGAGAGCACTCTTATTATGCGCCGGTGTCGACGTCATGGAATGGTTGCTACACAGTTTTGTGTTTTTCTTCCTGCGCATTACTATGTAGTCCGTACTGCAGAGTCAGACCTTTTAGCGCACTGGTTTCGCCGCGCAGAGCAATAGGTAACGAGAGTCCGGATGCGTAAGCATGTGCGGCCTCAAGTGCCACCTTGGGAATGCACGGACAATACCTTACATAGTAACTATTGACCGATACGCAGTACGGATCCGTACTTTGTTTAGCCCCTAGTCAGTCTAGCCTACCATTCCTATTCTGGAACAAAAGCATCCGGTCCTCTGATGCAACGACGCGTTTCCTTGCGCGACCACACACCTCTCCGACTTCCCTTCCTTGTCAACCTACGACTTTCCCGACATTTCGCGCATCGAACGGCATCCCCGTTTTTCCGACATCGCGCGAATTACAAATCGACCAGAATCCCCGTCTAACTCGGTCGTCCTGCGCTGCAATAGCGCGATCGCCTCCCGAAATGGCCGACTACAACGCCATGAAGGTTCCCGAGCTGAAAAAGCTGCTCGTGGAACGGGGCCTTCCTCATACCGGCAACAAAGCCGATCTCATAGCCCGACTCACAGAGAATGACAAGCAGAAGGCAGCCGAGAGCGCGGCCGGTAAGATTTCCCACTTCCTCAATCGGCGACTTGGCCGCAGCACTCTTCCATGCACCCGCCGCTCTGTCGCGGCGGCTCTCCCCGGATGAATCGAACACCTTGTTTTATTTTTTTTTCTGGTTGATTCGGGCAATTGGAATTCGTGCGACTCGCGCTGTCGCCGCTTTAACATTTCCCATGAAACGAGCCCTGCGCTGACTCTGCTCGCCTCCACCCTCCCCCCCCCTTTTTTTTGGTAGACTCCAAGCAGCCCCCTGCCGAGGACGAGATCGACTACGAGGATGACGACCTGCCGTCCACCAAAAAAGACGCTGCAGCCGAGAAGCCCGCCGCAGCCGTGCCCACGGCAACGGAGACAAAGAGCGACGCCGCTCCGGCACCGGCGCCCACCAAGACATCCGAGACCACCGCCGCTGAAGGGGGCGACGCCACCACCACGACGACGACGGCCAAACCAACCCAGGATGGCGACAAGCCGGCCGCTGCTAGCGCAGGGGGCGCGGCCGCGGCCGCGGCGCCGGCCCAAGGCGAGGGCGCCGGCAAGGACGAGAGCAGCAAGCCGGTCTTCTCGCAGAACCTGCCGCCGACCGACGCCAAGTCGGAGGCCGAGAAGCGCGCGGCGCGGGCCGCCCGCTTCGGCACCGTCGCCGCGGACAACCAGCAGCTGTCGGAAGAGGCCAAGAAGGCCGCGCGCGCCGCCCGCTTCGGCCTGCCCAGCGACGCCGTCTCGGCGCTCGACAGCGCGCTGCCCGACCGCCCGCGCAAACGCGGCGCTGCCGCCAAGGAGGATGACTATGAGCGCGGCGGCAAGCGGGCCAACCGCGGCGGCGGCGGCGGCGGCGGCGGCAGTGGTGGTGGTGGTGGTGGGAGGAATCATCACCGGCGAGGCGGGAGGGGGGTCGGCGGCAGGAGGCAAGGCGGCGGCGGCGGCGGCGGGGGAAAGGGAGGTGGTGCGCAAAAAGGAGGGAATAAGGCGCCCGCTCCTGTCGCTGTGGACCCCGTGGAGAAGGCAAAGATGGAAGCGAGGGCGAAGAGGTTCGCCGCTACTACTGCTACTACTACTACCACTGCTGCTTCATCTTGAGGTCGGTTTGTCGGTCGGTCGGTCGGTCGGTCAGGGTCTGACAGATCATCACAAACTCACGCTGTTTTTTTTTTTTTTTTTCTGTTTTTTTTTTTTTTTTTTTTTTTTTTTTTTTTTTTTTGGTCGCCCCGGTTGGTCATCATCGGACCCTTTCGGAAACGGGAGGACTGGTGGGTCGCGAAGGCCAGCTTTGGGGCCTACCAACGAATCAACTACGCTTCGCCTCCTGCTCTTCTCATCGGACCCCTGGGGGGGAGGATCCAGTTGACCCTTTATGTTTCTTGGGCTATTTGGCCCGATGTTCCTCGCAACTTTGTTGGTGATTGGTGAGAAACATATCTCAAAGGTGAACAGATGGGGGAATATTGAAAACGATTTCTGGTCCGGGATACAGGCAGGGGACAGGGATGGGGATAGGAACCGCGAGCTTCTGTGTAGTTAAACTATTACATACCCGCAGTACTGCAGCCGAGTTTCTCCAGTTCATTGGTGCCAATGGGGCTGAGGCTGATCAGGCGAGATATCGACGGGCCAATCCGACAAAATAGTGTGTTTTAGTTGGCCTCCGCAATCTCTGACTTTTGCTCCTATAGAGAGGGTGGATGATATTGCGGCTCGTTGGAGATCCTGTGGCAGCAACTACCTAGCCAGTGCCGACGAGCAAACATGGGGGGTATTGCTAAGATAACGTTAACCCGGCACCACATAGGAAGACGATGGGCTTAATTCCGTTTTCATTGCCCGAGGGTTCGTATGATCTCAATGGTACTATCTACTCGTCCCGGTCCACGGCAGGGAACAACAACGTGAAGAGAAGGGCGAGTAAGTCAAGGGGCCTGAGCGCCGGGAGACGTGGGAATTAAAATAACAGTTCAATGGCAGGTCCAATTAACAACAAATGCCCCCCTTCCCAACGTATCACATTGTGGAGAATATTCGCGGCGGTTGGATAGTCGAGGATGTAGTGCAGCCAGGATTGACGACGCTAAAGGGGGATGGTGTGGTGGACCGGGGGTGTTCCCGGTTGAGAGATGCGGGCATTGGGGGGGAGGGGAGGAAGGGGGCAATATCAGAAATTCTGACACAGTCCGAGTCGCACGTCCTAACTCAATGAAGGTGCGGGAATGGTCCTGGTAAGATGGGCTGATAGGCCAGATAGGCGGTAGAATAGAACAGATACGGCCGGCCAGTCAGCCCCTCTTCTCCTCATGTAGCCCGGCAGCCTCCTGTCCCGCTCTCGGCTGAAAAGGGGGGCTATGTCTGTTGTCGGCCACGGTCATAGGTCGCGTCATGCCGCACTCCTGCATGCCTTTCCGGTCACTTGATCTCCTGTTTTCCCCTCTTCGGAGGAAGACCTGTCGCCATCGGAGACACGGAAAAGAAAGGGGGAAACAGTTCCGGCATGGAAATGCTGCTGGAAACATTGTCTCTCTCTCAGCGTGTGGTGCTTGAGCTAGTCCGGACACGGGCCGGGACGGTCCTTGCTGACCATGCTAAGATGCTAGCCACAAGACAAAGACAAGGACTGCCCGGTGTTGTCCGCGGGAAGGAGGAACGGGAGCAGGGAATAGGGGGGCAAGGTGTACAATCCCCCCCCTGAAAGTTCGTTAGCTTGGTACTTTTAGTGGGCCAGACAAGGGTTACAAAGCCAATCAATTTACTACTATAGCGGTATAACTATACTTAGAAAGACAAAAATGATACCTAAACATATATACAAAATAGCCGCAAAAAGGAGTTATAGTTAGTACCTGGTATATCCCCTATCATTATACATGACCGCCTATAACCGCCAAGTCATCGAATGGACTAACTTCAGCAAAAGCTATAAATAGGAGAGAAGAGGGCTTATATAGCTATTAGGCTGATCTGGCTGATTACGCGCCACAGCTGATTTTTTTCTGGCATCTCGCATTCATTTGGCTTCGCGCGCGCGTTGTTTTTAAAGCTGTAGATGTTGCTGATTTTGCTGATTTTCTTTACTTTTTGGTGGTTTTGGTAGTTAGATTAGATACGGCTGACGGCATTGATCGCCAGTTTGTTGTACCGATATAGGTTGACTGGCTGAAGTGGGTGGGTTTGATTGGCTCTTTGCGTTCTAGTGGCTTGCAAATCGTGCCTGTATTTGGTATATATATGTGGGGGAAGTCCCGAGCTAACAATCATTCAGGGGTCGTAGTGTAAGCGGCACTAGCAGATCACTCGCCGTCATCCTCGGTATGTGGCTACCCGAGGGCGCTGTGGATCATGTACTGAAGTGTACCAGGCAGGGAATTCCCGGGATCCCTTTCAATCAGGGGATAAGAGTTGGGCTCAACGGCTTCGGAGGCAAGCTAGTGTACACGTGCGCGGTCCCGTCATACCAGACCGAGATGGTCGAGTGGAGATGAGAAGGCCAAGACTATCTGGTTGAGCAAACTGCCCAGGCTTGTAGATCAGAGCATGTTTGTTCCATCTCGAGTTTCGATGCATGTACTGCATTGCAACCTGCACGTTGGCAGAAATGAGGGCAGGCAGCACACAAAATTTTGCCGTTTTTGTCGCTCCCAGCGCTCTTGTCCGACAGCTGATGATGGTTCCGGGCAACGTACCTGTGTACTCAGAGTCGTAATCCGTACAGGTGCCGGACAGGTATGTACATAAGGTACCTACCTACCTTACCTCCACTTGAGTGTGTCTGCGTCAGATTCCTTGTTGCCTGCCCTATGGCGTTCTGGGTTCTGCGTTCTGCGTTTCCAGTTCCGGTCACGTGTAAGAAACAATTACGGCGTCGATGATTCTGCGCGACGACTCCTGATTGACGGTTTATCTGCAATCTCAGCCAAGAAGGTGATGCGTCAAGATGCCGCGTTCAGCTCTGCTAGGCGACGCCATGGACAAGCGTCGCAAAAATACCAATACCATCATCCAAAGAAGGTGACGTTGGAGACTGCTGCACACCATCTTCTGAGGACTCCCAAGAACAGATCGAACTTGGGTTTGTTTGTCGGCTTGCCAATGAACAGCCAATCAAAATTGCCACGCCGCTGCTGCATCAGGGACAAGCCTTGTTACTCTGAGCTTGGCGCGACACGGCCCTGGCGCTAACCCACCAAAGGAAGCGCCTACACACATGGTTGGAGCCTCCATTGAATATCGCAACCACATAGTGTAGTGTAATGAATACGGTACCGGCCAATATCTAGAAGCATCCTCGTTTGAATTTTTTTTTTACGGTGAGGCAATTGCTTCGGCCGCTTACGCATCAACCACTATACACCTAGGTACTGCAGGAATGACGGGCGATACGCGATGGCGACGTTGTTTTCGGAGGCAGCCAGTGACGATCCACCATTTAGTTGAGCCACGTCAACCAGCCTCAGCAGCGCCGGGGTATGCGCTAGACCCAGAGATCCGGGCTGTGGCGGAGCATGCAGATTCGCGAAACTCTCTTTCAATGTGCTGTTGGCGATGCGGCCCCCCCCGGGCTGCGAACTCGCCACACTTGCGCGACCCAACGAGCCGGTGCTGCAAGGGAAAAAAAAGGCCGATCGGAGCCGCTCACCGTCGGCAAAACCGTCAGCATGGGTTGTTACCGGTGGACGTTGCCCGATCCTGTTTTGCAACCTGCAGAGCTCGTTGGATTCCGCCTTGCCCAGCTTGGCAGGCTTACACGAACCTCTTTCCTTGATGCTCTCGTTGTTCTCAGCTGCCGAGATCTCCGATACGACGTAGTGTACTTTCAAAGCAAGATGCAAGTCTTCCTCTGCAGGGACTTGGGCCCGCAGGCAGCTTGTCCGTCACCGAGCAGCCGAACTGGCGTCATTCACCCCGTCTGCAAATGCGGCCAATCCATCCTCCGCTCAACGCCTGTCGATCTCGTGTCGATTGGTGGACCACCCAGAGAGCAGAGCAGCACACCCTCCGCGAGGACACTACGCGGTCTTGCAGATGCTTCGCATGTCTGGGTGAGACATGCATGCATGCAGCAAGATCGAGTCGATCAGGAGGAGGTTGATGTTAAGCAATTCGGGGGAAGGAGTCTCTTTGGAGGTTCGTGTATTAGGACCTCATGCACGTTGCCGAATCCAGCAGGAAAAAAAGGAGCCTCTGGTGGGAGAAAATTCAATGCTCTCGTGATTGATCGCGATGACAAGCGCTTTTGGTTGGTCAGAAATCCGAGTGTTTCTGCCAATCAGAAAATCTAGGCGACTTTTAAGCTGGCCGCCGCCCCGGGGCAAACGAGCAACCACCCCTCGGCCAACGAATGGCAGGGCAAACCTCTGTACCGCGGCGGTTCGACTAGAGTTCACGACCACACCCTGCTCGTGGGTAGGGTGGCACTGGGGGTTAACTGACGCTACGAGGACGACTCTGAGATAGTGGCCACTCGTTCAATCCTTCTCCATCCCCAAGGAAGATGGAAGAAATCATCTCGTGCGTCTTAGAGCGCGTTCGGCAAATTGCAATGCCCCATCCAGATCAATCTTCCGCTGTCCCCTCGAGACAGGTATACATGTAGTTATGTATTGTATGTACAGTACATTCAAGTACGTGCCAAGGACGCCCGCCCTCGGGGATGCACTGCCCATTGATCAACCCGACCGGTTGAGCAGTTCGTTCAGTAGCGTTCCCTTCAGTCTCGACCTCGTGGATCCCCGCATTATAGGGGTTCGTACGTACTGTAATGGTATATTCGTTGTGGTGTAGTTTACGGAGTATGTAAACGGGACCTTCCCGAAACAATCCTTAGCGTCCGGATCGTCGTCATGGATCATCTCCCGAGGCAGGAAAACTCCAGCATTGCGCGACGGACATCGTGTCTCTCTTCTACCGCCTAATGACGAGCTATACGGCTCGCCTACGGGATTAATAATATGCGGAATCATATAGCTGATGACAGCGTAGTCTCGACTTAACCTCCAGATCCTGTGCAAGGCTCAAAGTCCAAGTGTACACCACTACTCCGTAGTAGGTATTTGGTATGTAGTTACATAGTTGCACGAAATATTACTGTATTACGCTAGTGGGAGTGTACCCGAGACATCGCCCCACATGCACCGCTCAATCGCTGCCGTTGGCACCGCAAAAGCCCGGCACGGGGGTGGCAATGGACATCCCGTCTTGGGCCGCTTTTAGTGTACCCAAGTATGTATTCCGACTCTTGTGCCCGTCAGAGAGCGGGAAATCATACCTTATGAAGCTCTTCTCCCTATTGTTGGTCTCTCTTCTTTTTTACGGCATTGACGATCCAACAACGCTGACCGACACCGGAGATGACCGCGAAACCGTGAAGAGGTTTCTTCTGATCTGAACTTGCTCAGGATGTATGGAGTACCGAATGCAGCAAGATTCCCGCGCTGGGCGTCGAGGGTCTGCTGCCCAATGACACCTCAAAATGTGCCTTTTGAGCCCTCATAGGGTATGCGCCTCCTGCAGCATCCAGGGCTGTCTTGCGTGCATCGCGGCGCAGCGCCAGTGGCGAGCAGCAACGAAACCGCCCTGACAGGCACGTAGTTAGTGTACTAGTAAATGCACAGCAGGGCCCGCAAACGGAGCTTGAGGGCCCAGGCGAACGCCGACCCTGAGTGGCTCCAGTTTTCTGCTCCGCGCCCGCCCTGCCCCAAAAGCTCGCGGGCTCCACCGGGCCGCGCTTATCCTGTCCCCACTTCCGGGCATCCCACCATTCGCACCGCTTTACTACCTCCTGCCGCTGGTTGCCTCGATCATTCGCAGCTTCCCAGGTACTGCACTGTCGCTGCACTGCAACTGCATGGCTCGCCTTACCCCGTCAAGTGGCTTGCCGCTCCTTCTCTGGTCTTCCCGTATCGCCGTTTCTATGGATGACTCAGTTGTTAGCCTGCCTGTTCGATTCATCCGCCTGCATCTTCCCGCCCAATCGCCCTGCATCCCCCTGCCCTGTTCTTTGCACTGAAGCCCACATGACTTTTCCAACGTCGTCTGCTGCTCTGGTCTGCGCGCGGCCTCGGACGAGATCGCTACGCCACTTCAACCAACAGTTGATGTTAGTCGTAGCATGGAGATACAAGCGTATATGCATTCAATTTTTTTTCTTCCCCATATGGCTCTTCGTTGGCGGGAGGGCTCCCATCATCTCCTGTCTGTACCTGATGTATTTTGTATACTAGTACGCTCCCGACGGGGACTTGAAGGTACCTTCCCGCTGCTCCGTTGAGACCTAAAGTAGCTACCTCTACGTCTTTTCTTTAGCCCGCGTCCCTTCTCCCTCATTCTTCTCCTGCACGTTCTCCAGTTCTTGTTGTCGTTATCAGGAGGCGCGAGGCCCCTACGCTCCGCTCTGGCCGCCGTTCCACAAACTCTTACACTTCACTTCTCTACGTTCAAATTGCTGAGAGTACGGATTATATCGAAAGGGTAATCCAATCCAACGACACAGTAGACCCACGACGGCGTCAGCGCTTGTTGCCGCCCTCCCCACTCTTCCACACGCGTGTGTGATACCTGCACCGCACACCCTCCCACACACCCTCCCGCTTTTACCCCTCCACCCCCCTCTCTTGGCCTACTAGGGTTTTGGCTGATATTTTGAATCGAAGACCTGGAGACACTTTGTCACTTTCGTACCCTCTCCTTCTTTTTTTGGGATATTTCTTTCTTCCTTCTTACCTCTTTCTTTTGGCGATTCTGCCTGGTTCATCAGGATCGTACTGCTTCTCCTCCCTGGTATTAGGAGGGGAGCTACGACCCCTTGTCCATTCCCACGGCTGGACCACCAGGAGACTGGACAAGCTTACCCCGGAAAAAACTCCTTTGTCTCTGGGCCTCTGATTTACCTATAAGGCTTATACATGGTCGCCGAGGCAATCTTCAGCGCGTGCCTCCGAACCTGGTAGTCGATTTCTCGGCATCTGACCAAGCCTAAGCTTTCCGCTACGCGGCCCAAGGTTGCACACCCCATGACTTCCTCGCCACTGACCTAGCTGGACCCGAGCTAACTTTTGCTAAGCGGCAACTCTGTGTTCATTCCTACATTTGCCCTCCCTAATGGTTGTAGGTCACTAAGTAGTCGAATCTCGATTCGACGATTATGGTGGAGGCGTATAAGTTTCCTCAAGTCGATACAGGACCATGATGGCGTCTCGGAGGCCGGGACCGCAAGCATTGGGCTGGTCGGGTATTGCGGGGCCAAGAGATCCCGGGATCGGCGCGGAAGCCTCCGAGGAAGAGTCCAAGTTGAAGCCCGGATGGATGGCTAAAAGGGCGGCCGGACCGAGTCACCAACCGTCGAGGACGATACCGCAACCGAATTTATCCAGCCGACTGCCGCAGCCTTCTTCTCATAGACGACCGTCTGGTGGCCTGCCACAACAGTCCCTCGCTGCTCAGCCGCCACGCTCCCGGACTTCCATCGGCAGCACGAGCGGCGTAGCGGTGCGAGATGCGCAAGGGCCATCCTCATCCGCCCCGACCTCCAGCAGGCTCCCAACCCCTAATTTGAAGCCTCGAAACGTCCTACGGAGGAAACGTTCCGGTTTATCGCAAGACACATCCAACAACCGTGTCGCTTCCCAAAATGACTCGACTGGGACGGCCTCATCCGAATCGAACCCTCGTTCCCAAACGCCTCTCGACCCCCTTGATCTCGACCGCGAGTTGGCCCAGAGCCCCATGGAAATCCGGACGGCTCAGCAGGTTGAGATTCCCATGACAAAGGCGCACACGGTGACGATATATCCCGAACTGGACAGGTACCGGGACGTTAAGCCGCCACGGTCCGAGAGTCCCAGTTCCAACCAGCCGTCCCGCCTTGCCACCAACGACCTCCCTCCCCCAACCCCCCTCTTCTCCGGGACGAGCAGCCAGCCCAGCACCTTCAGCGGCAGTCCATCCACCAGGTGGTCGGAGTCACCGGGGCCGGGGCCATACAGCCGTGACACCACCCCAACCTCCATTTCGTCACATTCTCCAGGCTTAGTAGCCCCAATTCGGATACCGCCGTCCGGGACAAGGGCACGACAAGCAGATCAGGCCCTGAGCAGGCCTCCTGTCACTCGAAGGAGAGCCGGCAGTCTCTCAAACGAAACAGGGCCGGTAAGCGCTTCTGACCCGCGGGGATTGGCCGTTGTTAAGGAGTTGTCAACCTCGTCGTCCTCCAATTCGACTGTTCGTGCTGAAAGCGGCGCAAAGGAGAGGAAGAAAACCAAAGGATCGTCGCACCGACCGCCGAGCCCGCCGCCTCGAAAGTCGTCTCGGGTGTTTCAGGAGAGTCGCGATGAACTGGGCGGCCCGCCCAATGACACGCTCAAGGCCGCTCAACCGGAAGCGTCCTCACCGCCTGCTGTGAAGTCCACCTCTAGTTCCCGGCCCCAACCTGTGCAACCGGGAGCACATTCCGCCTCGTCCATACCGGCCCCACCTCGACGACCCAGTCGCGATGGTACTCCCGACCTCCACGCCCACATCGGACAATCTATGCCCGTCGTTCACAGCAACTTGTCATCGGCCTCCCTGCCGGAAAGACGGCAGAGCGGTCTTCTGGCTCCCGGCGCGGCAAGTCGGCCACCCCTCTCCACATCATGCTCGGACGCGCCGAACCACTCCGCTACGCGGGCGCAAGGCAAGGAGCCCTTCCCGGCTCCCAGGCCTGCCGTCTGCCATGATGTGGGGAGTACATACAAGCAAGAGCCGGCGCGGCCGGCGCGGACGCCGAGCCCTAGCGTATCCTCGACTCTCAAGACTCGATTTCCCATCTTCGGCCGACGGACAAAGACGCACCCCGAGCCTGGCCAACAGCAAAAGAAGGACAAACCCACGAGGAAAGGGCCAGCGGCTGGAACTGGCCATGAGGGCTACGGAAGGCTGGGCTCGGTGCGCCGGAGGAGCAATAGTGTCACGAACGTTGCTCGCGTGATTCCCGGGACCATGTCGTCGCAGGAAAGCCTAGCTAGCCTGTCCCACGATCGGTTTCTGAGGGAAAGAATGGCGCCCGTCATCATTGCTGGCGGCGAAGTGGTTGAGAATAGGAACGCTAGCTCGGAGCTAACCCGCGTTGAGAGTAACCAGAGCTCTGCCGTGAGGCGGCCCAGCATCGATTCTCGGAATGGCTCCCAAGTCTCGCTCTCATCTCGCGAGGCACCCTACAAGACCCTCGCTCCGTCACCATTTCCCCGCAACGTTGCGCCGAGCCCTTCGCTGGGCGGTCGGCGTCCGTCAGAGAGCAGCGATTCCGAGGCCGTCGCGATGAAACCGACTATTGCTTTGAGAAGATCTTTGCAGCGGCTGAAATCCGGCGAAGAGGAAGCCCCAAGGCTACCCAGACCGATCGTCACGCAGCCCCATGTTGCGTCGCCCTCAATGGCCAGCCTGGATGCTAGCATCATGTCTGACGACTCCATGTTTGATCCTCCCGCCGGGCCAGCCGTGACAGCGGCCGAATCGCCTACCACGACAATCACTTCCGGACCAAATAAGCTGAGGAGGCGAGCCCGATCTCCTCGAAAATGGAACCTTTTTGGCCGCTCGCGCGGCCAAAAGCCTGCCGAAAAGAAGTCGGAGAGGACCGCAACTGTGCCTGCTACGGTCCAGGTTGTGCCGAGTAAATCTGTCGCGTTTTACGCCATAATGGATCCCTCAGAGCAGGACGATTCCGATCCGGTCGACCTGGAGGAAGTGCTCCGCGAAGCCAGGGGCATCGCCATCACAACCCCCGAGGTGCCCGATGTGGAACATACGGGAAGCAGGAGACCGTCCGCCTCTGAACAAGTAGCGCCGAACGTGGCAACCCTTCAGCAACCCGAAGCCCAGCCACCCGCAGCTTCAGAGAGAGCCTTTCAAGTTCCAACCACCTCACCAGTCCCATCGAAGTCAAGGCCAGAGCCTGCACCGGTTCAGCAGCCTGCCCTTCAAGCCCAAAGCCGCCCCAGCAGACTTCATCGGGTTGGCCGCATCCCTAAAGTTGTCAACGCACGAGGGAATCAGACCTCCCCCAAGAGCTTCTCGCGGCCGTTTAACAGGCTCGGTGCCCAGAGGCCACCGGTGACGCTCGAACCCAAGAATGGAGAGTCGGTTGCGAAAGGCCCAAGCCCCCCGGAGCCTTCCACACTAGAGCACTCTCGTGACAATCCAACGTCGGCAAACGAGTCAAACTTCTCAGCGCTGATACATGGTATACCGAAATTAGTGCCTCCGGCTTCCGACCAACCCGGACAGGAATTTCTTGCCTTCTCACCCCGCAAGGACTCGCAGTGCGCGACAACGACCTCTTCCAGCAGCTCAGGGAGGCTTATGAACTACTCTGATGCTACCGCAATAGTGCCGTCTCCTAACGCCCCGCTTGCTGAAGATGAGATTTGGGACGAGTATAACGACCTCCTCGGGGAGGACACAATCAGGTTGTCAACCTTCCAAGCACCGTCCTGGCCGAAGCCGCTGAAACTCGATGGTTCTGCGGGCAAGAAGCGGATCGAACCAAGTCTGGAATCGCCCACGCTCAGCCCGCCTGCCCTGCCGAGCTTGGTCCAAACCTTGCGGTCGGGGATGGAACATCCACAATCGCTAAGCATCAACGGGTCAGAGATCGCTCTGGAGGTCAAGCGGATGCTCGACTACGAGCCGACGCCGAAGAACTCCATGGTCGCCGCCGACACCCCTTCCAGCCAGGACAACGAGGCAGGCCGCTCGAATCCGATGCAGCCAAGAGACGAGGCAGTGTTCACGAAGAGAGACAGCTGCTCCTCTTCCCGCCCAACTCGGAGGTCCAATGCCAGCAGCAGCAGCACTCAGTGCTCAGAAGACAATTCTCCATTGTCCCAAGTCAACCTGCGGGTAGGCTCCATGACTGTCAGCAAGTGGCTCACATTTGGCCACGTTCTCTTCAGTCCCGTCCGAGACGAGCTGGTCTCCGACGTTGGCTCGCTCAAACGGCCCTCCATCCTTGTGATCGACGGCCTAGGGAACGACGACTGGTCCTTCTACGCCGCCGAAACATACCCAGCCGCTACCTTCTTCAATCTCTCGCCCCGCGCTCCCCTTCCAGCCGAGCACCGGAACGAATCCTCCATTCCACTCAGCCCTCCGAATCACCACCAGGTTCAGTACCTTTCCCACACCGCCAAATTCCCCTTTGGCGCGCAAAGCTTCACCGCAGTCGTCTTCCGCTTCCCCGCCGCTGCGCCCGAGAGCCACTACCGCAACATCATCTCAGAAGCCCGCCGCGTCCTCAAGCCGGGTGGGTACATTGAGCTCTCTATCCTCGACGCCGACTTGAACAACATGGGCAACCGCTGCCGCCGCACGATCCGCCGCCTCAAGGAACGCATCCACGCCAGCGCGCCCGACATCAGCCTCGCGTCGACCTCTGATCTCATCCTCCGCCTGATCGGCAGGCGCGGATTCGTCGACATCAAGACGTGCAGGGTCGGCGTTCCCGTGGCTAGCACGATTGCCCGGTCGCCGGTCAGCGAGGCCAGTTTGAAGAGGAGGGACTCCAATAGCGTTGCCGCTGCTGCTCCGGAGAGGACCAGGACCAAGACGAAGCCCAAGAAGGACGAGCGCAGCCTACCGGAGATGATCAACGATGACAGCCCGGTCGCGGACGAGAGCATCGCGCAGTCGGTGGCCAAGGTCGGGAGGTGGTGGTACAGCCGGTGCTACGAGAGCGCAGTGGCACCGGGGATCGGCCCGTCCTCGAGAGGCAGCATCTGGAGGGACAAAGCGCTGCTCGCCGAGTGCGAGGAGTGGGGGACCAGTTTGAAACTGATGGTGTGCCATGCCAGGGTGCCGGATGGGAGGGCACGGGTGGCGAGCATTTGACCACGACCCCTTTTCTCTTTGCTTCCTCCCGATATTCGATGTCCGATTTCAGTTTCTTCCTCGCGGCGGAGGAGGAATGGTTTCTCGCGAACAATTGGTACCAACGAACGGAAAAAAATAGTATGTGCGAACAGACATACGGGATCCGGCGACTTTTGCAATGCACGAAAGACCAAGAGGGCGCGAGCCCGAGGGTATCAACGATCATCATTTTACTGTTTCAGTTTTCTTTTTCTTTTTCTTTTAACGGCGATGACGACTTGCATTACCACCCAAGGCGCGAGCCGGTAATACAGTGGCGAGAACGGAGCTCGAGCAGCCCGTCTCGATCCTTCGCTTCTTCCGCCAACCCACCCCTAATCGACAGGCACCAATCGGGACAGATTTAATATTTGCATACATTTATTCCGTCATATTTCACTTCAATTCTATAATAGGTCATCCAGGGGAGGACATTTGATAATACGGCAGGAATCCGCTGGCTGGGTTTGGCTTGATGGGATTTACATTTTTTGGATTCTTGTTTATTTCGTTTCCGCTGGGAAGCTCCGGATGAGAGAGACTATGAACCATGACACGAAGGGGGATGAATGGCGTTGGAAGCATGTATGTGTTTATTTTGTCGGGTCTTGGTACTGCTGTTGACGAGCGAGTGAGCATCCTGGAGATATCCCCCCCTTCCCATCCTCCTTCTTCCTTTTACCGGTTGGGTGTAGGTTGGGTTATTCCGGGGATGGGGAGGAACGGAGCATGGAGCGATGTGAATGATTAGTATGAGTGAATGATGAAAATCAGAATCAAGAGTTGTATGAAGCTACGGGCAGGCACGATGCTGTGTTCTGGGAAGACGTGTGCTCCGGGTGTGAATGGCTGCAGATCTGCGATACCATGACTGTATCGCTACTCCGTACACACTTGTTACCTGTACAGTAGCGCATCACTAACTTGTATGTATGCTGGCCTCGCGGGACGGTGCGTTTTTTTCCCGATGGTGAATTACACTACTTGTATCATTACCATGATTGGAAGTAAGTGCAGAATAATTGTGCACTGTGTTCAACTTATCATTCAGGGCGGCACTTGGGCGAGACGTGGTGGTATGTACCTTAGCTAGGTAATCCGTACATGCCAATAGATCAGGTCAGCTAGACACTTTCTGATGTGCTGTCGAGGCGCTTTCCCGTGTCTCTCACACCGAAGTGAGCAAGTTGTCAGCGCTGTGTTCCGAGTGCCTGGATTAGTTATGGCGGGTCCGCTTCCCCGGATTGGCGGTTGCCTTGCGGGTCTGGCCACGCCCGATCTTCCCGCCAGCAGCAGGTCTTTCCGCCTGTGGCTAGAACCCTTGTTCACACGCGCCCGCGCTCGAGAACCGCCCAGGCGCACCCGGAATTCTTTTCTTCATCTGCGGTGAAACACCAGACAGGCGGCGAACTCTGGGCTGCGACGCGAACGCACCAGCGATACCAATCCTTCCATCAAAGGAAAGCACTGGCCTGCTTTCTACTCGTCTCCCTGCCGCGTTAACGCGATGATCTTCTAGCGTCCCTCGAGCTTCGACTCCTCCCATTCCTTGAACCACCACCTCCCCCCCCCCCCCCAAACCAAAAAAAAAAGGTCGAACACGCATTTGTGTCCTTGGACGACTCTTGTCCTCCCGTGCAGTCGCAACAGACATTCAGTAGTTCGACGACACTACGCAACACAAATACCCGCTTATCTTTTGCACAACTCCGGCTAAACGAGGGCGAGAGTGTCGTTACATTAACTACATGCTCGGCGATACAGTCGCGTCACTTTCATCCCTCATTTCGAATCCACCATGACGCGACGCATCGTAGGCTTCTCTTCTCTCCCATCTTTCCTTATCTGGTAGCCGATGAGACTCCCTAACCACCCACCCCTCTGCCACGCTCACAGGTCCGCACAATAGTGCAAACCTCTACCGCCACCATCTTCACCCTGATTGTCATCTTCTTCCTCGACCGCAACTTCCGCGTGCTGCCCAATGCCATACACGAGTACATGCCGAGCCACCATGCGGGCACCGTCATCACCGACGTCACGCTGACCAAGTGCTCGTCCCTCAACCCCTTCTCGTCGTGCAAGCTCGACGCCGCCGCCTGGCACCGCATCGAGAAGGACTTGTACCTGCGCCGCGCCACGTTCTCGTCGGCCTACCTGCACGTCCAGCGCAAGCGCGAGGAGGAGCTGACGCCCGAGGACAAGGTCGTCGTGGACGTCAGCGTGGGACGGCTGAACCCGGATGACGTGGCTGCCAAGAGCAGTACGAATAACAGGAGAGGGAGGAGGACGAGCGCCGTGGAGGCGGCGGCGGCGGCGGCGGCGGCTGCTCCGGAGGCCGGGGAGGCGGGCGGTGAGTATAGCCACGGGAAGATCGAGGGGGAGTGGGAACAGAGGCCGGGTGGGATCTGGATCAAGCGGAGCAACCGGCGCGGCGTGAGCGATTCCAAGGATGCGGTGACCGGCCTGGACGTGCTGTTTGGGGACGATGCGGTCGAGGCGCGGCCCGGGTGGGAGATGACGGGGACGGCGATGCTCTTGGATGCGGGATCGGGGATTCCCGAGGCCCACATCACGATCCGGAGGGGCGCCGAACAAGAGCCGCACAAACCGGTGCCGAGGATCATGGAGAATGGGCGGTTCAAGATCATGCAACTGGCGGACCTGCACCTGAGTACGGGCGTGGGACATTGCCGGGACGCCCTGCCCGAGGATTGGAATGGCGGGAAGTGCTTGGCGGACCCTAGGACGCTGGACTTCGTAGAGAAGATCCTGGAGGAGGAGAGGCCGAATCTGGTGGTGCTCAGCGGAGACCAGGTGAATGGGGAGACCGCGCCAGATGCGCAGACGGTAAGTGGCACAAAACAAGCACACACTCTCTTCTTGGTCCGGCTTTGATGCTGATTGTGGTTTTTTTGTTTTCTCTCCCCCCAGGCCATCTTCAAGTACGCGCAACTCCTCATCAAGCACAAGATCCCGTACGCTTCCATCTTCGGCAACCACGACGACGAGGGATCCATGTCGCGTGCCGCGCAGATGGAACTCATCGAACAGCTCCCCTACTCTCTGTCCAAAGCCGGCCCCGCTGACGTTGACGGAGTGGGCAACTACTATATCGAGGTGCTGGCCCGCGGCAGCTCGGGTCACTCGGCCATCACTGTGTACCTTCTCGACTCGCACTCGTACTCGCCCAACGAGCGCAAGTTCAAGGGGTATGACTGGATCAAGCAGAGCCAGATCGACTGGTTCCGCAATACGGCCCGGAGCCTCAAGAGGAGCCACGAGGAGTACACGCATCATCATATGGACGTGGCGTTCATCCATATTCCCATTCCGGAGTACACACTGCCGAACCTGACGCTGGTGGGCGAGTGGAAGGAGCCGAGCACAGCGCCGGCTTATAATTCCGGCTTTTACGACGCGCTGGTGGAGGAGGGGATATCTATGGTCAGTTGCGGGCAGTACGTACCCTTCTCTCCGCCTTCCTTCCCGTTATCTTCGGTCGATGAGCTAAACTGATGTTCTGTTCACAGCGACCACGTGAACGAGTACTGCGGCCTGTCCCAGACGGAAGACGAAAAGCCCGCCCTCTGGATGTGCTACGCCGGGGCGGCCGGGTTCGGCGGCTACGCGGGCTACGGCGGCTTCCACCGCAAGATCCGCATCTTCGACTTCAACATGAACGAGGCGCGCATCACGACCTGGAAGCGCGTCGAGTACGGGCCGGATGTGGATAAGAGGCTCGAGGAACTGATTCTGGTCGACGCGGGCAAGGTGGTGGCGCCAATGCGGCAGTAACTCGTCTCCGCGAGTATTAACTTGATGGGCGGTGATATTGCGTTTTGTATATCAAGCTTTACTGTGTTTTGCATCGGCTACGGGAGGATACAAAACCTTGGTCTGGATATGGAAGCACCGGACAAGGCATGGCATGGCATGGCATGGCCGGCGTTTTTGGGTTTCTATGTCGAGTTTTTGTTTTTTGGTGGCTTTGATGATTCCTACTTTGTTTGCCTGTCAACTTGAGTGTCCGGTGTGTATTATAATTATCCGTCAGGTGTTGAAGAAAGTATATGCGACTGTCGGTTATGAAACATGAGCAAATGTGAAAGGCGGGGCTCGTTGGAGTTGCACTGCTAAGGCGACCACTCTAGGAGAACGGTTCATGGAATGCTTTAGAGTTCAGAGAGGATAGGTGGGCTCCCGGATCTGTGACGCAGAGAGGCATGTGAATCGGCAGTCCCTCGAGGTGAAGATGTCGTTCTCCTTGTGTAGATCCAGCAAGGAGCGCCGGACCTGTGCGCGTAGCAAGAACAAAGAACTGGAACCGCGGGGAAGCTAGGGGTCGTAGGATAGCAGCCGGCCCGTTGAGCAGAGGTGCGCTGGAGGTTACATCACATCGGAGCATGGTGGCCAGGGGAGAGAGAGGGAGCGAAGCTTAGTACTTCAGCCATCATAGCGACCCAGGATAGACTCAAGGGACGTGTTGTTGTACATACATACATACATATGAATACAACGCCCCAGAGCAAGCCCCCCGGAGATAACCTCCAAACCGGACACTTCCGAAAATTCGATCGTCCCCTTTACACTACGATCTATCCATGTCCAAGGTCAGGGGAACCCGAGTGCAGTTTTAGTAGCACGATGCGTCGCTCTGCAATTTCGTTGGGCCATTGCAGGAATGATTCGTACACTTCACTCATGTGAGCTGCATGGTTTCCCCCCTCGGGAGGGTACCATGCCTGGGTGCCACGGACCTGGAAAGAGCGGATGCCCCCATGCATGGGCCCGTTGCTCGAGCCCTCACGGCTCGGCTTGGCTCATTCCTAAATCGAATCATTGCTCGTTTCTTCACTTTTAACTACCGGGTTGTTGGTACTGATTGGTAAGGAGCCTCGACGGAGATAATCCCCCGATTGTTTTTTTTTTTTTTTTTACTGCTACTATGGCTCACGCCGAGCAGTGTTCCCTCGTGCCTCTTTCTCTTCTGGGGACCTCTCCCGGTCGCTCGGTATCGGTACCCCATGCACAGCTTTCCGAACGAGGTACACTAGGACCCCTGCCGCGCACGGCGATTCGCTCCTATCCAAGCTCTACTCTGATAGTGTAGTGAATCCTCCGCTGGTATCGACAGGCACCATGGCTCCATTGACTTGCAAAGGGAGGATGGAGGGCCTGTTATGTGTCTTGGGGGTTGCAACTTGTCTCTGCGTAGCAGCGCTACTTCTCTAGGAGGTTGCTCTCGACTCTCTCCTCCCCCACCCTCGTTTTTCTACCTTGACAGTCTCACCCTTTGTCACTCTTCTCTATGAAGACGTGAAGGCGCCGTTCCTCGCTGCCGGCCTGCTTGCGGCTGGTGCGGGTGCCCTGGCCATCGGCCGGGCCGCGCAGTGCAAATGCTTCCCTGGAGACGCGTGCTGGTCCTGGCTCCCTTCGTTGCCAACCAGAGCTGCGACCCCTTCACCTCGCCGTCCAAGCCGTGCACCCTGGGCAACTATGTGGTCTACGCCGTGGAAGCCCAGTCGGCGGCCGACATCATCGCCGCCGTCAAGTTCGCCAAGCAGAACAACATCCGCTTCGTCATCCGCAACACCGGCCATGACTACCTGGGTCGGTCCACAGGCGCCGGCGCCCTCTCGGTGTGGACGCATAAGCTAGCTCAACAGCATCGAGTTCAGGGAGTGGAAGGGCAAGGACTACACCGGCAGCGCCGTCAAGCTCGGCGCCGGCGTCCAGGGCTTCCAGGTATTGTCGGCCGCTCTCGAAAAGAAGCAGGTGGTCGTGGGCGGTGAGTGCCCGACCGTCGGAATCGCTGGTGGTTACACCCAAGGCGGTGGTCACTCTGCCCTGAGCACCTCGTTCGGCCGACGACAACACGCTCGAGTTCGAGGTCGTCACGGCCTCGCGCACGCAGAACGCCGAAACCTGTACTGGGCCCTGTCCGGAGCCATGGTCGTCTACTACTCCACCTCGAGCTTCTTCCAGATAGCGCCCCTGACGGCCTACAACAAGACGGCGGCCGAGGTCGAGGCCATGCTGTCTCCGTTCGCGGCCAAGCTCACCGCCATGGGCGTCAAGTATACCCTCGGATACTCGCAGTCGGCCACCTACTACGACCACTACGACAAGTACTTCGGCCCGCTGCCCGTCGGCAACATCGAGGTCGGCATCGCCCAGTACGGCGGCCGGCTCGTCCCCCTCTCCACCTTTGCCAACGACCCGGCCGCCATGTCCGCCGTGACCCGCTGACGGTCAGAGACGAGAGGCCGACTAGCCGCGACGATGACCCAGTGCCCAAAATACTTGCTTAATAATAATATCTGCAAGTAAGCGTCACGTGTCCATACTGGGTAACTCTCCCATTTACAATCTATCTTTCTCTCGTTAGTAATTCCTGATCCGATGGATCTCCTTCGAGCTCCCTTTGTCCATGCCATTCGGAGCGGCATGGCTTCTTCTTGTTGTGACACACATTAGTTGGCAGCCCGCCCCCGACACAAAGACTGCGCATCTGTAGTGTAAATCAGCTGACCTTGGTAGGTAGTCGTGAATTTATCATCTACTTCCCAATCTGCCAATTAAAATAACCAAAACTCGATGCGCTCTGTTCGAAGGAGGAGAAAATAGGATGACAAAGAGTCTTGAGCTTCTTCCACACATCTCGCCCTGCTGCTCTCTTCAGTTTCTCGTTTAGCTGGTCAACTTCCGTTCTCTCGCGGCGGTTAAACCTGTAAACCCCTCTTCGAGAGGTTCTGAGGAGCCTTCGCTGAAAGCGGACGGAGCCTAGTGTGAACCCGGTCCGGGCGCGGAAGGGTCGTGTTGAACTCCCTAGTGGGGCCGACCCAGGTTTCTGGCCCCTCCCTGCTGGTCTATTGCACCCGCAATAGTCTCCGAGTTGAGGAAGGTGTTCCCTGATGATTTCTAAGCCCCGCATACCAATGATGTAAGTGCCCCTGGGGTTCCCAGAGCGTTTTATTAATCCCATAACCTTTTCCATGATTATTTCCGTACCGAGTGGAGCGGGAAGTATAAGAGCCAGGTCCCGGTCTCTCACGGCTGGTTGAATGAGGGACTTGATTCAATGCAACGCGTTGCGCAGTTGGAAGCACACTTAACGTCCACCGACCACTACCAGAAGAACACCACCCCTCACAAGATGGCCGACACCACCAAGACCGATATCCACCTCTACACGGCCCAGACGCCGAACGGCATCAAGATCTCGATGCTGCTCGAGGAGCTCGGTCTGCCGTACAAGGTAGGTTGTTGCCCTTCCGTCTCGGCGAACCACCCATTCCCGCCCCCTCCCCCGTACCCAGAGAGTATGTCTAATCTCGGGGGATATCAGGTCACAGCCATCGACTTCAGCAAGAACGAGCAGAAGGAGCCCTGGTTCCTCGAGATCAACCCCAACGGCCGCATCCCCGCCCTGACCGATGTCCTCCCGGACGGCTCGCCCATCCGCCTCTTCGAGAGCGGCTCCATCATGCAGTACCTGGTCGAACGCTACGACCCCGAGCACAAGGTCTCGTACCCGCGGGGCACGCGCGAGTACTACGAGGTGAACAGCTGGGTGCGTCATCTCCTTCCTGCTCCCTCCCGTTCCTTTCTCCCCTCCCCCCCAAAAAAAAAAATCTCTTCTTTGATTCCTCGTTCTTTCGAACTGAATTGGGATGAGGATCGTGGCTGATGCTGGGGAACGCATAACAGCTGTTTTGGCAAGTTGCTGGTCTCGGGCCGATGCAAGGGTGAGTTATCTTTTCCTCTCCCCATCCCTCCCTCCTCCCCAGGAGTCGGAAGGGATGTCGATGTGCGTGTGGATGTGCGCGCGCATGCTTGTGTGTGTGTGTGTGTGTGTGTGTGTGTGTGTGTGTGTGTGTGTGGAAATGCTAACCTGGTTGAATCAGCCAAGCGAACCATTTCTCAAGTAAGTCGACGAAAACGCTATGCACGGCACGTCGAATCTGTCTATCTGCGACGAACGGCTGATCCAAAACAGGATATGCCCCCGAGAAGATCCAGTACGGCATCGACAGATACCGAAATGAGACACGCCGCCTGTACGGCGTCCTGGACAAGCAGCTGAGCCAGTCTACCTCGGGTTACATTGTGGGCGACCGGTGCACCATCGCCGACATTGCTTGCTGGGGCTGGGTGGCTGCTGGATGTGAGTGTCCCTTTTACCATGTACATACAGCAGCCGGCGAAGCAACGGGCGCTGACACAAAAGCAAGATTGGGCCGGTATCCCGGTGCACGAGTTCCCCCACCTCAACGCCTGGGTCGACAAGATCCTGTCCCGCCCCGCTTGCGAGAAAGGTAGGCACGTCCCGAGCCCGCACAAGGTCCTGGAGAGCCGGCACAAGACCGAGGAGGAGCTCGACGCGGCGGCGGCTCAGACTAGGGATTGGGTGCAGCGAGGCATGCAGGAGGATTCGAAGAAGTGAAAGGCCCCCCGGTCTGGCTGTGCTCGTACAGAAAGGGCGGGCGCGGTTGCACGCATGGAGGTACATGCTCGGTATGTCTTTGACTTGAGCTTCAGCCGTTGCAGGCCTGAATTGAATTACAACCGCAATACCTGGCTAGCCAATGCCCAAAACCTCCCATATTTTGGTCCATGAACGGACTGCAAAGTGAGAGTGTTGAGATTGTATGGAGGTACGGATTACATTACAAAGTACGGATTACTATGAGTATTACGTTCTACGGAGTATGTGGTGTGAAACCTTGCGAGGAGTCCGTGCACTGTGCCAAGCTATCACGTGGGTCAGCATGCCTTGGGCCTCGATAAGGTAAGCTATTGTAGGGTACTCCGTAAGATCGTGGCGAACCTGGCCGTTTTTTTGCCGTGATCCCGAACTTCCTGAAAAAGACGTCGCCTTCGACATCCACACCAACGTCTCCCGGACCGCAAGGCAATCGAACCACACAATGGCGTGGAGAAATCAAGGCATAACCGGCTCCAATAATATTCCCTTGGGAAAGCGCCGGTTTGGAGCCGACCCCGAAGACAGCAGCAGCAAAAATGGCAGCGCGTCGCCAAATGGTCTTGCGAACGGCGACCGCGATGCTAAGCGCGGTCGGAGCCCTGAACGTACGTTATTCTGGCGACTGTTCTCCGAAGTATGATCCTAATTTTCCCTTTTCGCAGGTTCCGAACACGACGGCCCGAGACGTCGCAAGAAGCGCAATCGCTGGGGCGAAGCGACGGAGAACAAGGCCGCTGGGCTCATGGGCCTGCCGACTGCCATCGTCGCCGACATGACTAGCGAGCAACTGGAAGCCTATACTCTCCATCTGCGTATCGAGGAAATCACGCAGAAGCTCAAGATTGACGATGTCGTTCCCGCCGACGGAGACAGGTGTGTTTTGCTGCGCGTCCCACTTTGCCTTTACTGCTGATGCTAACGGCGCGCGATCAAGGTCTCCGTCGCCTCCTCCGCAGTACGACAATCACGGCCGCCGTATCAATACTCGGGAATATCGCTACCGGAAGCGCCTTGAGGATGAGCGCCACAAGCTGATCGAGAAAGCCATAAAGACCATCCCTAACTATCACCCGCCCGCAGACTATCGCCGGCCGACCAAGACTCAGGAGAAGGTCTACGTCCCGGTTAACGACTATCCAGAGATCAATTTCAGTATGATTGCTAACCCTCTAACCTCTTCTAACCACTCCAAACTCCCCTCACCCTTGGTACTTTGCCAGGCACTTGTGTCGGCATCCTGCTGTGATGCTGTGCCTCGCGGGCTAACCCTTGGACTCTAACTCGCTCACGAACTTTTTGTTTTCTTCTCGTCTCACTTGACCCAGTTTACTAACGCTTAGCTCTCCCTACTTAAGTTGGCTTACTCATCGGACCTCGTGGCAACACTCTCAAAAAGATGGAAGCTGAATCCGGAGCCAAGATTGCCATTCGCGGAAAGGGTTCCGTGAAGGAAGGCAAAGGCCGCTCCGATGCTGCGCATTCCAGCAACCAGGAGGAGGACCTCCACTGCCTCATCATGGCGGATACTGAGGAGAAAGTCAACAAGGCCAAGAAGTTGATTCACAACGTTATTGAAACGGTTCGTCGTCCCGCCTTGAGTGCTACATGTAACGCATACTGACCAGGTGACCAGGCCGCGTCTATCCCTGAGGGCCAGAATGAGCTGAAGCGGAATCAGCTGCGCGAGCTGGCCGCCCTGAACGGAACACTTCGTGACGACGAGAACCAGGCATGCCAGAACTGCGGCCAGATTGGACATCGCAAGTATGACTGCCCGGAGAGACAGAACTTTACGGCCAACATCATCTGCCGTGTGTGCGGCAACGCCGGGCATATGGCTCGTGATTGCCCCGACAGACAAAGAGGTGCTAGCTGGCGTAATGACGGTCCTCGGTCGGGTGCTTCCCGCTTGGGTGGCGGCGATGCCGTAGATCGCGAGTACGAGGTATGTGGACCCCTCGGGTGGTTTAAGCAGTCCTTTGTGCTAACCTGTCGTAGCAACTCATGCAAGAACTCGGCGGTTCCGGCGCGGCTCCCGCGCGTATTGAAGCAGGGCCCGGCTCCCATGGTCCTTCTGGCGGCGGAGGCGATGCTCGGCCCTGGGCACGCGGCCCGACTGGTGGGCCTGCTCCTTGGCGTATCAGGAACCACGACCGGGACAACGAGGGCGGCGCCCCGACTGGCCCCTCCGGAGGGCCTGCACCGTGGGCGCGTGACCGCGACCGCGACCGCGACCGCGACCGCGACCGTGGCTATCGCGGGTTCGATGGCCGTGATGGAGGTGATAGCTACTACCCTGGCGGCCACGGCTCCTATGGCGGTGCCCCTACTGCCCCGGGCACCGCTCCCTGGAACCAGCCCATGGGTGCTCCGGCCGCATACCCCGGATACCCGGGTTACGGCGGTTACGGCGCCCCTGGTGCGCCCCCGGGAGTCGGGGTTCCTCCCCCTGGCTTGCCCCCTCCGCCTCCTCCGCCCCCTCCTGGTGGCGCGCCGCCTGGCCTCCCTGGTGGACTAAACGCCCTGATCAGTCAGTACGCTAATGCCGTACCGCCTCCGCCCCCTCCGCCCTCTGGGGATGCTCCTCCTCCTCCTCCACCGCCGCCGCCCGCAGACCTGCCACCACCTCCTCCAGGTGCTTAAGGGTAGACGCTAGCGGACTAACTTGCTGCGATGCAGTATTTTGCCGGGTAGTAGAATGCTACTGACCGATAGGCTGTTTCCTGTTTTTTTTCCTCTTTTTTTTCCTCTTTTTTTTCCTCTTTGCAAATGGCTAGCCTGGCCCTAAGCCTAACGCTTTGATCAAGCCTGTCGGACCAGACGTTGACAGTCCATTGGCTAGATAGTCAAGGCAAAGGGATAGCCAGCACTAACTGTACAAGATTGAGCAGCGGAATATTGCATGAAGATACTCTCGCAATTTTGTGGCATGTATAATGTGGTGAGAAATAGAATGCTGGCTCCGTCGTATAGACAGCTGTCGCCTGGCTTGTCATTCAATAGCCGAGGTGAAGGTGGCTATACACGCCTTATATGTGCATGTAGCGTATGTATGGTATTTACAGGTGTTGGCAGGGTACGGATTACCTTATTCAATGAGGCTTGCAAAAGCAACCCCCCTTGCAGGTGACATAGGGCGCCTGTGACATCACTTGGGAGCTTGGGCCAATTGCTGCGTGTAATTCGTACACAAGTAGCTGTTGCAGCCTACTCCAGCTGCAATCCGCACCTACACATCAGAGCTCCGCTCCCCGCAAACTTGGTCAACGACCTCGCGAGCTCGTAGATCATTTAATTGCCCAAGGCACCCACACTACTGCTTGAATTCTAACCGGCTTCTGCATTTCGCGAGGTCGTTCATGCTACCTTCTCCTCGCCATTTCCCCAGCAACACGGTGGACTCAACAAGAGTATATAAGCCGGTCGCGTTCGCGAGGAGCGACCCCGCGAGCACCGCGGCAAAACAAGGGTCTGCTTCGGCGTTTCAGATGCTGTGTCGTACCTGAGCTTTTTCGACGACGCAGTGCCAAATACCGTGCATTTGGCGAGTCGAGAGTCCTGCCGTTGAATGTGGGAGACGATACAGCGCGAGTCGAGATACTTCTTCTGGGACTAGGACGCCCAAGTCCTGAACAACTCATGTCGTTCGCAACTCGGCAACATCTCATATGAGTAATCGGAGAAGCTTGCGGGTGTTTCCTGGCTTCAACTGACTTCGCATTTCCTGATCGAAAGAGGGAACCCCGGTCAGCCGACCCGCGCTACCCAGCTAAGTCACGATGATCAACCCCTTCTCGTTCCGGCCGGGACCCGTCACCTTCTGGACCACGGTCACCTATCTCGCCCTTCTCATCCCCATCATTGTCATCAACGAGGAGACGCCACCGGCACCACATGGCGAGTCTCCCGTGAAGGGAACCAATCTCACCCAGGCCTGGCTTGACCTGGCAACTCTCACTCGAGCCTATCACCCCTACAACAGCCACTACAACGATGACCTTAGGCGGTTTCTTCTCGAGCGCATACGCTCTATCCTAAACGAGAATGGGGCGGCTTGGACGATCGACGGGTAAGACCTGTCGCGCAAATCCATCGGTTGTTAACCCGAGTTAATCAATTCAATCAACAGCAAGGGCCCAGAAAACCCGGATGCCGCTGTCACCGTGTTTGACGACTTGACATCCAATTGCACCTTTGCAATGGCGTCAGGTGTGGTCCCCGACCCCAAGACACCCCAAATCGCCGCGTACTTTGAGGGCACCAACATACTTGTTTACATCAGGGGCAGATCCGATGGCCCAGGCAAGTGGTGGGATGCAGTCGAACCTCACGATTCCAGGCAGAACGAAAAGGGCTTGACGCTGGTGAACGCTCACTATGACTCGTACGTACCTGCCACCTCAAATCGGAACTATAAAGTGCTGGACTGACTGTATTCAGGGTCTCCACTGGGTACGGCGCCACAGACGACGGTATGGGTGTCGTTACTTGCCTGCAGTTGATCCAGTACTTTACCCGACCCGAGAACCAGCCCGATAGAGGCATAGTGGTCATGCTCAACAACGGCGAGGAAGACTATCTGTACGGCGCCCGAGCGCTCGGGCAGCATCCTCTGAATCCGTACATCCACACTTTCTTGAACCTCGAGGGAGCCGGTGCCGGCGGCCGAGCCATGCTGTTCCGCACCACCGACCGCGAGGTAACGGCCGCCTACGCCGGATCACCCAATCCCTTCGGCACCGTCATCGGCTCCGATGCCTTCGGACTTGGCTTCATCAGGAGCGCCACCGATTACTCGGTTCTCTACGACGTCTACGGCCAGCGCGGTCTCGACCTTGCCTTCTTCAAACCCCGCGCGCGTTATCACACCAACCAAGACGATGCCAGGCACGCGTCTAGGGGTAGTCTCTGGCACATGCTGTCGGCCGCGATCCACACGACCACCCGCCTGTCCGGCGACACGGGCAACACCTTCGTCGGCCCCCGCCCCGACGGCGCGCGCGGCAAGGTGCGTAACGGCAGTCCGAGTGAGGGAGTGTGGTTCGATCTCTTCGGCAAGGGATTCGTGCTCTTTGATCTCAAGGGCATGTTCGCATGGTCGTTGACCCTGCTGATCGCCACACCGCTCATCCTCATACTGGTCAGCTACCTGCTGCATAGAGCGGATAAGTACTATCTGTTCAGCTCGAAGGTCAAGACGGGTTACGAAGCCGATGACGAGCCCGTGTCGGTCGGGGGATGGAAGGGCTTCTTCCGGTTCCCCTTCGCGCTCGTTGTAGCCGGGTCGCTGACGCTGGGAGCAGCCTTCTTGATGAGGAAGGTGAACCCTTTCATCATATACAGCAGTCGATATTCCGTGTATGTCTGCCCCTACAGCCCTTCGTTGATGCGAAGTGTCACAGAGTTTGCTGACAATGCCAATTAGTTTGGCCATGATGGTGTCGCTGTTCTACTTTACGTTTTGGGTTATCATGCGCGGCGCAAGCTCTGTGAGACCCAGCGCTTTGCACAGAACCTATGTCCAGATTTGGATATTCATTATCGGATGGGCCGCGCTCGTGGCGGTCACTGTTGCGGAGGACAGGCTGAGGATCGGCGCTGGGTACCCGTCTGTTTTTCTCGGGTCCGCCGTGTTTCTCTCGCTGTTTATTGCCCTCTGCGAGCATTTCGCGCTGCCGAAAAAGACGGCCTGGGCCCAGAAACTGCGCGACGAGGAGGAGGAGAGGGAATACCATCGCGGCCGTTCTCGCAATGGTCTCTCGCCATCCCAACTGCCGCCTCCAGCATCTACCCGAGAGCCGACATCCTCCCGACCAGGACCCTCCAACCACTCCACGTCTGTCCCCGGACCAACTCGTGACGGTGACGAGGACGATGCCGACACTGAGGCCCCGACCGAACGGACCCCGCTCGTAGGCGGCAGCGCGGCCAGTGACCAACCAGCCCGAACCACTTTCGCGACAACCTATCGGCGCTCCATCTCGGCCCTCGTCAGCGGCGCCGCCCGACGCTACAGCGACAGCGGCCTCCCCCATCCCTCCCCCTTCGAGAACGAACAGGCTTGGTCCGGCCGCCTCCCCTCGTGGGCCTGGATCCTGCAATTCCTCCTGCTGGGGCCCTTCATCATCATCCTCGTGGCTCAGACCGCGCTCATGCTCGTCGACGCCGTCCACCAGACCGGGGCCGACGGCAGCAACCTGCTCCTCCCCTACCTGATTGCTTTTCTATCCGCCGTTTTGCTGCTCCTCCCGCTGGCGCCCTTCATCCACCGCGTGACGCATCACCTGCCGGTCTTCTTGATGGTCGTGTTCGTCGCGACGCTGGTGTACAACCTCGTCGCGTTCCCCTTCTCGGCGGGGGCGCGGTACAAGGTGTACTTCTCGCAGACGCTGGACCTCGACCACGGGACGAATAGGGTGTGCTACGACGGCGTGGAGGAGTACGTCCGTTCAATCATCGCGTCGCTGCCCTCGGCTTCGGGCAAGGCGGTGGACTGCGGCGTGTCGAGGAGGCTGGGGCTTGCGAGCTGCTGCTTTGACGGCTCAGAGTCGAGGCCGAGGCTTACAGATTTCCCTGTCGATGGGCCGTTTGCTAAAGAGCAGAAAGAAGAGGGAGACGAGGGCTATAGCGGGTTGGTAACGGTCAACGCCTCGCGGACGGGGCCGAGTGCCGCTAGGCTCGAGGTCGCGGCGAACAACACCAAGGCTTGCTTCTTGGAGTTCGAGGCGCCCGTTTCCCGGCTGTCTGTGCACGGCAGCTCCGGATGGGATGCGCGGTTCGGCCAGCTCTCCGATGCGGGGATCACGCAGTTCCGGATGTGGCATCGGAAGTGGAACGAGAAGTGGGTCGTGGATGTCGAGTGGAAGGATCCTGCTGAAGATGACGGCCCCATCCCTACCGAGCAGGGGGCCGATCACGAGGAGGCCCTGCTTCTGGGAGATGGGGAGCTGAGAAAGCGGGAGAAGGGCTTGAAGGGTGCGGTGGTGTGCAAGTGGAGCGACGCAAACGTCCGTGGCACGATCCCAGCGCTGGACGAGGCGCTCCAATTTGTGCCGGCGTGGGTAGCGGTTACGAAGCTGTCGGAGGGACTCGTGGATGGGAGAAAACGGTTCGAGGTGTAAAAGGGGGCAGGGACCCCCCCGACTCTTTAGGTTCGAAGTGCCGTTGATGGTCTACACGGTTATCCTTCCCTTTTTTTGCCCCCTTTCTTTTTCTTTTTATGGGTCACGGTTCAGCGCTTCGATGCAAACGGCGTTTGTTTGTATGATGTCCTGTCTAGATTGTGAGCTTAGTGGTAGTGGCAGCAGAGATTGTGAGTGTCGATGTAGGGCGTGGTATGTGGTTCGGTTCCTTAGTTTTTCTTATGTAGCAGCGTCACCTATTCATTGTCAAGCTGCCTAGCCTAATGAAGCAAAACGATATTGGGCCTTGAGGCATGTTCTATGAACGAAAGAAACCATATGAATATTGACGGATGTATACGGAGTATCGTGGTTTTAGTGCTGTGGTCGTGCCCATGTTCCTCCGCAAGCCAGTATCTCTGTTTGTTTACATTTCACACCTCATCATCGTGTGGACGGTGGTTTACTCTCAGTTTCTACCCTCAGCAGCTTTATCTCAAACAAATGTTTTCGGCCTTGGAATGCCTCTATAAAGATACTCGTGCCTGTTCTCATTTATAGTACGAGTCACCCTCTGATCTACCGACGGTAAAGCTATCCGCCGCACATCGATAGGTATGTTGGTTGGGGTGGTATTTTTGTATGTACAAGCATACGAGAAAGAAACACTGAGAGTACGCACCAATGAACAGCTAACAGAGAACGGCCACATCGCTCTGCTATTGGGCTCTTCCCATCGGTGATCGTGTTTGGCTTAAATTGTGGATGGTTACGCCGGATAATTCGAGGTTGAGATTGAGGAACCATTCTTGGGAAACGGGGGGAAGATCATTCATTGCAAAGTGGTGGAGTGACTGTTGTAAGAGGAAGAAAGGTAAGGGATCAAGACATCCCCGAGATGCAAACGACGTGCGATCGTCGTAGAAGATTCTATATTATTCCAGCCGTGCTCTGTGGTCTCCATGTTCGAGAGGTGCAACTTAACTGTTCTTGCTGCTGAGTCCTAGAATAATTCACTTCGCAAAGGCAGATATACTGAGGACATTAGCGTGCAAGTTAACATGTGTTATTGAATGATACATCGAGTCATATCGTCCCTTGAGGCATGCTGTTAGAGGCGAACCACTGATTGGGGGTACAATCTGCCGTTTAGAGCATTGCAACTAAGGTATGTCGGATGTTCGAGAGTGATATCTGTATCAGGAAACCGGCGGGTGGCAGCTTCTTTTCTGGTTTCTCAAGTCAATGGGCCTGATCGACAATGACACAGTTGGGCAGATCGATTTACACATCTCGTAAACGAGGAAGGGCAGCGAAGTGGTGTGGTCATCGCTCCTTCCATCTCATTGTAGGTTTCGTGGCATTGGCCCTTCCCAACCTCGTCGACAACGCGAAACCCTCCAAACTCGAAATCTCTAAAAAAAAAAGCCATCCGCAGAAACTTCCGCTTCGAAACCACTAATTCTACCTACTTCTTCTCACCGATATCTTGTCCTGAGAAACCACTTTTGAGGCAAAGCTCTCAATCTCTACAGCTCCCTGGATTCGAAACGTCTTCGATATGGCGGCCATCATTCGAACCATCTCCTTCCTGCTGGTTGCAGCATTTGCCATCATGGCACTCGCCGCACCTTCGCGTTCCGACAACCTCGTCAAGCATGCCATCCACCGCCGCAACCATGCGGAGATTCCGGCGACATCGACCCGTGATGCCCCAGCCTCTGCCTGTACTAACGGCATGCCGGCCTCCAAGCAGCATCCTGCAGGCTACCCGATCGACGACTACACGCTGGTGACTCCGGATTCCAAGAACTGGACCTCGTATGCGGTTGCGAAGGACTGGTACAGCGACCATTTCGTCTCCGGCCCACACGTACGTTCGTTTCCAGGGGTACAAATCGCTGCGGTGTCGTTGGCTGACTTGGATGATAGGCAATGAGTTTCAGTCATGAGAGCGACCCGTATGGCCCGTTCAAGTGTCAGTACACGTGTAACGCTGAACCCAACTGCAATGCCTATTTTGCGTGGTACGGTAAGTACTTCATCATGGACTGCACCTCGTCGAGCACGCACTGACGGTCTAGTAGAGAACATCGAGACCAACAACGAACACATCAACTGTGTCCTGTTTGATGCCGTGTAAGAATCGCCTATCTGAAACTCGCTGCAGGGAGCTGACACTTTGCAGTATTCCGACCTCGATCTTTGTTGAGGCCAACGGCACCATTGCCTCGGGCGCCTATGACAGACTCTGTAACCACTCGTCCTAGGAGCGTACGGTGTAACAGCTCCGGGGAGTCTGTTACACTGCGGCCCTGAATGGCCTAATTTCGCGAGGCGCAATAGGCATCGACGGCCGTTTCGCTGTTCGTTGAGAAACCTGGCAACTCTTTGCCCTCCTGAGGATCGTGACAACTCGAGAGCGGTTCAGAGAAGGGGGAGGAAGCCGAGAAACTGCGGATAAGAGGGTGCACCTAGTAGCCCATTTATTACTGCAGACAGAGAAAATGATAATTTTCTATATACTCACCGCTCATTGATGTATCCCGACTGCCCCAAGGGTATCTTCATGCCGCCGGCCACAACCAGGCCGTTCTTTATCAACGCCATAGCTCCAACCACCCTTGTCCAAAGAAGAAAGAAAGAATACAAGCGGTCAAACGCCAAAGAAGAATAGAAGTGATCCTTACTGACTCGACTCACGTCTCCATCGGGTCTCCACCCCCGCCCCCGGCATCACCGACGACCTTGGCGAGCTCTTCCCTCGCTCTCCGCCACAGCTCCCGCTCCATATCCCTCTCTACCGTGCTGCTCGCCATGTTCAGCTTGCCCACATCCAGATTCCCATACCTGCCCATCCCGTCGGGCTCCAGCCTCCTCGGCCCGGCAACCCTTGCCTTGGCCGCGTCACCTGCCCCTCCCTCCGGCGACTGTTGCTGCGGTTGTTGCTGTTGTGTGCCACTCGGGCCCCCCGCCGCCCCCTCGCCGCCCTGCGGGGTCCCCTCTGCCGCCGCTGTACCCGCCGCCGTCCCGGATCCGGCTGCGGTATTCTTAAGCGTAATGATGCCCGCCTCTTCGAGTGCGAGGATCTGGCGGGTCAGGTGCTTGTCAACGCGGTCGAGGGTGTTGAAGAAGGCTGTCTGAGCTGCGTTGAAGGCAGACACCGGATCGTTGCCGGTGGCCGGGGCGGGTTCCGAGGATTCGAGGTCTGGATCGCCGGTCGCAATCGTGCTGGAATTGTTGTTGCTGCTGTTGTTGTTGTTGCCGGTTTCGGAAACGGTGGTCCCCGGAGGGGTGGCCAGGGCACGCATGGCGGCTGAGAGATGGACCAGAAGGGAGGCGATGTCCTAAAGAAGGAAGGAATATTTTAGTATATATCGTAAAGGAAACGAACTGGTGGTGAGAAATAAGGGGGGGGTTGGGGTGTACCTGGTCGGTCTCGCTGAGCTGTTGGATGCGCTCGCCAGGGGTGAAGGGTTGGTGAATGTCAATCGGCCCTCCGCCATTGGGGCCGGGAGGTGGCGTTGAGTCGTCCATGGTGAGTTGGAGAATTGACGGGATTCTGCGATAGTGTTCGAGACGGCCGCAGATGGTAGTGTGGTAACCGTCTGGGTCACTTGGCCAAGCCAAAGCCCCAAGCTCCCCTCCCCCACATCAAATCAACGCTGCAAGGTTCGCTGGCGACTTGAACGTGGGGCCCGGGCGGGACGCACAGGCCACTCTGCATGTAAGAACCTGGTCGCCTCGGAGGTCTCCGTTTTACGGTCACGGCGCGCAGGCTCTCTCAATGTTTCACTCACTCATCAAATCAGCCTCAACCGATCCCTACAAGTCCACTGTCCTCGGGAAAGGAGGCCGGCTCCTTCAAGGTCTTTTCAGCATTCTCTTTTCCTGATCCTTACGTGGAAGCCCATCAATCCTAGTATAGCGCGTGTCATCGGGCTCATGGGAGCAGGACCTGCGGGGAGACGCGCCCCAGCATCGTTGGTTGCTCCTGCACATCCCGCGAGAATCGAGGCGTTGAACCGATAACGAGCCTTCGCTGCCGTGATTTTTTCTTCCTCGACTAATAGTAACACACCAACTCACCGGCCGAGATGTCGAATCAAGTGCCCCAGGGGGGCATGCCGGGGTCAGCTGGAGGGCCTTACAGCGGCCAGCCTCAGGCTGCGGGAGGCCCTGGTAGCAGTGGTGCCGCAGCAGCAACGACGAGCTCTGGCAATCCGCCATCAGCTCAAAACCTCAACCAGATTGTAAGCCCCTGTCGCCCGTTATGATGTCTGCTTTGCGCCCCTCCCATCCATTGCTCGGGAACTGTCGTGGCAGCCCTTAAGGGCCTTCGAGGCCGCGGCCGCCAATCGAACTTGGACAGTACCACACAGAACCCCATCTCATCAAGTGATGCGATTGCCATTTACGTGTCAAGAGTTCCGGATATTGTGGGACCGCATCCCGAGTACCTATCTTAGGTAGCAACTGCCATATCCTTTGTTGGGCTGGTCCGCTTCTGGGAACCGGGCCGGGGCGGTGGTGCCATTCAAGCTTGACTTCGCCCATTGTTTCCTTAACTCGAAATATGGTGTGCCATTTGCAGGCAAAGTCTTGACCCGGCAGGGCTGCGGTCAGATTCGGATTTTGCCTATCCCAACGTCAACCCCTCTTCATTCCCTTGCAGCATCACTTCCGCCAACATCGGCCAGCTTTCGTCATGGCCCCTCCCAAGCCGCGGCCTCTGCCGCTCGCTCCTACTCAGCTGCCGCACAACGCCATTGTGGACTATGGCTCACAGATTGCCCTCCAGGTCACCGACTACCTGAAGAAGAAAGGTTTTACCAAAACCGAGGCTGTTTTCCGTCAAGAGACGGCCTATCTCGGCCCCGATGGGAGGCCTGCGCAGCGAAGCGAGGACCCGGGCCCGAAGAGATACCTTAAAGCCTTTGTGTTGTTGAGGAATTGGATTGAGAACAATCTTGAGATTTACAAGGTCTGCTCCTCTCTCCCCGTTAGCTGCCTGGCACACCACTAATTCCCCCTCCAGTTTGAGCTCAGGAAGCTTCTCTGGCCCGTCTTCATCTACTCCTACCTGGAACTTGTCGCCCAAGGTTACACTGATGAAGCGCAACACCTGCTGGAAACCCTACGGCCGCAGTTTGAAGCCGTACACCACGAGACCTTAGCGCTCCTGGCTACGGTCACGCTGCCTCAGCACGTCAACGAAAACGAGACGACCAGGCTCTACCGCGAGAACAAGTACCGCATTCCGCTGAATCAGTCGCTCTCCGGCAACCTCTTCCACTTTCTAGAACGCGAGGCGGACGAGGGCGGAGCGACGATCACTTACATTCTCCAAACCCACTGCAGTGTTGAAACGAGCGCCCGCGGGCCAATCGAACCATACAGTTTCGAAGCCATCTACCGCCGTGCCCAGAACCTTGACCTCGACGAGGTCGACGCTCAGGAGGGCATTCCAGGCGTCTTCACCGGTGTCTCCAACCGTGATGTCCTGGACACCAGTGCCAAGCTCAAGCTCGGCCCGATGCCGTTGGAGCCCGAGTTGAGGGACGATGTCCGGGCCGAGCTCGAAGAAGAAGACCAGCGGCATCCACCGGCCGACGGCCGACCTACGCTGGTCGAAGAATTCGACAAGCGCATCAAGCGCGAGGAGAGCGCAGACGCGCCTTCTCGAGCGGACCTGCCCCTTCCTCCCTCGCGTGCTAGGGATGTGGTGATGGAGATGCAGAAGGTGCGCGAGAACCGCGACCGGTTCCGGATTGAGGGTCGCACGGGTGGCATTGGCATCCCAGTCTCGGCATGCATGTTTACTTTCCACAACACTTTGGGGAGGTATGTCGCAGTCTGCCGCGTCCGTCCCTCTGGCAGATGATTTGTTTTTGTGCTAATGGTCTCCCTAGCGTTTCTTGCATGGACTTCTCCAACGACCACCAGCTCGTGGCTGTCGGCACGATGGACTCATACATCCGCGTGTGGTCTCTGGACGGCAAGCCGCTGCCGAGCAGCCTCGAGAACGAGAAAGACCTCAAGGTCAACAACCGCAAACTCATTGGGCACTCCGGGCCTGTCTACGGGGTGTCGTTCTCGGATTCCATCGCGAACCTCAAGCGGAACATTTACGGTGAAAACGACGAGAAGAAGCCGGATACGAGCACCAAGCTGCTCCTCTCATGTTCGGCGGACGGCCAAGTCCGCCTCTGGTCTCTGGAAGTGTGGGCATGCCTATGCATCTACAAGTCGCACCTCGGTCCGGTATTCCGCGTTCTGTGGAGCCCCCACGGCCACTACTTCGCCACGGCTGGATGGGACAAGACCGTCCGCGTCTTCTCCCAGGACCACGCGTCGGCGCAGCGCCTCATGGTCGGCCACGACACCAGCATTTCGGCGCTGGCGTGGCATCCCAACGGCACCTATGTGTTCTCCGCCTCGGACGAGATGGACAAGACGATTCGCATGTGGTCCGTCACCACCGGCAATTGCGTGCGTGTGTTCACCGGCCACACCCACTACATAAGCGCCCTTCAGTGCGCCCACAATGGTACGATATTAGCCAGCGCCGATGCTGGAGGGAACATCATGCTCTGGGACATCGACAAGGGCACGCGCATCAAACAATGCCGCGGCCACGGCAAGGGAGGGATCCCGTCACTCAGCTTCAGCGCCGAGTCGAACGTCCTTGTGTCAGGCGGCCTAGATGGTACTGTCCGCGTCTGGGACGTCGAGCTGCCCGCGGACCCCAACAAGGCCAATCCTCTCACGGGTGGAACAAGCCAGCCGGCCGCTCAGGCGGACGGGACGGTGACGGGCGACACCATCGCTGTCGGCGGTTCCTCGGATGGCCGCAGCATCACGGTGGGCGGCCAGGCAGCACCTGCGGCCAGCGCGAGCACATCCGGGGGAGGAGTTGGCACTGGCGGAGGCGGCGGGGGAGGTGGTAAGAAGAAAGGCAAGGAGGTTCAAATAACACCGGACCAGATCAGTGCTTTTGCGACCAAGAAGACGCCGGTCATGAAGGTGCAGTTCACACGCATGAACCTAATTGTGGCTGGTGGCTGCTATGACCCCGAACGGTAGGACGACGAGGAATAGGCAGCTACGGTTGCCCGCAAATTGGAACAAGGCTGCGAGCGGGCATTCAAGGATCGGAGAGGTTGGCTTGGTTTTTATTTTATTTTATTTTTTTTTTTTTTTTGACCGGGGAGGCTGTGAAATGGAGCCCGGAGTTCTTGGGAACATACCTATAGGTACAGTAAGGTGCAAGGGATTAGATATCCATGGTCACTGCGTTGATTCAGTCGTGGGAAAAATTCAGGCAATTGATCAGTGATGGCAGTTTTCATTCCACATATTGATTCGGAGATGATTCCACGGCGAGAACGACGAATGGAATGTTCGATGAGGAGCAGCCTTGGAAGCACTCAACTGCCCGAGAAGCGCACGAAAGTGTCTGTATAAGATAGGTACCAGGTATGCACATAGAGTAGATACAGATACTCGGTAAATAAAGGAAGTAACCCCACACCGATCGGCTGCCAAGAAACGCTCGGCCTAAGCCTGTGCCAATTGGTATGTATGTAATCCGTACAGTACATACGTAACTAACGCACGCAGTACTCTTCCATGCTCAACGTTAAGTATACTAACGTACTCGGCTAGAGAAGCTGCTACCCTTCACACGCCACCAACTTTCCCCGCTTCGCACGAAATACGCTGCCGTTTGCATCGCGTCCCTGACTGACATCGCAATTGAAGAGGAAATTCAGAACCTGTCACCCTACTCTCGCAATGGAAGACCCCTGGGCCGACTCGGCCGGCGCGTCGGACCCGCTGGGCACCTCGACTCAGCAGAGCGCCGACGACAGCACCACCGCTGCCGCTTCGACCGCCTCTAACTCCTCGGCGACCGCCGCTGCCAGCGGTGCGACATCATCCTCCTCCACCTCCACCACCCGCCCCTCGCGTGCCACCCCGCGGCGCCTCGTCGCGCAGCCCACCCGCCTGGAAGCAGTCGAGGACGACCCTCTCGGCCCGCTCGGCTCTGCGAGCGCTAGCACCTCCCCACCCAGCGGCGATGCCATCCGCCCCCCGCCGCTCGGCCAGGAAGGCGGACCCCCCGTGCCGCCGCTCAAGGAAAACACCCTCCCCCTCCGCACCACCATGCCCCCGACCCCGGGTTCGGCCGGCGGGAAGCTGAAGCAGTATCCGGATCCACATCGGATCGACGACGATGACGACGACGTCGACGGTAACGACAACGAGGCGAATGGGCGGGCCGCCGGAGTGGGAGGGAGGCAGCCGCCGCCGGTGCAGGCCGCCCTGCCGAGCCCGGTCCGGTCCACGACGCACCCCAGCGTCAGCATCGAGCAGGCGGCGCGGCCGACCTTCCATATCACGGTGGGCGATCCGCACAAGGTGGGAGACTTGACGAGCAGTCACATTGTGTATTCGGTTAGGACAAAGGTACGTTTCTACTTCTTCTCCCACTTTGTTTCGCTGCCCATGGAGTATGGAATGTGATGCTGATGGGGTGGAGGATATCAGACGACTTCCAAAGCGTATAAGCAGAGCGAATTCGAGGTCAAGAGGCGGTACCGAGACTTTTTGTGGCTGTACAACACGCTCCACGCGAACAACCCCGGCGTGGTGGTGCCGCCGCCGCCCGAGAAGCAGGCCGTGGGCCGGTTCGAGAGTAACTTTGTCGAGTCGCGGCGGGCGGCGCTCGAGAAGATGCTCAACAAGATCGCCGCGCACCCGACGCTGCAGCTGGACGGCGATCTGAAGCTGTTTCTGGAGAGCGAGGCGTTCAATGTCGATGTGAAGCACAAGGAACGCAAGGAGCCGGCTCTCGGGGAGAGCAAGAGCGTCCTCGGTTCCCTCGGGTTCGGCGTGGGCGGTGGGAACAAGTTTGTCGAGCAGGATGATGTGAGTCTTCTTCGATATTTCTTTTAAAAAAAAAAAATTCAAAAGACTACGGCACAAGATGGAGCGCTGACGCGGTAGCAGTGGTTCCATGACCGCAGGGTCTACCTTGACGCGCTCGAGAACCAGCTCAAAGCGCTGCTCAAAGCCATGGACAGCATGGTTGCCCAGCGCAAGGCCATGGCCGAGGCAGCGGCCGACTTCTCCGCCTCCCTTCACGCCTTGTCCACGGTGGAGTTGTCGCCCACCCTCTCTGGACCGCTCGACGCCCTCTCCGAGCTGCAGCTCACCATCCGGGACGTCTACGACCGCCAGGCGCAGCAAGACGTGCTCACCTTTGGCATCATCATCGAGGAGTACATCCGCCTGATTGGCAGCGTCAAGCAGGCCTTCTCGCAGCGCCAAAAGGCCTTCCACAGCTGGCACGCGGCCGAATCGGAGCTCGCCAAGCGGAAGGCGGCCCAGGATAAGCTGCTGCGCCAGGGCAAGAGCCAGCAGGACCGCCTTAACCAGGTCAATGCCGAGGTGGCCGACGCCGAGCGCAAGGTGCACCAGGCGCGCCTGCTGTTCGAAGACATGGGCCGGCTGATGCGCTCCGAGCTGGACCGGTTCGAGCGGGAGAAGGTGGAGGACTTCAAGTCCGGGGTCGAGACCTTCTTGGAGAGCGCAGTGGAGGCGCAGAAAGAGGTTGGTCGTCCCCTGAAGTTGGTTGGGCGTGATGACTCTCCGCGCTAACGTTGTCTAGCTGATCGAGAAATGGGAGACGTTCCTGATGCAGCTGGACGCCGAGGACGACGAGTCTGTCTTTTACCGGCCGGCCCCCATTCAGACGAACAAGCCGGCGGGCGACACAGCGGTGGATCGCGCCCGGGCGAGAATCCACGAGGATTCGGACTAGAAGTTTTTTGTGGGGCGACGGGACGGACGCTCAGGTTGGGCGCATGCCGGCCGAGCGTCCGAAGGACGACGGCACCGGATTCAGCCACACAGATATGGTTAGCTAACCGCATTGCGTTCTCGTCATTGTATTATACATAGCCGTATCCCACACATGCCGCGGTGAGCTCTTCGCGGTTATCGACACGGACCGTCTATCAGACAGGCTGTTCGGCTTCCTTCGAATGCCATAAAAGAAAACAATGGGGTCTTCTATGTTACAAAGAATACACTACTTCCACGCAACCTCCCTCGTCCCCGACTCTCCTCCGCCCTTTATTTCTTCTTGCCGCTCCTATCCTTCCTCGCCTGGTCCTTGGCGCTCAATCCGCCCTTGATGTTCTTGTCCTCTGTAGCGTACGCGCTGATGAGGTCGACGAGCGAGTCAAACGCATCCTCCGCCGGCGCTGCTTGTTGTGTCGACGCCTGGACCTGCTCAGCTGCCTTGCCCTCGGCCTTCTTCCCGTCGCCCTTGTCCTCCCCAGCCGGCTTCCCTGCCTCCTTGGTGGAGGAGGAGGAGGAGGAGGAGGAGGAGGAGGAAACATCAGCAGCAGAGCCTGCTCGGGCACCCTCCTGCTTCCCACCAGCGGGAGCTTCGGCGGCGGCAGCAGCAGCAGCAGGAGCAGCAGATGGAGGGGCCTCCAGATCCCACGAGGTGCCGTAGCGCTCCCGGAAGGCGGCCAGCTTGCCGGCCTCGTCCACCTCGACGTTGCGCAGCGTCTTCTCGGTCGGCTGCCACAAGATGTGGTTGCGGCTGTCCTTGGCCGACTTGTACAGCGCCAGCGGGGAGGTGGTGCGCATCGTGAAGGTCGAGCCGTCGCTCAGCTGGACGAGCTGCGTGAACTGGTAGGGCCGCCGCGGCCGGGGAACGAAAGTCGCGTGCCGGACCTGGTTGGCCGCCGCCGCCGCCGCCGCCGCCGCCTGTGGTGATGATAATGATTGGGTGACCGTGTGTTGCGAGACGGGGCCGGCCAGCGACGGCCGGCGGAGGATGGTGGAGGGGAGCTTCCCCATCGTTGGAAAGCGGGAAGACGAAAGAGGGAAGGGTATCGGTAGCGTTCGGCCGGGGCTGCGCTGCTGGGGGGGGATGGAAATTATGGAAATTATGCTCGTGTGCTCAATCGAGACACGGGAGGTCGGGGAAATAGTCGGAGGGAGCTCGTCAGCGCGAATTGGCTGTTCTGCGCTCTCCCTTGTTCGCGGCGTCGGGGGTGGTATGTATGTACTTTCGGCCGGTGCTTCGTTTCGACGGCTGCACGCGTTCGGCGCCGTGGCAGGAGTTGCGGGTTGAATTTTCGATAGGTACGGGATAGCGAAATGGCCGAGCGCGCAAAAGCGTTGGTTCCTCCGTATCGCACGGTCAGGAATCAGGGTTGTTATCTGTATCGCTTATCGCCCGCAAACTTCCCCCTTCCCCCCGGCTATGGCCCGAAATTTCGGACCCCCAGAATGGCCATGGCCAATCCAATTCCAGGCTGAGCCCAGGTCCAAGAGAACAGCACGGCGACCGATTCTCCCAAGTGGCCTCAATTGCAAAAAGCCACTGGAATTCATGGGGCTGAGATGAGCAGCCCCCGCGTTCTCGTGGGCTTGACCACCGAGCGAATTTCCCTGGTCCGTCCTGTTCAGCGGTGCAACCATGGTTCCTTGGCCTGGACCTGCTCGGTGCGGCCGACTCGGTCCGTGGTCGCCGCGCCGTCGCCCTTAGCCTCTGGGAGAACATGTGGCTTTCGACGTACGCCGGGAACCTTCCATCCCCCTCCCCCCCCCGCGTAATAGCTACTAACTGACTGACAAGCCTTCCCTTCAGAACCCTCTGTTCCAATTCGTCCTCGAGCCTTCCACACCACGGTCTCCAAGTCATCCCGACATGAGCAGCGCCACCACCCCCGAACCTTCCATCTCACCGACCCCCGGCCTCCCACGATCCACCCACACTCCTCCTCCTCCTCCTCCTCCTCCTCCCCCGACCTCCCCCTCTCCGAACAGCTCCGGGCCGTCATGCGCCTCCTCACGCACCCGGTCGTGGTCTGCACCGCCACGCATCCACGCCCCGAGCGTGCCGCCGGACGGGAGCGCGGGGACGCGCCGGTTCCCCGCGCCATGACCATGTCCTCCTTCACGTCTCTGGCGCTGAGTCCCACGCCCCTGGTCAGCTTCAACATCGCAGTGCCGAGCCGCACGCACGACGCGGTGGCCGCCAGCCGCCGCTTCAACATCCACGTGCTGGCCGACGACGCGGCGGGCGCGCGCGTGGCGGATTGGTTCGCCGGCGGCAACGCGCATGGGAGAGAGGTTTTCGACAGGCTCGTCGAGGAAGGCGACGTCCGGGTCCATTGGGGAGGGGTCGGCGGAGCCGACGGGGGCGATGGGAACGGTGATGATCATCACAAAAGGGAGCCGCCGGTCCTGCAAGGGGACGGGGTTCTGTATGTTCTGAGGTGCAAGCTTTTGGATGATGAGCCCTCGAGGGGGCTGGTGAGGGTCAAAGATCACGTTATCGTGATCGGGGAAGTGCTGGAGATTGTGGAGGGAACCGGGGCAAAGAGGGAAAAGCACGAGAGGTTTGGGCTGTTGTATGCCGACAGACGGTTCCGACAGCTCGGGGCTTGCATTATGCCGGGGAAGAACAGAGAGGGGAGTTTATAGACGGAGTGGTGTAAGATATGTATATGTATGTACTTGTCCGCTGTAATTTTCCTCGGCTTGGCGGCGGCGGTTAGTTGGGACATCGCACCAAGTCACTAGCATGTACAGTACGAGTAGACAAAACAACGGTGGTGGGAGACTGCCCCTAGGGGACCGTCTCGACTTGATTGGAATATCTCAAGGGGCCCTGTAGGAGCCTTATTGCCTAGGCTTCAATGCCCTGAAACAGAACCCGAGCCCAGAGGACCCGTCCGTCATCATGGTATCAACGCTTTCTATCCGCCGCCGACTGGCTTGGAGTAGCTCAGTTGATCTTCACAAGCTCCGTCTCAAAGATGAGAGTAGCGTTGGGCGGAATGACACCGCCGACACCGCGGCTGCCGTAGGCAAGCTCAGGAGCAATGGTCAGCTTGCGCTGCTCACCAACCTTCATTCCTAGCAGACCCTCGTCCCAGCCCTTGATGACCTGACCCTGGCCAACGGTGAAGCGCAACGGTTCACCACGGTCGCGGCTCGAGTCAAACTTCTTGCCGTCCGTGAGTGTGCCTGTGTAGTGCACATCGATGGTGTTGCCTGGAGGAAAACGTTAGGGCTCCGTGTCAACGCTGGTGCTTGCGCCTGTGCTCTCCTCCGAGCTTGCAGGAGGGGCCGCGCTAGAGGCGGGGTAAAATTGTAAATCTTACCGCGGGCAGTCTCCTGCTCACCCGAGCCCTCTTTCAGGACCTCGATTTGAAGACCGTCGAGCTGAGGAACGGGCATTGTCGCTGATTTTTTTTTGGAGAGATGAGTCGAATTCGGTGTCAATTGATTGATTGCTTGCTTGCTTGGAGTTTAAAGTGGCCGGTTGTTGGAGGAGGAAGAAGAGGAAAAAGAAGAGAGCCGCGGGCACAAACTTAAGGTGGGGTTGGGAGCTCTCATCGGGTCGTGACGCAATCGGGAAAGTGGGTGCGATCGACCACGCCTGCTCTTCTTTCAGCTAACGGACATGGAGAACTGCCGCCTCGGGAACATCACACTGTCCTCAGATGATGCCAACTACACGTTCCGGCTGCATGCGTGTTCGGTTCCAAGAAAAGTTATACGAACTCACCGACAGGTCGGGATCGGCACAATGTCGCCTTGGTTTTGTTGCGGTGGGGTTGCGTCAGATTCTGCATGTCCGCTCCAAGTTTCGAGACATGGAATTGATGTAACTACTCCATGCTCTATCTAGGACAGGTGTTCTTCGAGGAGTAATGTAATTGAGCTTCAATCATCCTTCTTCTGTTTGCATACCTGTGGCATCTCCTTCCATTTTGGCCTTTTCTACCCTCTTTCATCGTTCATGCTGTGGCGTTTGATTTCCATTTTTACCCCTTATCCTAAGGAATTGACAAACCAACTCTGATACTAACTGAACAACGTAAAATGCGGGCGAACATATAAAAGAGGACGGGGAGTGCTTGCCGGATTGAAAGACACGATTTGATGGCTTACATCTGTCGGACAATGATTGCAATCCGAGACGATCAAGCACGACACAGCAAGCCCAGCAGCATCCATCCAGCGTGGGTTCGGAGACTCGACTGCAAGGGCAGCAGGAAACGGCTGGGAGCGCCAAAATGTTTAGTTTACCCTCCTTAGCTATCGTAATAAGCAGCCGTGTGGGGGCGTCGATCAACGGTAGAAGTTATTGTCCATTCACTATTCGGCACACTACACTACACGTTTACTTTGGTTCGGCACTCGTGCTATGCCCAACGACAAGAGTAGCCCCACGATGCGCAGGAGGGGTTCAAAATTGACAAAAGCAGCAAGTCACCCGCACTCCTGTAGTGTAGGTGGTGACACTGGTTGTCTTGTCGTTGGTGTGTGTACATTCAGCATGCGTGTACTGTGACTTCTATGTGCTATATTAGGTACGCATTGGTGTTCGGCTCCAAGCCAGGCTTTCCAGGTTAAAGACGTCCAATGCACCGGACAATGTGGGGGATGGTGGTTGGGCTGCCATTGCGAAAAGCAAATAGATAACAGTTGGCGATCTACCAGCTGATTGGGTTACCATTTACCATTATTTTGCTTCAACTCCCACTTGCTCTGATCTAGCGGCTCGCTGTCTAGACACCATGGGATAGGCTGAGGCGGCAAGTAAGTGCCGTACTGAGTACGCCGGGTAGCCAAAGACGTCAAGCCTGGAGACAGACACAGCATGGCTCTTGAGAGCGTTTATCAAGGCTGGCTTGAGTCTGAAGATGGAGAGGGGAAGGGCCAAAAAGGGAAGGAATATACAGGGCAACGAAGTCGTTGAGGTGGCAAGGCAGATAGATGTGTGCCTACATAGTACCCAAAGCTTTTGCGAGTTTGCAGGCAGCGTGGGGACGCACCTCCACTGACAGCGAGTCGCAGTGGTTAAACATGCCCCGCCCGTTGTTGCCGCCAACGAACACCAAATCGAGTCGACTGCTGGCAAAATCTATCACAGATGTCTCCGAGAAGAATCTTTACCGTTCTTAATTTGATCCGAATTACTCCAGATATGAAAGAGGCGAATTAGGAAAAATAGTGTACACATCAGTTGCCACCAGGGCCGGCAACCTGGTTGCTATGTTGCTGTGCGGTCTGTTAGGCTGTTGACCGCCTGTCAGAGGGGCAACTGCGGGGCAGTTTGGCAAGGGCCAGCCTCGTTTCAGCCTCGTTGGCGGGGTTCGGGTCTGGACTTTTCTGGAGCATTCCGAACTCCTAGGCTTCGCAAAAAGACCAGAATAATCCGAGTGTAGTGTAGAGTAGAGCAATCAGACTCAAACTGCTTGATTCCACCTCTTGGTTCCTGAAAGCCTCCTTCAGGCAAAACTGGAGTTCTGAAACCGATGCCATGAATTTTCTAGCAATATCTCTCTTCTCCAGGTTCTGAGGGTTCTGATTGCAGCCTCAAGTGGGCCACTGCCAGAGGTAGCTTGTTCCGCAAACCAATCAGCAACAGCCGCCCGTTGCTGTGGAGGCGGATAGAAGCGAATCAGAAGAAAGTCGCAGAATTTGGGCGATAGAATCTCGTGGAAACTCGCGAGAGCACAGCCCAGGGAACAGCCCGCAATACATTTTAGCGGCCACGGGCTCCTCCTCACTCGACTCTCTCCCTTCATCTTCCAACATCACATCTCGTCTTCTTTTCCCGTTCTCAAACTTCTACCCAAAGGTCTTCGAGGCGTAGACCGTTGATCAATCGACATTCTCCTTTGGTAAGTCTGCCCTGATGAATCCCTGCGTTCGGTTGCCCCTCAGCCTCGTGGCCCGCCGTTCCCCGTTCCCCTCGCACCTTCAAGTACCTTACCCCACAGCCCTCGTCAGCAAAACAGAAAATTCACCTCTGGACGCTCTCGGCATTTCGTTGCGGCCACTGGTACAATTATATTCTGCAGCGCAAACGATTCTGGGCACACACCGATACTAATCAATTCGTCTTCAGATACCCCAAGATCATACAGATACCCTCAAGATGGCCGAGACGTTCGAGTTCCAGGCTGAGATCTCTCAGCTTCTCTCGCTCATCATCAACACCGTCTACTCCAACAAGGAAATCTTCCTTCGTGAGCTCGTTTCGAACGCCTCCGATGCTCTGGACAAGATTCGCTACGAGGCCTTGTCCGACCCCAGCAAGCTGGACACCGGCAAGGACCTCCGCATCGACATCATCCCAGACAAGGCGAACAAGACCCTGACGATCCGGGATACCGGTATTGGTATGACCAAGGCTGTAAGTTTCGTCCTGGCTGTGTGCCCTTGGGTTTTTGAGAATGCACGCTGACAAGCCCCTGCAGGACCTTGTCAACAACCTCGGTACCATTGCTCGCTCCGGTACCAAGCAGTTCATGGAAGCCCTCACCGCTGGTGCCGATATTTCCATGATCGGCCAGTTCGGTGTCGGTTTCTACTCTGCTTACCTCGTTGCCGACAAGGTCACCGTTGTCTCCAAGCACAACGACGACGAGCAGTACATCTGGGAGTCCAGCGCCGGCGGTACCTTCAACATCATCCCCGACACCGATGGTGAGCAGCTTGGCCGCGGCACCAAGATCATCCTCCACCTCAAGGACGAGCAGCAAGACTACCTGAACGAGAGCCGTATCAAGGAGGTCATCAAGAAGCACTCCGAGTTCATCTCGTACCCCATCTACCTTCACGTCCAGAAGGAGACCGAGAAGGAGGTTCCCGATGAGGAGGCCGAGGCCGCCGCCGCCGCCGAGGAGGGTGACGATAAGAAGCCCAAGATTGAGGAGGTTGACGACGAGGAGGAGAAGAAGGAGAAGAAGCCCAAGACCAAGAAGGTCAAGGAGACTAAGATTGAGGAGGAGGAGCTCAACAAGCAGAAGCCCATCTGGACCCGCAACCCGCAGGACATCACCCAGGAGGAGTATGCTTCCTTCTACAAGTCGCTCTCCAACGACTGGGAGGACCACCTTGGCGTCAAGCACTTCTCCGTCGAGGGTCAGCTCGAGTTCCGCGCCATCCTCTTCGTTCCCAGGCGCGCTCCCTTCGATCTCTTCGAGACCAAGAAGACCAAGAACAACATCAAGCTCTACGTCCGCCGCGTCTTCATCACTGACGACGCCACCGACCTCATTCCCGAGTGGCTCGGCTTCATCAAGGGCGTTGTTGACTCTGAGGACCTGCCTCTCAACCTTTCCCGCGAGACTCTCCAGCAGAACAAGATCATGAAGGTGATCAAGAAGAACATCGTCAAGAAGTCTCTGGAGCTGTTCAACGAGATCGCCGAGGACAAGGAGCAGTTCGACAAGTTCTACGGCGCCTTCTCCAAGAACATCAAGCTTGGTATCCACGAGGACTCGCAGAACCGTGCCGCCCTTGCCAAGCTCCTGCGCTTCAGCTCGACCAAGTCTGGCGATGAGATGACCTCGCTCACCGACTACGTCACCCGCATGCCCGAGCACCAGAAGAACATCTACTACATCACTGGCGAGTCCATCAAGGCTGTCGCCAAGTCTCCCTTCCTCGACTCGCTCAAGGAGAAGGGCTTTGAGGTGCTCTTCCTGGTCGACCCCATCGATGAGTACGCCATGACTCAGCTGAAGGAGTTCGAAGGCAAGAAGCTCGTCGACATCACCAAGGACTTCGAGCTCGAGGAGACCGAGGAGGAGAAGAAGAAGCGTGAGGCTGAGGAGAAGGAATACGAGGGTCTTGCCAAGTCGCTCAAGAACATCCTCGGCGACAAGGTCGAGAAGGTCGTTGTCTCGCACAAGCTGGTTGGCTCTCCTTGCGCCATCCGCACCGGCCAGTTCGGCTGGTCTGCCAACATGGAGCGTATCATGAAGGCTCAGGCTCTCCGTGACACCTCCATGAGCAGCTACATGTCCTCCAAGAAGACCTTCGAGATCTCCCCCAAGAGCCCAATCATCAAGGAGCTCAAGAAGAAGGTCGAGGCCGACGGCGAGAACGACAAGACTGTCAAGTCGATCGTCCAGCTGCTCTTCGAGACCTCGCTGCTCGTCTCCGGCTTCACCATTGAGGAGCCTGCCAGCTTCGCCGAGCGCATCCACAAGCTTGTGTCGCTTGGCCTGAACCTGGATGAGGAGCCCGAGGCTACCGAGGAGGCCCAGGCTGCCGATGCGGCCGCACCTGCCGCCGAGACTGGCGACAGCGCCATGGAGGAGGTTGACTAAATGATGACATGACTGGGAAATGAAAAAAACAAAAAACGGTCTTGGGACATGGGAGTTGAACGGGTTAATTTTCGATTTTTATGGCACTTGAGTTCACCCTTCTGCATCTGTTACCGGCCTCGCCTAATAACTTACAGCCTCGTTGCTCTGTAACTTTAGCCAGGACGTGGGCGGGGTCATGATCTTGACGTAGACATGAATTCCAAGGGTTAGACACAGCGGTTTGCCTTTGCCCATGCGTGTTACCTTGTTGTAATTCCGACGTGACTTATTTGCCACTGCAGCCAATGCGTCCCCGTTTGCTGACCCAGCCAATGCGGTCTCGCTGCTTTTGTGATTCAAGGCTGCAAATTTTGAGGTCAAAAGAACCACAACTAGGTGTTCCCTACGTGAGGAGTTCCTGATTTGCCAATATAGTCGGAAACTCGGCATTATCAAACCAGCTTATTTCGATAAAATACCGAAGGTCTAGAAGAGCCGTACGGCTAAGATTGGGCTGTAAGAGCCACAGATGGGTAGGCTCGAAGCTAGGCAAGATACTAGGCGGGCAGTGCAACGCACGGAGACGGACACTCAGAGCAATACATTGTAGGGATTACGTCTGATAACCCCGCCATCCATTGGGAAGCAATGATGTGAACAACTCGTCGTCCAAAGTCCAAGATGTAATCTGTAATTATATGATTGTATGTATGTATGTATAGAACTCCCAAGACACCAGCACTGGGACTAGGGCACCAAGAAAAGACCTAATTAATGAACGAAATAGAGAAAGAGGGGAAAAGAAACATATATAGTAACATCAAGATAAACCATTTTGCTTCATGCACTTCTCTCTATCTTCCGTCATCATTATCGTCATCTTCTTCTGTTGTATCATCATGTCTCGATGAGAAAGACCAAAGAAAAGAAAAACATGCTGGTAATTTACAACGGTCCGCCCGCAACCATGGTCGGCTGAAGACTCTTTTGTGGGCGAAACGTTTCTTTCCCTCATTCCCATCATCAGTAGTGGGGCTCTATGCTCTCTCCTCTCCCAGCCCAAGTCCGGTCCGAAACCGATCGAATGAATCATAATAACCCCCCGTAACTGTCCTTCTCCGTGGGCTACCTCCTTTTCCCAGAAAAGAGAGTTCCTTTGACCGCCATAAAAAAAAAAAAAAACCTCTGCACCCTCGCCCCGTTTGCTTTGTGCCGCGCGTGCGTGCCCAAGGAAAGGGGTTAGGGGTTCATCATACCTCCTCGCCCTCCTCCTCCTCCCTGAACTTGATCCCGCCTTCCACACACACGCCCCTGGCCACCCACTCCATCTCGGCGACCTTGTTCAGAGGCCACCTGCTGCGGGCGCGCTTCAGGAGCCCCTCGACGGCCTCCATGGCGCCCAGCAAGCCCTTGTCCTGGAACTTTTTGAGATCGGCCTCGTGTTCGCCCTCGCCGTCCGCACCTTCTCCGGCGCCGTACTCAAACCAGCGCCACTCGACCCTGGCAATTCGGTGGCTGGTGCGGCTGCGCATGCGCAACTGCATGGCGTGGTCGATACCCTGAGGCCCGGCGGCCGGCGGGGGGTCGAAGGGCAGGCGGGACTCGAGCAGGGCGTACAGCAGCACGCCGAGCGACCAGGCGTCGGTCGCGCGGCCGTCGTAGGGCTGGCCCATGATGACTTCGGGCGCGGCATAGTCGTCGGATCCGCAGCGGGTCTCGAGCTTCTCGTCGGGCTCGATGCGGCGCGAGAGCCCGAGGTCTGTGAGGGTGATGACTGAGTAAGGATAGGTTGTCCAGTCGGTCTCGGGAGACAGCTCGGATGGTGCGAGGTTGACGAGTACGTCTGCGGACCGTGTTAGAAATCAAAGAATCGAGATTTAGATATATACACATGATTGGGTTGAGAAAAGAAAGGGAAGAGGGGGGGGAGGGGGAACAAGGCACTCACTCTCGAGCTTGATGTCGCGGTGGACAATGTTTTGGGCGTGGAGGTAGGATACTGCGCCGACAAGCTCGGAAAAGATGCGGCGGATGAGGGAGGGTGTGAGAAGCGAGCGATGGCGAGTCGCCACGTCGAAGAGGTCCCCGCCGGGGCAGTAGCTGAGCACGAGGATGGCGCGGGTCGGCTCAATGCTCCAGGCCTTGAGATTCACGAGCGAGGGGTGCCGTACGGACTGCATGATTTGGAGCTCCCGCTTCAAGCTCATCTCGATGCGGTCCTCGGATGCACCTCCTCGGGGACCGTGCTCGCAGACCTTGACGGCTACTAGGGACCGGCGCTGGGCGATAGAAGGCTGATGTTGGAGACCCTGCAGGCTAGCGCCCGGACTGACACTGCCATCCTCGTCGGAGGAGGAAGAGGTAGATGCATGGCTGGTGGCCAAGTAGACTTGGCTAAATGTGCCTTGGCCGAGTACCCTGAGGGCCCGCCAGCGGCGCCGCTTCTGGTCATACCGGCCACGCGCTTCAAAGAAGCCTGCCACTGCCTGTTCCCTGGGGGCGCTGGTCGCCGAGGGAGCAGACAAGGACAGGTCGGTCGTGCTGAGGGACGATTCGCTAGGGGGTGGCGTCGGGGGCTTCTCCACGGGGGTCAAGCCCCTCGCTTCTGAGAGGTGGGGTTCCCGGCGCAAGCGTCCTTCGGCTACGTTCTGTAGATCGGGCTTGACGCGGATACCTGACACGGTCGACATGCGCTTAGGGACCAACATCGGGTCCGGAATGTACTCGCTGATGCTCCGGTTCCTGGTGTGATGTTTGGGCTGAGCGAGCCCGCCGCCCTGTTGTTGGCTGGTTCCGTCTGCGGGCGCAGGACATGACGTGATGCCTGTGTATCCTTTTCTCGTGGTGTTCTTGGCAGGGGATGTATGCTCGTGCGCCGGATCGAGCGGTGCCGAGGCCGGTGGGGTGACGGTGGTTTCGCGCGACATTCTCCGTCTCCACGGGCCCGGAGAGTCGCTTGCCAAAAGGGGTGATGGAAGAGGAGTGAGGTCGCCCATTGCGGAGATGACGGGGCTCGCAACGGCGGAGCTGGTCGCCGAAGCGGAACCAAGGGGGCCGTAGATGCCGGTTTTGAGACTAGGCGTCCTCGATACCGGCCGGAGCGACTGGGCGGAGGACTGGGTTCGCAGCGAGACGGCTGCGCGCCTGGTGGCGTTGACGGGAGGTGTTGAGTATGCGTAGGTCGGATGCGAGAAATCAGTCTGCACGTGCAGAGCGGTCTCTGTGGCGTGGGGAAGAGACTCGGGAGAGTGGGTGAGGTGGGCCGAGGAGTCGTCGGCCGAGTAGTGGGCTGCGGCGGCGGGCGGAGGAGATCGGGGTCGGTGCGCCGGAGTCATCGACGCGGCCGGGGGCGAGGGGGCGATGGTCCGGGAGCGGAAGGGGACTGGCCCGGGGTCTGCAGATGCTGTGGCACCTGCTGTGCAAGAGAGGTCAGAAAGGGCTGGGAAAGCATCAACAGCGTCGGCAGCATCGGCAGCATCGACAGCATCGGTAGCATCGACGGCGCCGATTGTCGGGCCTCCTGGGTGCGCGTTGGTCCCATTGGGAGCCGCGGGGGCGACTACCGCGTCCGGCGAGTCCACAGATTGCACATTGTGACCACTTGGTTCGTCACGTCGGCCAGATGGTAACGGTTCGATGGGTGGCGAGGACATGGCTGCGCTGTGCAGTCAAATGCAAAAAAGTGCAGCAGCGGGCGGCGAGGGTGCGGGCGTTGGGAACCTCGCCGAGACGGCGTGACGCTGGGCGTGGTCCCGGCAGGTTGTGCGCCGAACGCTGGAAGGCCTGGAGCGCCCAGGACCCTCTCTCTCTGACTGATCGAGAGAGAGTCGGGTGGATCCGTTGGTTGTGTGTAGTGTATGTAACTTGGTGAAATTGGCGCTGCCAGCGCGACGTGCTATGGAGGGCGGGATGTGGGGCTCAATTTTGGCTTGCACTTGCAAGGGCTGGGAATCGGTTGCGCTCGGCTCTCTCGATTGGAAGATGGGACGCCGCAACGAACGACTTGGCTGGCAGGGGGGAAGGTTGGGGGTCTGATAACCGCGGTGCGATATGAATAAAGAAGGTAACGGGCCGGTATCTTACCTGATAAGTGGTCTGCTAGGTTCAGTTTTTTTTTTTTTTTCTTTTTTCGAATCGAATCTGAGTATGTCATGGAAGGAAACATGAGGTAGGGTCAAAGCCTATCTCGGTGTAATTGAAGAGTGGAAAGACGTGTGGAGAGAACACCAGAATGAAACGTTACAAGGGCGCAAGGGATTTAAATACCACTTACCCTCCGACAACGAACTTGGTTGAATGTCCACGAGGCTACTGCGCAGTCCAGAACGCGCAATGTCGAGTTAAAAGAACACGCTCATCATGTATTACTGTACATGTATGTAAGGTGTGTTGCAGCGATGATGATGATGATGCGTAAGTCTTGCCGGTGACGATGGTCAAGTGCCAACGTTGGCTGGGAAAACAGATGCGAGTCGTAAAAAAAAAAGTAGGATGCGGGCGCTCTTAGTTGAAATGCAAATTCCGAAACAACGGCATCTCCGAAGCCTCAAGTGAAGATGGTGGTGGGTGGAAGGTAGAGGAGATAAAGAGCATCTAGTCCGAGCCTAGGAGTGTTGAAAAGGCTCGAAGCTCAGCGAGGCACTCCGTACTTTTCAATCCTGCGCAGTTCATCCGATGCAATTAGACATTGAACGGGCAAAGATGATCAGGAGGAACAATGAACACTTCTCGAAAGCGTGGGACAAGCATTAACCCCCTCCCCCCCGAGACGGTACAATACCTACCAATGACCCTCCTGTTTGGGATCGGGACATTTGGGAATGCCACACGTCCCGTTCCCCTTTGTCTGCTTTCAAAAGCCCAAGCCGAGACTATACTCCTATCAATCGGTGGGGTTGCACTTAACGCCTCAGCACTTGTCCTATGCAGGGAGGATACCATACCATGATGTGCGTCCTCTCTCCCTGACAGGACTTCTGTTCCACGCATGCCCTATTTCTGCACGTAATGTCTCACACGAGGGACCATGCGTCTGCAGTTGCTCGTTGTAAGTCAAAATCAACATCCAAGGTTGACGGGCATGATGGGGTAGTAAAGATGCCAAGCAGATCAATTGGACTCGCACAATGGAACGTGGAGCAACCTGCTCTCTGTAAGCTCTGCAAGGAGGGGGAAGGTACTGTACCAGTTTGCGCAGAGGAACCCTTTCGTTGAGCTCCCTAACGCCACGATGGTGAATGGTAAACATTCATTGGCTGCCGGCTTTCTAACACTTCCTCTGGGTGCCGCCCAGAGCTTTGCTGCTTACGAAACCATTCAAGTATAACTAAGCCACTCTCCAGGCATCCGGGCAGTGCGTTATCGTGCTCCTGCGGGTGTACGTATGTACTGTATATATGTATTTACATACAGAGGGACTATAAAATCCGTGCATAGGCACATACTTGGTGCTAACGCAGCTTCTCTATCATGGATGCTGAGTGCGCCCGTCGGTCGAATTATTCCGTACCAACGCAAATGCCAGAGCCACGCAGTGCTCAGCGAGGCCATACACTGTGTGTGTCATCTCGTTTGCGGACGTCATTTCCTTGGACTGAAAGAATGTTCTCAGGCCGAATTGGTCGTAGCGAGATCCCACAAGATGCTCTACTGGATCCGAACATCCGGGGTTGGTTTGTACAGTAACTGTCAACATGTTTCTTTCTGACCAAGAGAGGCAAGCGAAACAGTCAAGTGCCTGAACCTATGAGTAGAGAAGAAGCAAATCACGTGCGGTGACGTAGTTGGTTGATCTGCAAGGCTCCCAGCTGACGCCTGCCGGGGCCGTTGGTCAGAGGAAACAGTGGGAATCCAAGAATGTCTACGGATTACCTTATTTATTATGATGGGGTATGCGCTGCGATGGCCGCTGGTTGTCAGCGAGTATAACAAGCGGGCAAAAATTGAATATAATGCATGGGAGCATCAGTTCATAATTTCGTATCACGTACTACTAGTACAGAGTATGTGCCCTTCAATTAACGCTTGCCGAGCGCGAACTAGCCGATCGATTCCACATTCAAGCAGGCGAGAACCCCGACGACTGCTCCCCTCCGATTTGGCAACATAACTACTCCGTACTTAATACCGGGAACCCGTGCAACCGTAGTAGTAGGCACTCGATTCGGAGTTAAATCATCGACCCTGCCGACGAAGACGCTCGTCAACCGATCAAGAAGAGTGAGCAGGGCGGCTTGGTCCCTTCGCTGCTCCCCGACCCGATCACGCACCGCCATGGCTTCTACCTCGGCCGATATTTCGGACGGCGCCAGCGATCCCTTCGCGCGCCCCCGTGCCCGAAGACCTCCCCATTCTCAACTGTCGCAAACGAGCAACAACGCGTCCGAGGTAAACGGCGGGATTGAAACTCCAGGCAATGGCCATGCGACTGCTTCAACGAGGTAGGACGGACGATTGATTCGGCTGCGACGAGGCGAACCAAGAAAAAGCTCATCATTCCACTGCAGCGGGTGCTCAACACCGGTCCCTTTCGATGCGCCCCCGTCTGTCAAGTCGCTTTCGACAGCGCGCAAACAGGTCCGCGCAGAGCAGCAGCGCCGTCGTCTCTTTCCCACCATCGAGTTCGCCAGCCGCGTCTCCCACTTCGATCCAAATAGCGACTACCGCGACTTCCACGGCTTCTTCAACCTCTTCTGGATCGGCCTCGCCATCTTGGCCATAACGTCCATGCTGCGCAACATCAAAGATACCGGGTACCCCTTGCGCGTGGAGATATGGAGCTTGTTCACCGTCAAGCTCTGGCACCTGGCCATTGCCGACCTCCTCATGGTGGCCACCACTGCCGTCTCCCTTCCCTTGCACCGAGCCTTTCGGGCCGCGCCGGCCGACGGTCCGCTGACGTGGGCCAAGGGCGGCATGACCATCATGAGCATCTACCAGGTCGTGTGGTTGGCCTTCTGGATCGCTGTTCCTTTCTTGCTCGAATGGACCTGGACTTCCCAAGTCTTCTTCCTGCTCCACACCATGGTGCTGCTGATGAAGATGCACTCCTATGCCTTCTACAACGGCCATCTGAGCGAGACCGAGAAGCGTCTGCGCGCCCTCGACGATCCCTCGACCGCATCGCGGGCCCCTGCCTATCTTTACCCGACCGCCGACAATCCCATGGGCACCATGGCCAGCCCGAAGAGGGCCGAGGCGAAGGGGGGCAAGGCAGACGGGGAGGGTGGCGCACGGGGGGACGCCGACGAGATCGCCCAGCTCCGCGAGGTTCTGGCCCGCGAGCTGACAAGCCCCATCGGTACCATCACGTACCCGGCCAACTTGACGTGGGGCAATTACGTCGACTACCTCTGCTGTCCCACCCTGTGCTACGAGATCGAGTACCCGCGGAATGACAAGATCAATTGGCAGAGCCTCTTCTCCAAGATCGCCGCCATCTTCGGCTGCATCTTCCTCCTCACCGTCATCTCGGAAGAGTTCATCCTGCCGGCGCTGGTCGACGCCCAGCGGAGGCTCGACCCCTCGCTCCGCACGGCCGATTCGCCCCTGACGGCTCTCGAGGTGCTCCTCGTCCTAGCCGAGACCATCTCGTGGCTGCTCTTCCCCTTCATGCTGACCTTCCTCCTCGTCTTCCTCGTCATCTTCGAGTACGTGCTCGGCGCCTGCGCCGAGATCACGCGGTTCGCCGACCGGCACTTCTACAGCGACTGGTGGAACAGCACCGACTGGATGGAGTTCTCGCGCGAGTGGAACGTGCCCGTGTACAGCTTCCTCCGCCGCCACGTCTACAGCGCCAGCCGCCCGCACATCGGCAAGGCCAACGCCACCGTCATCACCTTCCTGATCAGCGCCATCGCCCACGAGATCGTCATGGCATGCATCACCAAGAAGCTACGCGGCTACGGCTTCGTCTGCCAGATGCTGCAGCTCCCCATCGTCATGCTGCAGCGCACAAAGTGGGTCCGCGGCCGCAAGACGTTCAACAATGTGTGTTTCTGGTGCAGTATGATTCTGGGGCTGAGCCTGGTAAGTCTTGCTTTTGTTCCAAAACATGCACACACGTTACTCGTCCCACCGTTTGCTGGCGACACCCCGACAGGCGCAATTGCTGACTGGACCACTACCCTCTTTCTCTCTTTGCCCCACAGATTTGCTCGCTCTACGTCTTGGTATGAGGCGAAGGAAAACGAGCCACGAAAAAAAAACTGTTGCATATTTTTTTTGCCAGCGGATGGGGCGGAAGGCGAAGGAGGTAAGGGGATTCCTGCACATGGGCACGTGGTACGCTCCGCGCCCCCAATTCCGGTAACGTAACGCGCTGGTCGAGTAAGCCTGGCCGCCCCGTCTCCTGCCGGTCACTTGGCCGACAGATTCGAGCAAAGTGTGAAGCGTGAGGCCGGATGAACCCTCAACTGGGGGCCGTAATTTTCCATCTGCCTCCAGGACACTGTGTTAGGTTCACCTGACGTGGCTTCACCGGAGCACTTGGGAGTTTGGAAGAAAGCACAGCGGGTGACTCTGGGAGCAGCATCGCTTCGTGGGAAGTTTTGCATTTGGCAGATACCCCAGCATATTTCAACATGGTGTACGGACTACACTGGCGTTTGTACAAACATAGATGGGTGAAGCGGCGTACATTGGATCTGATTTTCTGCCCGAGAGCTTCTGTATTTGCGGTAGCCAGATCACAGACAGCGAATGAACAAAAAGAGAATCAACGGAACCTACCGACCTTATGAAGCTCCTGCCTGAACACTATCCACAGATGTGTGCAGCGGACTATGTTCATTTTATATCTTTTTGTATGCTAAGCTAGAGAGGGCACTCCTCAACCCGACTTAGCTCAGTAAATACATACATCCAAAAGAGGCAAAGGAAACGGAGCCAAAACAGACGACGAAACAAGGATCCAAAGATGCTCTCATCCAGTCATTCCATTTCCCTTCCTCTCAATCCATGCCCAAAGTCACTGAACAAGACAAAGAGAGCTTCAACGCGCTCCAGAAGCAAAGCAGAAGAACGTGCGGAGCTGACACCGACTCTCTCGTGGTCCGGGAGCTGTCCACGATTTCCCCACTTCCCTCCTGAAAAAAAGGTGCTTCGTTCCCATCAATGCCTCATTTCCTTCATCTGAAACCATCCATCGATGCTAACCCGCCTATTCGTAATATCATGATGCCCGTGACAAGCGCCCCCAACTCCCCTGAGCGTCTCAACAAGACGAGGAGAAAGATCCAAACCCCTATAATCATGAATACGACTGGTTCGTTACTGTGATTCTGATGACGCTTGTCCATCGTTGATGCATATGTTGAGTGAGAGTCCAATCCAAAATGTTCGATATCAAGATCCAGATGCCCTATGCCCACAGTCCGATTCCCCGAAACACCCGCAACAGAAAGCCAACATAAAGAGTCAAAGAGAAAAAAAAAAAAGAGAGAGAGAGAAAGAAAGGGAGGCCATAAAACTCGTCAACGTTGTCTCGTATCCCTGACACTTACCGTCATCCGTTCATTAGAGATTATAACAGAAATGAACAAGCAAATGGAAATACACCGAGACTGCAAAGAAGAATCTTCTTCTGGCCTCTTCGTAGGATACTCGCCAGGCGCTCAGGCCTGAACGCCGTACCCCTCAGCGGTATGCGATGAGTAACTGTACGACACGGGCGGGTCGTACTGAGCGTACATGACATCCTCGGGCCCAATAGCCTTGGCCTGCTTGTATCGTAACCCGGTGCTAGAGTACGACACGGAGGATGGGGAGTGACCGAGATGGCTATCATACACCTCGGACGTCATATACCGCCGTGTTGAGGACGGTGACTCGCCGTACGAGTACTGCGTCTCGATCTTGGACGTCTTCAGGCTGCTGTCGACCTTGTAACGCTGTGCTGCCTGGCCCGAAGGCGAACGCGTGCGGCGGCTGCGGCGGCGGCGCCTATCACGGTCATCTTCAGATTCAACGTCGTCGTAGTAGTCGGCAGTAGAGGTGGCGCCGGGCGCCCAGGTATGGGTGCGTGACAGAGACGGCATAGCCGTGTATGACTCGTGCGGCATCGTCTTGGATCGGCTTATGCGCGGTGGCGATTCGGGAACTGGAGGAGGGGTGCTGTAGGACTTGCTGAGAGTGGGAATCGGCCGGCCTTTGGAGGGAGTGTCATCGAGGTCGTACTTTAGTTTCTCCCTCGACCTTGCTGCGTCGTTCGAGGCACGACGGCCGGCCGTGCGTGGAGCCGAGAGCCGGATGCTTTCTTCCTCGACGAACTCGACTGGCGGTGGCGTCGGCACGGTAGGCGCAACGAATGTGGCACTCGGAGGGTCTTCCGACATCCAAGCCATTGCCTGTTGTGATGCACCCATCGCCTTTTGTGCAGAGCTACCAGTTCTTGCTAGGTATTCCGCCGCAAACTCGAGGAGGTCGGCGTGTTTGCGGTCGCTGGCCACGTGCGGCGATTTAGCCCGGCGCGAGCTCGATTTTTCACGGTCGCGTTCCCGGTCTCGCTCGCGCGTCTCGTCATGCTTCTTGCTCGACGACCGCTTCTTGTCCGATTTGGATCCAGACATCACATACATCTCGTCATCGAGAACGAGGTCCTCGAGGCCGCTGATGTAGGACTCGTAGTGTTCCACGTAAGGCTGCTTGGTGTAGCGGGCCTTTTCGTCAGCATCCCGTTTCCGGGCTTTCTCCCGCTCCTTCTCCCGATCCCTTTCAAGCCGCTTCTTCTCAACTTTGCGCTCGCGCTCTCTTTCTTTCTCCCTCTCCCTCTCTCTTTCCCTCTCTCTCTCCCTCTCCCTTTCCCTCTCCCTTTCCCTCTCCCTTTCCCTCTCCCTTTCCCTTTCCCTCTCCCTCTCCCTCTCCCGCTCCCTTTCCCTGTCTTTCTCGCGCTCTCGTTCCCGTTTCTCCTCTCGTTGCCTTGCAAATTCTTCCTCTTCTTTTCTGCGTCTCCTCTCCTCCCTGTCGCGCTCGCGTCTTTCATCGTCGCGTTTCGCCGGCTTTTCGTAGCTTGCGGCCCTGCGGGCCTTCCTGTCGGGTTCCTCGTACTCGGCATAGATCCGGGTCGATGGAACCTCTTCGTACGAACGGGCGTGGGTCGCTGTGGTGTACGTGTAGACCTTCCCGCCCGACGGAGAACTCTTGTATTTCGAAGTCGGCTCGGCGGTGCGCACCTCAAATGTGGTATACTTGGCGGTGCGCGGGACAGAAGTGTTGGGCGAGTTCTTCACATCTTGATGCACCTTGGCGGCGCGCTGCAGTTCCGCGAGCCGCACCTTCTGTTCGTACTTTGCCTTCTCGGCATCATCGTTGAGCAGCTCCCATGCCTGCTGAACCTTCTGAAACTCGTCGGCCTTGAGCGTCTTCAATGTCGGGTCCTGGATCTTGTCCGGGTGACACTTGAGGACGAGCTTTTTGTATGCAGTTCGAATCTCGGCCTTGTCTGCATTTCTGTCGACGCCGAGAACTTTCCAAGGATCCGGGGGAAGACTGGAGGTCATAGTGAGTGAGGGCTGAACTGCGAGAGAGCGGATTCACGTCGAGTGCCAGCACTGGGCGTCTAATGCCAAGGGCGAAAGGAAGGTTCAGTCAACGAGGGGGAGAAAATAGGAGGATAGTCGTGAGACGATCGAAATGCGAAGGCAAAGAAGCAGAAGTAGCAGCAGCAGTCGGCGGTCGACTACAAGGGGTGGCTATTGCATGGAACGCGGCGAGAGCTCGGCTCCGGGAGAAGGAGCGTGAGTGGGTGTCAAAGCCGGGAGAGGCGTGTGTGTTCGAAGGAGAGAAAGGCTGCCTGCTCACGGGTGTCGGCGGCCGGCGGCGAAACTAGGTGGGAAAAATAACAACAAATGCGGTGCTCTGGTGGTTTGAAAGCGTGTTGTTGCCAAAGCTGCAGTGGTTGGAACAACAAGCCGGTGGGGGGGGGGAAGGAGGGGACTAAAATGGAAGCGCTGTTAAATGGCCCCGTATTGCACGTATGGATGGGATGAACCGATCGGGCGGTGGAGTCCGCCCCAGCACCAGCTAAGCAACCACCGTTGCTGTCTAGATGAGTGGCTCAACCGTTAATTCCTCGGTAAGGGTAACTGCGTAGGTCTCGAGGACAAGTGCAAACAAAACAGGCAAAATGCGGCCTCGTTTGGGGTCCCCGCTGGCAAAAGGTGGTCAGGGCCAGGCCAATATCTGGCCTGTTGTTTTTTTTGCTCAGGTGGTCGGTGTCGTGGTGTAAGGTGATGGGAGAAGGAAACAGGCAATGAGATCACCCGCGCCCTCTGAGGGACAGATGGGAAGGATCGCTTGTCGGGCAGCTTCCGGGACAGGTGAGGGGGCCTCAAGGCAGGGGAGCATTGTGGGGGGGTTCTTCCGGCGGGTGATAGCTGATCCCGGCCCTGTTCCTGCCAGAAGCAGGAGCATAACGTGGATTGGGGGGCAACTAAAGCAGCTGCCAGTGAGAGACCATTCGATGTCTCCGCTGTGGACACTAAACGGGGCCCGAGGGGTCGCTGCGGGTGGTTGTGGGGAGAAGTGGGCCGTGAAAGGTGACCTTCGAGCGATGTTATTGGCTGTCATCACATCGCTCTTCATGTTGCGGATGGCGTACTCTGTACGGCATCTCCTCCGTATGTACCTCTCTTCCCGCGCTCGCTGCGCACCTCTCCTCGGCAAGCAAGCGCAAATGCCAGCTAGTTGGCTCAACCTCAGTGGCAGCGCTTGATTCCCTGAACGTTCCAGGTTATTAGTATGCGAAAAATGCCGTCACTTGGCAAAGTGCGCAGCCGCCGATGCCCTGGGATAAAGTTCGGAAACAGTAACGCAGGCTGGGCGAGGCACGAAACAGCCCTTGCGCAGTGGAAGCAAGCGGCCTCCCACACGGGTTTCGGCAAGCATCGACAAACGACGAGCCACAGCCAAGCTCCACAACCGTATTCGCCTTCTGTGGCAATGCTAGAGTTGACGGCTGGGAAACGGAATTTCCAGCTGCGGTGAGCATACAGAGTGTAAGACCTGCAAGTTCGACAAATCCGAACGTGTCCCTTCCAAGTTTGCCAAAATCAGACCAAGGGGCGTCTGAGGTCTCAACTGTGCCACACCGACCGGAGCGGGCAACACCGCTCCCGAGTTCAGGGCGACCCATGGGTGGCTGGGGGCTTTGGGCTGTGGCTGTGGGAAGGCAAACAAGGTCGAGGAACGGGTCGCCTGAACGGATTTACATCCGTAGGATCTCGTGCATCCAAGTCGTGGCAACGCCCAGGAGACGATCCGGATCCTTCAACTATGAGCGGAAAAGGATGATAATGAGCCCGCTTAAAGACAAGACTCGAGACATGTTAATGTTGGCCCAACGCTGGAGCGTGCGAGGCAGGAGCGAGGTTGCTGTTTCAAGTACCACAAACAGGCAATTGGCGGTGAGGATGCAGCTCGAGTCTTGACCCGGCAACAAGGCCTGGAATCCTCGTTTGCCCCTGCATCATCCAAGGCCCTCAATCAGCGCATGTATCGTCGACTGCCCGGCAGCATTCATGAACAATTTCGGCGTGTGTTGGACGAGCTCCCCAACCACGTCGACATTGCCCCTTCTCCGGTCAGCCTCGGCTGCCAGAAACCTACGAAGGACTCCGTATGCCTTCAACTCTTTTCCGAGTCTTACAGCTCACCAGCACGGTTTCTCTTGTTTGTTGTGCTGCGTTGGCCGATAGCTAGCTTTTCAAGGCCCATGTTGTCGGTAGTCAGTTCCCTCTGCCAATCCGTTCCGGTCACAAGTGCTAGTCATGAGAAGTCTCCCACGCACCCATCACTCGTCTCGTTTTCTCCGCATACTGGCTGGGCAAAGGCAGTTCACGGCCAGAGAGTCTTCCCTTGGACTTCGGCTAGTTCAGCCTATCCGATCTGGCTGTCTAGCGTTGGACGACTCGGGAGCAACTCCGCCCTCTCCCGATTGCCGTTTCGACTTGCTGAGGTGATGCCCGAGGCTACACCGCGCCAGTATGGTGCAGCCAGCAAATACACATACGCAGCGATGCGAGTCGACTTGGCCGCCATTCTGTGGGCTCTCGCCAACCATCCCCGTTTGGTAGTGATGCCATGCAGGAGACGGCCCATCACCTGCCCCAAAGGAAGCCCCGCGCCTATTTAATCATGTTTGAAGCTCATGACTGACAGGCCGAGGAATTGACAAACCGCTATCGAACACCCCACAGATTTGGCTTCAGATCCACGCTGTTGCTTGACAAATCGGCTCCGGTCGCGCCTTCACTGCGGGCAACATGCGATAGTGATGGGCTTTCCAGAGTAGCAGAGTCCCACGCAGAGACGGGGATCCGTTGCGGGTGTTATGTAAATTGTTCTTTCTACAATCCCGCCAAGTTTCAACACAAGCCTGCTGCGATACTTACAAATATTCCTCCTCTGAGTGCATCTCCCGCCGAGGCATATTGGGATGCCCGGGGCACACCCCAAACCAAATCTCAACCCCCTTTTAATCGCCTACCAGAACAGGCCCGGCCAACCGCCTCCGGCCGATCCGCTTCGCCTCCAAAGCAGGTACGGTAGCACGACAGTGTCACCGTGTCTCCTGCTCACCTCACAAGGCACAGGGCCATGCGGCAACCGACGCCCCGGGACGGCAATGATTGGAGCAGCGTGAGTAGAGAGGTGAGCGAAGTGAGCCATGGGGGGGGGGAGTAACTGCACACCCACTTGACGACTGTGACGAACCACGAGGGCGACGCTCTTTTCCATCACGGGCTAGCCAGCGAGCCAGCAGCGGCCTTCAACTCTTGTGGACGCGAGCCATTGGATGACACCCCGCCCGTCCCTCACTCTTCACGAGTGGATCAGATTGGATAGCCTTTTGGACACGGCGGCGCTGCATGTTTCCCCCTCCCGCCCGACGAGGCGATTTGTGAATAAGTGATGCAAGATTGGGGGGAGGAAGGGGATAGGAGGGGGGGATGGCCCTATCAGCGACCCAAACGCGGGGCAATGTTTCTCGGGAAGGAAGAGGGGCGACTCCCCTCCGCCAATCATTTGCCGTGCCTTTTGTGAACCAGACCGATTGATGCAGCGAGTTCTGTGTCTCGTTGTCCACTATTTGTACGGATTCGGCGGGGACAGAACACGCAAGCCCGATCGGAACGTGCATTGCGCTTCCCTACGGGTTAACGAACCTGCAAATCGAACGAACGGAAAACGTGATGTCGCCCTGACCATGGAAGAAGGCGCCAGGGTGCGCTGTGATGGGTGAGAGAGGAAAGCATGAATAGCCAACGGGTATGAACGATCAACCCGTGGGTTCGGTGGTGGTCTGAGTCGATCATGTGGAGCAGACCATTCCCGTCCCGCGTTTCGGGATGATCGTTTGTTGAGGAGTTGTCGGCGGCACCTGCTTGATGTCTTTCAAACGAGCCTGCCAGACCAGGTTTACCTTTCTGGCAGGTCAGGTCGACCACTCGGCAGCGGCTTACGCAGTACTCGATCCTGGCCCTGCTGCTAGGTACTTTGTGCACCGTAAGCACAGCACCTTCCACAGTACCGATTGCATACGTTGCATGCTACCAGGTCACGGGCTGGGCGAGTCAGAGGCCAGAGAAGCTGCGACCTTACCCCGCCAGAGACGCACGTTACCCCCTCTTTGCCTGCTTCACCAACGTTCAACAACAGGCCATCTTCATTCACCCCTTCACAATCTGGGCTGGGCACGGGGCTTCGGGCAACGGGCACGGGCATGGGCGTGGGCACACGGGGGCTGACACACCAGGGCTGGTCTTGAGGCGAAACGACCATAGCAAGTAGACATCGCTTTTCCCGGTAGAGGCATTTTTCGCATTCATGGTAGCACACTTGAAGAGACCGAGCAACCATTATTCGTCTAGGACGATCAAGCTAGTGTTCATACACACAAGGGAGGTTTCCAGAGAGAGGAGGTTCGACATCTGAGCAGCTCTCGTCATCCCATTTGTCGGCGACTGATTTACACTAGCCAAAGTCGCATGCTCTGCACCGAGGCACTCGCGTGCGTGGCGGTGAGAAAGCGGAGCAGAGCAGTGCTCGGCTCGTTGGCAGCTTCGATTGGTTTCCCGGAATCCAACAAAGAGCTTCCATCTCTTTTCTATTCGTTTTTCGATGCTGCGGGAATCCTAAAAGGGGGTTAACTTACGTTTAGTTTGTAATCCATTCACACAATAGCAGAGGTAGCTTCGGCGATGCCCGAGGCTCTTTCACCTCCGCGACCGTCGCGGATTGGCCGAGTGGCGATGCTTGGATTGATGTTTGACCCAAAAACACCGAGCATCACAGCGTACCACCGATGAAGTTGACCGGTTTATGCGAGATAACAGTTCGTATCATCTCCGATGTTGGTTTACCACAAGGAAGGGAGAGGGCCGTACATCGCGCATTTCTTGATTGAATAGGTAGACTCCCTGCTTGGTTTTTGTCGGGAGCACGGGGGTATCGGGCGCGCGATGCTTTTGTTTGTTCTTTTGTTCTGGACGAAGCAGACGGAGCTGACTGGCAAGCACATGATATTGGGGATAGCCCGGCGGTCTGAACGGAGCTTTTGCCCTCCATGCTATATATAAGCGGCCATCGACGCAGGAATGTGCTGCTGAATCAACCCCTGATGAACCCGAAGCATACGTACGGCTGCCGGATCGGCCGCATCGTAGATCGCTTGGGCTCTCCCCTGCCTCAAACTCGTCCGAGAAAGAGGCCGTTGCTGTTCGGTTCCACTCGGCATGTTTGGCTGTGGTCTGTAGGTGAAGAGGTGGTGAGCATCATGGGGAAGATCATCTTGGGGGGGAAGACGAACCTGCTCAGTCGGGTGTAGGTAGCTCTGAATCACCTCCACACGGGCAAGTCCAGGTCGACCACGATCGGCTTATTGAATCGTTTACCATCCTTGTGAGGCCAGCTGGTGGACACAATGGCACAATTCACAATACAGGTCTCTTTCCGGCCCTCGCAGCACCTCGTGGTTCCCTGCCCCGGACGCTCTTGTTCTGAACCGACCGGTCCCGGATCGTCAAAGTCGAGGGGCAGGTTCCCGCGGCGCGCCGTGAGGTCGACCAAGCTGATCTTGGCCGAGGCCGGATCAGGGCTGGGGTCCACCCATGCTTCGACCGAAGCCTCGACCGCAGTGACTCCGTCTCCGGCCCGGGAGCTGTCCGTGTCCCATTTTACCCGCTCGGCGCCTCGACCTTGGTGGACGTGGCCGCAGACGTGCAGCCGAGGCCGTACCCGGGCGAGGGCTCGCCGCAACTCGTCGCAGCCACACGAGTCGTCGCGATGCCCGTAGGCCGGCGTGTGCGTAACGAGGATGTCGGTGTTGAGGGGGATAGCCTCCCAGAGCTCTGCCGCCGTTGGACTCACTCCGGCCGCACTGTCCGAGCCCGACGCGCTCGGTTCATGACCCGACTGGGGATACATGAAAGCCCACGTGCCGTACTGGGGACTGTAGGGAGACCCAAAGATGGTAAAAGTGGTTCCTGGTCCGTCGGGGCGTGTAAGGCGAATAGTAGCGCTGCTGTTCAAAAGGTATATAATGGAGCGGCTCGAGGTCAGTAACGACTGACATTGGGCCAAGTCCTCAGGGTGCTGATTATGAAAACTTGATCCATGTTTACGATAGAAGTCAGAGTCTAGTGTGATATCGTGGTTTCCTGTGCGCTTCATGTGAGCACAAACTCTGTTCCATCTCGAATATGAAGTTACGTATAATCCAAGACCACCCCTCAACGAAGCGAACCAGTTCCTACCTGCAATGACAATTTTGGCTTCAAAGTCAGCCTTCTCCAGCCACTGGACGGCCTTGGAGAGCTGCCCGTCCAAGTCAGTGACTCCCTAACCCCTCTCCCAAAGATACACTGCGGTTCACGCGGTAGGCAGCCCACCTCAGAATAACTCCCTTGGTTGGTGAGGTCTCCCGCATGTATCAGGACATCGCCCTTTGGCAGCTTGACCGTGGTATTGTGTGTGTCGCTGATGCACACAATTCTCGTTCGCCGCGTTTGACGCGCAGTTGAAGGTGATTCAGTCATGGCCTTTATTTACCAGGACAACGTGCTTGACTGAGCGCTCTTGACTCCTCAATTTTGAATACCGGCCTGGTGACTTTTTGAACACTGCCGCCTCCGCACAGTAGGACTACATGCGAATATGCTAGCCCATGTGACTCCGAACCATTGTTTTGGATCGTTGCATTGTTCGAATGTCCCCATGCGTGTGAATACAAGCGAGATCCCCTAGCGTCACGGAGACAAAACAACTGTTTCCTCGTTGTCTTTCCCCTTTTTAAAGGGGAAGAAAAACAAGGAAAAAAATAATCGTAAAAAAAGGGGGAAACCACACAACAACAAATGCGAAGGACCCAGTTGTCAATCCTAAAGCATCGTGAAATGGCACGACTGGTAGCATTGACAGTTGATGTCTGTTGCCGCCGAATGACCGAAGAAGCAAGACCCTGCAAATCTGGAAACCCCACAGCATTGGCCAATGACGTTTCGCAGGCAGATTAATGGAGCTCACTCCCCTGTCATAACCCATTTGACGGCGTCCCCCCCTTGGAAGCGAATTCTCGAAGCTCCTTGGGAGAACAGGACGGCCATTCACAGGCCGCCACCCAACATTCTCGCTGGAGTTGTTGGTTGGCTTCTTGGACTTCCTGCAGTCGACAGCAGATCAGACAAACAAAGCAGAGAAGAAGGCTAGTCTGAGTGAGGGAGGTACTCTAGCTAGCTGCTCGCCCTAGGACGCCCCTCACGCAACTAGCGCGCACTCATCTACGCTTCCCAATCTTATTCGCGGGCTCGCCTTTGCACAACCCTTTTGACTTGCGAGCCATCGTGATCATCGGCGCCGGCAGCGACCCGCGATTCGCGGCCCGCGATATTGGACAAACAATAGGAAAGGGCGAACGGAGATCCGACATTGGCAAATGCTAGAGTAGTTAGTTGCTATTCTGGAGACCCCAGCACTAGCACCTTCGATTTCCGGCAACGAACCATCCGCCCGCTCCTAAACAACACACCGCCCTCGAGCCGAGCCGACCCAGCATTCGACAACCGGCGGGCCACATTTTCAAAGGGGCCATCCCAACAATACCACGTTTTGCGCATGTGCATTCGCGGAGAAATTTGGCTGAGCCTTTGACAAGCCGTTGGCCGACCTTGGCCTGCGGGAGGCTGGGCCGGCTCGAGACAGACCGTCCCATCCTCTCGGGCAGCCTCGAAAGCGACAACAGTTTCCAACGGCGCCTACGACTTGGTATCGCAAGAGAAGGCAGAAATTTCCCGGTCCGAGCTGTGGCTTCCACTCTCTGCCTCGCCGTCTCCAGCACCCGACAACCGCCGACGTGCCGCGGTACAGGGCTCCCGCCATAGAGAACAAGATGCCCGCCGTCACCCAGACGGTGACGGCTCTGACGTCGTCCTCTTATGCATGGGAAGATACCTTGTCCGCCGAGCAAGAAGTGAGTCTCCTTGTTCCGCCAGCCGTGTTTTCCATCCACGCAAATTATATTCCCCTCCCCTCCCCCCTTTTTCTCTGGTCTTTTGATCCACCATACCGTTGCCTAGAATACGCTAACCAGAACTCCGTTTCTGCAGAGCCTCCGTCATGAACTCCAGCCAGCGGACGAAGAAGACGCTCCTGTTTCGGGTCGGTCGCCGGTTGCGTCTCAGAACGGGAACTCGACTCTACGCTCTGCAAGGGGCCTAGAGTCTCCAACGCACCGGTATAGCGACGATGAGCAGAAGGGCGGCCTGGAAGGAAAGGATTTCGATGCCATCCAGCCGGAACTCTCGGTTCATAAAAATCGGAAACCACGTAGTACCAAAGACCATGCGGTTCACGGGCACTCGGTGGAACAGCACGTCGACGGCACTATTTACGGGGAACGGTACGAAGATTCCTTACGGAAAGTGTCAGGCGGCCGATCAACAGATTCGGATAGCGATGAAAACTCAAAGTGGATTCATCGAGACAAGCTCGCGAAGATCGAGAGCGAGGAGCTACAGGCTGCAGGGATCATTCTGCCCCGGCAAAGAGATCGAGCAAGATCCAAGAGCCAGAACAGGCCCAGGCGAGATCAGAGCCAGGACAAGATTAGCGGATCGGGCAGGTCGATTGCAGGCTCCGAGCACACCGTCTCGCGTTCAAGAAAGAACTCGACGGCAACCACGACGGATGCAAAAAGCATTGATCCAGCAAGCATTCCCAGCTGGGATCTGAGGCGGCCTGAGGAGATTTTGGAAGAAGGGGATGGATACTGGGCGTCCGGCGGTAGCGGGAAAAGCTCGTCCCGGATACCGGTCGCGAAAACCAGCCCAATGCCTCTGCCGAGCGAGCATCTTGCACGGGATACGCGATTGCCGCGGAAGCGGGATGGCAGCCCGGGTACGGAGGAAAGTATAACGTACCCCAAGACCCGCTCGAGGAGCAGCAGCACAGGCAATGCGCTCGGACCTGCGAAATCGGCAGGCACTGGCTCGGGCGCACAGTCTAACAAACGGCCCGATTCGTCCCCGAAGAAGCCCGGGACGACCGCAGCCTCGAGAAAGCCCAAGCCTGCCAACGGCGCTGCAGGACGACCGAAGACACGAGGCGGCCCGAGCAAGGACTCGTCGAGCAGCGGCACCGCGCGACCATCCACTAGGTCTGGCGAGCGCGAGTTTTCGTGCAGCAACCCCAAACCGATGGAGGGCGAGCCTCCATGGATGGTCTCGGCTTACCGACCCGACCCGCGGCTGCCGCCAGACCAACAGCTGCTCCCTACGGTGGCCAAGCGGTTACAGCAGGAGAAGTGGGAACGGGAAGGGAAGTTTGGGAGCATCTACGACAAAGAGTTTAGGCCGCTCACTGACGAAGGCTTCCTCAAACCCCCCGAGCCTACTGCCCGGGAGAAGGAGGCCGAAAAGGAGGCCGAGGCGGAGAAGAAGGAGGAACAGGGAGAGGGAGACTGGCCGCTGAAAGCGGAGGCCAAGAGCCCGACACTCCCCGCGAGAACAAATTCGTACTCGACCATGCCCAAAATCTCCGACTCGCCAGCCAACCCTCTATCAAGTCCCAGGACTCCGGCCAACCAAAACCAGTCCACGCAACCCGTTAGGGTGCCGGAGCCGGTCGAGGAGGCACAGGAGAAGAAGGGGGGCTGCGCTTGCTGTATTGTTATGTGAGCCGCTCCTGTTGCCGTCCGAACCAGCCACTACCTAGGCCCGACATGACCCTCCCATGAGAACACCTTCAGGTGTCCGGGTTCCGAACAGTTCCTGCGCCAACCGGGGAAGAACCCCGTTTCTCGGCATCATCATTTCCTTTTGAAACCTTCCGGACGGGCAAACCGACTTATGACGAGACGATCTATTCTAGTTACAGGCGTCCTTCGGCAGTTTCCTTCCATTTACTTTTCCATCACAATAAATCACACACATGGCCTGCGCACGCCTCCCCCCCAGGCCTCGTCTGTTTCCTTTTTCTTCTCTTCGATTCCCGCCTCGGCACATCACCATTCGTACTCGATCTTTCCGGCTCTCATCCGAGACTCCGATGAAACTCGATACGCTCATTGCTGAGAGCCGAGGTATATTACCAGTACATACCACCGTGGCCGGGAGTTACGGGGGGGAAAACCTTTTTTAATGCACAGGGGAGTGCTTCTTTCCAGCCCGCGCTGTTTCTCTCTCGATTGCTTTTTCCTTCTCTCCCTTTGCTGCCTCGCCCCGTCCATGCTCGCACTTCGGATTAGATGTATATGGAAATGCCCACTCGCACCTCCATAGCCATGCATCGGAGCAAGGCGTCAAACAACCCTCCTTTTTGTTTCCCTTGTTTCCTTCCCTTGTCTTTTAGTTTGGGGTGGGGGGCGACTGGGATGGCGTTGGCCTATTGAGAGGGAGGAAGGGGAAGAAGAGCGCCATACCCAACCATGTCGACCGGCGTCGTTGTCGTTGTTATCTTGATTCGTACATAATAGACCGTCGAAGGGAGGTTCGTCTTGAGTGGCTTGCTGAATTTTGTTGATAAGCAGGGGTGGCGGACGGGGCGTTTTCAAGTAGGTTCGTTGGGGAGTTCAGTTTTGGAAGATAGCAAAACTCGGAGGACAATAGGACAGAAGACAATGATATCTCAATATTAGCACCAGGCTGATCAAGAGAGCAGATGATTGAGTCGCCTTTTGGCCCGCAGAGTGTTGCCCGGAGCGATCAGGTTGTCCCGAGAACATGCTGAGAAGCGGCATATCGACACACCAGCACCCATCTCTTCTCTCTCTCTCTCTCTCTCTCTCTCTCTCTCTCTCAGGCTGCCACGAGAAGGGAAGTCGCATCGGCATTCTCGGAACACATCAAGGAACACATCTGGGAGAGTTGTGCGTAGAACAAGGACCGGCGTTGCCGTAAAACTCAAGGCCTCGGGCGTGCTCTCTATCTCTGCATCGTCGCACATGCCGTTGCCTGGAGTTGCCAGGCTTGCGGATGTTTTTGCCGGATACTGTTGGAATGATTACAGCGCAGGTTTCCAGCACTCTGTAGCGTTTGGTCCAAATAACATGGTACTCCTTCGGTCCCCCGAACTCCCTGCCGTCCTTCCTCTTGCGAATTTCTGTGTGTCTGTATCCCTGTCTTTTAGTCTCTCTCGTCTTGGACACAAAAGCTATGTGCTGGGCAAGCTTATGAGGATGTAGCTGTAAGAGCTTCGAATATAACTGTGCGCCTCGGAGAAAACAACGGAGAGAAAGGCTGCAGGCGGAGAATGAGGTTTGGTAGCAAAAATCCCCTTCCCCCCCCCCCCAACCCCCCGAGAGGGTAGCCTTAAGAGGCAGACATCTTGGGTTACTCACACAACATTGGACGGCGGGCTCTTTTTCTCCGTCTTTGCACCAACGATAGGCCCCAAAGCGGTAGCGAGTGCTCGACGGAAGACCAGACGCGGTATATACCGTGATGACAAAGGACAGGGGAAGGAACAATCCCGTAGCAGGAGCCACTTCTTCCCCCGCACGATGGCAACAGGAGGATCTTCTCGAGATACGTTGGACGTTGAATAAGCATCTCCTCGGAGAGTGTTACTAGGGCGAAGATGAGTGTTGGTTTGTTGCCACATTCCTGTTCCTTCCCCCCCCCCCCCCGGGGGGGCGAAACGGAGGTTGGTGAAGCGATGGGGTCGTTCCCGCCGAGACCTTGACGATGATGTTTGAGTTGATGGCACCAGGCGGATATAGATATCAGCTAGCACGGCCGCCAGGGGGTGGAGCCAATTGACGACCCGAATTTCCAATGAATGCTTGTAGTGCTTGGTACTGTAGAATCGCAGGGTGGCGAGACGGTCTAGGCCATTCACGACCAACAAGTCGTGGTGGGAAGGTTGCCGTGCAGTGTGATCTGTGGTACACTATAGAGTCTTCTTTCCTTCTAAAAGTTTTCAGCTGAGCTCGGAGGATCTAGACCGTGCCGTCGCCTCGGGTACAGAGGGAGCGGTTACACTCCTTCTGGTTGCTGCTCCAAACTCTCTGCAGTAAAACACTCTGCCAGAATAACCACGTGTTTTTTTTTTTTCGAACCTTTTTGTTTTGTTTCCTGGGAGCTGCTCCCACAACACTGCGATACGCTTGTTCTGATGCCCCTCATAGGTAACGTTGCGATTTGGCCGAGCACAGCTTCTCTTTGTTCCGGCCACCTTGAGACTGCATCTTTCTAACCCCGCGCCAGGCGCCAGTTCCAGCCATCATCCCTGCTCCCTTTACTCTCTCCCCTGCGGTCGAGCATGCGATAGATGTGAAAGTGTAGACGAGGGCATAACAGAGCGAAGCCGGCGCTTGGCCCCCTACGAGTAGAACTTTTCACTTAGCGATGTCTGCCTGAACCCTCTAGCAGCGGTTGGAATTGTAATATCGTGAGAAACAACCAAGCCGTCCCTAGTGCCGGTGGCCTGATGGTCTCTCCATCCCCGCGTCGGCCTGAACGGCTCTTCGAGCCACGCGCGCTCTTGAGCGGGCGTTAAGCCACCGTATGCTAGACTCTGGTTCAGATGACGTTTTGTGGTTGACGATGACAGATGACCGTCTTGCACTGCCCGCCAATGGAATTGCGATTCTGCGCCGTGAAAGGACCTCCGGTCTCCCAGGTGGGCGGGGCGAGTGACACTACTTGGATGCGCAAATGATTATTGGGAGTTTGGTGGAAATGTACGGAGTAAATCCACAATTTCACTGGAAAAAGCAGACTGAATTGTTTGGCCTTTCGCAAGCGTGAGTTTTGCCCCTGGTATGATTACATAACGTGTCGCGGACCAGTTTCTCCCGAGTTTCCGATGAAGAACGTTGCCTTTTCGATCGCTCCAAATCTGGGGAGATCGGTAGTTATCGAACATCGACTTCGATGTGCTCGTCGATCCCAAACCCACCGCGGCAACCCGCATTGGCGTTAGGCGGGAGCGGAGCTACGCTAGCTCCATTCGGATGGTAACGTGGAGCGTCGTCTCCGACACGATCCAGTTCGCAATTGCCTCGATTGACTAAGGCAAGTAGAGACTGGCTCGGATACACTAGTGTACGCAAGTACGAACAACAGGAAAGCCCTATCGATGAGTGAATGGCACAATCACGAGAATGTGGCTCGGCCATGTGCAAATACAGCAAACCGTATCGTCCCGGCTGACTCAGAATTGAACCTTCTCGACGCTTATCCACTCTCGTGTATGTATGTATGTGAGCGTTAGGTATCAACAGCCGAGGAAAGAATTGCCATTCTTGGCTCCGAATGCGAAAGTGGCTGTCGTCACACACTGCCTGAACGACCGATCATTCGCGATATTTTGACAAAGCTATTTGCGTTTGAGCTGGCCACATGTGTACAGTACGTACCCTGTATCCATTACCTCCATCTACTGTAGGAGAAAAAAAAATATTCGTGCAAGTCAGTCAGGCATAATCAGCAGCTTGCATCGCAGAACAGTATACAATAGGATGATTACAGAATACAGAATACCTAGTACTCCGTAGGAGCATAGACAGTTGACCTTCTCGGCCCAAGTGAGAGTACGACAGCAATGGCATTTTCAGGTATTGTACTACCCGAGTTACTGCGTACTTGTGATCCGGAGTGAACTCTCCTTTTAGTTACACCTGATCGGCAGGTCCAGTGGCGCGTCTGCAGACTTCCTCGTGGCTGATTGGCCGAAATGGGGATGGCGATCGGTTGGTCTCGAACGTCGAGACCTTACCAGTACAAACACACTAGCATGCCAAGAGCGGGAGATGAGTGAGGCTTGCGGGTCTGAGGAATGCACTACGAATTACACTACATCGGGCTGCCCGGCTTGGCTGGGGATATCTGTGCAATTGTTGAGTACAAAGTAACAACTAACCTATCTTACCTAGGTTCGTACGGAATAATTGCCTTGCCGCTCAAACAGTATGCTGTCAAATCTTCTTCTCTTCCAGGCCGCGAAGCCGAGATGCGGTGTAAAACGGTGGTTAAAAACGAGCAGAGGTATGACACGAGATAGACATTCCCAATGCTGCATTTTCGTTAGTGTCCGATATAACGGTGCACCTTTCGAGGCTCTTCTCCAGAGATCGGCGGCTCCTACGAGTGGAGCTCGAGATGAAACGTTCTGCTGCCTTAATATCCCAAAGTGACTGCCGAAATGGTCTCCGCTGGCAAACTTACTTGTGCTACACTGCCTATCACGTCGCATGGACCAGGTGTCACGTTCTCCTTTACACTACGAGCATCTCGCATTTCCGTGGAAAACTAAAGAAATGGGTGCTGGCTGTCTCGGCACTTCTCGGTGGTTTGATGTGCATAACGGTACGCGCAATTTTCGCAACTGGTAGTGGACGGAGTATGTTTGCACATGCGTACGCACGGTACGGAGTACAGTCGGAGGTGACGGGACTTCCAGAAGCCAGTGGTTTCAGGTACAGCTGACCGCACCACCGCGTACCTGACGGCCGGGAACCGTCAACGGATTAGTACGGAGTACGGAGTTAGTTGCGAGCTGAATGGAAGCGGGCATTTGCGCGGAATTATGGGGCCCTGTTTCACCGGCCACTCCAACCATCGGAGCCTCGCTGAAAAACACCCTCCACGAGAGCCCGGAATGTCCGTACGCTGGTGTAGTGACCGCGTGGTGTGCACCTGCCACTATCCTTAAGAAATGCCGCACGGTTGCACACTGCTCACCCAACCCTACTATGTATGTCGGCCTTTGTTCAAGGACACCTTTTGGCCGAATGCCGACGGAGCTTACCCTACGGATCTGACGGGCGCTCGACCTCGATGTCTCGAACCTTTCTTGGCCGGGTCTAGACTAGTTACACAGAAGTTGCCTGAAGCCACAGGAACTTGCCCTATGTAGGTAATCGGTTTGCAGTGGGGCAAGGCTGGACCCAGAGCTCCGGCAAACGAAGAACGGCTCATCGCTGGCCCTTGCATGCATCGGAAGTACCTTGTAGTTGATTATTGTGTGCATATGGTGAACGAAGGCAGCTAACTGTGATCGCGTCCTGTTAGCAGCAGATTTCAGGAGATAAAAAAAAGCAAATCGAGATTGACTTGACGCTAATTGGCACAAAACGAAGAGCCTCAAAAAGAGGAGCGCAATGCGTGGTGCTCTAGGACCGCGATCAATCGAACCAGCCAGCTCTTATCCGTATATAGTGTGTACATAGTAGTTCGATGCCAGTGCTACCCTCCGATCTCCGCGCACATCGCCCTCGTGCACGGACCCAAATAAAAAAATGCGATCTGGGACGTAAAACGGAAGGTCTCGACGCCCGATATGCACCTGACCACTCCACCCACCTTTGAATCGATGGTTGGGGCTGTCTCAGCACTCAACAGGAGGCGGCGTGTGAGTCAGCGTTCAGCTTTTTTTTCTTTTATTCCTGCATTTTTTCGCCGCTCGTTTCGGATATGGACGGTAAAGCTTCATACTCGAGCCCGCCGTGGACTCCGAATGTGTGCAGAGGTGGAAATGAAGGTCGGCCTCGTTATGAATCCAATTGTTGCCCTTCGAGGCGTCCTTGCGTGGCCACGGGAGCGCTGTAAAGCACGCAGCAGCAAAACGTGTAATGTTCGTAACATCCGTTATGTTTGCCTTTCACTCAGCAGGGAGGTGCAACCCCTGCCTCGATGGTCCCACAGTTCTCGGGTTCATGTCCTTGTCCCAGCCTTTCCTGTTGGTGGAACCAGGTCCGGACCTAAGACCTTTGGTCTGGCCCAGCCCATCCCTCGTGCTAAAATAAAGCAGCTACACCCCCCTCCAAGTTGCGCCTTCGATTTGAGAGACGGACATGCCCAGATTCTCCCAGATATTTTCTCCATCAATGGTTCCCATCAGGCCTCGACCTCAGACCGCGAGATAAGAGACAGCAACCCCCTCCCTAGGTTTTCGGTTTTGTCCAGCATGTCCTCGGCGCCATCACGCCCACCAACAGTCAAATACACCGGCAATATCTCACCGGCCTCGTCGTCGTCGTCATCCACATCAACATCCTCCTCCTCCTCCTCCTCCTCCTCTTCCTACTCGGCATCAGACCCGGACCTTCCATCCTCGGACACGATGAACTCTACAACCGTTCGAGACAGCGTCGACTCGACGTCCCGGCCCACGGTTCATGTTGCCGTCATCCGCTGCCTACGGTGCGCGCGGGCCGAGGAGATCACCTCGACCGACGACCCAAGCTTGTTTGGCATGGTTCAGATTGGTACCAACATCTACTACTGCAACCGCTGCGCCAAGATGGTCGGCTATACGTAGCAAGGGAGCATGCCTGCGAACGACCAAGAGAGGACAGCTCTAGATCCCGGGTTTCTCGACGTACCCAAGTGTCCCTGGTTGGCCAGCAGTTCAATGGCGAGCAGGCGAGCCGTCGGGCACCGCGACCGCCAGCGATGCTTTACGCTGGTATCCTCAAGGCTCCCTCCAATGTTTCGTTGGAGCATCGGGACGCATCTCGGCAGCACGTCTCTGAGCTGCGCGGCAGACTCGAGTCTCAGACCAACCGGGCCGCTCGGCCGGTTGAGTCCGGGCGACGGTCTCAAACAAACGCCTTCTCTCCGGCTTCTCTCCGGATCTTCTCCGGACCTCTACGGGCCAGCAATCTGCACCTCGCGGATCAACGACGAGGCGACATTTTCTCCTATTCTTTGGTAAAACTCTCCGAAGCGGCCCCCCTGCTGCCAGCGACAACGACCGCTCCCACCCCGCAAGACACTCAAACTTTCGAGCCTCGGCTGCGGGAATCTCGAGGGTTTGAGTCGACAGAGGAGGAGGGTTGCATGAGCGCGGGCCCGCATCGCAGCATTCTGTCTTTGATCGGGCGATACGACAACACGGCACAACACACAACGCGCAGCGCTCAACGCTCGCAGAACGCCTGTCGCATACATAGTACAGCTCGCCCTTTTGCGACACGGGATTATCGCGGTGCGTCGGATGGCTGCAGGTTTTGGATCCTGAACATCCCATTGGGCAACAAAGCCCGCAGCGGCCCGCAACGAGAATCTTTTCCTCCAATGGCGGGATTCGCGATCTGAATCCCCTGCGCTTCGTTGCCAAGCCGCTGACGTCGACATGCTTCACCTCTTTTTATATCCGGTGACCCCATCGGTTATAAATGAGGGGTCGGCGATGGCATGCAACAACAACTGCCATTGGCACCGCCTGATCTGCACCGTGGCCGGATTGAACAAGAGAAGGGGGAGCGTCGTCGTTGAGGTCTTTTTCAATTCCTTTTTCTCCCATCGTTTGTTACGTTTTCCTCTCTCAACCCGGCACAGCGTTTCTCTTCAGCATCTTCTAGTTTTTTTTTTTTCCTCTTCGGGCTATTCTCTAGTTTTGCATCGAAGCCACCTAGCGACGGAGTCTTCTTTGGGCAAAGAAGGGTATCACCAAAATTCTGGGATAGGTTTACAGGAATGTCATTACGCCAGTGCAGCACGTTTGGGATTGGGGCGCGCGGGACTCTTTAGAGGCATGATACCACTTTGTTGTATGTACGGACACACGACCTAGCATTTATCATTTGGTCCACTGGAAATCGAACCAGGGTGGTTTCACCACACCACAGTTCCACCACATCTGCATGTCCTGTGATCGCCGTTTGTGCTATGTCTCAGTGCTGCTCGGGTGTGGTGTGTTCCTCGCGCCTTGGGGCAAAAAGGAAGCAAGCTTCGTGCTGGACCACCGGCACAAAAGTCCGATCGAATGACGCTGCCGAGTTGTAGTTCACATCTTCATGTGCCGTGGTGTCAAAAGAGCTAGAAACGGAACGGGGCTGCAGCCAGCTTATATAGTATACTGTGTACGGATTACATACATGGTACAACCCAACCTGCAGCGAAAGGGTATCATTGGGCCAATGGTGCCGTGCTTCGTAAATGCAGTTCAACTCCCCAACCCGCTTGCTCCGCCCTGCCGCCAGCTCAGCCGGTCCCCCGCGTCTCCACTACAGCTCCCTGAAATTGAAAGCTGCTTTGCTGGTTGGGAGATGGGCATGCATGAGGAATTAGGCGGCCTTCCATCCGCATTCCGGAGGTTTCTACCGAGGCCTCTTACGTCGAACCTTCGCTGGCTGTCTCGGCGCGAGTTTCGGAATGCCAGGGCGGCAGCTATCGTATGTATGTACATGACTTTGGGTCGCGTTCTTCTATAGTACACTAGAGCAGAGGTCGACTTGGACGCGCCCATCCGGGGAAGGATCTGCAAATCCCGGTTGCGACAGGCCCCTGATTGTATGGAGCACAAATATATACATGATTATTGTAGTGTAGAAGTCCGCACTGCTGCGTTTGTTGGATGGAGCAAAGCGAAGAGGAGCTTTGGCCGTAGAGAGAGGACGCTTGAGGTGCGTTTGCCCTTTCTGAGACTTCTCAGAGCCGGTTCCATGAAGGCCCGTATCCGGTCTACACAGTACAACAGCCCCAGGGGTCCTTTGGGCCTCTTCAGGGACCTGCTCAACAGCGTCATCGACCCTGAGAAAAGCAGATTTGGCAATTGGCTGAGGGGTTTGCGTCACAGGCAAGGGCTCTGTAACCCTAATTGCATGTTCTGCCTGAGCCGTCTATCCATTTTTGGTTGCCTGCCCCATCTTGTAGCCTTGGAAACCTTTGGAAGTTGGCCTTTTGGACATCCGAAAAAAGACTGGTTTGCGGATGCTGAACGACTTGTTGTCTGCAAAATGCATCAAGTGTGAGTAGTAACAGCCCAAGAAGACTCCGTGTGATGCGGTGGACAGGCTGTTCGGGGCCACGAGGCTCCTCTTTTTCCTCACTCCCTCTCTCTCGCTCTCTCTGATGGAAAGTCCGGACACACAAGCGACTTCCCGCACATGCTCATCCTTCTCTAGCCGATGCTATATCCGGGGCACGTGGGGTTCGATGCGGGAGAGGGTTGCGTTGTCGGCGACGATCGGCGCCGGGCAAGGAGAGAGGAGGGGCAGCTTCATCAACGCATTATTACTCGCAGGAGCAAGCCGGCGCGTCGCTAATGCTACACAATCTGCGAGCGCCCGGGGGGGGGGGGGGGGGGGGTGGGGTGTGTTAGCCATGACGCTCCATTAACCACCAGAGATTGATGAGGCCCGGCACGGGGCCCCCATCAACAACAAAGGCCAGTCCACTCGACCGTTGACTTGACCTGCCGGATGACTTCATGCTGCATTATGCCCTGCGTCTGCCGTCGTGGTGGGATCTCGGTCTCGCAGCAAAGGCTTTCCCACACACTACACGTATTCCGTAGTGTAGTGTCGCAGTCTGGAGTATAGGGGATCCATAACACTAGTATGCACAACGACACCGGCGCGGATGGGTGCTGCAAGACCCTCAGAAACACATCCGACGAACCCCATGATGAGGTCGATCGCTGGCGCCCCTTCCCCTCGCACGCGCAACACGGGCGTGACCAGAGTCGAGACAGACATGAATGACTGTCTTGCATCAAATTATGGCAAATCGATCACGGAATCTTGCCCGAAGACAATCCGGGGAGGCGAGATGAATTATAGAACAAGAAAAAAAGAAGGAACAAGAAAAAAATAAATAAAAGTAAGGGGTTGAGCGGCGCATCAAGCAAAAGTGTCAGTACATAAGTCCTTCCTGGCCCAGCCTGCTCGGCGACCAAGGAAAGTTGTGAGTTCCCTCGTCCACAGGCCCTACACCTAGACAACAGGGATGCCGACGAAGCAGCGCCAAGAGGAAACAACGCCATGGAAAAGAAATAAACATGATACGCCGCCGACTCCGCCTTTTATCATCACTTTATCAAGCCAAAAATGGGGATGTGAGGGAGAAACCCTGGCAGATGCTTGCACACACGCAGAAAGCCGTCGTCGAGTAGGCGAACGATTGGTCGGCAAGTTAGGTTTTTTTTTTTCTGTTTTCTCATGTGCTCAGGTTGGAATCCTCGGAGCATCGAGGGATTCCCGCCTTTTTCTCACCAGTCCCTTTTTTCCCTGCATGCACTGACGGAGCCAACGTTTTCTTGCTTTGCGCGGTGGGGCCGCGAGCGTTGGGTTGCAATCGATTTCCGATCGACCTTCGATGGTCGCGGGTTGCCGCAGGTCGCTTGGCATCGAACACAATGGCGATCGAGACCGCGATCGAAACCGATTGTTACGGTATTGCGTTACAAGTATCATGTGTATCTTGTAACGGAAGGGGCCAGGCGTTGTTCTAACGGAATTTCGCAACCGGGACTCCGTTACTATGTCGGGAAATTGTAGTCGTAGGGGTATGCAGCGCCAAGCGTCGCAGCCTTCTGATCCCAGCTGAGACCTTCCCCCTAAACACGACATGGTGTGCGTTATCTGTCGGCATGCTGAGGTGAGGCTGCCACGAGCCCCTTATTAGATCGACATAGAATAGGATTAGTGTCGGTATATTGTCATGGTAAGCACCAGGTATATTGCTGACCTAACACGTGCGCTTACGCACGCCTTACGCATTCACATGGTCGTCTCGTCTCTAGCGCCCTTCCAACCACCAACGACGACAACAATAGCCTGAATACGATCGTAAGTGTAGAACAAAAGTTGCGTAACAGTCACCAAGCCACAACCCCCCAAGCTTCCGGGAGGGTCGGATGCCGACGCAGCTGACCCCCCCCACCTGGCAACCCTCCTCAGCCTGTCACTGTCACCCTTCCATATTCACATCCCCCTTTTCCTTGTGTTGCTTGCCGTCCATATGCTTCAGCAGATAGCTCCGCTTAAAATACTCGTTCGGGTGCACAATCGTTTCGAGCTGCGCAGCAGTCATGATCCCTTCGTCCTTTGCGCGTTTTATCTCCGCCTTGTGGAGGTGCTCAAATACGCTAACCACACCCCCAACCGAAGAAGCCATCACATCAGCCAAAACGCGAACCAATTTTTATTATGGAGGGTGGTGTAAAGGTTGACCCTCGTGACGGGGAGTGGAAGGAAAAAGGGGTTGTGGGGGGGGGGGGGGTGAAGAGGAAAAGGGAAAAGAGAGAAAAACGCACCGGTTACACGCCATGTGAAATTTCTGGTTCTCGGTGTCCACCTTGACGCCCTCCAGAACCGCCCGGTCCGTCACCCCCGACGCGCGGAGCAGCGTGGTCAGGTTCTCCGGGCTAAAGTGGCGGTACGGGCAGCCGTGGGCCTCTCCCGGCCCTGGGGCATGTTCGGTGAGGATCTTCTGGCAGCTGTAGGGGCTGTAGCCGCCGCTGCGTCGGTTCGAGTCGCCGCCGACGTCGCCGTACGCGTGCCGCACGTTATAGCGGTATTCCTTGTTGAAGGTGTCATCCGTGATCTTGTTGAACGCGGACCGCCAGAAGATGAGGCTCTCCTCCAGGCTGAGCCCGATGCCCTTGAGGAAGAGCGTGTATTGCAGCCGCCCGTAGTGCTTGAGATGCGCGTCACGCCGGAGCGACCGGTGCAGGTGCGTCATGCACATGGGGAAGTGCTGCGACAGGTTGTCGATGTTGCGCGCCGTGATCTCGGCACCCTCAATCGCGGCGCCCGAGCCCGCGTAGCTTGCGTCGGGCGCGATGAAATTCTTGGACAGGTGGTCGAGGATCGGAGTCAAACGGTCGTCCTCGTCTAGCCGTGGGAGTGCACGGGCCGTAAGCTGCGAACCGAGGATACCGAAAAAAAACAAAAGGGTTCTGGTTAGCAGTGTCCCTCTCCCCCTCGGTGTTGCTCACTCTACGCCGGAGGGGGGGGGGGGGAAAAACCTACCTCCAACTCCGTCTCCAACCGTTTCGTAAACGCATTCAGCACCATGCTCTGCTGCTCCTTCCCAGGCACATACGCCTTCCCTGCCCTGACATATACCTTGCGATTCTCAATCAAGTCCGGCACGCGCGTCCAGTCGACCTTGAGCCAGTCCTCGTCCAGCACCTGCGGGGCACGCTTGCCGTATCCGATCGTGCTCGCCAGCTGCGGCGCCAACTCACGCTTCTCCTCGTCCGACACGGGCTCCCAGTCGAGGTTGAGGGTGCGTATGAAGGCGGCGCGCTCGCGCGAGTCGTCCGTCTGGAAGCGCAGGCGGAACAGCATCGTCTCGGCGCGGGCGAAGCGCCGGCGCAGGTCCTCGGTCGACGCGAACGCCAGCCGCAGGATGAAGTGGCTGTAGTGGTCCTTCTGGCGCTGCGCGTGCAGCGGCGAGGCGGTCGAGCTGTTGGCGTCGAGCCGGAGGTACTTGTCGAGGAGGGGCTTCATGTGCAGCTCCGTCTCGGCGGGCGTCTTGTTGCGGAAGGAGCATGCTTCGAGCTCGGCGAGCACTAGGACACACAAAAAAGCAGGGTCAATAATAAATCGACGGGCCCCGACAGCACGCCGGCGGGCGGGTCTACACACCCCGTAACCTGTCGATGGCCCATTGCTCGAACTGCTCGAGCGTAATATCGGCAGTGGGCGGGGTCGTGTAAAAGTTCAGGCGGTGCGGATACTGCGTTTCCTTGTACTGGGGAACTGCAAATTGCTTCTTGCGATGGTCGATGACATTTCGCCTTTTGACGTCGATACGATTCATCTTGGGTGCGGTGCGGTCTGATGTTCCGAGGGCGGTCTGGTCTCGGAACACAAGCTGTGAATGTTGGATGATGAATGGAGCCAGCAATTGTTGGGAGACGCGCCGCGACGCGCTTCGGCCCGACGCAATTAATGACTGCCAATCAACGCATCGTTGACGAGTGGTATCTATGGATGTACAACCCTAACCCTTCATTTACCCGCCTGAGCTTTGCCCTCTTGCTCATCTACCCGCTCTGATCGTTACCTGGACTGCGAACAAGTTGATATCTGTCATCCGAACGGGCGCCGCCCTTCGGGCTTGGTATACGTTCTGCCAAGGTCCAAGCGAATACAAATTCATTTAAGTGCTCGGCAACGCGCAGATCACTCTCCGATTTATCAACCCACGGTTCAAGTTAAACCTCACGTAATATACAAACTCTTTCACTTCCAAAGTCATTCTACTTCCTCCCTATACCGCAGGGGAGAAGGACGTCCGTGTAAACCGCATATACTCCTAAATTCAAAACCCCGCAGAGCGCATTTATTACAGTGCTTCTAGGGCTGGATGTCGAAAGTGCTCGGCCACCCAACCGCCGGACTTGGTCTGATCGAGCCGATGGTATCTCAGCTTCCATCAGCAGGCTTAGAAGGACCTAATCACTAACCTGGACAGTGCAGACTGTGAACCTTCCCTAGCCTTGCGGTGAGGCTTAGCCGAAAGATTTTTGATCTATGAATGGGGTGGGAGACATCTTCGGTAACGGTATGCTCCCTTCGCATGAGCTGCCATCAAGCCTGCAGCAGCCGTGTCGTTACGTCTATTCCTTCGAGTCACCTTCATTTGACGTGTCCTGTTGTCCTTGATCCCACGCCATATACCCTTGAAGTTTCCAGAGCATCATCTGCAGGTTGACAGTCGCGCGTCTTCCGAGCAGATACAGCGACCCATCGCGAAGCAGTGTGGACCCCCGCCTCAGCTGCGAAACGTGCTCCTCTCCAAGCAACTCAGGAAGGTTGTGGACGGCGAGCTTTGAGCCGAATTTCACGGGGCCCATGTCCATTGCCGCCAGCCTCGGCGGAACGTATCCAGAGGTCGATCCCGAGGAGCTTTCCTCCGGGAGCCCGAGGTACAGCAGACATCCGCGGTGTTTGAGATTCTTGACGTCGTCCCAGCGCTCACACTTGACCACATACTTTCGGCCGGCCTTGTCAGTCATGTTCGAGAAGTGGCATAGGCCTTCGACGACGCGCCTGCGCAACAGTTCCAGTACGACTGCGTCCATGTCGCTGCGCCAGGTAGCAGTAGTGATGAGCGAACCGAGCTTGGTGTTCCCATGGTCGCTCATGCGCAGGAGTTTCTTGTAAAGCTTGAAATACGGCGACTTCTCGCGTTGCAGTTCCTGGAGCAACCTTTGGGAAGAAAGGGTGTAGGCAGACGGACCTCGTTTCTCACAGTTCCGTGTCCCGGGGGTCGGCCCGTCCGCCTTCTGACCCGTCTCGGCGTCCTTGGGGGATTCCTGGGTAGCCTCCTGGGTAGCCTCGGGAGACGGAGCATCGGCGGCTTCTCGGCCGCCTTGGGCGGCGTCCGGACATTGAGCCTCGGCAGCTGGGGATTTGACCGGGGCCTTCGTCTCCAGATCTTGAGGCACAAACCAGGGCTTCTTTGTCTCGGGATGCGCGATGAGAGCGAAGCGCTGAAGGAAGAAGCTAGGAAGGGCGGTGGTGGTGATTGGGCATTTCCGCACGGGTGTGGCTAAGGCCTTAGCTGAAGGCGTGTTAGAGGATCGTTCGTCGCCTTTCTCTCTCTGCTTGTGAAGACGGAGCACTACCATAAGGATTGCGGCGAAGGTGCCGTTGAAACTTGGTCAACTTGTACTCGGTCCGGGACGGCTTGGCCTTGGCGAATCTCTGTCTGGCCTCGTGGAATGCTGGGTCCATGAGCGGTGACAGGGGAAGTTCCCCTACGGCGGTCTTGACAGTCTTTTTGTCGGGATCGATCTGCACGTCTAGATAGGCATCGTTCAGGTTAGGAGACATCTCTTGGGAAGTTCCCGACACCTCATGGCTGCTATTGGTGCTGCTGGGGTGAAAATTCCGAACTCTGTGAGACCGGCGTGCTCTCTGATGGACTGTGTACAACGATGGCCTGTGCCAGCTCCTGCAGATGGTCTGCATAATGGCGGTTCCGACCTTATCCAGTGGTCAGTCGCTGGTAGCTGGATCGTTGGGTTTGATTGTGGAGATAGAAGTCTCGAATTTCGGTAATTCAAGGCGGATGCGTCTGTATGTAGGTGCGGATTACCTAGCCCGTACCATGCAGGAAAGTAGTGTATGGATACAACGGGGTCGTGCAGTTCGCCTCCAGCGCGCGCCAAGGCGCTAGCTCCCGGCGCTCCAGGCCCCACCCCAAGCCTCGGGCTTTCGTTTCCGTCGGCCGTCACGGTGCATTTCCATTCACCTCTAATCTCCATGCATTTGTCAACAAGCCGTATCCTCCGACCTGTCACTCTTAAGCACCATGAATACCCAAAGATCAGCGTTTCGGCTTTTGAAGAGGATAGGAGACACGGCACGATGCCGCAACTTCTCCAAATTCAGCGCGTCTTCAAGGCCGATCCCGCCCTTGGGCAACATCCCGATGCCATACATCACTGAGGTCACGGTATGTTGTGTCCCAAAGTCTTCGTTGAGATCGCCTAACTGACCGATTAGTCCGGGGGCTGGCGCACATGTGAGTCTCGATCGCACCCTCTTGGGGAGCTCATTCAGTACTTACTAACCACGCCCTCCGAAGCCGACATTTTCTCCAAACTGTTACAAGTCAGTTTAGTTCCTGAACCTCCAGCGGCGCCGCCACTCTAACCCAACCAGGAGCGGATAGTATGCTTGAACGGTGCCATTGATGACACCGTATCGGCATCGATCGTGGCCCAATTGCTATGGCTTGAGTCGGACAACCCGGACAAGCCCATCACCATGTACATCAACTCACCCGGCGGCGAGGTGAGCTCAGGACTCGCCATCTACGACACAATGACCTATATCAAGTCGCCCGTATCGACCGTATGTGTGGGCGGCGCCGCGTCCATGGCTGCCATTCTCTTGATCGGCGGCGAGCCGGGGAAGCGGTATGCCTTGCAACACAGCTCCATCATGGTGCACCAGCCACTGGGCGGGACGCGCGGCCAAGCGGCCGATATCTTGATTTATGCAAATCAGATACAGCGGATACGGGAGCAGATCAACAAGATTGTGCAAACCCACGTCAACAGGGCATTTGGCTACGAGAAGTTCGATATGAAAGCCATCAACGATATGATGGAGCGGGACAGATACCTTACAGCCGACGAGGCCAAGGAAATGGGTATCATTGACGAGATTCTGCATAAGAGAGAAAAGGGTGAGGACAAGCCCGGGGTCGGCGACGGCAAGGTGAAGCTGTGAGATGCGGTCAAACGAAATGGCGCCAGTTGGGGCTGCACAACCCACCTTCGCGCCCTGAGATCACGAGAAACAAAGAGCTACCCAGTCCGCTCTGCACCACACGGATTACACAGCGTTTGGGTGCCCCAATTACTCCCACTGGTGTTTAGTCGGATTTTACGACCAGAGGGGTATTCAGCCCCCGGGGGGGGGGAGGGGGAATGGCCGCGGTTACATCGATTCGCATGGCAGAGACTTCACAAGAGACCGAACAACGCCGTAATCTAGATACTTGCAGAGTCTATAGAGTACAACCTTGTACGTATTTTGAGCGATTCAGGATCGTTGACCCCATTAGTTTCTGTTTGAACGGATAGCTTTAGCAAGTTTTGAAGAGCCCCTTCAATCCCAACAGTTGTTCGTTGGATAGCGGTCATAGCTCCCTTGACTCAGTTGTCAGAGCCAATCGGGAAGCTTGTATTTCGATGCACTGCGGCTGTTGCGGGGATCTCGCGGGGGATCCTTGTCTTTGTCCCTGTGACTTGGGAACACAACTAAGTATTTAATTAGCTCCGATTTCGCCCAAAACTTCCAGACCTGGCCTCTGATTCACTTTTTTGCCAAACAAACCTCTCGGCAGACATCGACGGAGGGCCAATTGGTTTTGGCTTTGTGGATCTGGATCAAGCCAGGGACACTTCTTACTTTTATTTTTTGTCTAATTGACCTGAGTGTTTCGCTGTTGCATCCAGGCCAGCGTCATGCTCTCAACCTCTCCGCTGCGCGTCGGCGCTCCCAGGACCCTGGCTGCATGCCGGGCCCTGCCCTTGAGGAATCAGATGTACGTCTGAGCCATGCTGCTCCCGCTAGGGGCTTAAAGCTTAATCAAAGCGTCTAGCCGTCTCCTCTCCGCCACCCCCCGCCGACATGCCGACGAGAAACTCAACCGCGTCTCCTCCGCCATCACGCAGCCCAAGTCGCAGGGCGCCTCCCAGGCCATGCTATACGCCACCGGCCTGACGGAAGAAGACATGTCCAAGCCTCAGGTTGGCATCTCGTCCGTCTGGTACGAGGGCAACCCTTGCAACATGCATCTGCTCGGCCTCTCCGACCTCGTCCGCCAGAGCGTCCAGAAGGCCGGGCTCGTCCCCATGCGCTTCAACACGATCGGCGTCTCGGACGGCATCAGCATGGGCACCACGGGCATGCGCTACAGCTTGCAGAGCCGAGAGATCATTGCTGACAGCATCGAGACTGTCATGCAGGGGCAGTGGTACGATGCCAACATCTCCCTGCCCGGCTGCGACAAGAACATGCCTGGTGTCATGATCGCAATGGGCCGCGTCAACCGGCCCAGCATCATGGTGTACGGCGGTACGATCAAGCCCGGATGCTCCAAGAAGGGACAGCCAATCGACATTGTCAGCGCTTTCCAGGCCTACGGCCAGTACCTCTCGGGCGAGATCGACGAGGAGGAGCGCTTCGACATCATCCGCAACGCCTGCCCCGGCGGCGGTGCTTGCGGTGGCATGTACACGGCCAACACGATGGCATCGGCCATCGAGACCCTCGGCATGACCCTCCCCGGCAGCAGCAGCTTCCCGGCCGAGGACCCCCGGAAGAAGGCCGAGTGCGAGAGCGTCGGTGAAGCCATCAAGAACCTCCTCCGGGAGAACATCAGGCCCAGCGACATCTTGACGCGGCAGGCGTTCGAGAACGCCATGGTCGTCGTCAGCGTCCTGGGCGGCAGCACCAACGCCGTGCTCCACCTCATTGCCATCGCCGACTCGGTCGGCATCAAGCTCACCATCGACGACTTCCAGGCCGTCTCGGACCGGATCCCGCTGCTGGCCGACCTCAAGCCCTCGGGCAAGTACGTCTTCGAGGACCTGTTCAAGATCGGCGGCACCCCCGCCCTCTTGAAGTTCCTGCTTAAGGAGGGCCTCATCGACGGCTCGGGCATCACCGTTACAGGCAAGACCCTGAAGCAGAACGTGGAGGACCTGCCCGGCTTCCCCGACGACCAGCCCATCATCCGCCCCCTGAGCAACCCGATCAAGCCTACCGGCCACATCCAGATCCTGCGCGGCTCGCTCGCGCCCGGCGGCTCGGTCGGCAAGATCACGGGCAAGGAAGGGCTGCGGTTTGAGGGTAAGGCTAAGGTGTACGACTACGAGGACGGCTTCATCGAGGCGCTCGAGCGCGGCGAGATCAAGAAGGGCGAGAAGACGGTCGTCGTCATCCGCTACGAGGGCCCCAAGGGCGGGCCCGGCATGCCCGAGATGCTCAAGCCCAGCTCCGCCATCATGGGCGCCGGCCTTGGCCAGGACGTCGCCCTCATCACTGACGGCCGCTTCTCCGGCGGCAGCCACGGCTTCCTGATCGGCCACATCGTGCCCGAGGCCATGGAGGGCGGCCCGATCGCCCTGGTCAGGGACGGCGACAAGATCGTCATTGACGCCGAGAAGCGCGTGCTGGACCTCGAGGTGCCGGCCGAGGAGCTCGAGAAGCGGAGGAGAGAGTGGAAGGCGCCCGAACCCAGGGTGAAGAGGGGTACCCTGAGGAAGTACGCTGCCCTGGTCAGCGACGCGAGCCACGGGTGCGTTACCGACAGGGCTTAAGGTGTGAAAGGCGGAGTTGAGCAGAGATGGGCTAGCAGATCCCTTTGGATTGGAATGTACATGTAGATTAAACTCGGTTTTGTTTGGGCTGGAAGGAAAAAAAAGAGAAAGGCGCTTGCAATGTGGCCGGTCGGCCGGTCGGCCAGAAAAGTTATACCAGGTTAGCAATTTAGGGTTTTGATTATCATGAAACTCGTTCTGCGTCAACACATCCTTGAGTTGTTGTACTGGGATAAAAAAAAAAGCCAAAACCACACCAGAGAGATGGGAACCGTGACCGCTTCCAGCACCTTGCGCCTTAGCACGGTGGTAAATAACCTGTTGGGAAGTGAACTATCGTTCCAAACCATCAAAAATCACCTCTTAGCCCAGGCCTTCAAGAACGCCGCCTTCTCCTTCAACGTCAGCCCAACCCTCTTCGCCCTCCCCAGCCTAGCCAACGCCTCACCGATCCGATCCAGCAACTGTTGCTCCTCTGCCGTAGGCTGGTCCTCGGCACGCCCTTCCCAGTCACCCCTCCGCACGGAGCCCGCAGCCGCGGAGCCAGCCGAAACCCCGTTCGACGCCGCCGTGGTATTATGCACGCCCTCCGCGATCCGGACCCTAATGTAGTGCGTCGGGCGTCCCAGCAGCTTCCACGCGAAGGCGGCCGAGCCCTTTGCGCCCAGGATGGGCGTCGTGACGTCCGGGGGAGTGTAGCGCAGGCTGACGGCGAAGATGGGGCTCTCGGCGGGGGCCGTCAGCAGGCACGGGCTGAGCGGGAGGATCCCGCGGCCGTTGGTGGTGCCGCACTCGGGGAAGACGGCGATCGCGCGGCCCGGGTAGCGGGCGACGAGGGCGCGGAGGTCGGTCAGGCCGTCGCCGCCGTCGGCCTCCCACTGGGCGAGGGTCGAGAGCTGGGCGGAGGGGGAGAGGGCGGCGAGGATGGCCGAGAAGAGGCCGATCGGGCGGACCTTGCGGGAGGAAGGATGCGCGGCGACAAAGACGGGGTCGAAGACGGCGGCCAGGTAGAGCGCGTCGATCGGGGAGGTGAAGTTGGCGGCGATGATGGAGCGTGCTCCCGGCACGCGGGAGCGCGGCTGCTGGCTGAGCGAGCCGCGCTTGACGCCGTCGAGTTGGAGGTCGACCCACCAGACCCCCGGAATGGCGAGCAGGGACCAGAGCAGGAGCTTACGTATCACGGCGGGGAGGAAAGGGATGTGTTGGAGGACGAGGAAGTAGGCGGTCGAGAACGCCAAGAACAGCGGAAGTCGAAAGAGGAAGAGGACCGCGTGGAAGAGGGTTGCGAAGATCGAGGACTCGGTGGTCACTGGCAGGAAAGGAGCTATGCCAGAGCCTTTGGTAGGAACTGGATGTTAGTGATAAGGTTAATAGCGACGAGGGGCGAAGGATATGAGCTTGCCTCGATCCCGGAATTGTGAGAACTTCTCCATGGCCGGCCAATTCCACGTAACCTAAACTGCAAAGCTAAAGGATATTAATAATAGCCTTTGAGCCTTTGCAAAGGCTAGGAAAGGAACAGTGGCCGTGTAAGCCGTTGAGTTGGTTATAGCTGCATTCGTCTGATAGCTGGCGTGCAAGACGGATTGTCGTCTAGATAATCGTTGGCAAGTCTTGGGATGGTAGGGCAGCGACAGATTATCTGCAGAGCAACTTTCAAGGTTGCAAGGTTGCTGGAGCTAACGGTTGCTGCACGCGGACTTTTTTGTTGGAGTTCGCGGGGTGCTTTGGCAAAGTGTTAATAACGGGGCGTGCATTGAGCTTTGCATGTGAAATTCATTCACTTTTGCACGTGCATCGCTCGCTTGCATTACAGTCAACGAATGACAGAGGCGACCCTAACCCTGGTGTGTCACCAGGACTCTGCGCCTTCGACAGGGAACCGTCGTACGAAGTCGTGTATTATATGAGGCTCCACCACGATGCATGGCTGACCCCACACCAGAATCAGCCCACCATTGGCTGCCATACTTTTTGTTTGGTTGCCCCGGGTGAACAGGGTCAACTTGACTTCCTGCAATCTGCGCTACACCCATTGCGGAGAAGAGCAAATAACTGCGCCGGGACACAACCACCACCATACACGACGTTGCCGACAGCCACATCTGCGTCGGGAGCTTTGCTCCTCTCCTCCTACGTACTCTTCCACTTTGTAATCCCGCGTTTGCGCTCTCTCGACATGGAGTCTTCTGAGAACGCGGTATGTTTACTGGGCGACGCCCCATTCCGAGGACCGCAAATGGGCCAATGGGTGCTGACTGCGACACCCCAGGGTTTCCGGTCGGGACTGCGGCCGCCCCAAGTGCGTGCCCCGGTGTCGTCGCCGACGGCAGCGACGTCATATCTTCAGGAAATCACCGACTCCCAGCACAACGCGCGGTCTCAACAACCTACTGGAATCCCCCAGAAGCGCGCCCATAAAGGGAGCAGTATGCCTCTCCAATTGGGCGCCACGTCCTCGGAAAGATAGCTGACCAGCCGGATGATGAGCAGTATCATACCCAGATCAGAAGCGCAAAACTCTCGTCGAGAGAGCAGGTGAACCGATAAAGTCCGGGATTCCCTCCGTCGCCGCCGGGCTACCGCGAGCTAGCACGAACGTCAAGGGCGCGTCAATCGCAAGCCTCTCGGCCAACTCCTCTACGGCAACCTCACGATATGCTCAGACCAGCAACTTCGCCAAAAGCGTCGGCCCGGGAGCTCGACCCCCGGTGACGGGCCGAGCCCCAACCTCGATGGGCTTCGCTCAGTCGACGACCACCCGCCCACGCGGACTCACCCGGCCCCGACCGGCAACTGCAATGGCAAACCGAGAGTTGGAGGACGAACCCCTCCAGACCAACCAGAATAAGGGTATGACATTCACAAGTTCTTTTCAGTATCGTCTACAGCATCAAAGACAACAGAATGCCGCTCTCCAACAGGTGGTTGCTTCGCATGACCGGCGACCAAGTAGAGACATTTCGGGACTCAACAGGCGCTTCAAGGATTTGTCACTTGATGATCACCAAGATGGAAGTCTCAACGGGGGCCAAGTGGCCTTCAAATCTCACAGGCAGCCTCTGTATCGGCCTTCCCAGTCGGAAGACGAGCCAGAGAGCATTGTTCCCGGCAAAATGCATCGAGAGAAAGCGGCCAGAGGCAACCCACTCAGGACTGCCAACTCTCAATCGGTAACCGTGTCAGCTCCGGCGGCGCCATCGCAGATCAGAATATCCAGGGTGGCGTATGACACGGTGCAGACATTGCCCGAGAGCCCCCGAAAGAGGGCAACTTCACCCACCAAGTCATGTTCCCCAGCAAAGGCCCCCTTCCTTGTTAAAGACTCAACTGTAACCAATTTCACAGGCTGGGACGTCGACGGCCGACTGAGCGAGTTCGAAACGCAATTCAAGGTTATAAAAGAAACCGTTGAGGGCACGATGGGCGACAGGAAAATACTCGAGGAAGCGATCGAGCTCGCCAAGAATCGGGGTATGTCTGGCGCGTCACAGTCATGCCCGGGCGAGATGCTGATTTTACCATGACAGCAAGCGATCTGGAACGGGAGAAACAGCGGCTCACTGACCAGAACGCTCAGCTTCAGAACCAGCTTGACCTTCAACGGCAGGAGAACAACTCACTGCAGCAGGAGAAGCAGATGATGGCGCTTCAGATAGAAACGGAGCAAAGGCGACAGAAGTACGAGCTCGAGGATCGACAGCGAGAGCACAAGCTCGAGGTTGACCAAATCCGGCGCGATTTTGAGAGCGAGCTCGACCGTCTAAAGAGAGAGCACCAGGCGGCGGCGGAGGCCAGAGAACGTCAGTACCAGGCAGAGCTGGCGGAAGAGCGAACCCAAAAGTCAAGGGAGCTCCAAGATCTACGCTCGAAGCTGGGGGCGGAGCAGCAGGACTTGAACTCGGAGCTGCTGAAGAAAGAGCGTGAGGTCCAGGAGATGCGGTCGCAGGTGGAGGCGCTCAAGTCGGACCTCGACCGCGAGCAAACGATCAAGGAAATGCTCCAGCAACAGATTGCCGAGATGACGGCCACGAATGTGACCCTGGAGGAGCGGATGCGCGGGCTGCGAGCCAAGATCGACTTCCTCGAGTCCGACAGCAAGCAACAAGCAGACTCGTATGCGCTCATGGAGGCCCGTCTCCAGGAAGCATTGCGCGTGGCCGAGGAAGCACGTCAGAAGTTGATCAAGGAGGAGACGGAGCGCCGTGTGCTGTTCAACAAGTACCAGGAGCTGAAGGGCAACATCCGCGTCATGTGCAGAGTCCGGCCGATCCTCGACCCTTCGGAAGGTGAGGAGGCCAAGATAGCCTTCCCCGACACGAAGACCTCTTCACAGATCGACGTCACCGGCCCGGAGGAGAAGAGCAGTCTGGGGGTCGTCAGCCGCAAGGTGATCCCGTTTGAGTTCGATCGCGTCTTCAACCCTTCGGTCCAGAACGAGGAGGTCTTTGGCGAGATCTCGCAGCTCGTGCAGAGCGCGCTCGATGGCTACAACGTGTGCATCTTCTGCTACGGCCAGACGGGTTCCGGCAAGACGTACACCATGTCCTCGCCCGACGGCATGATCCCGCGCGCCACGCACATGATCTACGATACCATCACCAAGCTGCAGGAGAAGTCGTGGACGTACACGATGGAAGGCAGCTTCGTCGAGGTGTACAACGAAGAGCTGCACGACCTGCTCACGCCCAGCCGCGAGGCGGATCCGCGTAAGAAGCTCGAGATCCGCCACGACGACGTCCGCAAGCAGACGACGGTGGTCAACTGTAAGACGGTGGCCCTCGACTCGCCCGAGAAGGTCGAGGCCATGCTCAAGCAGGCCCAAAGCAACCGCAGCGTCGCCGCGACCAAGGCCAACGAGCGGTCGTCGCGCTCCCACTCCGTCTTCATCCTCAAGCTGGTCGGCGAGAACAGCGCGACCAACGAGCGCTGCGAGGGCACCCTCAACCTGGTCGACCTGGCCGGCTCGGAGCGCCTCAAGCACTCGCAGGCCGAGGGCGACCGCATGAAGGAGACGCAAAACATCAACAAGAGCCTGGCCTGCCTGGGCGACGTCATCGAGGCCCTCGGCCGCGGGTCAGCACACGTGCCCTACCGCAACTCCAAGCTGACCCATCTGCTGCAGTACTCGCTCGGCGGCAACTCCAAGACGCTCATGTTCGTCATGGTCAGCCCGCTCGAGGCGCATCTGAAGGAGACCATCACCAGCTTGCGGTTCGCGACGAAGGCAAGTATATTCATATTTGAATATATCTCCCCCCGCGCTCATCCTCCTCTCTGGGGGGAGAATGCTCTGTTGGAACGTAGCTAACAACGGGATTTGAAGGTGCACAATACCCATATTGGGACGGCCAAGTCGACCAAGAAGCTGAGGTCCGCCACTCCCGAGTCGGGCCGCTGAGCTTGGTCAAGATCGGTGATTTTATGGGGTTGGACGGCACGGTGGGGGGATTTCCAGTGTTTGATGATACCATGACCCAGTCTATAGTTTCGCCTTGTGTGGTAATGCACAGTGGCCAGCGTTTGTCAGCTACGTTTGTTTTGTTTTGGGAGGCCTTCTGTCGTTATGTGGTTCTGGAAGCCCGACTCTATGGGCTGATGCGGGGGCTCTGCTGGATACCCTGTCTCAGGGGTTGTTGGTGTTGCTGCATGAGAGGGAGGGATGGCTTTGGTCGGGTTTGAATATTTGGGAGGGGTGATTTCCTCGTGATGTTCTCGCGAGCAGATACAAGGTATCCAAGTTTTCGTTCTGTAGCTTGTGTTGCAAACCGTCTCTGAGAAAGTGCTTGTGTTGCTGCTGGCATTGGAACTAGCAAAATGGAGACCATGTATGGACGGCCGAAATTGAGCCTGCCTGATCCGTAGATGTTATACGTCCGATTCTGGGCGATTCTCTCCTATTAACAAAAGGCGCTGTTGGGGTTTGTGGAGAAACTGCGCCCCTCGGTGTTAGACGACTGCTGCGCAACGCGTTACTCGTAGAGCGCTGGAGCGAGGAGTGCATACAGGGTACTACGTATTGGCTGGCTGATAAGGTAGGATCGGGAGTGCTGCGTTCATGGTTTTACCTATGGTTTGGTGAAAGGAGAGTTGTGGGAGCCGACGGGGCAGAAGGCAAGCACACAGCCCATTGACAGCCTGCACTGACTGCAGCAAGTGCACGCTCACTGCACATGCTAATAAGGGGACGCTCAAAAACTTGCAGGGGGTGCGGTTTCCGCCAAAACAGCGAGAACAGTTTCGGGTGGGTCTGCCTAAGGATGCCCAAAGTTAAGCGCAGAGTGGCATTTGAAATAATAAATTGAATTCTGCCTTTCGTTCTTCAACAAAGTTCGTCTCGCGAAACGCCGAGCTGAAGATCGCTCGGGCTCGGCCAAACGAAGAATGCCGGGGCGGGCAGGGCTGTGTGCCCCGACCACCGACCCACACTCCCGCCGTTGGCGCGTACTACTAGTGTACACTAGTGTATTGCTTCGTCCCGCGGGGGAGTCGGCGGGCCTGTGGTCCGACGCCGACACGGCTTAGCTGTTTAAGTTGTCCAATCTCTCGAGAAAGCTTTCAATTGGGGGAATGCGCGAGTCATCGGTACCGACCACGATGACGGGCGCTGCGAATAAAGGCGGGGCTTGTCCCCAGATGACCACGCCTCTGCCAGCAGAACGTCTTTGCAGTTCCCGTGAGCGACAGAAACCTAAGAACCTCCATCTTCATTGTTCAATTATATTGTTTACGTTGTATACTGACCCTTGTTGTGACGTACAGTACAGCGGGGAGCGCCGGAGTTAGCTGGTGTATGTACTGTACATACGTGTGAACGGACAAAAAGTTAAGGCAAACATGACGTACGACTGTGACGTCCTCATCGTGGGGGCGGGCCCAGTCGGCACCGCTCTAGCGTTGGAGCTCGCCCTACACCGCGTATGCTTCCGCATAGTTGATCGGGAACCCATCAGGAACGACAAGAGCCGGGCACTGGGCATCCAGCCCCGGACTCTGGAGCTTCTCAACCGCCATGGAGCCGCCGACACGATCGTCCAGAGAGGCCGCATCCTTCGCGGTGCGGTTACGCACATCGACAGACAGCGTGTTTCCCGCCTTACCCTGGATGACCTCGGCACCACGGACACCGAATTCCCCTTGCCCCTTATCCTCTCCCAGGTCGAAACGGAGAGGTTTCTGGATGAGTGTCTCTCCGAGTATGGCATGAGCGTTGAGCGCCCCGTCATCGCCAGCAATATCATCCAGCACGACGCCGGAGTCACCGTCACTCTCGAGCGCCCGGACGGGAAGAGCGACACAATACGTACCAAGTACGTGGTCGGCTGCGACGGGGCTCACAGTACCGTCCGCCATGCCTCCAAGAAGATGACCTTTCCCGGAGGTGCCTACCCCCAAGACTTTGTCCTTTGCGACGCCCGCTTGCGGGACTCCAACATTGCTCGAGACAGCCTGAGCGTCTACCTTAACAACCAGGGCCTCGTCGGCACTCTACCGCTCGATCAGGAGCTCGTCCGCGTGGTTGTGTCGCGGAGTCCCGTCGCCGTTCCAGGCCAAGAAGCGCCCACCCTGGACCAGCTGCAGGCTTACTTCACCACCATGACGCCGCCCGGCTCTGGCACCCTTCACGATCCACTCTGGCTTACCCGCTTCCGCCTTCATCACCGCTGCGTCAACCAGTACCGCGACGGCCGCCTCTTCGTCGCGGGCGACGCCGCCCACATCCATTCTCCCGCCGCCGGGCAGGGCATGAACGCGGGCATCCAGGACTCGATCAACCTGGGCTGGAAGCTCGCGCGTGCCCTGTCCCTCCAAACCGAGTCGGCTCTCCCCCGATCCCAGGCTTGGGCCGCGGCTGACGCCCTCCTCGACACGTACGATCTAGAGCGCCGCCCCGTCGGCTTGATGCTGCTCCGGGGAACGGACCGCATCTTCTCCTTCCTCACAGAGCCCAACCCTTGGTTCACGCCGTTCCGCAACTTCCTTATCCGGTTTTTCGCCCCGCGCATCTCGCGCGATCGGGCGTGGAGGAAGTCGGTGTTCCACTTCATGTCTCAGTTTGGAGTCCACTATCGCGGGCGCACCCGGCTCGTGGGGGAGGCGAGCGGCTTCTGGTGGCGCCCGACCATCCGGGGCGGCGATCGGTTACCGGACGGGAAGATCTGGTCCAAGAGCGAAGCGAGAGAGACGAGCCTGCAGAGAGTATGCGTGGGAGCGCCGCACCATCTGCTGCTCTTTTCCGGAAATGCTGCAAGGGGGGGCCTGGGAGAGGAGGCGTTGAGGAGCGCGGCGGACGGGGTGGTGGCAGCCTGCAAGACCGAGCTCCGGGTACACTACATCGCCGGCGATGACAGACCGACGCCGGGACCTGATTGGTACACCGATTCGGCCGGCAGGTTGCACGACAAGTTTGGGTTCGGGAGGAAGGCCGGGTATGTGCTTGTCCGACCGGACGGGTACATTGCCCATATTGGGCCGCTGTCTAAGCTGCGGCAGTTACTCTCGTTCCTAGACACGTACCTTGTCTCACCCAACGTCGCGCCGTCTCCATCACCCTTTACCTATGTCAAACCTCTTGCTTGGGCGGTTGTGGTCGCCTATTTCGCACCCCAAGTGATAAGATGGGTTGCTCAGAGAGTCTGGTCCTGAAGCAGGATTCATGTCAAAAAAAATAAAAACAAAACAAAAACAAAAACAAAAACAAAGATAAAAATAAAAAAGCAGTTTACTCATGGGTTCGCCATGGGGACCATGTTTGGCCTGTCTGTATATATATATATATATCAGTATCTCTCCCTCCAAATTATCGGGAATGCATACATCGCTCCCTCCGGGGCGGATTCAGGGTAGTCGTGTGTGGCCCCGCTGTGCTTCTGGGCGCTAAGCCGGGCCCCGCCCTGCGCGACGGTTCCGGCGAAGGAGTCGGTGACGGGGCGATTAATCTACTCATTCTCACATCTGATGTGCTCCCGAGTTTGTGTTCACGCTCTAGCCACAATTTAGTCGCGGGAGTGCTCCGATACTTCCAGTAGATATACTCTCACTTCAATTTTCATACTATTTTCCCTCATTTACCAACGATTCGCTCTTTCCCCTCTCCGTCTTGCCGAACCGCACGCAGAGAGGCCTTATCTCGGCCCAGCCTACGATCGCGAAGGAAGTCTAGGAAGATCGTCAACACCGATCGGAACTGATCTAAAGAACCCCCAATTCGGGGCTTTCTCGTTCGGTAGTTTCAGTCCCGTTCTCGCTGCATTCAATCCGAAATTCGGATTCCGTTAACAATCGATGTTTCAGCCGTCCCACTTCCACCCCAACGACTGCGCGGCATGTTTGACGAGCAACCCAACCTCATCCAAGAGTACGAATTCTCGGAGGAGGATGACTGGCCGTGGGAGAAGCGGAGAAGAGCGCCGGTCCCGCTGTTCCTCATCCACGACGGCGGCGGCACCATTTTCTCGTACTACTGCCTCCGCGAGCTCGACCGCCCCGTCTACGGCATCGCTAACCCCAACTTCGACTCGGGCGCCGCCTGGGCCGGGGGCATCCCCGAGATGGCGCGGCACTACCGCGCCTTCATCCGCTCGGCCCTCCCCTCGGGCGGGGACGTCATCGTGGGCGGGTGGTCGCTCGGCGGCCTCATCTCGCTCGAGATCGCCCACCAGATCGCCGAGGAGGCGAGGCGTTCCCCGCCGGGCGAGCCCCGCCTGAGGGTGGTCGGGATCGTCATGGTGGACTCGGTCTGCCCCGTCATCGGGACCGCGTCGTGGCGGCCGATCGTGGAGCACAACATTGTGTGGAGTGAGAACACGCGGGAGGAGACCAAGCAGAAGGTGATGCGCTGCTTCTCGGAGGCGCTGAGGATGGTCAGGGAGTGGAAGCTGCCGGATTGGGAGGGGGAAGAGGGAGAAGAGGGGGAGAGGGGGGAAGAGGGCGACGACGGGGAGAGGGCACCGCCACCGCTGCGACCCCCGCCCGTCGTGCTGCTTCGCGCCCTCGAATGCGTCCCAGAGCCCGGAGAAGGACTGAGCAGGGTGGACGTCTACCGGTCGGACCCCCAGCTCGGTTGGGGGCTCTACAGGAAAGATCTGATCGCCAAGGTCATCGATATTCCCGGGCACCATTTCAACCTCTTCCATACCGAGGAGAACTTGGATGCAACGACCGAGGCGATCAAGAAGGCTTGTCGGGAAATCGAGATGAGGGCCAACTTTGGCAGCCATACTTCGGAATGAGACGCCGGGTGGGGGGGTTCCACTTTGATTTCAGCGAGTTGGCGCCCTGCGACCGGAAGAATTGAATAATGACTAGAATCCCAAGAGGAAAAAAGAAAGTAAGATGTTGATACTAAATCTTGGAAAATAGAATGGTTCATGTCACATTTTGACTCACCGCATGCTGACACTGCTTCATCAATTGCATCAATTGCTCCGTGATACGGTAGTTAATACGGTAATTAGTTCCAACGGCCTGAGTCGATGGTAATCTAATAATTAATTACAAGCTGCATTTTGAGTCCCAAAGAAGGATCAACGAGATTAGAGCTGACTAATTATTTTGGAGTAATTACTGAATTCTTAACTGAGAGGAGCCCCCTTCCTCCTCTGAAGAGTATACACTATAAACCGTTTTCAAAACGCGGGATGTGCATCAAGACTGATGGTAATTACAGCTCAAGACTACGAAGGTGTGGCACAAAAAATGGGAACCGCCGAGCTGCGCAAAATATGTTTTGAGGAAGCTGCTCGGAGCTCTAGTTATGGATGGGTTGGGTTATTTCAGATACCACTGTATATCTTGGAGGTTCAGAGGCGCAAAAGTACCACAGATGAGGAATAGGCAAGTCTCTAGGCTAGCAAGTGTAACTACGAATTAATACTTCGTACGGAAGCCCCGTTCCACAAGATCGGGGCTCAACGGTCTTGGGCGGAGGAGTGGTTGCCGAAAAACTCCGGGCAAGTTTGCGTCGAAAAACACCGATCTGCTGGCCAATCAGAAAAGGGGGCTTGAAGATGTGGGGCAAGGTAGATTTTGCAGTTGTGCACTGACCATCGCCACTGCCTATATATTCTGGCCCGCGCTGCCCAGATTCTGGTATTCTTTTCTTTTCTTCTTTAGCTCTCTTTGCCTTTTGGCTTAGATCAAGTGTAGTATCTGTTCTTTTCAGTTTAATCTCTGAAACTACTCTACGGAGTAGATTTTGTGATTAAATTAATTTTTGTCACCCGAGACTCGGTTCCCTCGGCTTGCCGAGCCCGAGACTCACCGTGTCTCCGGTATCACACTGCCTCCGGATGACGCAAATGCCTTTTTCATCGCAATCTCGGGTTCTGCTCGGGCTGCGAGGAAGAAGCAATTCCTGTGGTGAAAAGTGTTTTTCGTCAAGTGGTAATACGGGTACTGTCAGAACTGGTTACCAAGGCTGAATCCAAGTTTCGTTGGTATTTTTGCTTCCCTAGCCTTTCGACAAAGGTGTGTTGCATCGTGAGACACCGCTTCCAAGATACATTCTACAGATAGAAATGGCGAGAATCAATAGAAATCAGTACCGGGTGACCGCTACCAGTGCGCGTTGGCAAAACGCGGGCTCCCTTGGCTTCGACTCACCTCCGTGATTTTTTCGACCCGCCACCCTCGGATTGCGGCCCAGATCGATTCCGCGCTTGGTGATGATCCTTGGACACTTGATCTTAGGATGCCTGGCCTCGCCGCTTCACGACACGCCCCTCACCCGCGCAGCCCGCGAAGAAGCGGCATCGCGAACGCCAATCTAACGGTTCCTCCAGCGCCAATAGGCGACGGCGGCGGCGGCGGTAATAATGGTGCCGAAAACACCGACCCGATAATCCACAGGTCCTCTACGTCATCCGCATCATTCTCAGCATCATCAACAACAACAACAACAACGACGACGACGACGACAACAACAACAGCAACAGCGGCCGCATTCCCGACAAGAGCCGCGAGAAACGAGCGCCCGCGACCGGACCGACCCGCCGCGTCGGCCCCGCACGAGCTCGCCCGCTACGCAAAGATCGTCCGCCGGCTCCAGTGGAAGCTGCCGTTCCTCGCGCAGGGCTACCGGCGGGCGGTCGACCGCGTGGGCGCCGACCCGGACGCCGTCGCCGAGGCCGAGCTCATGTTCAAGCTCGACTTCTTCGAGTACTACATGCTGATCGAGCGCGCGCTGGTGCACCTGCTCGGCGTCTTCGGCGTCACCGTGGAGCGGGGCTACCAGGAGGGAGGGGAGCGGGAGGAGGCGGCGGCGGCCGTCACCGGCACCACTGGATACGATCTTTGCGAGGACGACAACAACAAGAAGAACGATACGAAGGATAGTAACAAGGACAGGGGCAAGAATAACGGCGGCTACGGCGGCTACGGCGTCTACGGCGATCACGTCAAAGGGAGCGCGAAAGGGCTGGGCGCCAGCATATGGCGGCACCGGGCGCGGCACCGCTACCATGCCAACGTGCTGGCGGCGCTGGACCGCCCCGACAACCCGCTCCACCGCTCGCTCGGGACGGGAGAGGTGAGGGCGCAGCTGGGGCGGGCCAAGGACTTGCGGAACCGGTGGAAGACCGCTGGGGATGATGACAGTAGCGGTGGTGGTGGCGGTGGTGATGGTTGTAATGGCGGCGACGGCACCTCTCGGGCGGAGAGCGGCGCCAGCCCGGAGCGGGGGGAGCGGCGATCTGGAAAAGTCGCTGCGCCGCTCGACTCGTACCGTCTCGAGCACATGCTGGAGGTCATCTTCCGGGGGTTTGATGAGGCGTTTAGGATCGCGGAGGAGTATGTGAGGCTCGGGTCGGGTCTGGCTGAGGGGGACGCGGACAGGTCTGGGGAGGACGGGAGGGTGATGGATTGGACAGCGATTGGCGATGAGGAGGAGCAGTGGGAGTTCATGGTCGACGCGATGGATTGGGAGGCAGTTTGAACCTGCTCCAGCCTTTTGAGTCCTGGGGGGAGGTGTTGGGAAGTTCGGAAAGACACACAGGATACGCGACTATGAAACATAGGGTATTGTATATGATGGATAGAGTCGGGCATAGCAGTCCGACGTCTCGGAAACTGCGGGATCACTAAAAATAGTTAACCCGAATACACTAGTGTAAAGTTCAAGTTGAGGGTCCGACTCGCTTTGTCTCGCATTCGTGTACCTCTTACTGCAGGGGTCTAGTCACTGCTTGTAACGTTCCTAACCACGGACATGGGCTGCAATGCGGACGACAAGCCGAGCCAGCAAGCGACCCGAGCACCGGGTTGTCTTACGGAGCGGGCGTCTGACAGGGCGACGTTTGCCAGCGTCCGAACCGTCGATCATCCCGATTGTGGTGATGACGGATCCTTCAGTGAGCTTGTCAGCTCGTGTCTGCGTGTTACTGGGACTTCGTGGCTCGAGCCGGTGGGCGGTGGGCGTGGTGCCGCAGCGCCAGCTCACCGTCTGGATCCTCCAGCTTCTCTTCTCCGTTAATGTCCCGGTAGAGTTGACTTTCAGGAGCACCCCGAACAGCGGCCTGAGTGTCTGGGTGGGCCCTAACGACACCAACCGAACCCGACAGCACTGCCTGGTTGTGATCTTGCCATGTTTTCAGGTTTTCCAAATACATGAACGCCGCTGATTGTGTCCCGTCCTTGGGTATTGATGGACATTTGCACTCCGTCCACTAGCTAGAAGACATGCGGAAGGCATGTACTCGGTCAGTTGACATCGTGTTAACCATATGGCCGGGACAGGTCACGCTCCCGGGGTCCCTCCGCCTTGTGGCTCCGGCCGTCGTTCCATGTTGACCGGGCAACTCTTTGAAGCCCCCCGCCTCCGGCGGCGGGGGCCCGGGTGCCGTTACCGCTCCGGCGCCCAACTGGCCAACCAAGTGGAAGCAAATCAGCAGTCAGAACTCGAAATGCTGTGGTGTCTCAGTGCCACTGGCAACGGCGACGTATGCACTACATTGCATCGCAGCTGCGCGGCTGAGTGGTGGAGTGTACTTGTATTGCGGAGTGTGGTGTGGTGTAGCGTAGTGTACGGATTAATCCGTAGATGATCGGCGCCTGCCGACCTCGTATTGCGGCAGCCAGTTCTCCGCTGGGCCACTCAGATCTTGTCAATCGATCGAGTTCTGCTTCACTCCCGAGTGTCGGTACGCGGCTGGCACTGTACGGATATACTGGTCCTGGGCTGACAGCACTCTTTGGCCTGGTGGGAGTCGAAATACGAAGGGGGATGGATGGCGGTGTACTGTCGTGTAATGGTAAGGCCGCATCCGCCTGGCAAGCTCGCTGCGCGTATGCGTTTGGCGAATGTTACGATTTCGCCGGAAATAGCTTTGAGTGCAGTGCATAGCGTATGTACTATACACAGTAGGTGGGCAGTACCTATTGCGAAGTGTCTGGTGACACACTTGGCAGCGGGTCTCCCTTGGAGAGAGACACGGGCCTGCATTCGAGAGCCTAAGGCAGTGCCGATACTCGCCGTAGAGGGCCAACAACCCGACACGGGAAGCAGCCATCGTATTGATGGCAACCACGCGGCTTCCCCGGAAAGACCGGGGGCCTGTAACTCTTCCCGATCTTAGTCTATAAATCAGGTACGGGATCCTGCCCTCGACCACGTCTTCTTCTCTTGCACTGCAGCAGCATCACCGCCTCTAAGCAGAACAACAGCAGCTTTCTAGCCAGAACAGTCTTCAGACACCGTCGTCGACGCCTTCATCCCTACCATCTCCGACCAGCTTGACAAGTCGACTCAGCAGCCCATCACCATGCAGCTCTCCAAGATTCTCGGCATTTTCTCGCTTGCCGCCGCGGCGTCTGCCACCACAGGTTCGTCACCTCCGGCGCTTTCCCATCTGTGTCGAGATATGTGAAAATACATACAGGCGGGGAGACTGACGCGGAGACAGTGAGCTACGATACGGGCTACGACGATGCTGGTCGTCCGCTCACCAGCGTCGCTTGCTCGGACGGCGTCAACGGTCTGATCTGGAAGTACGGCTGGTAAGTGCCCGACCCAACGTTCTTTACCTCGTCCTCCTTCCTCTCTCTCTCTCTCCCCCCAGATACCCTCACGACGGGGACACTGAGAGTGCTGACAAAACGCAGGCAAACCCAGGGTCAGGTCAAGGGGTTCCCGTTCATTGGCGGTGTCGAGGCTGTCGAGGGCTGGAACTCGGCAAACTGCGGAACCTGCTGGTCTGTCACGTGGAACGGCAAGACTATCAATATTCTGGCCGTTGACCACGCCGCGTCCGGCCTCAACATCGGCCTCACAGCCATGAACGAGTTGACAAACGGCCATGCTGTTGAGCTGGGCCGTGTCGAGGCTGATGTGAAGCAGGTCGATCTCAGTGCTTGCGGGCTGTGATGGACGGTAGCTGAGGGTATGCTGAAGGTGTGCTGTATATCTTGGATGGTTGCATTAGAGCCTGCTTGGGTTGGGGCGGGGGGTGACTTGCAATGGCGGCTATCGTAATTTTTCGGGGAATAGGGGCGTACGCGCTTTAGAACCTCCTCGAGCAGTAATGATATCACGACGGTTTTCTGTCACGATCCCAGTCGGTTTGGTGTGCTAGGAACGACACCATGTCGGAGAGCATGGCCGGGGAGTACCAGTGGCCGAGGCCGTGGTACTCTTTCCACTCGACGTGCATCCCGGCGGCCTTCAAGAACTTGGCAGAACCCCTTCCACGGGAAATTGGGACCTTGTCGTCGTCCAGCCCGTGCCCCAGAAACACGGGGGTATCGAACGCCCTCGGCCGGCACGTCGGCCCCTTTCCATCATCCAGCTCCAGCGTCTCCCGCAGCGCCCTCACCACCTTAGCCTCCACGCTCACCTCTTCCTGCTTCTCGCCCATCCCGCCCCCGTCCTCGTTCTCCTCCTCCTCCTCCCTCTCAAACGGATCAAACCCGTCATCTTCCCCTTCCTCCCCGCCGTCTCCCTCCCCTTCCGACATCGCCCGGCGGAGGGCCCGCTCAAAGACGAGCCACCCGCACATGCCCAGGAACCCGGCCAGCGGCTCCTCCCCGTCCCACAGCAGCAGCGCCGCGAGGCCGGCCGCGCACCCCTGGCTGAGCCCGCCCAGGACGACGTTCCGCGTGCCGCCGACCAGCGCCGCCTCGGCGCGGACGAGCTCGTGCACGTGCGCGACGGTGTCTCGCAGGCCCGGGATGCACCGCCATTCCTCCTCCTCCTCCTCGTCGCCGTCGTCGTCGTCACGGGCGTATAGGTGCCAGCCGTCGAACCACTGGCGCACGAGGCTGCGCGCGTAGATGGTGGCCCGGTGGCGCGGCGCCGTGGGGAGGAGGAACTTGGCGTGCGGGTAGAGCGTGCGCAGGGTGCGCAGCGACCCGAGGGCGGCTCGCTCTTCCTCTTCCTCCTCTTCTCCTCCTTCCTCCCCTTCCTTCTTCACTTCCTCCTCCTCTTCCTTTGCCGGCGCCGGTGCCGGTGCCGGTGAGAGAATAGGGTCAGGGGAGAGAGATGGGGACGGGGGCAAGGGGAAAGAGGTGGAGATGAGGTCGGGGCCAAAGGTGCTCGAGCTGAACCCGCGGCCGTGGAGGAGAATCATGGTTTGTTTGTGAGGGAGTGATAGTGGGGGGATGACGTTGGCCGGGGGGAAGAAACCTGGTGGGTCGGCGGGCATAGTGTAAGGGGCCTTTTTGATCGTCTTCGTCCGTATGCGTATCTTTCACTGAAAGTTCAGTATCGAGGAGTGGCAATAGATGTCGGAACAGAGATATGGATAGTGTAGTGTAGTGTAGTGTAGTGTAGTGTAGTGTAGTGTAGTGTAGTGTAGTGTAGTGTAGTGTAGTGTAGTGTAGTGTAGGGCGCACGCCGACTAGTATGTACAACATGATGCTCTGGTTGGCCTTTCCTCTACAAATTTACTTGCGGGAAACCCCATCTCGATATCCGCAGCGGATCGACCCACTTACGGAACGGCGGCGGCAGATACATGCAACTTCGGCTAAAAAAGCCGCCGTACACTAGTACTCCGTATACTGCAGTACGGAGTATGCGGGGCGCCAAGCAGGCGACATCCAATGACTGCCTTGCCTGATCAGCCTTACCAGGCTTCAGAATTAGTGTACTGTCCTCCAACTTCGCTACTCCCGTTGAGCTGAGGACGACGTTGAGGACGGATCCGAGGACAGCCCTGAGGGATGTACATGTACATACCTTACCTGAGGTTTCGGGGCCGGCACAACAGAGCTTCTAGACTTTGGGCTCTCAGCTACCGACTTGGGCCTACCTCGGTTGTCTTTGCCAAAGGCACTCTCTCGATCGTCATCAGACCCAGCGATAGCCCCGTCTCTGCCCCATCCTCGCGTCGTGCTCGCTGACCGCTCCGGCTTTGGGGAGCAGTGGGGCATCGCACCGCACCGCACTCATCATGCGATGCAAGACGGTTGTATAAATCCTGAGCAGGTCTCCCGAGACACCCGAGTTGCAAGCAGGTTGCACGGCGAGCTCGCGAACCAGGCGCTGCAGCTCAAAGGCGAGGAATGCCTAGTGACTCGCCACTGCCGTCGCGAACAGGCCATTGACCTCTGCAATGGCGCTTCCCTCGTATGCTACGGACATGACGCCACGCCTGGGGCCCAGACACGCCCTTCGTCCCCCGCCGCTACGGCCAAATGACCTACTTGTTTGTGCTCATGAAATATGGTCCAGGCTAGCCATCTTCATGTCCCGCCCCGCCGCCCAACCAACTGAGGGATTAATTTCGCGCAGCGCTGGAGGTCTAGGAGCGGCTAGGTATGTGGTACAGCGTGGATGGGCCCGGAAAGCGTGGTCATGGGTGTGTTGGTGTACGGGAAAAGTGTATCTATGTCTAATGCGCGAGAGACCAACGGGAGATCGGGATGTGATGTCTGCCAAAAGGATCAATGGTGAAAGGGCCGAGAGGTCGAAGAAGGGGGTTGCAAGTACTTTCCGAGGCAATTCACGCGGCCGAATATGACCTTGTAAGGGTCTCTGTGTGAGATGGAGCACGATGACATGGGCTCGGCATACGGCGGTTAACGTCCTTGTTCGAACGGACCCTGGGAGGTTGTTATGGGGAGCACTTCGGCTCTCTGGACGGGACGAGTAGTATGCTCGGACTGGAAGACCGCATGTCGAATCGAAGGGTCGCTAGATGAGTTGACGTTCTCGAGTCTTGCAGACAGTGCCGAGGCTCAGACACTGCTGCACAACGGGCATTCCATGCAGGACGGGCCGACTGCACAGGCCACGGCCATGCATTGACTACCACCAAATAAATACCCGGGCTGCCCAACCACCCGCCATCACACACACGTGGGAGTGAGTTCCTGTCTCGGATATATCTCTCGTAGTCCAGCTTGGCCAACCACCATGTCTGAGATCTGCTTGACCAGAGCCTCACACCCCCTTGTTGGCAAGCCAGGGGTAGAAGGATCGACGAATCAGCCTGGTAACGAGGAGGGATCCTGGAGGTGTCGAGGTGCGTGCTGCGAACATGGGTGTCGGGGAGGGAGCGCTCCTGCTCCGACGTTGCTGTTGCCCCGACCGACTTTCCCTTTGCAGCTAGGAGCGACAGGCACTGCTAGCGAGGCTCGGCTCGGCTCCGAGCAGCGGGTGCCGGTAGTTCCCGGCCCCCACATGTGTCGGGCAGGAGGACCCGCCGCGACGACTGTTGCAGAGAAGCCGGCGGAGCTGCATGAGATCTGCGGAGGAATAGTCCGGGGAAGGAGAAGCTCTGCAAAATAACATCGGTCCGAAGGCTGCACTTGGTGTTGTGTGGGCAGTTGAGTGAAGCGCACACAGGGCTTGTTGTCGTCGTAGAGCAGCATGAAGAACAAGGAGAACAAAGGGCCCGACTCCGCTCTCACCCACATCGGCCCTTCTAGACGAGTTGCTCGACAGGGCTGGTGAATCGCGGGGAATGGTGCCCGAGATGCAGCCCAGGCATCGGGTACCCCACAATCCGGCCGAAGTCCGGAGTGCTCAAGGAGTGTATGTAAAGTGTACACCAGAAATCCGGGGAAGTTGAAACGAGAGACACTTGGCATGGTCGCTGCAGGGCGGTGAGTTGTATGCATGTATAAAGTATGTATGTACAAACATACCTGGGGCAAGGCGGGAGCGTTGTTGAGTAATTATTCGTAAATCCGTCCTGAAGCTGGCCCCGACCCCTCCTTCCCTTCTGAAAGAAACCACAAGGCATCAGGCCCCGTGCCGCAAGCCGTGCATACTAACTAGCCTCTGGCCGAATGCCGCGGCGAGGACGATGTTTGCTTGAAGAGACGGATTACATAGTAACAGATCACTCCAAACGAGACCAAACTGCGCCCGGCATGCGAATCGATCGGCGCGGGCATCGAATCCCCGTGAGGGGCGCCAGATGATGATGCAGTCCTGGCACGGCGTGATTATAAAGTCCGCATCGCGACTAAGCTCGCCTGGGCTCAAACCAAGGAATGGGCTTTTGGCTTCGGGCGCTGTGCTGTTTGTTGGCGTCGGGCGTCGGTGTGGTTTTTGGCGCTGCTGTTTTGGAAGACAAAGGAAGCCCAGCCTCATCGGCCCGATTAGCACGAGGGGCCACGGGGCGACGTCGATTTACGTGGTACTTCTCCGCATTTTCAACCGTCCAGATTCACTCCTACCCCAGCCTTTATTTCCCCAGTGTGTCCCGTCCCTGCTTCCCGTTTTTGCTGCATTGCTGCTGGTTCGCTACCGGGGCCTCCAGGAAAACGGTCGGCCCTCGTTGTCCGAACGTTTGCTCGTCGTGCTGCAGGGCAGCGCGCAATCCGGCGTGACGCCATACCTGACCATACATGCCTGATGCCCCGCGCATTTTTTTTTTCCCGATGCAGAGGCGAAAAATGTCTCACTCTTTACCGCAGGGTTGGTGTCGCTGTGGGCCGTGTGCCCCGACCCGCCGTCATGGATCCCGAGTCGGGTCTGAAATCGAGCGAGTACAAAACACATGATTAACGTGCACATCAGATGAGATGTTCTCGTGTGCTAGCATTGTAAACGGCGAGTCCATCATGTACCGGAGGACGTACATATCCGGTGCACTCGGAAATGAGCGCTTCGGCAGATCGGATGGGGCGAAGTACAACGGCCTCGGCACTGCGCGCCAAGATGCTTTTGCCTTGAAGGGATTAGAAGAGAGCCAAAGCTGGGGGGTACGACTTTTGACAGGTGCCCACCACGTTAGTGTAGCGTGCAAATACGGAGACGCCGCATCATTCACTTGCTTGCTTGCGAGCCTGCTGGTCCACATGATGAATCGAGAGATGTGCCCGTCGAGCCAGACCGTAATTATCCATTACACTCGTTGTAGTCAGGTTCTATTACGGAACCCTTTGGCAATGCTAGCCAGCGGTGACGGGGTGATGACCGTTGACCTGTAGGGTAAGATCCCCGCTGAGTTTCCCGGTCCTTGCATGAACGCAGCGGGGGCGCGAGATGGCCATTGGCTGTGGGAGCGAATCCCGTCATGAGCGCTTCCGTTTCCAACGCCGTCGCAACTTCCGGAATAACTATACCCAGTTCTTACGTGGTGAGACCATGTCGGTAAGGCGGGCGTGGTCGTGAGCATCATCATACGTTACACTAGTTCCCCAAGTCAGGTTAGGTCGCAAGCCTTGCTCAAGCAGCCATACTATGTACACTAATGCGGACGACGCCTTGCGCACCTTGTCGTGCGAGGAAGCGAGGTAAGCGAAGCGAACCTAGGTACGTACTGTGTATGTACCTCCCCCCTGCGCCATGTACCTACCATTCTCTTTCATTCCTGCCTTTGTGAAGGCCGTCTCGACCAAGTACAGTACCCATGTATCTGGGGTAACGAATCCGTCGACATGAGGTACGTCGGTTCGCTTTACCGACGGAGTCCGGCTGCCCTGAGACCCCAGGATCCTGTGCAAAATAGCCTTGTCCAAAAAACGGAGCACTCTACTCGGCATTGCACAATGGTTCGAAACACTGGCAGCGCTGGAAGCACGCTTCATGCTGGCTGAGCGAAACCCAAAAAAGGAAACACCGGCTCCGTTATGGATGCACTTCAGGCCATTATTGGCCCTGCCATCGCGCACTGGCCAGGTACGAGTCCAGCTGGCCCCGCCGCCAAAATGAGAGAACCCTTGGCTAGCGCAGCCCCTTGCGGGTTTTCGCCCTTGCCTGGTACGTTCCCAAGGTTTCCAGGTTCCTTCATTTCCGGTCTTTTCCTCCCCTTCTTCGCACCCATCCCACCGTCATCCAGTCTCACGCTTTCTCAACAATCACATTTTCGTCGCCACCCATCTCGCCCTCGTCCCATATCGCCAGCGGCAGATGTGCCTGTTGCAAGACAGCTTTCGGTTCTAGTCAAGGGTGCAACAAGGGGCCGCTGCTTTTGAAGCCTCAGGGTCCAACGCGCGGTCCCCTTTAGCGACATTTCACCGGGCCGATTTCCCCCAGATCTTCTGCAATTGAGTCTGGAGTCCCCACGATTGCGTATCGTCACCCCAGACTATCGGTTCCCGACGCTCTGGAATTCGTCTGAATTAAGGCTGTGGATGCTGGCACCGTCGCACATAGTCCACGGCTTCGCGCTCAAGTACTATTATTCCTAGGACACGCCGGTGACACGGCGCACTCTCACACAACAATGACGGCGACGGCAGTGAAGCGGGCGTGCGACGCCTGCCACCGTCGCAAGGTCAAATGCGACGGAATCACGCCCTGTCGCAACTGCTCGGCTTCGCAGCTGGCATGCACGTACAACGCGGTCCCGCAAAAGAAAGGTCCCAAGGGCTCCCGAGCCAAGGTCATCAACGAATTGAAGGAGACGCAACGGCAGACCAGTCTTTCGGCCAAGTTGCAGAGCGGCATCAATGGCGGCGCGTTGGGGGCCGGTCTGGCTCCCACTCCCAGGCTTCTCACCAAGGAAACGCTCAAGGCGTGCATCGACTTCTACTTCGCCCACATGCTTCCGACGATCCCGATCCTCGACCGCCAGCGGCTCGAGCAAGACGCCATGTACATGGACCAAAATCTCGACGCGTACTGCCTCCTGACGTCGCTCTGCTCCTTCGTCTGCCTCCAACCGGGCATGGTGATGCCCGGTGCGGGAGTGAACGACCCCTTTGGCCAGGACTCCATGTTCGGTGCCAACGTCGTCACCAGCTCGCTCTTGATGGAGGAGACCATCCGCGTTCGCAAGGGCTACGACTACGTGGCATCGCCGACGGTCAACACTCTGTGCACGAGCTTCTTCCTCTTTGCGGTACACCACGGTCTAGAGATGCATGATAAGGCATGGTTTTACCTGCGCGAGGCCACCACCTTGACGCACATGGCCAGGATGAACGAGGAGCAAGCGTATATGCAGTACGACAGCAATGATTCTGTGGACGCGTCACGCCGCAGACGCTTGTACTGGCTTCTTTTTGTCACCGAACGGTTCGTGATCAGGACAAACCTGACCCCACCCACACCCCCTTCTCCCCACTGGGCGTGTTTGATCCTGGGACTGACAGAACTTTTTTTTTTCCCTCTCCAACAGGGCCTATGCTTTGCAGCACCGTCGCCCGCTAACGCTCCAGGCCAGCATCAATTTACCACCTCCCCAGGAGCACCCTGCTGACCCTTTTACGCACAATGGTACCACTTCGCTGCGATTAGTCAGTCTATTCCGTGGCTTTGACGATGTCCTCGCCCCTCTCTGGGCCAAATCCAGGGGCGAGTGTTCCGAGTCCTATCTCAAGGCTCTCGAAAAGCAGCTGCAGGATGTTCTTCCCCCATTTCCCAACGACACGCGGGCTCAGCTTGCCGAAATGACCATAAACCAACAGTGGCTGAAGCACAAGGCTTGGAGCTTGAGCGTGGCGAACGGCAACGGGAACAACGCCGAGTCGTCGTACGTTGATAGCATCCACGAGCTCCTCCCCATGGTCTCGCACTTCCCCGGCAACCTGGGCTTGCACGGTCTCAGCCTGTGTGAGCATCTCTTCAACGTCACCTGTGCCATGACCGACTTCCTCAGCATGCTACCGGCTTCTCGGACTCCCTTCCGAGCCGGCCCCCGGGATCACCTCCGCAAGATCTTGAATATCGTAACGGCCATCCGGAACGGCGACCACCGATTCCTCCCGCTTTTGCTGAGCACCGTTGCGTCGTATCTTCCGAAACTCGCCAGCCCCATGCTTCAGGACGCTCCGGAGAACCCGACAGCTTGCAACATGGATCTTCTGGACGGCTTCGGAAACAGTACCATCTGCCCGCCCGTGTACTCCTCTGGTGGTGGTGACTACGACAACAAGTTCAATGTTTCGAGGTTCGATGAGATGGGCTCGGATTCCAGTAGTCCAAATGGGCCTTCGAGCAACAACGACGTGAATTCGCCGTTTGACAGTTCTTCGGCCATCATGTCTCCTGGCATGGATATGCCGCACGGCCTGCAAACGGACTTCACTTCCATGCCCGAAATGGTCATGAGTCCTCTAAGCCATGCCCCACCGCCTTCATCGCTCGGCACGCCCGGAGGAATGAATCAGCAACCACAGCACCCGCAACACACGCCGTTGTCACCGTTTCCAAATTCGAACCCCAGGATGCAGGGGTTAGATGCCAATAACATCAATCCGCCGCCTAACATAAACCTGACAACATCCCAGATGCACCTTAACCAAGGGCTTGGGAACGGAATCAACAATGGTCTCGGTCAAACAGTCAACAACAATACCCTGATGGCCAGAGCGCCACCGCCACAACGAGCGAACACTTTCGGCATGAACCTGCCCCACTTGCGAACGGTCGGTGACTTTCAAGCGCTACAGCGTTCCAATTCGGAAGTGAACTCGATGGGCCAGCTAGGGATGAGCCCGTTAGGGCCAGACCTTGACTTCAACGGTCTTTCCAGGTAGCCATTCCTAGTCGAGGCGCCATCTTTTTTCCTCTATTGCCCAAAGGAGCGTGGCGTTTGAAGAGCGTCAACATCGATCCGCGCCGCATTGCCTCCATGCAGGGCCCCAAGGGTTCTTGTTGGGGTACAGAGCGCCTGTCCATCACAAGCATTCAGCATTTTGTTGTCGGAGTATTGAGATCTTTGGTTTACTGCTGTATGGTGCCTGTTTTCGTCTTTTTTTTGGCTTGTCAGATGTCCTTTCCCTCCCCTAACAATGACGGATCTAATCCGGTTCCATCTCGGAATTGGAGATACGCTACATGACGGATCTGCTGGGGAGCAAGTACCAGATTCAAAACAGCCCTCGCGGCACAGGATTATATTTTCTTTTGTTTCTGTTGGAGGAAAAATCTGCGTTTGGAATACGCACGATCCGGGGATGATAGTCAGCAACGGCGAGCAGGTGTTTCGGCATTGTTAATGGTGGACGTTTGGGAGGCTTAGGTCATTTGTGAAGCAATATCGTCGAGAGCTGGTTCTGGGTGGGCATGTCAGCAAGCATAGCAGAGCGAGCGGAGTCTGTCATGAGTGGATAACTGGATACCTTTTCTATCGTGTCATAAGCAAGTCCCGTTATGGGTGATGTATCAATAGATTCTTTGAGAAGGTACCGGAACTTCTCCGTCAAAGGCTCGTCAACGTTTCTTGTTGCTTGTCAAGAGTAAAAAAAGTTAAAAGTTAGAAGTTAAAATATCGGAGAGTACAAAGAGTAGGAAGGGCTCATCCAGCTTCGGCCTTTTTAACTAGTCAACATGTACGGAATACAACCCGCATCCTCCTGGAAACTTGTTCGGTTGGACATGCATAGACCAACCTTCAACCAACATTGACATGGGAAGCAAGACAAGGAACACAGCGGTCCCGAGTGTGACAGACAATAGGGCAACAGCTGACGGCAAAATGTACGGTGCATGTATCACAGTCGAGCTGGGCGAGTGAACGGCCCCGTAGATAGATAGGGTTGGACAACAGCGGAAGCACGTGGAAAGACCGGATTTCCCCAATCCAAGGTCCACCCAGAATGTTGCTCGAGAGGGTAGAGGTTCACTATTGCTTGTCTGTCAACTGACGTCCTGATCCATACGGCTAGCTGTCTTCATTTCTGCGTTTCGAGACACATCCGCCTGGGCTGACTGCAGATAACTCTACATAGTCTGAGCATTAGATCCTGGGCATGTCATCAACATGATGCCATGTTTCAGGATTCCTGCAGGTGTGCACCATGCTCGCACGTCTACGCAAACATTTCTCAAGCGAGCCTCGGAAAGGGGAAAGGGGTTCAACACGCAGAATAAAAAGAAAGAGAAAAAGGAAAAAAAGTATAAGTGTCTTTTGTGATCCCGAGGGATGGGAAGCACGACGCATGCTATTTCTGAGGCACTTCCAGCCGGACAATACGAAGTCTTTCCTCCCAACGCATGCAGAGGAGAACCGAGAAGGAGGGCATCGTCGTCATCGTCGTCATCGTCTCGAGACATTTATATTGTCCTTCATTCCCGCCGCGGGCCTTGAACAACTTCCTCGCAGACCGGCTCGCTTTTGAATTCGTTCATTCCCTCGTGCCACACCCAACATGGACTCCGCAACGCCCATTCCCGTAGCAATCTTTGGCAAGGACCCCAAGGTTGCGAGGGCAGTCTGTGAGAAGCTGCTCCCAGACTTTGATGGTACGTATTAGTTTACTAACTTTGTAACCCTTTCACCCTTTTTTGTTCTCTCCCCAATTCTTCCCTCCTCTCCTTCTGCTCCTCCCCATCCCTCCCCGTCCTCCTGCTGCTCCCAATCGGGCATCCCTCGTCTCCTCGGGGGCTAACCAAACGCGCTTCCTTAAAATACCAAACAGCGGTCCACGTATGCCTGGACCTACCCTCCGCCCTGGTCGAGCTGCCCGCCCTCTTCTCGCCCTCGGGCCCGCCGCCGCCCGCTCCCGCCTCGGGGCTCGGCACCAACGCGTACACGCCGGACCCGGCCAAGCGCCGCGCCAAGGTGCCCCAGGCCGTCTTCTTTGGCGGCGGGTTCACCGACGACGAGTACAACGCCGTCGTCGACGCCGTCCAGAAGGTCACCGCCACTACCGCCACTACCACTAACACCAGCGGCAACGACGACGACGACGACGACGCCGCCGACGCAGACCCGGCCGGGTTCAGACAGCAACCGGTACGGGGCGGCACCAGCAGCAACAGCAGCACCAGCATCAGCAGCGACAGGAGCACCAGGAGCAATGGCCACCAGCAGCAGGTGCACTTCATCAAGGTGCAGAAGCGCGATGTGCTCGCGGCCGGCGCGCTGGGGCCCAACCCGGACGTCATCTGCAAGGTTTTCCGCAAGAAGATGGCGGCCGCGCTGGACCGGGACCGGGACCGGGGCCGGCTCGAGCAGCGTGACCAGCAGCAGCACCAGCAGCGGCAGCGGCTGCAGCGGCGGCGCCTGTCCTGATTGCCCCCTCCCCCCCTTCCCCCGGGGCCGATGAGGTTCCCGGCTGCTAGCAGGTGGCGATGGTGGCAAGGAGAGCAACAGCGGCAGCAGCAGCAGCCGCCGCCGGAGGGGGGAAGTGGTGGACCTGGTAGTCGTCGTCTTACGTCCTCGTCATCCTTGGAGTGGCAGGAGCAGTGACAAGTAAAACAAGGTGGGCCGGCGGAAAGCGTGGATTGTCCCTTTTTCCCCCGTCTGCTGCCGCTGCCGAGGTCGCTGGCACTAACGTTGTCCGGGGTTGGACCCGGGGGAGAGACGGACACGGATCTCGTGGTTTAGGAGGCGGTGGGGGAGGAGTAAAACGACGAAGACGATGACGGAATGAAGGATGCACGGCCTAAAGTTGGTACATACAAGAGGAGTTCGGCAGTGGTTTTGAGGCGGCGCAGGGAGCACGGGGCACTCGCTGGAGAGGACGAGGCCGAAAAGAGGGAGAAAGAAGGGGAGTTATGGGGCGCGATAAATATTTGGCGTCGGGAGCATCTCCAACATCTATGTTGGGCCCAGTTGGGCATCTTTACGGTCTCGGAGTGAAAGCAACAATGGAATACGGGTTTGAAACGGCTTCAGGAGAGAAGACCGACGAGCTGGGGGGAAATGTGAACGGGCCGTAGCTCAATGTTGTTTGTCCTCAAGGCGACGGGGTGGTGTATAGAGCTTATTACTGGAGCCGGCCCGGCCCTGCGTGTTGATGCCGACGACCCCCGGTGCGGGATACCCCGCCGCTCCATTCGGTGCGTTCTCCCTCCCAATGCGTGTGCGCCTGCGACCCAACAGACCGAACCCAGATGAACGATGCTGCTCAAGCCCATCAGTGCAACCGCCACTCTACCGTCACGCTGAAACTCGACGCAGAGAGAGCTTTGCCCAAGGAGGCACCCAGCATGACAAAGAAATAACAACAACAGCCAACCAACCAAGAAGAAACGGAACACAACGCAACACAACACAAGACACGTGAGAACGACAAAAGACAAGGGTGAATATATTCCTACATGACCTTTCAAAACCCACGCCAACATTGCACCTTTCCGTTTCCCTCTGCCGAACCAGCATTCCCCCGGCCCGCCCCCGCAACTGACAACCCCTCAGTCAACCCGGAAAAAAAACCAGACCAACCAATGTGCCGTGGACATGCCCCTTTGTCAGCATACCGATGCCACCAGCCAAAACCAAACGCTCAAGCCAAGCCAAACCAAAACCGATCATGAGACCTCTGGGGACACGGGAAAGACGAGAGGATGACGGTCCGAAGAAAAATAAAAAGAATGGGCAGCGTTCGAGCTTCTTTTTGGGGTGGGGGGGAGGAGATCGGGGGATCAACCCTTCCTATCGTTGCTCGATGACCCGAAATCCGGCTCTTGCACCATCTTCTTGTCCTTCCGCGCCTTGATGACCAGCTCGGCCATGATCTGGATGTGATCCGCGGGGAAGTGATAGTTCGGAAACCCCGGCACGCGCTTCAGATGATCACGATCCGGGGGGCCCAGCAGGCTGACCACCTCGAGCGTGTTGGTCGAGTACCAGATGTAGTCGATCACCTCGGCGAACCCGGGGACGTAGTTGGTGAAGGTCAGTTCGTCGGGAGTGCCGTTCAGGTGGACGTACGCCGAACGCATGCTGAAGGGATGCTCGACACCGTCGCGCGTGAAGCTGCCGTACTGGTGGTCGCCAAAGTCGGCGTGGTTGGGAGGGACGCGACCCTTGGAGAGGAGCTCGTAGACGCTGCTGTTGTAGGTCGAGTTGTAGTCGCCGCACACGAGCAGGGGAATGTCCGTGTTGTTGCGGTACTCTTGCGAAGGGGCAGGCTCGGGCACGTCGGCCCGTTCCTCGCCTTCCTCGGCCGGCAGCTGAATCATCTTCTTGTCTTTGAGCGCCGGCCACCGGGCGTATTTCTCGGCCAGCTTCGTGATGTTCTCCATCATGATGGCTGTCTGCACCAGCTTGACATCCGGCAGCGTCGGTTCCCAGGCCAGGTGGGTGTTTGCGACAATCAGGCGCGCCCCCGTCTGCCTGCTCTCGAAGAAGCAAATCAGACCGATGTTGTCCTTGGGCATGACCCGGTTGAAGATGTCGTGCTGGTTCTTCATGTCCGGCCGGTTGATGGCAATGTTCGCGTAGTCGAGAAGCTGCTTGTCGAGGAGGATCCACTTGCTGGCCTTGTAGAATACCGCGCACCCGTCGACCGACTGCGCGTCTTTCTCGGACATGGTTTTCGCCTTGGGCCTCGGCCAGTGCACCCCCTTGTATCCGTCCTGTGCCAGTTCCGGGCTGAAGAAGTCGCGGAAGACGTCGGTGGCAATCTCCTGGAGGCACAGGATGTCTGCCTCTCTCTCGTGTAGTTCCTGGATGATCCTCTCTTTCCGGTAGTCCCAGGAGAGCGCAGCCGGGGGTGTGTAGCCGTAAAGAGTGGGCGTGGCGAACTTGTCACAGAGGATATTCCATGTGAGGATCTTGATCCGTTCGAGGTTCGGCGACACGTCTTCTTGGATAATAATCGGCTTTCTCTCGGCGGGCGGAATGGGCACTGTGCGACTCGACATGTTAATGACCGATGAACCCCGACTAACACGCCGCGTGCCCGGGGGGGGGGGGGGGGGGTCGATCTGCTTACCTGGAGCTTTGAGAAGGAGCTTGTTGACCAAGCTCTTTGTGTCGCCCCCCATGATCTCCTGCTTAAGGGACGGATCGAGGGGGTTCCCTTCGATGCCGAGCATATCCAACAGGTAGAGTGACCCGAACTCGGAGGGCAGATCGCGGATCTGGTTGTTGAACAGGTAGAGCGACTTGAGGTTGGTGCACATGCCAATCTCGGGGGGCAGCTCGGAGATGAGGTTGTTGGAGGCGTCGAGGTGCCGCAGGTGCCGGAGCCTGCCGATCTCGGCAGGAAGATACGTCAACCGGTTGGACGCGATGTAGAGCTCCTGCAAGAACTCGTAGGCGAACAGGGGCGGAGCAAGGACGCGCAGGCCCTGGCCGCTCATGTCGAGGTTATACCAATCCTGCCGTTTGTTGGTCTTCTCCAGGCTCCACGGTCTTCTCCTATCGTCCTCGCCGTCGGCCGAGGGCCCCGAATCGCCGGCCGTCAGGGACGTGCCACCAATGCCTCTGTTCTCGGCAGCCTTAAGCCTCGCATAGAAGTGGGGCTGGTGTTGCTCCGTCATGGTGGCGTGGGCCCGTTCGGCCTCTTTGTGCAACCGCAGCTGCTCCGCCCAGTGCTCGGTGATTTGCTGTGTCTGGCCCGCCCGGGAGGAGGACGTGTGGCCGTTCTGCAGGTTGCTCGCGGAGAAGGGACTGGCGTTCGGCAAGACACCGCTGGAGAAGGCCGAGTGGCCCATGATGGCCGCGCCGCCATGGTCTTGCTGGATGGCCTGGTGGTGCTGCGCATGGGTCTGGTGCGGATGGCCCGACTGCTGCTGAAAGTTGTACAGCATGGGCATGGCCTGCTGACGGCCCGGCGCGCCATTGATACGGGAGTTGTGCCCCTGCTGGTGATTCTGGCCGTACATGCCGCGCGTATCCTGGCTCGCGGAGCCGCGGGTCGGTTTGGATTGCGGTGACGACTGGGCGGCGGCGAGATGTGAGAGGAGGGAGTTCAGAAACAGGCCGTTGGCGATCTGATCGCTAGAGACGCCGGTGGTGGAGAGCGGGTTCGTGTAGGCGTGCAGCAGGTGGCGGTGACCATCTGCCATCTACGGGAAAGGCTGCGCCTGGCGTGGAGGCGGAGAGGTTGTGAGAGAGGCCTGGAGAGCGTCGTGGGTACGGGGGCGCAGCGGGTTCAGAGCGTGGAGAAGCAGGATTCGCATGGGGCACGACAAGGTGTTCGTCGGGCATGGATGCAGTGTGCTGATCGTCTGGCCGCGGCGGGTGACGGGGTGAAGGTGGCTAGCTCAGAGGGCCATCCACCAGCACGTCGAAGATGCGCACAGCAGACAAGGCAACGCAGGATTCCGCTATGTTATGGATCGAAGGGTCGTCGGTCGGCCCCCGGGGGAGTCTTGCGACGGGCGCACACACACACACACACACACTTGCTGTTGGGAGATGCAAGAATGCGAGCAGTCGAGGCTGTGTTGTTGTATTTTGCGCTTCGTTCTGCTCTCGAAAATGCGACCGGATCACGAATCGAATCTGTGTGAGAGAGGGCAGCTTCGTGTCAGCGCATGACTGTGAAACTTGGGGAGTGGTCATTGGCGACTGGTGACTGGCGATGATGGTTGGAAGTCGGGGTGGGAGAAGGGGGGTGCTGAGACGAAGGTGGACCCAGGGCCTGGCGCCGGTTGAGAGAAGCGCGGCAAAACCTGCAGTCGCTGAGGTGCAAGGCCCGCGATATCTGCCACTTACCTATGGCAAATTGAATGAAGGCGCAGAGACCTCTTGATGGCAATAGTTCAGAGCCGGCCAATGAATACTTTAGTGGAAAAAGATAAAAGGTTCTGCGGAATGCAAATGCGTGGGCTGCTGCGTGGTGGATAGTCGGGTGCGTCAATGCCCCATCGAGCGCCGGCTCCAGGTCCAGGTGGTTACTGACTTTACCTAATATGATCACGTGATCCTTCCCTCCCCAGCCTCGTCTTGGCACCACACAGCGGATCGCTGGTGGCTTGCCCACTACTCAAAGGCATTCAGGGCAGGGTCAAGCATATCTTGCTTACTGTGACCGTGCCTACTACGAAATAAGCAATAGCTTGACCGGGGATGCATCGCAATAGTGTACACTAGTGGAGGGCTGCGACTCTTGATTGTTGTTTCCCGGAAACCCACTTGCAAAAATCACAGTTCCTCTGGCCTTCTGCGCGTTTGAGACCTTTCTTATTGTCCTGACTCAGAACCCAGGGCAACTTGCAGCATAGACGGAAAAATAAACAGGTAATGACGGGAGTTTCTTTTCCCGGTATGAAACAAGCTGGCCTGGCCGATGCGTTGCGACTATTGAACAAAACCGTTACTTGTGCGAATGTAGCCAAGGTCGCTCGTTTCATGAAATCCTACCCAAGGTAACTTAGGGTCGCGAACATAGGTAAAGTAGTTATATCTCCATACACACACATGTATGGACCATTCTAGAACTGTAGGATGGACTGCTGCTAGTAATCCGTACTTCGAATGCACTATGGTTTGAAGTATAACTCGCATCGTTTTTGGGAATATCGCCGACAGTATCGACGGCTGGTCCGACACTCTGCGCTCCCAAAAAGGTCAGCTCAATGCCTGTTAGAGCCATGACCTCGTCGCTTCGAGGCATGTGCCCAAGCTCATGAAGCCAATGAGGTTGTCGGATGGGGAAAGAACCAGGCACTGGCCGCTCGCATCAGCCAATCCACGCGGGGGAATGAGAATGCGGGGAAGCACGAATGTGCGTTCCTCAGCACATTTTTACTCCACACACCACTTGTGCCGCAGAGGATGGCCAGGGCCGGTCAGGGCCGGTTAGGCGTGCCCGGGATCGTTGGAGAGCTGGGGGAGGCTAACAGAGACCATCATGGGATCCCTCGCCCGTTACGAGCAAAGGTCCGCCGTATGGCAAGGAAGAAGACGAATAAAAAGAGGCCGTGCCTTCCGAGACTATAATTCATCGAGTTATGGCTCAAGTCCCTAAATGCCGGTGCGCCCACCACGTCTCGCGCTCCGGACACTTCCTGGATCTTTTCGTTCCCAGAGCAAAAGCTGCTCAGTTGAGGACCGCAAGGTGCTGCGGGTTTTCCTCCCGTTGTTCCTATCGTTTCCGGATCTCGCCGCTGCTCCAGAAAAATAACACGCGATCGCCGCCAACCGTCCCCGGGCCGTCGTGAGGTCTTTCTTGCTTCGGACCGTCACGGCCGCTTGAGCCCCACCTGGAAGAGAGCCGGGTTCGCGTTCCAAGTACCTCCTGCGCTTTCGCCTGTCTCGAGCTCTGGTAAGTAGGGAGGGCTACGGAGCGAAAAGCCGAACTTGTGGGTTACGGCGTCGAGCTGTGAGCCCACACGTTCCATAAAACTTGCGACGTGTTGCCAGCTGCGTACCACGCGCCACAACCTCTTGCGACAACATTCGAACTGTTTGTGAGCTTCGTGGAGACTGCCGGATCGGCCATGACGGTACCTTTCGAGGAATGCGAGACTTGAAGCAGCAGCACTTAGTACACGCGGGACAACTCTTCCAAATCGGACGACCGACCACCCCCACTACGGGATCGCTGCGACAGCTAACCCAGGGCTCAGCAAACAAAAGCACAGGCACAGACAGCACAAGCACCATCCCACATTGCATTCCGATCAGGGCGCTCGCCGCTCTTCCCAATCCTACAATACACTAATTGCTCAGAGGCCTGGACGGTCTTAGCTATCACCTCAACGGCAGGCAACCAGCCGCAACTGGGGCTGAAGGGGGAGCCACTGCGGGACGAATCGAATGCCGGGAAAACGTTAGATGACAGGGGAAACGGCGGCTCGGCCAGCAACACCAACCCAAGCTAGCTCACCGGTGAGGAAGTGACAGGGGCACGAAACCGGCCCGAACGCGGAAGGCTTCTAGAAAGGGGCGGTGTCCAAGTCGGCAACCCCGGCTTCCCTCATTGATCGGCTCGAACGTGCGTGCAGCTTTCGCGGCGAGTTCTCAAAGCGCAGCCGGGAATCCTTGAGTTACCCTGCGGCAGCACCGCCGAATCTGGGAAGGTCTGACGTCAAAGCGGTTGATTGCCAATTTCCCTGTCCCTTTTTCTTTACCGGCAGCGGAACCTTTTTTTTACTGGTCGTTTTGGAGTGTGATTGTGACGAAGGCTTTGCGGGAGATTTCAGCGGGGTTTAGGGGCCAGCACCCACTGGACCTGCAGCACCCGACGCACCGGAACTCGCGCCGCGGGCAGCCCGGGCGGGGCGCCTAGTTTACCCCCCGTCGCGGCCGCAGCAACCCCCCTGGTAGGTACCTAAGGTGGTAGGTAGTGGTATCTGGGGAGAGAGAAAAAAAAAAAAAAAAAAAAAAAACCCGCTTGGGAGGCTTGGAGGGGAGAAAATATGGAGTATCTCTCAGGATACGCAGCCGCCAAGGCCCCTTACCTCACTTATGAAATCGAGGGCTCGCCGCGATCGCGCAAAAAGCCGACCCGTTCCAACTCGACGGCTGCGCCGGTGATACAGAAGCGATCGCGCACCATTTCGGGCCACACGCACGCCAGGACGAACAGTGCGAGCACAAGCAGCAGCGGCGGGCGCATTGAGCATAACGCACCACCGCCGAACAGCGCAGGGTGGCTGCAGCAGGCACCGGCCGGCGCCGACGCCAGCGGAAGCCGACACGAGTCAGCAGGCACCGCAGTGGCGTCGAGCCTGCCAGACTGTGCGGATTCGACGCCCGAGCAGCATCGTGACCACCACCACAATAACCACTACTATCCCCCTACGGCGCGCCGCAATTCGAACCGTGACCACGACCACGACCACGACCACGACCACGACCACGACCGCCACCGCCACCGCCACCGCGACCATCGGATGTCGTCGTCGCACAAATACTTCCAGGACAAGCAGCTGCCGGCGACGCCCCGACTCAACATCGCGTCAGACGCCAGCGCCAGACCCTTGGGCACCGGCAACAACTCGGAACCCGCCACGGCCGCCCATAGTGTCGGCAATCCCGGCGCGGTCGTTGCCGCCGTCACCTTTCCCGACCGTCGCACGCAGCAGCACGGGGCCATGCTCTCGGCATACCCGGACGGGTCAGGTAGGATGCCTGTCCCCGGCGGCGGTGGCGGCACCCGGGCCGAGAGCATATCCAGCGTCTCGGGCGCCACCACCATGAGCAGCCGCACGATGCACTCGACCGAGCACACGTCCGAGTCGGCCCATCAACACCGGCCCTTCGTCGTCCGCAACGGGCGCACCTACCTCGCCGACCCCACCCTACCATATCCCTTACCGGTCGACCTGGAGGAGCTGCACCGGCAGAGCCTCAAGACCATGCTCCTCATGCAGCTGTTCGGCCGGCCAATATGCTCGCCCGCGTTCGCCAACAAGCCGCCGCCGCGGATCCTCGAGGTGGGCTGCGGGAGTGGCTTCTGGAGCATGATGTGCTACAAGCACTACGAGGCGCGGGGCCAGCACAAGGACGTTTCCTTCACCGGCATCGACATCGTACCGCTGCCACCCAACGCGTCCCCGAGCGACGGCGCTGCCGACCTGCGGCCGGACAAGTCCATGAATTGGCGCTTCGTGCAGCACGATCTGCGCAAGGTGCCGCTTCCCTTCCCCGACGCCAGCTTCGACCTCATCATGGTCAAGGATATGGCGCTCACGACCCCAATGTCGATGCAACAAACCCTCATCGAGGAATACATCCGCCTCCTCACCCCCGGCGGGACCATCGAGATCTGGGAGACCGACAACATGATCCGCATGCTCCGCCCCCATGTGCCCGATTGCACCACTACCTCGGGGCCGACCGAATGCAGCTGTGCTGACGGCGACAGTCACGCCTCGCCCATGACCACCACCACCACCACCACCACCACCACTACCACCGCAGCAGCGGCGGAGGCGGCGCACGCCCCGGACGGCGGCGACGGGACCGTCTCGAACGACAACGACAGTAGCAACACCACCACCGCAACCAAGGACAAGGAGACCGAGATTGGCGGCGCCTACATCATGACCGCCAACACGCCGCTGTCGACCCCGCTCAACAACTTCCTCGTCGAGTACAACATGTGGGCCTCGCGCGCCCTCGAGGCCCGCGCCCTCTGCGCCATGCCCTGCACCGTCATCGGCCCGCTGCTGATCCAGGAGGACGAGATGCTGACGGGCGTCGGCTCCCGCCGGCTCGCCGTGCCGCTCTCCGAGATCCGGTGGGAGCGCGAGGGGGTCGGCGGCGTCGTGACCAAGGACGGCAAGAGCTACATCGAGACCAAGGCCGTCCGGCGCGTCGGCGATAACAACGACGGCGGCGGCGGCGGCACGTCCGGCCCGGGCAGGGACGGCGGCGGCGGCTGTCGGGCACATAGGGGCCTGGACCCGGCGGCCGCGGCGCTCAGGAGGACGGCGCTCGTGACGGTCGTGCAGATGATCCAGGGCCTGGAGCCCATGCTGCGCGAGGCCAGCGGCAAGAACCAGGACGAGTGGGACCTGTGGGTGGGTAAGATGATGAACGACCTGGTGAGGGAGAACGGGACGAGCTGGGGCGAGTGCCTGGAGGTGGGCGCGTGGTGGGCGAGAAAGAGGTGAATATGATCTCTTCTCACATACTCTCTCTCTCTGTCTCTCTCTCTCTCTCTCGTCGCCTCTGACCGCTGCATGGAGCGAAATGCACGCAGCTTGGGGAGGAGGAGTAGGAGTAGGAGGAGGAGAGAGTGGGTTGCTGGCTCATCGGCTCCAATACGAGGACAGGGAGGTGGGAAAGAGTGATATACGGAAAGTCTGCATGTATGTACGGAGTATGCATATGTATGTACATACGGTCTGTGAATGTGTTGGTTCAAGGGTGCTTGGTTTTACTGTCTTAGGTAGCTGTTATTTTATCTAGGAAGGGCCGGAATCCACAACAAATTTTCTTTTTTTCTTCGTCCTATGCTCCATCGTATCGTTTCCGCAAGGTTCTGTATCGTTTGAGGTAGTAGCTGCGCGCGATTGGGTCAGTAGAGTAGCAGGAACTCAGTGCTCTGGCGCCCAGCATAGTACCGCATGTTCGCGCGACAAAGAGGGTATTTATGTATGTACAGTACAGTACAGGTGACACTTACAGCGCCTCGATCTCTGCGTTAGAACGAGCAGAGTCAGCACGATGCAGTTGATTCGCCCGCTTTGCATACCGTTGTTGGGGGGGGGGGGTTCGTTTTATCTCCCCAGAACCAGGGGCCTATCCAGGGCAATGCGGAAAACGTTACCTTTCCTCACAAACTCGGCCCGCGCGATGCCCTCTCGGATCTCTTTTTCGTCCGTCAGGTGCGCCTTGGCCATGAAGGCTCGGTGCAGTCGCGGCCGAAAGAAATCGTAGCCTTGGGGATAATCGCGACCAAGGTACAGAAGCTCTGTATGGATGCGTGGTGTAAGCCATCAAGACCAATCTCAGGAGAAGCAGGATCTGGTCCATTCCATGACACCTAATCTCTTTTCCTATAGAAGTGTGTGCTCGATGAATGGGGGGCAGGCAAGGATGACTTGCGCTTGTAGATGGCGATGACCTGTCTCCTCAGCTCGGGATTTGGAACTGTAGTCATCGTGGTGGAATTATCTCTTCTTTCATCACTCGGAATGCTTGCTTGCGGCCTGTATGTACTGTACTGTACGTATAAATGCAAAGTAGTTGGAAGGTACGGATGGTTTGTTAACGAGACCTGGCGAACCGCGCTGACGACATGTGCAGGCCCACTTTGCCTTTTTGAGCTGGTTCACCGTGCAGGTGCAAATAGCTCTGCAAGTCCTGTAGATTGTGCGTCGTTCCTTCTCCTTCAGTGTTATTTCCCTATCCGTCTCGGTTCAATTTTCTCGAGTCTTCGGTTGGCCGTTCAACTCTAAACTTGCCGCTTTGCGAGGATTCCAATTGGAATATGGGTATGGTGATTATGGTGACGGGTGACGGGACGCGGCTGGCATCGGCCGGACAGACCTCCCCACTCGTTTCATCCCTCGCTCGCCGCCCTGCCGACAGGCCGAGCCGATGGCGACAGAGCTGGAGCCTCGGGCGGAATTGGTTTAACTTGCCGAGAGTGGCTGGACAACAGGACGAGTTTGCCTTCCTTGCGCACCCCGAGACAGAAAGTCGAAAGCCGTGTGCCATTACGACCTGCATCAGCTTACAAGACAATACCTATTGATCAGACCAAAGTCAATTGCCTGTACATACATGCGCGGTAGTCAACTGCAATGCCCGCCCGTCTCCCGTCCGTCCGCACGGGCGTGAGACTCTCCGGCAGCGCGTTCCGGCGCGCACCTTCTGCGTCTGCATACGCATCTGCATCATCCCAACTCTGCCTGCACCGCCGGCCATACTCGGCCGCCGCCAGCAGCTCACAAGCTCCCGAGTCTGAGGTACAACCTCCACCGCCCCCGCCGCGATGGATCAGCGACCTACCGGCGCGCATCGGCAAGTGCCTCGCCTTTGGTTGCAACGCCCGGCAGGTCTCGCAGGCGGCGGGCGTTCTGCGCACGATAGCGACCGAGTGGAAGGAGCTGCTGGCCGCGAGCGAGGGGTTCCTCACAGGCGGACGTCGCGGGCTGGAATCGAGGGAGATCGCCTGGGGCGAGATGGACAGCTTTGTAGGTCCTACCCGTTTTTCATCCGACTCATCAGACATCGCGATAGGGAGACGGGGCTTGGGTAATTGCTTGACTGAGACAGGGGACCGCTAATATATGCATGTTGTCACAAGGCACACGTCAATAACGTCAACTATTACCGCTACGCCGAGTCGGCGCGGGTGAATTGGATCACCAACTTTGCCGTGCATGTTGATCCGAAGCATCGCAAGCAGTGGCGCGAGCTCATGTCTCCCATTTCCACGGGGCTGATCATGCGTAGCTTGAAGGCCGATTTCAAGTTTGTACGTGCCAGAGCCTCAACTTCACCCCGTTTCCCTTACCTGATCCCCCACGTTTCACACCCCCCCTTTTCCCACTCACGGCCTTCTCCTCGGTTTTACTGAGCTAACAGGTACCCTCCCCAGCCCATGGTCTACCCGGACAAGATCTCAGTTTACCACAAGTTACGGAAAAGGCCGGAGTCAGACCCCGCCCCAAGTTCCTTCTACCTTGACTGCGTCGTCCTCTCACACCGGCACAGGCGGATCTCTTGCCGTTTGGAGGAGGATATTGTCATCTACGATTACAGAAAGGGTGGCAAGACGAGCATGCCTCAATTCATGTTAGACATGTTTGAGGAGACGTGGAAGCTGCAAGAGGAGGCCAAGGCGCAGGCTCGGCTGCGGATATCAAGGCTTCACGAGGAGGTTGAGCAGCTAGAGCGCGAGACATGGAACAGGCCGGATGCCGTCGAGGACATGGGCAGCGCCGTAGGAGGGAGCAAGTGACGGGCTCCACAACACCTGGGTTCCTGTGCGGATAGATGGGGTGTACCGATACAGTAAAGCGAGCCTTTTCATCCTCGTGTTCTCTTTCGAGTCCGAGTTGGCTAGAAAAAGGCATCTTTCTGTAGTTAATCCTGTGGCCCCTCTAATGACTACATCCAACGATATACCGGAAAGAGCTCCCGAAGTTTGCGCCGGCTTAGCTGGCCCGGGGCGCACAACAAAAGGTTGACGTTTTCGGAACAGAACGGCATCGGACGCCTCGAAAATCGTCTCTGGCAGGGCTGTTGCAGAGACTCCATCACGGAATCATGGAGTGGTGTGGTGATAGTTTTGAGTTAAGGTTGAGAAAGCTCTTAGTCCGCGAGGCTGACCGAGACATTTAGTAGTTTGACGTAGTGATACACCTACGTTTTGGAGCAGGCAATCCGCTCGCCAGAAAGCGGTGGACAGCTCCTCAACTACTGCATACCAAGTACTAATCACTACGCAGGCAAAGTGCAAGCGAAGCCTGGAGATGTGTCGTGGCCGAATACGGAGAGTACTATCCGTAAAGCATGCAATGAGTCCCCCTCATGTAGCGGCGTATACATTTACACACAAAAGCAGCAATTTCCGGCTGCCCGGCCCTCCACGGCCCCGAGTCCGGCACAGAGTACAGAGCAGTAAAACGAGAAACACTGGTCACACAACAAGGAAGCAGTAGTTGGCTGCTCTGTTTCCGTTCTCTTCTTCCCCTTTCTATAGTCTGCCTCTGCTCACGTTCACCTCCTCGCTACCGTCTTGTTTCCTTCCCAAGGATCCCCAAGTTGAGCGTACCTGATAGAATCCAAGTTGGGAGTATGTAAACCGTACTTCGTACTGTACGGACTACTGTGTCACCTACCTACCATGCGACCCACCTACAAACGGCGAGCCCAATCACGACGAGCAAATTCCGAAAAGCAAATTCGGGCGCCGGCTGCACGCGAAGCTTGGCCGAGGGATCGCCAAGCGTTCTTGCCGTCACCTTAACTGCGCAGCGTAGTACTGTACACAGTCTGATGTACTTGCGGGATTTGCCGATATTGGCCAGAGTGCGGTCGCTGATTCTGTTTCTCCGGTGTCGCTCTGGAAGGCCAACGAAAATACACTCAAGTTTGCTGGATATGCAGACCCAGTCAATTGTATGTACAATGAGTGCCATGGGCTCCCAGTCTCCCTCAGAGACAATACCCCGCGCTTCAACGGAGAGGGAAGGTGGTCATCATCGCTTCCAGGGCTGGTGGGCCAAGACATTGGCCGGACCAATCGGTTCTGAACAAATGCCGATGATCAACGTCTGCCGCCGCCCGGGTGCATGCCTTTCAATCCATGCGCCTGACAACTTTCGCTGCCTGGTGTCCATAATCCGTGTAACTCCTCCCTCCTCCATCCACATAACGTTATCTGAGACCCTCGTTGATGAGGGGTTGCGATAATGCGGTTGGCCAATTAACTGTGACAGCATCTGCACACAGCAATCCGGTGCGTTGCTCTTCTTGCAAGTACCACACCGGCCTCGACCCTGGCTTGAAAACGAACACACACATTGACTGCCACCGGGTTCCGTCGCGAGAAAGTCTGACCCTGGTTGCGTTTGAAAGGTCGCCTTTTATTGCCCTCAGACGCTATCGTGAGCCTTACAGGGCGGCTCTGTGAACACAAAAGGAGAAAAAAAAAAAAAAAAACACGTCGCACTTGGTCTGGCATCCGGTGCTGGCTGGCTGATATCAAGCAGCGATCGACGTGCCCAAGTGCAGAGTCGCTCCCCCGCATCCCCAGCATGCAATGCCCTTCGTTTGTGCTGTTGTGTCTCATTCGGTATGTACCGACACACATGCAGTTCCCTGCGTTAGAGATGATTCTATCGCCTGCATGATGTTCAGTGTTGGCGAAAGGACCTGTGAGATTGCATGTCCACAACCTGGTTTTTCGCGATGGGGCTTTCATTGGGTAATGGTTACCACCTTCGCTCTTTTTTTTTTTGTGATGTACTGTACTCCATAGTAGAAGGCTTCTGGGGCGGCAAAGATTCGTCGCTTTCCTTAGTGCTCCGTACACTAGCGCTAGCGCCGACGTCCGAGATCCACGGCCTTCGCGAACCGGAAATCTGAATTGTGGAAGTCCACTCAGCCATTTTTTTTTTTTTTCATCACCATCAATCCACTGGCAACTTCAGTGGATCTGCCCCTCCGAATGGCTAGTCAATCGTACAACGTATGCGCAGGCGAGAACTGAGCCCGGTTTGTGATTCAACCAAGCGGGTCGCTTGGAGACGGAACAGAGAGCGTCCGTTGTTCTAGCTCGGTAGATCCGATCGACGTTACGGAGTAGAGCCTCATCCTATCCGCCGCTCGGCCTTGCTCCCATTCAGTAGCAATAACCAGCCAGTTTGAGCAAGGCTGGACTCATCCGCGCAAGCATTGTCTAGGGGTTGCTACGCCTCTCTGTTTAAAGGTTTTCATTTTTTATTTTTTATTTATTTATTTATTTTTTTCTTTCGCCAACTTTTCCTTTTGTATTTGGGTTGTTTGGGGAGGGGAGGGACTCACACGCATCATCTGCCCGTACTGTGCGAACCAAACGCCTGTTAAGGCAGCGGGGTGCTGGGTAACTTAGTTACTGCCCTGGCCCCTGCAGAGGCTGCGGCTATCCACTTTCACCATATTGCCACAGCCCACAGTGCCTACACTACAGCTAAGGGTTCCACCCGAAGGGCACTGGAGCCGCTGAGGCGCCAAATCCCGTCAGCCGCCAACGCCCAAATCCGCTTTTCTCCTTTTAAACACCACCAACCGACCTGCGTCAACCGAGCCCGGACCGCCAGCTTTAGCACGCATTTCCTAGGTCCGCACGACAACGGTGTCAGGAAATCCATCTCGGCATAATCGAACACCTACGGAGCACAACTTAGGGACGACTGCATTGCACACCAACACCAGGCAGTCGCCCGAACAGGAGAAGAGACGACGTTTTCGACCGGGATATTGGTATTGGGGGAGGGACCAACCTCTGCGCGAACCTCCCCGCAGCGACCTTAACCTCAACCACGTGTTGAGCTGGCTCAGAAGCCGCTTCTGGGCCAGCGGATGCGCATGCCTCGCGCGTCAAATTCAGCGAAGCGACACCCGGCAGCGAGCAACCAGCGCGATACCCGCCATGAGAATGGCCTGGTAGGCCCCGGCAAGCGCGTCATCAAGCGAAAGAGCCACGGCCAGCTTGATGACGGTTCCAAGCCCGCCGTCGACAGCGCCTCGGTGCCGCCCGTGCCCCCTCTGCCCACGGCCGCGAATGGTTCCGCAGCGCACCCCGACGACATGGCCCCCGAGCACAGGGCGACAGAGCTGCTGAGGCGCGGGTCTTTGGGCACCTATTCCGAATCTTCGTCGGCCGATTCCCTCCCCGTCCCTCCGACCCACGACGGCCCCCAAGACTCCCACCGGCGGATCGACGTTAACGATGCGAAGAACACCAACGTGCACCGCGACCCAGGCCCCTTGGATCTGGCCATCACCGTCCTCCGGTCTTGCCCGCTCGCCGACACCGTTGCCATCCTGATCATCCTCATGCAGGCCTCGCCCGCCGTGCTGGCCACCATCTACATGCTCTTCACCGTTCTCACCTTTGTGCCGCCAGTGACCACCAGCTCCGGTCTCAGCATCACCGAGATCTTTGACGGCAGCCAGGGGATACCCTCCTTGTGGACTCTGATCTGGATGGACTTCATCATGCTGCTCATCTGGCTGTTCCTCTGGGCTCCAATACAGCAATTCATCCTGGACCTCGCCCAAGTCGTCATCTCCTACACGCTAGGAGGCGGAGCCAGTTCGAGACAGGGAACAACTCCCGGCATCGTGCTCTGCGTTGGCATCGTGGGAATGTCTCATTGGGTTCAAAAGTGGAACGGGCTGTCTCGGTTGACGACGCTGTTTGGTTCGAATCGCTTCCTGTCTACCGATGCGGAGCCGAACATACGGATGCTTGACAAGAAAGGTCCATACGGATGGGTGAGAAGCGTCTTGGCGATCCACATTCTGACCCAGGGTATCGTCCGGTGCATTCGGGAGTGGTACTTGCGGAGGGAACGACGGGACCTGCAGTCGCAGGGCCTTCTGGACCCGGAGTCCGGCAAGTCGGTGTCTTTCCCGCCGGAGGGCTTCTCGGAAGCTGCGCTCATGGCGGCCGATAGCGATGCCCACCTGCAGACAAGCGTGGCGCACCTCACCAACAAGAGACGCCGGAAACAGAGCGCCCAGGTCAGGATCAAGCAGCCGCTTTGGGCGGCGCTCGCCAGCACCAAGATCGTCATGGTCAAGGAGTACGAGCTTTCGCATGCGGCGAGCGAATCGGCCGGGTCCAACGCCACAGATATCCACAACCTCGGCAACGCACCTTTCAACACGCAACCCGAGCACATATGGATATGCTATGTCGGATGCGACGAGGTCTGTTTCAACACGAGTCATTTTCCGGATGTCGGGCAGGACGAGGCCCCACAGGATGACAGCAAGCTGGGGATCGACATGTCCAAGCCTTTTTACGTCAGGGTGAACAATGCTATCTGGCAACCAACGCGCATCATTCCCATCGAAAACCCGGAGGAGGAGAACTACGAAGGAACGCGCTGGACCGGCGACATTTACGGGTTGACCCCTCTGTCGAACTACGAATGCGAGTTTGTCAGCACACGGACGGGTGAGGTGATTTTCTCGACAAGCGTTAGGACCGTGCCGGCGAAGAACAAGGATCCCGAAGCTGCTCCCAAGGCTGCCAGCAACCCGCGATCGCACGCGCGCCACGACTCACCGGCGACGACGCTCCGGGCCTCCATTGCGGCCGCTGAGCTGAAACTGGCTGACGAGAAGGCTCGCCTGAAGGCCGTCCGGAAGGACAACAACCGGAAGCTGAATGCTACGCGGAAGGAAATTGAGAAGCTCACGGCAGCGGCTCAATCAGCCGGGGGCGACGATGAGAAGCTGAGGCAAAAGATTGCGCAAAACAGGATCCAGGAGAAGCGTGCTGAGGAATCCACCAGCGAGCTCGAAGCGCAGCTGAAGGAGCTCGAGACGGTGCCGGAGGCGCTGGTCCAGGAGCATCGTGCCAAGCATGACGAGTGGACGTCGGAAAAGGCCAAGTTCGATCAGGCCCGCGCTTCGTTCAAGAGCTTCAAGGCATCGATCGACAAGCAGGTAAAATCGCTGGACGAGGAGAAGGCCAGCCTGCAGGCAAAGAGGAACAAGATTGCCGCTCGCATCGCCAAGGTCGACGATGAGCACGCGCGCATAACCGACGCGAATGCGAGGGGGTTGAACGAGGCCGAAAGGCGTCGTCAGGAGCGCGCCAATCTTGCGGCCGAACTCGGTCGGGCCGAGCAGAACCTGCGAGAGAGACTCCAGACTCTGCGCCTGAACAACGCCACCAAGCAGGCGCAAGTCCACGCCATGGCTGCCCATATGCAGGAATACCTGGCTAGCTTCCAGAACGAGACGGCCTATGACATGGCGCCGCAGCCCAACCACTTCCCCGCCGCCGCTGCCGGGCCCTGGGCGGCAGCTCCTGCGGGCCCCGCAACCCAGTTCAGCGCCGCCCAGCCCGCGTGGCCGCCCGTGACCATGTCCATGTCCGCTCAAGTTACTCCCCTGATGGCGCCCTCCCAGCTCTCCACGTTCTCGACCCCGATGCAGACCGCGCTCAGCACCCCTCCACAGCCTCACCGGACCAGGGGCCGTTCGTCGTCCATGCTCAGTGACGTTTCGGGCTTCACCCAGTCCACTGACGAGGACGAGCACGACAGCGGGAGCGGGAGCGGCAACGGAAGCCTCAACAATGCGAGCGCCGTCGCTAGCGTGCCCGTCGGACGTTATCGGAATGGTGGCGGGAATCCTGGCGGCGGCGGCAGTGGGAATGCATCTCCGGCCGGCACGGCCACGCTGCGTGGTCCCCCGCCAGGCTTTCACCTCAAGGGCGGTTCCGCTTCGGGATCGGATTCGTCGGGCTCAGCTTCGGGGTTCGGCTCCGGCTCCGGCTCCGGCTCCGGCCGCAGTAGCGTGCGGTCCGGCAGCGGTAGCGGGGCTAGTTTGCGCGAGGCTGCTAGTCCGGTCTGAACTGGTGCTAGGTTGGTTGGGCCCGGCCGGGCTGCGGTGTTGGGACCGTGATATGTTCCTGCATCCGTTGCTTAGGTGTCGCTCGGATTGCTGTATTAGGCGTCTGCTATCTCGCGCTTCCCCTGCCTGACGAGCTGGGCTATTTGTGTCTTGTCTCATCGGCGAGCTTTGTTACCAGGGGGGGAAGTCGCAGCCACTCGAAGCCCTTTCCCGGCCGGAACAGTCCGTCTTTTTTGTTGCTGTGCCCAGTGGCCCATAGATGAATTGGATGTAAGCGTTGGTCAAAAATGCCAAAAAAGTTGCTGGTTTTGTCCCGTTTCGCTGCCCCAACCTCTCTGATCTTCCCAATTTCACACTTGCCTTCGTGTTGACAATAGGCGTGTACTATGGGCGAATTAGGGAGTCTCGGTTCGCTCTGTGCTCCGTAACGTGTTCCCGTTTCGTGTGCTGTGCATCACAAAGCTAGAAGAAGACAGATCAATCAATACTGGGCAACGTGTTGGCCCACCCTTCGACGGGGAACCCTATGCCAGGTTAGGCCAGCCACGCACATGACTGGTATCATCTCCTTGTTCAACAGCAGTTAGGAAATGTGAGCGTGTGCTTTCTTGCTTCAAATACTGTACATGAAATCCAATCTCACCTGCCTATTCGAGTAAGAATCGATGTTTTGTCCCTACTTACCCCATACTTGTACATAACAGGTCACATTTTCCCTCTCTTCCACAACCCTCATGCCCCTCCCCTGGTTAGCTGTTGGGGCTACCAATGCCATTGTGTTAACCGGCCATTGAAGAATGGCGTTATAACAGAGAGAATAATCATGGCTAAATGTCCGCTCTGTGATTCCGCCCATGGTGCACGACCAAGCAATCAACCACTAGGGGAATGCAACAGGGGTGCCTGAATTGCGGGACGGGTGGAGGTTGAAAGAAAAAGAAGAGCACAGGAAGCCACTGATCCCTTGAACTCCCAATTTGGGTACCAACGCTCCGAATCTTTTTGACAATTAAAAAAAAAAACATCACTTAGCTTTTTTGTTTATTAACACCTGTCAGTTGGAGGTTAGTGACGAATGTAGCCCAGAATCAAAACTCTCTGCCTCTTGGGCTCCCGACATCAAGGTGAGGAGAGACTCTAATAGTAGGCTCGCTGCTTAGATCTTGGCATCGACAGGAAGGGTACTAAATGAAAGTACTATATGTACTGTATTTTACGACAAGGAGATCATCTATCTATACTACTTTGTCCCGCTCTTTTTTGTCATGGCCGGGTCATGATTCCTTCCTGCAGACATTGATTTGAATGTTCTATCCACCTGGAGCAATAATTAAACGAAGACGAAGACGAAGACAAGAATGAGGACGAGGAAGGGGCATCAGCCGACACGAAAGCAGAAGCAGTCAGGAACCGAGTCATATGCTCCTTGGCGCTTTCTCATGGCTGGTTCGCCTCGGCTTCTGTTATTAACTAGCGGCGAGGAAGGACATGTCTTTTGGGCCGGCGGCCACGAATCGATTACGAGGAAAGCAACTGGAGGGAGGATTGGAGAAGTGGAGGGATGCCAAGGCCGGTATTACCCCGCAGAATCTCGACGAACCCCCTGTTTCCCCGGAGCCGCTAAGCCGGATGCAGGGGCTACGGTCCGCGCTGCTGTGTAGATGATCAGGGGTTTGGAACCCCCAGATTCTCTTCCCCTTTCAAGGAGGATATGGAGATGGAGTGGCAGCTTAGTCGACCTGTAGATGATATTGGAAGATCGTTCTCACATAGTCGGCATTGAGGTCAAGAATTCAGTAATTACCAGCGCGGACCATTGATTTTCCTTTTCTCTCATTCTTTCTGTTTATACGAATGTATTTTCATAGACAAAACGGGAGGAGTGGGGGCCAGAAGAATAGAAACAAGTCTCGTTCCATGCTTGACACTCTGCTATGGATGTTCGGCTTATTTGGTTGGCTTGCAGCCAACTCCAACAAAGCATGGACGACCTGAATTTGGCGACCAACGGTTCCATTGAGACTGGTCCTTGTAGTATTTATTGTGTAATATGGCCGACCCGCACTCGGACTCGTGATGGGCAGACCAACTTAAGATCCGGGGTATCTGCTTTGTCCTGGCTCACCCAGTCCCTGCGTCGCCCGACAAACACATGTAGGGTTGGGGGTGTCTGGCCTGGATCACGAACTTACTAAAGAACGTAACCTTCCCGTCGACTCCGTTGAGCCTTGGAAGCACAGTCTCGGACTGGGAACAGCAGGTCGGACGGTCAAGGACACAAACCTGTTTCAGACCTGGGCAGCTAGCCCGAAGCGTGTCGAAAAGGGTGCTGGGGCCGAGGCTTTCCTCCCCAACGATCATATGCAACGTCCTACTTCCAACGGCTTTTGACGCTCTCACTTTCCCGGCCGCTCCAGGTGGCGCTCGAATCCGGGGAAGGTTGCATTCCGGAACAGGGAACCTTCTCGCCCTCTTGACAGACACAACCCTAACGCGCCAATGGAGGTCGTAGCTCCTGCATCCATACCTCCCCCCATTCCCCGGCCCAATTTCCCGAGGAGGATGACGGGCCATCCTCCCATTTCTCCTTGGCTAGTGTATGTACACCACACTACCGTGGTGTACAACAAGTGTAGACATCTGATCCGCTCGCGGCAGCGCGAGGGAAAGCGCCCATGGTCTTGGCGGCGGTGGTGTAGGCCGTATACTTATGGCTGTATAAAGGACTGTCTCGGCGTCCCCCAAACGTCGTTCTCGTTCTTCCTCTTTCCTCTCCAGCACGCTCGTTAAGGGACCAGACCGGACCGGACCAACACGCTCGTTCCTAAGCAACCCATCACATTCTGCCCAAAAAGACACCCCCAAAGCAACAGCCACAATGAAGTACACCAGCGCTGTCCTCGCCCTGGCGGCCGCCACGGCCACGGCCACGGCCCAGGACATCTCCATCTTCCCCGAGTGCTCGATGCCCTGCATCATCGACGCCGTCGGCAAGACGTCGTGCGAGTTGACCGACTTTGCCTGCGTGTGCAAGAACATGGACTCGATCAAGCAGGGCGCCACCTCCTGCGTCGTGGACAAGTGCGGCATTGATGTGGCTCTGAGTACGCACACACATCTCCCCACCCTTTTTTTTTCTTCCCCTTTTCCCCTTTTGTTTTGTGTTTCCCCCTCTCGTCTCTTCGTCCCATCAAGCATGATGAATGGGGACTCGGGTTGGTTGTGAAGGAAGGCGAGAAGAGTTTCCGGCTTGACTGACACTGGTCGAACCCCCACCCCCCCTTTTTTCTTTTTTCCCACCGTACAGACGAGGTCCTCCCCGCGACCGAGCAGTTCTGCGCCGACGTCGGAGACGGCGACGGCGACGGCGACGATGGTGAAGGGGAGGGCGACGGCGGCAGCGAGAGCAGCTCCGCCCCTGCCCCGCCCGCGACCAGCACCACCACCACCACCCTGGTGACCAGCACGACCAAGGCTCCCGAGGAGCCGTCGCCCAGCGCGACCGAGGCGCCCGGCGGCGGCGGCGACGAGGACGACGGTGACGACGGTGACGACGACGAGGACGACGGTGACGACGGCGAGGACGAGCCGACCGGGACCACGTCCAGCCCTGGCTCCATCATCACTTCCGAGCCCACGGGCAGCGCCATCCCCTCGGGCGGCGACGACGAGGACACCCCGCCGGCCACCTCGTCGATCGCCACTGCCGGCGCCGCCGTCGTGGGCGCCATGGGCAGCTTCGGCATGATGCTCCTGGGCGCTGTCGCTGCTCTCTAGACCACCTGATGATGCGCCCCGTACGGTGCATTCACATACATGCGTAGCGCAAGGATGTGTTCGCCAAGGTTGATGATGAGGGATGGGATATACGTAGCTTGACGTTTTGAGGTCTATGAAAGGGCGGCTCTTCAAAGTTAGCTAGCTTCCTGAAAAGGAAAGAAACTAAAAGGGGGAACCACTTGAGCTGTCTGTATGTAGGATGCTATGATGAAGATGTTGATGAACTTAGTACCTATGATTGGCTTTGTTACCGTCCCTGAGCTGTTCAGGCGTGCCCCGGATAGTCTAGAAACTCTGAGTTATCGTCCTGTCTCCCGTGATACGATTTCTAGCGCGCTGGCTGGCTGGCTGGCGTTGTTTATCGTGCCGAGCGATGATGGCCCTCCCGTGTCCATAACAGCAGCAGAAGCGAGAGAACAAGATACCGGGTAACTACTCGCATGCAGCTGCTCTTGGACCAGTGGATCAGCCGGTGGCTTTCTTATGCAAATAAATTATTGCTGGGTATCAAGTTCCCTGGGGTCACACCACCCACGGTAGCATCCAAGAAAATAAAAAAAAACAAAAAAAAGAAAGTCGACAAAGCGACAAACCCGCGCAGCCCATGCTATAATGATTCGAAATGCAAATGCAAAACAAACAAAGAGATATGATCCTTCTATGGCTCTTCCGGCGCCCCCTCCCCAAAGGGATAGTTAAACTTCAACAGCCCGTTGAGCCCACCCACCCACGAGTCGTCGTCCTCGGCAATTCCCTCCGAGCCGCCGCTCCTCGCCGAGGACGCCCGGATCACACAGGGCACCCCGCCGCGCCAGCCGTCGGGTCCCTTCTCCAGCGTCTCCCCCTCCACGCGCACCTCCATCCCGATGGTCACGCCGACGCGCCTCTTGCCGTCGATGCTGACGGGCAGCTCGCGCCCCCGGTTCCGCTTGCTCAGCTTCAGCACCACCTTGGTGTGCAGCGGCAGGACGAGCGGGCGGAAGCTGAGGCTGCGCGGGCTGATCGGGGTGATGAGCAGGGACTTGACGAGCGGGTGGACGATGGAGCCGCCGGCGCTGAGGGAATAGGCGGTGGAGCCGGTCGGGGTGCTGATGAGGATGCCGTCGGCGACGGCCTCGGTCAGGAAGTGCGAGTTGACGTAGATGTCTATGATGGCGAGGTGCGGGTGGGAGCCCCGGTCGATCGAGACCTCGTTGATGGCGTGGAGGTAGCGTGGTTTCTGGACGACGCCGTCGCCGCGGCCGCTGCTACTGCTGCTACTGCTGCTGGTGCTGCTGGTGCTGTTGGTGCTGCTGCGATAGCCCTCGCCAACGTGGGTGCTGCTGCCGGACGGAGGGCCGAGGTCGGGTTCGGCGGCCGAGGTGGGCAGGAGCTGCTCGTTGATGTTGCGGCCCTCACTGTCGTAGATGCCGACGCGAAGCCGGTTACGGAGGAGGATCTTGGAGGTACGGCTGAGACCCATGCACTGGCCATTGCCACGGACGGCGTCCCAGCCGGAGAGAGGGGAGAAGTTGGATCGGTCGCCCGCCTGCGCGCCAGCTACGGCGGCGCGGGTGTGCGGGTCTCCCAAGTCCTCTACGGCCACGGAGCACCCGCTCATGTAACACTCCCTCCAGGCCCGCTTGTACTCGCTGAACCTCCACTCGCCCAGGAAACCGAGGGTACCCATGCTGAAGGAGAGGATCGGAGGTACGCTGTTGTGCATGGAGAAGAGGCTTGCTGCCCGCAGAATCGTGCCGTCGCCACCCATGGTGGTAACGATATCAATCTTTCTGGCGAAGAGCGTTGACGCATTGCTCGGGTCGGTCGTGTAGATCGGGAACGGTAGGGTCTCGTGAATGTCCTGGGCGATGTGGCTCTCAAAGACGAGGTTCAGTCCCGGATAGTTGTTGTAGATATGCTTCGCGAACTCGATTGCCTTGGCCGTGACCTTGGGCGCGTGCAGCTTGGGCATCAGCAGTATATTCCGGGGCGGTTGTGGCCAGTGAAGCGAGAGGAGCGACGAGGTTTTGGTCTGTTGGTAGTGCGGGATCTGTCGGTCGGGAAGTGATGCGGCGTCAAGGATTTGCCCACGAGCTGCCGAGGCAGAGAACTGCCGGCATCCTCGAGCCACGGCGCCCACCTTTCCGAGTGCCCCAACAGAGCTGCGCCCGAGGGCAGCCATGGTACAGGAGCTCAGGGCCATGGCGGTGATAGTTCGGAAGTGGCGGTTTCGGGCCAGGAATGACGACCTCGACATGCCGACATGGCGTTTTGATCGCAAATTCTCTCTCTCTCTCTCTTTTTCTTTTTTTTTTTTTTTCTCTCTCTCCCTTCCCTGTCTTGCTATTGTCCGGTGCACTTCCCGCGAGGTGAATATGCGCCGAGTTCCAGCCGTCGCGTTGGGCCCCAAGCCTCAAGAATCCATGGCGAGCTCCCGGCGATTTGGTTAGTGATGGCGCTTTCGTCGTACCACATAGTAGTAACTCGAGAGAGTGTTGCTCCAGACTTTTCGATGACTGACCCGGCATTCCTCTCTTACCAATTCGGCAGCAGTGGAGAACCGACCTGGTGACAGCCGGAAGTACCCACGCCAGGACGCAAGGAGCCAATAGCAGCACGCCGAATGGAACGCAGCTCCCGCTCAAACCACTGGGCTGGGCCCTGCATCAGCCCAAGTCAAGCTCATCAGAAGCCGGCGATTTGCGGGCTCACGTATGCAAGCTCCATCAAGTCACCAGGGTTGTCCTGGATGATTCTGACGCACGCCTTCCCATGTGATCTGCCCGCATTGATGGTGGTGATCTACCATAGTATGTATGTAATCCGTACCAGTATATTACGACGCCCTGGACGCCTGCCGAAATGCCCTTTTGAACGGCTGTGCCACACAAATCTCTAGACAGTTGGGCTCTATCTTTTTTATTTCCTTTGTTGGCGGCGTTGCATTGCCGGAAAGGATTACGAAGTACGGTCTGTACACACTGTGTGTACATACATGTACTGTACATACATACATACATACAGCACACAGTCTGTGACGCGCGCTGCCCGCCAGTTCTGAAGCTGCTGCCGGAACTGGCGGATGACCTCGGCCCTGCCGGCAGCACCAGCTCAGGTTGCAGCCTTGCGGTCAACCTCGTTCACGTATCGCTCAATAAAACCTGGCCCATTAGCGAGACTTCCGATACGGACCACGCCTTCTTCCACCCGCCAAGTTCTCTCTCTATTTCTTATTTCCCTCCGCTATTCCCCCAAAATTACCGACTCTGGCTGCCGCCCTCCCTACGCATCGCTCTTTACGAAACTCGACGCTAGGCCTACTGGTTCGTTATCGATCTGCGTCATTGCGCGCCGGACAAATGGCGGCCGCAGCCCAGTCGCCGGCTTCGGCAGGCTCGACTACCCACCCGTCCGGCCGGGAGAAGCACGGCCAGGTGATGCAGATCCTCCGTGCCATCTCCGTCGTCGTCTACTTCGTGGCCGGCGCCATCGCGTATGCACCCCACCTCCCGCCATCTCGAATGTTCAGCAGTTTGAGAAGTTGAGAAGCTAACAACACGGGGCCCCACGCTTCGTGTCAACGGCGACAACAGCATCCACACGACCCAGCTCCTCGGAGCACCCCTCTACTGGATCAACCGCGAGCTTTACTATGCCTACATGTCGCTCACCAAGCGGTCTTTCGGCTTGCTCATCACTACCATGACCCATTGGTGGGGCCCGACCACGATACGCATCAGCGGCGATGCCTCGGTGGCCGACCAGATCAGGAAGACGGAGGATGGCCTGGTCGAATTCTCGTTCCCCGAGCGCATGATAATGATTGCCAACCATCAGGTATGCAGGGCGGCCTACCGTGAACACGCTCTCGCTGCGGCTCCGGAGAGCTGAGAGGAGCCTAACACGTGCCGCAGATCTACACCGACTGGCTCTACCTCTGGTGGGTCGGCTATGCGAACGCGCCCAAGACGCACGGCTCGCTCTTCATCATCCTGAAGGAGTCGCTCAAGTACATTCCGATTGTGGGCCCCGGCATGATGTTCTACGGCTTCATCTTCCTCTCTCGGAAGATGGCCGTTGACCAGCCCCGGATGGCTTACCGTCTACGGAAGCTCAAGACGACGCACACGGCTCCCGATGGGAAGAAGTATCTGGACCCGATGTGGCTGCTTTTATTCCCCGAAGGAACAAACGCCTCCGAGAACAGCAGGAGTAAGTCGGCCAAGTGGGCGGCCAAGATCGGCGTCAAGGACCCAGAACATGTCTTGTTGCCCAGGAGCACCGGCATCTACTACTGCCTCAGCGAGCTCAAGGGCACGGTAGATTACGTATATGATTGTACCGTCGCCTACGAAGGGGTTCCGTACGTTCCTCTCCCGTAAGGACTATGATTTCTTCCCACTAACCAACACCTACCCATCCCCTCCCCCCACCCCCCCAAAACAGTCGTGGCCAGTTCGGCGAGAAAATCTTCACTCTGGGAGGAACGTACATCAAGGGCCAGACCCCAAAGTCGGTCAACTTTTACTGGCGCCGCTTCCGCATCGCCGACATGCCGCTCGAGAGCCAGGAGAAATTCGAGGCCTGGCTGCGTGAGCGTTGGTACGAGAAGGACGCCCTCATGGAGCAGTACATCTCGACCGGCCGCTTCCCTCCCAACCCCGCCGACGCGGTGAGCAGAGGCCTGGAGCCGTTCCTCGAAACCGAAGTGCGGACTCGGTATCCCTGGGAGTTCCTCCAGATCTACAGCGTTCTCGGCGCCTTTGGCTTAATCGTTAATTTCCTCCTCAAGGTCTGGGGCCGGTTTCTTTCAGTATTTTCCTGAATAACTTCGGCATTTCCACGTGACATGAGATACCCTTCCGCCTGAACACGGATTCTTCTTAACGAACGGCATGCAACTCATGACTAGGGACGAGGGCGGATAACGACGTTTACACTATGGTTGCTTCAATAGGGTTGAGATTGGGTACAGCTGTCCATATCCTGGGGAGACTTCTCTTCGGACACTCCATCCCACAGGAACCGCACCAGGTTAACATTTGATACCTTAAATCGGCGTCGTGAGGGGTTGAGGGACACGTGGCGCATAATGGGATAGCATGCGCAGCGACGCTATAATCCATGTAGCAGTCATATCTTAAGAAGCGATACTTGTATTTCATTAGAAGTATTAGCTTTGAGCCTCTTGCCCCGTCCGCTTTCTTAAAACCCCAAGAAGCCCTTGTGCAGGAGCTGAGAACGGCCGACCTCCGGCGAGCGGGACAGTCCCCCTGACTGGATCGGTACGGAGCTATCCCTGCAGCGTGGCATGGATTTGATCCCCGACTTATGACGAACAACGGTACGGCCCAAGTGCTTCTTCCAAGGCCAGGCAGGCCTCAGCCTCCGGGTTGACTCTGCATTCATCATATGTCGAGACAGCCAGCCGGTGGGGAAGGGGGAAGAGGGAGGGTTTGTTCCGACTACATACAGCCTCTGTAGGTCAGTAGGTCAAGCCGAAATCGTCTTGGCCATGTTCATTGACCCGGGCTTTTACATACCCAACCCTCAAAGGATTCCCGGTTCTTGATTAAGGTGGAGCGTTGAGTATTCTTGGCCGCATCTCTCCTCCTCTCCTCAACTCGTTGACTCTATTAAGATGTTGCCCCCTATCCGGATACACAAGCGTATGAGACAGTCACTCAGCAAGCACGAGGAGAACGCCCTGTTCTAAACAGCCGCACACCCATGCCATCCCGTTTCCCTCTCTTCCTCCCCCCCACTCCACCCGCGCAGCGCCGCGCCTCGCTTCGCTTCACCAATCGACCCGGAAGGCCACTAGGCTCCTCCTCTGGCCTGTCACTACAGGCCCTCATTGGAGGAGGACGATGACGCTGAGACCCTCCAATTGACAGGACGGTTTCCCTGATGGACGGGAGCTCGGAGAGACGAGACCGTGTTGTGGTCACCGGAAAGGCGTGATGGGATGACACGATGTGACGCCGGCACGCTGCGACTGCCGGCGGTTGACGATGCGGTAATCAGGCGGCTGGCGCGCGGATCCGGACTCTCTCGGCGGTGGTGTGCTCCCGGAGGAAGAAAAAGAGAGGGGAGTGGGGGGGGCGGAGACGGGGAAGGGCGCAGAGGATGAAGTTGAGCGAGTTAGTAGTGCCCGCAATACTTGTGCGGAGTTTAACACTCCCGGCGGGGGAGAGACGATGTTGACAGCGCAAGCATGTATCCCGTTGCCCACGCCTGGGCGAGCCTAGGTCCGGAGACAGGGGCAGGACGAATGGAGATCTGGCGAGGAGGTGAACCAGGTGTGTGCCCGGAGATAATTATTTAAATACGGTGACGGCGGTTTTCTACGTGTTGCGGACGGATGGACATTCCTTCGGCCACCCCAACTCACGGGCGCCCTCCGGAAAATACGGACGGGATACAACAAGTCCTCCTCCGGATCATCTAGGCAGCCATAGCCGGCCGCTGCTTCAACGACTTCACCCTTAGCCAGCTAGTTTGCCCAGGCCTCCACATAACGGCCAGGCATGTCAAGCGTCCAGGGACAGAAGAAGATTAAAAAAAAAAGAGTAAAAGACCTGGGATATCTGAACCGTGCAGCTCTGAATATATGTATGTACTGTATATGAATACCATGGCAACGTAGATTGTACAACTTCTGTAGGGACCTGGCGGAGCAACTCGGTTAATTAATTAATAATAGGTGCATCCTGCCGCAGCTATTTTCGAAGCATGGACCCGAAAGGCATCACGCCATGCAGTGAGAGTGTGCCTAGGGACGCGGGAAAACCGTCACGAGGTACGAAGGGAGGTACGAAGGGAGGGAGTCGGAGCTCAGAGGATGAGCTCCTCTAAGTTAGCCCCCAATCATTTCCGTGCCGAAAAACACAGCCGAAAAACACATGACGAGGTTGGCGAGTCACTGCAGAGGACCGGTGAACCACCCTAAAAGAAGAAACCCGGTGTGGCGTGTTGCCATGCGTCGTCCGGCACCCACAGGGCCAAGAGCAGCTCTTCCCCGGATTATGAGCATCACCATCATCATGCATGGAACAGGTCTCCAATACGGTGAATAGAGGCTGTCGTGAGAGGACAGTTATTTTTCTGGCCTGCCGAGGTTGGCGCCAGGATAAATGGATGAACGTATGTACAGTACATACAATTCATTCGCCGGGGGGGGAGGGGGGAGGGGCGTCATTCGCGATGCAGATAAAGGGGGATACGACCAAGCTTGGCTTGCCGAGGCGGCTGAAAGAGAGCGCCCTTATTCCCTCTTACAGATCTGTCCTGCAAAGCTATGGTTGGTGGAAGCGAGGATTGAGAATCCCCCTCTCTGTCTACTCCGTAGAGGTTGTGAGAGCATGGGGGTCGGACCCAGAAACCTCCACGCTGTCAGTCCTTCACACCACTATCCGCATGACCGAGGTTACCATCACACCACTCTGTGCTTAAGATTGGCTAGAAGTGCGGGAACCCTGCACGGTAGGACGGTGGGCCGGTCCTTTTAGGCTCGTAGGGGCCGGGCCGAATCATGTCAGTTTTTTTTTTTTTTTTTTTTTTTTTCCCGCGGGCCGTGACGTTATCTTGCTTGGCAGCACTGACAGAGAGGTCTGTTATTAGCGTCTTTCGGTTCCGTATGTGACCGGTCTTCACAAACTGAATGGGAGGCGTTGGCTTATCGAAGCTCATCATAAATCGGGACACAAATGCCTCCCCGTTCTTCCCCCTGACCCCTCGTCTAGGTCCAGGAGAATAACGGAGTGGATAATGTTTAACGTCGAAGGATAGGCATACCGGAGCACATGCTCCTCGGTTACTGCTTGTCTAATTATCATGACAAATCCCGCCACCCTTGTGATCAAGACAGGGAGGATCGGGGCAACGTCAACTGAATCCCGCGGAACGGCAAAGACGATGCCGAGTGGGCTAAAATAATACCCCATAACCTGCCAATGAACACGAGGTCAGTACGGCGATCGCGGACTAGCACTGCCCACGGAAGAAACCCAAAGCAAGAGATTTAGAAAGAACGACCAACAAGCCTGCAATTGATTCGACAGGAAGCACGTCGGTTAGCACCGCATTCGAACGGGGTGCCCGACCGCGGAGCAAGGCTGCCTCTTTTTTTGAGCTTAACCACTAGACGCTTGAAGCAAGGTCGCACCCGGATGGACGCCTTCGGATTGAAGGGCGGCCCAACTTCACTCCTGTCCACTCGGACTGGCAGGATAGAGAAGACATGGGCCGCTCAGTTACCTAAAATTGCATTCCGAACAGAAAGGGAGCGCCAACCGCAGCAGCACTGGAAGGGGTCATGACCATACGCCAATCATGCGTCATGTGCAGGTTGATGATGTTTGAGTGCCAGCCACCCTTTTGACCGATGGCCACTTGACGGGACAGGTGAGAGTTCCATTCTTCAAGATGTTGCCGTGCTGCTGCCCTCTATTCGTGGGAAGTCGAAGAAGAAGGGAAAGGTATCCGGAGTCCGAGCCGGGAGTATGTGCCCAAAACTAGAGCCAAGAAATCCTAACCGACGACCCCATCAGACACTGTGTCGTGTCGGCAAGAACGAGATTGGTGGGAGCTCATGACAGTAGGCTCGGAGCAAGCAAGCTGATGTACCGCGATACGAAGTATTGACATTTCGAAAGCCCTGGACTGGACCGTGAAGTCGCAATCAAAGAGCTTCTCTCAGACGCTGTCAGTGACAGCAGCCGCATTTTGACTTGTTCCAGCCGATAGAGTCGGTAACACTCCCATAACTATCATATTGCTGCTGCCCTCGAAGTCGCGAGAGGGGTTCAATCGCCTGAGAGAGCACCACAGCTCTGATCGCATATTGGCATGTGGCAAACAAACCAACGAAGAACACGGCAAAAAAGAAAAACAAGATAAAAAGAAAAAAAGTTAAAAAAGAAAAAAAAAGAAAAAAAAGGAGAGGAAACGGAAGAGAGAAAACACTGGCGAACAAACAGATGAGCATAAATCAACATGTCCGTAAGGGCTTTCGCTTTCTTGAAGCTCGTGTCCATCGGTGAAGGTGGCGGGAAATCAAATATATCCTTCGGCGTTGACGTCTTCGCCGTCCTCAAGGACGAAAGCGGCCGAACCCGCCGTGTACTTTGGTGGCTTGTACACCAGGCTCGGTTCAACAGGATACCGCTTCTCGAGCCCCGGGAAGCCTTTACCGTTAGGGCCGAATGCAGCTTCCCAGGGAGGACGCATCGCCTGTGGTATGGTCCAAGCCAGCTTTGGGTTCCGCAGCCACAGGCGGACGAGATGACGGCCGGGGCCGTTCGCGGGGTCGACGTAGGGGTCACGAGCATGCAGGAGACCGAGGTTGTTAATGAAGACAATGTCGCCCAACTTCAGGTCCAGGCAAAATCGGTGCTTGGTTGCCAGGGCGGAAAGAACTCCGAGAGCCTCGAGTTGCTGCTGGCTCAAGGCAGGGACAGGGGGCTCGGTTCCGATCTTGGCTGTTGCAGGATGAAGGCCCAGTCGTCCTGGGTCGACACTGATCAGAATCTTATCATCGGAAACATGCAGGAGCGGCGCGACAATGTATCGCGGCGGGTTCCCCGACCTAAGTAACGCCCAGCAGTTAGCGACGCTTTGAAATTGAGTCTGGGATCTGACACAGGACGAATTCAATCAACGGAGTGCGTCTGAGGAGTAATAGACTCGGCATCCGGCCAAGTACTTACACCTGGATCGGCCAGTTCGCGTCGCACAGTGCCTCAAGAACTGTTGGATACGACTCTGCCAGCTCCCTGTAGATGGTCCACGACGATGCCACAAAGGTGCTGCCGCCGGATTTGGGAAGAGATCGCACATGCAATGCGAGAACATCGGCTCCCATGTCACAGTGCCAAGCCTGACAGCGTCTCGAGTCAGCAAGGAGAATCTCGGGGTCTCTCGCGAGAGCGGCGGCATACCAAACCGGTGGTCGTGTGTATACCATGACGCATTTCCGGTGGCGTGGTCCAGACCTTGGAATCCGTGACATGGGCTATTAATTATTGTTGTCAACCGACGATTAGCTGAGCTGGGAACGCTAGACATCTAGAGAGCCGTACTTACTCAGCATGGAACCCATCTTGTCCTGCACGCCCCTCTGTTCTCCAATGTAGTTGGATATGCCCAGAAATATTGTCAAGTTCTCTTCGGCTGTGTACCGTTGCGGGTCGAGACCCCTAACGATGACAAAGCCCCGGCCTTCGTGGACGTCGAGCGAAGCACGAGCAAGTTGGGCTTGAATCGTCGGGAGAACGAAGGTCTCGCGTGTCACGCGTTCGGCGTCGAATGTACACTCTAGTTCTTTATTAGTGGAGAGCTCAGGTTCCGGCATCATGTGCTGCACTGACTCCTGAATGGTCCCAAGGCCGCGTCGACCTCATCCGCGCCTTGCTTTCCGACTTGATAGACGTGCCCTGGTGCGTCACTAGACCCCTCGACGGTGGCGAAGGCGTTAGACGTCCAGAACATCGGGTGACCTTCGGTGAATCGAAGTGCTTTATCCATCCTTCAAGGCTTTTGGGCCTGCACCGTGTGTCCGAGAATATATGTTGTAATTATCGAACCGTACTGAAGTGATGTCCCGATAGCGGATGTGGAGCCCGTATGGCGAGAGAACCGCTCCCAAGACAGGATATAGTGGTAATAGTGGCAGATCGACGAATTTAAATACTGCGTGTTCCATTGTCGTTGTGGGCTCTCCGCGGAGCGTTAAACCATGGATATGCGGCTGGTCGGCCAGACGGGCCACTGGGAGGGAAAGAGGGGGCGCGGGGGGGAAGGGCCGAGGATGGAGTACGGTGAATGTCCCTGCCGCGTCGAATTTTGCACTTTGATCATGCCGCCGCCTGTCGAAGGGCAGATGGTACTGTTCCGAAGGTCGTATCCAGTGCGCGTGGGAGGTTGCCCCGCCGGTCTCCGTTATTTGGGCTCCGACGTGACGGACGCAAAGAGGGTCTGATTAGGCATGGGATGTGTGGACAGTTGGGATAGTGCTCAAGTACGGTACCGCGGCGTGGCACTCAACAGGCTGACGAGTGGACGGCAGGCCGTTTCCAGAGTTACAGTCGGACTCGGCTTGCCGAGGAGGGTTGCCCGATAGTCTGAGTTGACCGGTGAAGGTTAGGAATAGCTGGATGCGTCAAATAAGTCGATCGAATGGTAGAGCGCTCGGGCCGAGCAGCTCAGCTGATACATACCACGACCCTGCGTTATCACTTGCTGAATAGTCGGCAGTCCTCTCCGCAGGAGGAGAGGCTCCCCTCGCGACTCGGCAGATGTCCGGGGACTGATGCTCCAGCAGTCTGCTGGATAACGCCACGAGACTGGTTTTCGGTTTCGTGTTCATTGCGCCTTCGCCCTCGGTGATAACAATGCAAAACCCAGAAACGCAAATCCTCCGGTCCGTCTCTCAGCGCCGCTAGAAGGCTATCGGAGATTGCTAAATGCAGCGCATCCTTATTACCGCTTGGGCCAGCTTGCGGTGAAGGTCCTGGGGTTGACTAACGGCCTTTAGCTATTAGGGATATCCTGCCGGATCGGAACGGACCGCTAACACCGCGCACGATTGAGCGACGCTCTAAGATCTGCGGGAGCTATTTGACATGGAGGACCCTGTTTTTAATCTGCAGGACCGTTGCTCCCCCTGTTTTCCTTCCTGACCAGTTTCTTTTTATATGGATTGGCTTATTAGAAAAGACCCGCCGGAATCTGCCCACCCCGGAGCCATGTCTGCTTCGTATGCTCTGTGCGATCCTTTCTATTGTTATCGATTCACTGCCTCGACTTAAATTTCTTCTACTTGCTGTCCGAGAAGATGAGAATTGGGTATCCGAATGTTGACATGCCTGCCAGAGGTCCCGTTGCCCCTTGAACTGTTCCCAGGGTAGGACGAGAACAGGAGCACGAAAAGAACAGCTCAAGAATTTATTTCCTTCAAAGGGGAAAAAAAAAAGAGCGGATCATGCACCCAGTTGGATCAGGCAGGCCAGGAGCAGCTGCCTGCATACTCATCGGTCGCCATTCAGACACCTGTTGTTATCGTTTCTGAACAAAAGGAACCAGGGGCGCGCTTTTGGCGCTCAAACTTTAGCACTGCTCTACTTAATTACTCCGTACTTGCAAATCTAAGAGTCAGTTCAGTCAACCGGTGTAACGGAGCCTGTAGGGTGCGCACTGAACCGAGCAGCGAGATGTGTTTTTGAGAGCCTACCAAGGCGCCCACTTGCGGACTTCGTTTCTGCCTCAGACTGCTGCTGATAACAAACCATCAACATCTCTCCAAGAACCTCGCGGCCAATCCGCCGCTTTTCCGCCCACAATCGCGACTGTGATATTCTGTCTGCCGTGATCTCAGAGGCAATGCTTATATCCACAGGAGGACAAAATCCAGTGCTGACTGGTTGCAAGAGCAGCGCCCAAAAGTGATTGACTCCTGTCCGTCTTTACAGCAATTACGGATCAGATCTTTGATTTTGTTGTGTTCGCAGTGTTGTATGTTGGACGAGCTCGACAAGGTGTCAGCTTGTCTAGGACCAGGGAGCAACTGACGCCACATTGTGTGCCGGCTGCTGACAAGGCTGAACTTTAAAAAAGGGCGTTGCAAGTTTCTTGCTTGGCACGCGATCTTCGCTGCCCGAGTCACGGCTTGTCTTTCCTTCCGACCCTGGTCTTGCTTCTCACATCCTGCGCCTGTAACTTCCCCAGACAACCAAGAAGACCCTGCTCTTATCTCCCTTGCGGTTGCGCCTGTGACACCTGGGTTGCCGTCTTTGCGGTTCGGCTCGCGCAGCCTTTCCGTATTGAGAAAAAACCCGTTGGCCAGTTCGGGACCTTTCGCCCCATTCGGATGTTGAATTCAACATCCTGTTGCGGCTGTACCACCCACACCGGCTGCGAAGGCAATCCAAGACGCGGCTCTCGCGACATCCAACAACGTGCTTCCTGTCTTTAGCCGCCAATTAGAAGTAACCACCGACCATATCCGAAGCCACGGCACCGGAACCGTCACAATCTACGCTGCCTCGCCGGTGCTGCGCCCAAGGTCTCTGGGGGATTGGCAGCCGGGAGGGGCTGACTGGAACGCCTGGTTGAGAGGCATTAGATGCACATCGTCAACGAAAATGAATGCCGCGAGTTTGTCTTCGCCTCCGCATGCAACCGTACATGATCACCACCTCCCGCTCTTAACTCCGCTTATTATTACTAAAGCAGTTTCGAACCGTGATTAACATCAGATTCGCAATCCTAGGGTGTCCCGAGCGCGCTACCGAGCAGCCCAGCGAATGCAACTACCCGACCGACAGAGATAGACTGTACAGGAGTCTTTCGAAAGCAGGCGAACGTCGAGCAACCGCAGAGAGATGTCGATGCGCGGCATATAGGGCCTTCTCTTGGCTTGGAAACTCCCGGCGCTAGCCATGGACACGACATATCGGGGCTGGCGGCGGCGAGCCAAGCTCCAGACTTGCCCGGGAACTTGTATGTACAGCACATGTCCAACCAGATTATGCCGGCAGAATCAGCAAGCCTTGACGAGGCCCCCCGTGTGTTTTTGCGGCGGCAGCAGCAGGAGCAGAGGTGCCAATACCCGAAACACAACATTGGATGCCTGGGCCCTCTCACCCTGGAGAACCTGCGGCAGGGCCACGGGCATTGTGGGGTACCGCGGCCCCCGGTCAAGCGTTGTACGGGGTCCCCGCTGGCTCACCGGTCGACCAGGTCACCGCTGGCCTTTCACAAGTAGCACAGTATCACCGGCCCTTGCCTCCATCTGTAGTCGCACCGCCACTTGCCAACCAGGGAGCGATCAATCAGCCTCAGGTCAGCGCTGTGGGTTACCATTTCGCTTCACTTCCAACTCCGCCTCCATACTCGGGGACAGAATTGCCTTCTTCTCCTGCACTTCCTGCCGGGAACTGGGATAGTGCGAACCCTTTCATCCTTGCCGGGCAACCGATTTACGGATCATCGGTGACAGGTCATCGAGGATCGTATCAGACCCTGACACAAGAGCCGGGAGTGGTGGGAACGGTTGGCGGTGTCACGAGGCCGGTTGCTGGTTACGCTGCAGACAACGTTGCGCTTGATATCCACACGCCGCATCTCCCTCTTCATCCCACCCAGAACCATGATGCAGTTACTTCAACACGAGCCATTCAGGAACCGTATGGCCAGATCGACCAACAACTGGATCATGAAGCCTGGGCCACAGGAAAGCTTTCCACACTCGCTGATGCGGGCGAGGGAAGATCGGCGCTCGCCCATGCGCCGGTGAACTCCAACTGCGCGGACGCGTCGGAGGATCATCTTGACAACGAAAGGCCGCGCGACCGAAAGAAGCGAGATCGGTTCGAGGAAGAGCTGCGGAGGCAGACATCAAACACGCGGATCATCGGTGCCTGTCTGCGGTGCCGTAACCAGCGGATTCGTGTAAGTGATGACCATTGGCATGTCTTTCAGGTAGCACGCCGAAACTGATTGTGTCGAAGTGCGTTCCGAACAAAAGCGAGAAGAGTAACCCACTCGCCCCTTGTGAGACGTGTCGCAGAGTCCGAAGGGACTCGAAGAAGACGATTCATTACATTCCTTGCGTCCGGTTCAAGTTGACTTCGATGACCATATACCGTCCAGGTGGCTTGGGTTACACCACTCGTTTCGACCACACCAAGCTTGTCAACATAGTTGACTATAATGACGAGCCCATAGAGATAAGAATATCACAGGGACTCTGTCACCACCCGATGAGCCTCAAGGTTCGACGTTTCAAACCGAGGGAAACCGACAAGACACATTGGTGCTATTTGGAGAATGGCGTTTCTGTGGCTCAGGATACTGGCGCGTTTTGCCTCGCCGATGTTGAGAAAACAGCTAAGGAGTTCAGCGCGTACGTCAAGCGTTACGCCCTCGAAGGGCTGCGGACAGTCGGCGAAGAGTCGGACGATCTCGTGAAGCACGTGTTCCATACGATTGCGGCACATTGCGATCCGTCCTCAGTATGATTCAGTGCTGCGTGAGCTCCTCTATTCATACTAACCTCCTCAATAGTCCTTCGCCCAATCCGGAGACGACAGCGGAACGGCAAACGCGAGGAAATATCCAGACCAGAAGGACTTCTTGCTAAAAATCGTCCGGCTTTGGTTTGCGATACGTAAGTGATACCTTCCCTTGAAGTCTACTGTAAGATGTGGCACTCACCACATCTTCTCAGGACATGGGACGGGATCAGCTTGGCTCGACGGCGACGAGAATCTCGGCTTGCGCCCAGGCTTTGGCCCCAACAACCCGCATCGCGGCAAGATTCTGGTATCCCGAATGATCGTTGCCCAGTTTGACAGCATACGGCACGAGTGCATCTACAAGAAACTGGCCCCAGAAGTTCTCCGGACCTTCGATACTTTCCTTGCGTCAAGCAACAAAGAGGCCTGGTTTACCGTCTTCTTGGCAACATTTCTCCTGCTCCACCAGGTCGCTCGGACTTCTCAAGATCGGTATCGTCACGCCAAACAGTACTCTAGAGGCAAACAGCTTGTGAGTACTCCTTTGCTCGACTCTCCGATGTGACACTGGCTAATGGCTCAGTAGGACACCAGGTACGGGAACCTCGACAATCCACTGACTGGCTTCGTCGAGAACGTGCACCACAGCGCCGCCATGCTCTTAGCCCGTTGGCAATACTTCAAGCGTTGCGACCTCATGAACTTGGACTGGGATGACATTGGACAGTCGACACTGATGTCTCTTGAGCCCGACCAAGTCGAGTGCCTCAAGGTTACCGTGAGTCTATTGAGGGAAAGATGTGAGTGCCTTGCTGATGCTTTGTTTGGCTACTTGAGGATCGTGAGGGTTACTCATACCAGCTTAGTGCCTTTGATTCCAACGACGCCTGATCAAGGCTGTTGGGAAAATGAGCTCCTTTGGATCTCTAAGATGTTCGTGACAGACCAATCGTCCGAGGGGTATTGGAAGCCACCAGAGATATTCAGCTGTGCTAGGCCGAGTGTTGGCAGGGAATGAACGTGGCGGCTTGAACTAGAATGAGGGTCATGTATCCTTTAACTGTACAGGGCGGCAACTTGTGCGTTCCCGAAACTGCAGCTCTGAGTGCGTTAAAGTCTTCTTCCGGCTTTTAACAAGTGGATGACCGTGTGCATATGGCTTTGTTAGAACTGAGTGAAATCTGGTGCCATTCTTGCACCTTCCACCTGCCCACCGGGAATACTTATTCTCGTCCTTCACTCTTTTTCTTACTACAGGCCTCGGGCATTTCGCACTCCCGTCATTCCAGGTGCAGGGAACTGTTTACTGGAGCCAGGGGTAAAGTGGCAAAGTGTGTGTCCTGTTGAGATGGCTTAGTCATCGGGATGTTGTTGCACAAGCCAGCAAGCACGATAAGATAAGAATCTGGGGGAAGCCAGGGACTTGCGAATGTGGTATGCAGTGGTAGGCCAATTCACAGCTGTCCTTTTCTGGCAGTCTGCAGTCGACCTGACACCCAATATCCAACCCACATGCAACGACAAATACGAAGAATCATACTCCATGCTTTGATCCCGTACTCTCCCGGCGAATTTTCTGTTACCACTACGACCGAGAGCTGAAGTCACCCAGATAGTCGCTCAATTACGCCACCTTTGCAGCTCTTACCCCAAGTCTTCTCTTCTTTGGGAGAGAGATACACGGCAGTTCGGATTTCCAGGATTCCCAACCGCGCTCGCACACACATCACCTCACCCTCCTCCGCTGCAACGCGCCTTTCGCCATCATGTCGGACCTAGACACCTTTGACTTCATCCCGCTGCAAATCGACCCCAAGTCCAAAGCCATCAGCGCGGCACACACGCCGGCCTCGCGCGCCCTCGAGGCAGAGCTGGCCGCCCTCAACTCCCTCCACCGCTCCCTCCACGCCCTCGACGCGCCGCACACCGTGCCCCCGCCGCCCGTGCCCGTCAACCCGAAGCGCAGCGCCAACATCAACAAGCTGCGCGAGTCGGGCAACGCCGAGTACCGCAAGCAGCGGTACGCCGAGGCGATCAAGTTCTACACCCTCGGGCTGCAGATGGCGCTGACGCGCCCGGCCTGGGAGCCGAGCCAGCTCGTGCGCGAGGAGGTGCACGCGCTGTACAGCAACCGCGCGCAGGCGCACATGCAGCTGGGCAACTGGCCCGAGGCGGCCGTCGACGCTGAGGCCAGCGTCGAGGCCAAGCGGCAAGGCAACGCCAAAGCGTGGTTCCGGAGGGGGCGCTGCCTCGTCGAGATGGGCAGGTTGGCCGAGGCGAGGGAGTGGGTTGCGCGGGGGCTCGAGTTCGAAGGCGAGGAGAAGGAGCTCATTGAGTTGCTGAAAGAGGTGGATGCGAAACTGGAGGAGGAGAAGGCGAAGAGGGATGCCTGATGGGGCGTGCTGCTTCGGCGAGGGAAGGAGGATTGCGACGGGAGGAATGGCACCGACTCGCCCATGTCGGGAGGACGCGTGGGTGGCCGCCCGGCTCGTCAAGAAGAGAGCTCGTTCATGTTTCCTTGGGTCACGATGGGTCGTTCAACGTTTTGGGATATAGGCGTTAGGGAATCTCATTATGCACACAAGAATAGACGCGTACTGGACTTGAAGAAACGAGGAAAGGGAGCGTCTCCCGATGGTTTACTCTTAACCTGCCCTGAACCAGCTTGCCCCCCACCCTTTGGCCTAATGACCTCAGAATCTTGGCCCGGCAGGCAGCTGCTCCGATATTCCCAAGAATGCCGGTCTTACAGCTGTCATTCCGCATCCCATCTAGAACCACCTAAGACGCCCCAACTCTCGCGACCCAGATTGACCCATCATGTTCTCTCCCTTCTCCCCTAAGATGAGAAAAGTTACCAACGCTGTGATTCCCAAAATTCAAACAAACAAACAAACGCAGAGACCCAAAACATGCAGCTGATCAACTAGCCCTCCCCTATAGATAGATTGGCGTCCTTAGCCCGTCGTATTCAATCTGGCGTCCCATGTCCTGTCTCATCAAGTTCCAAACAGAAACCGTCGCTACCCCGGGGCGTGGGACGTTCTTCGTATCGCGATCACGGCACCCACAGATCGATGCGGCCTGGCGCGTGGGGCGCTTTTCATCTCCTTGCTCACACGTCGTCCCCCCTCCCCCCCCCCCCCCCCAATCGAACGCATTCACATCTTCTCCTTCTCCGAAGTGACTTCGACCACTGAGGGCTTCCGCGGGCGCATGACGGCGTCCTGGCTCGTCATGCGGCGGCCGAGGGCGCGCTCGAGCTTGGCGCTCAGGGCCAGCTTGGCAAGGTTGGCCGTCTTCTCTTCGCTGAGGAGGACGCGCTGGTCGGCCAGGCGCGGGTTCTTGAGGCGCTCGAGCCCGTCGACGATGGGCCGGATCTCGGCCGTCACGCTGTCGGTGCTGAGGACGGTCGGGGTGATGGACGGCGCGTTCATGCTGTACGTGGAGTAGCGGACCGACGTGCGGGTCTGTAGTATCGGGTAAAGGAGTTAGAAAACTATCAGCGTCGCGGGAACGCTCGGATCTGCCGGTCTTTTTTTTTCTCTTTGATCTCTGGAGTGGACTCTTTCTTTCAAAAGGCGGAAGGGCGTGCGAAACTGTTTGGGTGCGGTGGGGGGAAGACACGAACCGAAGGGGCCATAATCGGGCGCGAAGATTCCAGCGACGTCGGCATTTTGGAGAGGCAGTAGTTACGGGCTCGTGCTCGAAATTTCTTTGTTGATGATAAAACTTGAAACGCCGGGGGTCCAAGGCAAGGGCTAGTGTAGTCGAGAGCAACGTTGTCCGGGGTTGGAAATTGGCTGACTCCGCTTGCGCTCGCAGACACCCTCTCTTACAAGGTGCTTCTTACGTGGAGAAAAGGGAGCGTCGTTGTGCAGGCAATTGTGCCTGGGGAATGGGAATATCGCCGATCAGGTCGGAACGAGGTGAGCGGGCAGAAGAAGCGTCGGCTGAAGATGAGATGGTCAAGAAGTGGGCCAAACGGGTGGAAGTGGCACCACCTACTAACGCGGCCGCCAGGCGGTGGAACGGCGGGGCGGGGGGCACAGGACGCCCATGTGGGATGGTTGCAGGTGGTGCGACCAGCCCGTAAACAACGTCCAACGAGCCAGTGCCATGCAGCACCGAAAGTGGGTCTCAGGGGTTCTTTTTGGTCGATCTTTACCCTCCAGCCACGAGGATGAGGAGGGGGAAGATTCCGATATTTGACCTGAGAGACTTAGGACCTGATAGCACCATCACGATTGTTATACTCAGTATGTAGTACGGAGTATTGTCGATGCTGAGAACGAAGGTTGCGGATATTGAAATACGCACGGTACACTACAGACTACGGGGTACATTGTACTGTACATAACGGAGTGGAGGTTTCTGTTGCGCTTGTTCTACCGAAGTGGGTCAAGCAGTCCTTTGCCGGGCTATCTCCGCCAGGAACGGAGGCACCGACATATGATACGGAATCCTCCGTAGAGTTAAGCGTGGTCATTCCTACTCTTCTTGTGGCAAAAACGCGCTAGCTAAGCAGTCCGAAGCGAGCACATGGCTGGCAAATTTCACCCCATCCGCATTCATCATCGTTCATTCTCAGACGGAAATACCTTTGGACTTCAGCCTCCAGTCTTGTTAAGATCAGTCGTCAAATCTACTCCTCCAGGATTCTGAATCCTAGCGTGGTACGTGGGTCCTGCGCCAAAAAAGCCACTGGCGGCAAGTACCGCGCTAGGATTCAGAATCCTAGAGGTGTAAGCCGGCCCGTACACGTACCCCCACTAACATGACAAACTCCCGCAGCACGGCAAGATGAGGACAATTTTAACACCGTACGGAGTACGTGTATCTCAAAAACAATACGGTGTAGCACGGTTGTCCCTTTGATGACACCCAGGCTGTCGCTTTTTGCCGATGCTCCAGTCAAGCGAAGAAACGCACGTGGCATTCATGGGCTGCAGTGCCTTTCCTGGTTAAGGTACTACTCAGAGTATGGATCCGTACGTTAGGTACGGATGTATCCGTACATCCATATATACATAGTAATCTCCGAGTTCCCTGCTAGAGAGGGTTGCGCACGGAAAATAACTACCCGGTTGTGCAACTTGTTGCTTTCTTATGCAGTTCGGGCCACAATTCCGAAGAACTCGCGTATGGAGAGCTGTGTATCCGGGGACTCCATAGTGTACGCAGACATGGACGTCGAATTCGGAACAACCTGTAAGCGCAGTCATTGCCGTGCCCACACGTCCTGCAAGTACGGACTACCCCGTAGTGTACAGTACACATGGCTAGCAGTCCCCAGTATGTGGTCTCTGTCACACAGTTACCGATGCGAACGGATCAGTGTCGACGTTTGGACAAGATTACTGCCTGAATATGACAGGCTCAACCTTCGTAAAGGCCTTCCTTGCCTAATTCTCGGTTAGTTGAACTTTATTTGTTTAATTACCTATCTAGCTTGTCAGCCTAAAAAGGAAGGGATTCCAAAGAAAGGGGGGGGAAAGCCACTTCTGTTGCGCAGTCATCCAGTGTTCAATCACATACCGGCTAGATCTCATGACTAATTACCTCTACTCGGCAAAGTATTTATCTGAAGAGCGAAGGATGTAGAATGGCTCGATTTCATTCAGAAGCGTAACGAACAGTACGTGGACACAGCTAGCAGGAATGGGTCCAACATCCTTTCCGAAGTCTCAGCATGGGACACCCGATCACTGCCAATGGTTTGCATCTCAGAGACATCCGTGACGAATGTCGGGACACAGATCGTAACTCGGAATCGTTCTGCAAAAGGTAGCACCCAGAATGTGCGAATCAACTTGCTCCATGCTCTCCGTCGAGGTTGGGGTTCTGCATATTAATTTAGACGTGGGAATCCACTGCAGTCGGAAACTGCTACAGCATAAAGGTGCTGCAGTCCCTACGACACCACAGCGGTATACGCGCCGTGGGCGGCACTCCTGGAACTCTCGTATGAGCCTCAGAAGTGGTGATAAAATGCGTTGATTGTTGAATATCTAGGCAGTGCCGGAGGCACTGCAAGGAGCTCCCTAAATACTCTGTCGGAACCCAAAACGGAGAACCGGCTCCCGTTAGGGAACCATGGTTAGGATAGTAGGTTATAAGGCACTCTGGCCCACATACTCCGTATACATAGTACACCTCTTCCAGCATTATTAATCCTAGTGTGATACATGCCCTATAACTAACGCAAATCAGAAAAGTAGCCAAGAAGTCTAGGTACAACTAACCTAATACAAATTTCTATAATACAGAAGTATTAATACCTAGTCTCTCCCTCCTGGTTTTCTACCTTTGCAAGCGGTCGGGGCATTGAGTGTGCCAGGCACTGAAGAAACTCAGGAGGCACTGCCTCCCAAAACAGCCAGTCGAAGCCCTGTAAGGCTCAGCGATTGAACATCGTAGCGATGTTTAAGCTGATCCTTCATCTAGTGCCATATATTCTCAATAGGGCTCAAATCTGGGCTTCGAGCTGGCCACTATAGGACCTGGATTCTTATGCTCGAAAGGGCTGTCAACCTGGAGATTTTCTCTGTAAGTACCTTTATATAGAAAATTATTAGGAGAGTGACATGGTATGATAATTGTGTAAGTGGCTTGCAAAAGAGTTGAAAAAAGTGGGGCATGTATCGCACTAGGATTAATAATGCTGGAAGAGGTGTACAACAAAAGTGGGGCCCTGTTGTCTCACGTGGTCAGAACCGACCACGTGATAGCCTTGTTCTGTAACAGAAACTCCGCGTAGCAGCATTCCCTTGTGTTGTGCCATCAGCAAATAACCGAGCTGAGATGGCCTAATTAAGTTTTCCTCAAAATCAAAACGCAACTTGTTCCCCGTTTACGCCTTCTGCCTCCTTTCACCCTGGATCTGATTTAGGCAGTTGCTGGCGACCACTGTGGACAATCCGAGTTAGGCTTTTCTCCGCCCAGAGCTGCGCCCCGACTTTCCCGGCCATTCTAGAGAAGGGAAGAGCCAAACCAAACAGACAAAGGGAGCCGCTTTCCGGTAAGAGTGTAACGTAGACGCCTTTTTTTTTTTTTTTTTTTTCTCGGCTGCCAAGCTGCCATCGTTCTCTCATAACTTTGGGCACATCAACAATTCAGACATTCGAGCTCACGTATCCATTCAGACGCACGATGTTACGATTAAATATTCGACGAAAAAACACAATAACCGCCCACAACGATGATGCCCAGACCAAACCTCCACCACCGCAGCCGCTGACTCTTGCGAGCCCTTCTAGTCTTCGAGCGATGATTCGAGGGGGACAAAAATAGAATACAGATAAGCGTCCCCGTTTGAACTCTCTCCCCGTTACCTCAAGGCTCGATGAATCTCCTGATTTCCTCCATAACCATCCCGTTGCACACCAGGCTTGACCATTACCGCCTCCGTATCCTGCACACTCAACTCCATCTGCACTTGTGGCACACACGGTTCACTTTCCCTGAGACGACGATTTCGAGTTCTTGTCGTGTCTCGAGGAACCTCTGCCCTCCTTCCCGCTATAATTCAGCTCGATGTTGTACAAGTCGGACGAAGCGACCGAAGAATGTTGGCGGTGTTTCCGGGAGTCTTTTCCCTTTCCTCCGTCTTTCCTGCCAGAGTCACCTGAGCTAGTCTGAGCTTGAGAATATGTCAGGGCTGTTCGGCTGCAAAAAGCGGACGGCAGGGAACAAGCCCCTTGGCCACAACGTTGGGCACTCGGACTTACGATCTTTGATACAGCTGCGACAACACCCGTGATCACACCTATCCATCCATTCCCACTCGTTTGTGACCGGGTTCATCTCCCATCTCGGCTCGGGTGACGCATTGACGCACCACCCGCTATCGTTACGCCCTCCACACTTGCAACATGTCCACCCGCCACTACCTGCGCTTCGAAAGTCGCAGTTTACTAGTGGACAAGGCGATGCCGATGCTTGGGACGCGGCAAAGGTGATGTTGTGGCATGGTGTTTCGTAACCGGTCTCCAAGTCTATGAGCGCCGAGGGACAGTAGTGCCAGGTCACGGACTGGTGACCGCAAGTGTGGTGGTGGGGGTGCCCGTGGCACATGGCTGGGTTTGAGGTCGACAAAGGAAAAGAGAGGAATTTGGATAATTATTCAACAAGGGCTTGCTGGTCAATAGGTGGTCGGAGACTGGCAAGCAGATCTTCGAATTCCGCCCTTCGCTGACGGGAGTCTCGGATTACATTCTGGACGCCCAACATTCAAGAAGTAGACCACCTGGGCTTATTTATACGGCTGCGATCTGTCTCCCGAGCGGTTGGACCGTTTCGGACCGTTCCCGTTGGCATCGCCGAGCGAGGGCCGGGGTCGGTTGCTATTCAGCTGCCTCCCCGGGGCAGGTGGCTAAGAGCAAGCCCTGAACGGGATGGGGGACTCGTTCTGAGGCCTTTCATCAAGGCGGTCGATCTGCACTTGGGGCACCTCGCTTCTCTGGTGATGAGCGAGGCTAATATCGTTGATAGGTTGTTGGATCCCCGAGATACCGCGGCGTAAGTTCCGGATGCTCGCAATCACACCCTCAGCAGCATCGCAGTGCGGTATTTTGCGCCCATCCTTTTCTTCTCCTACAACCATTTCACACTGTTATGTCTGTCGTTGAGTATACGGTGCTCTGATGGCCGAATGATCGATCGACCGGTTGATCAAATTGGCGCACAGCGTCCCGGTGCTGTGCTGACGAATCAGATGCCTTCAAGGGCAAACCAAGACGGGTTTAGCAGATCTGGACCCCGATCCCTCACCCGGCAGAGAGCGACGGGGTGTATGGATTGTGTGTACTCTATTGCGGAGACTATAGTGCGCACACTCCACTGCTCTATCTGTACATAGTAGTGGAGTGTGCGTATGCACATGCGCACAATCCGCAAGAGTACACGCGACAGGGCGGATTGGCGTTCCCGTTTCCGGGTCGATCAACATTCCAACGAGGTCATTCTTGATCCGCTATCGCCTCGCATCTCAGCTTCGGTGGTCCTAAAAAGCAACGAAACGTCGCGAGACTAACCGCGTACGATCTCAGGAGATGCTCTCAATGGGGTGGGGGATCGACGCCAGGATGGCAGCTCTCGGGCTTGATCCCTGCGCACTCACCCTTGTTCGTTCATCAGCCCTTCAAATAATGCCATTGTGTGATCAGTGACTGGACTGTAGCAGGATCTGCCTCGGGTATGCAACACAAGATCTCGCAAGCTCAAGCCACTCTAATCCCCCGGCACGTCTACCATGGAACTGGTAACAACAGCACAGGACTGCATATGCACGGCGTGGATGCGGGCTGCAGCGATTGGTGTCTACGCTGCCCTCGGTTGCGTTGGTGTACATCCGTAGAGCAGTGGAGATCTTAGTTTAGGTCCCGGCGCTGTGGCTCGTCGCTTGCTTTTCTGCACTTCTTAGCAGAACCCGCTCCATCATTTATCAGACAGGCTTTGGAGAAAGTTTCCGGGTATCCAGCCGTCGGCCGGCCATTGTGCGATGTGCTTCAGGCCATTTGCAATAGCCTCGATGCCCTCCTTATTGTTTCTTGGATCATTGACGCCGCGGGCGGCTGCTACCCTACTCTAAGTCCTAGATGGGAATCACACCCTCGCCGACAAACTGGTTTCTATTCTCCCCCCTGCAATCGGGTTAGGACACAAGGCGTGATGCATTTGCTCACACCCCCTCCCCTGTTCATGAGGTGTGGCGCATAGAATGTATTCATCACATACAACCTTGTGTTGCTCACTGAAATATCATAGGGCTACAATGAGATATGTGAGTTTTGTCATTCCTGTCGAGCATACGGTGCCTATTCGTGGCGTTTCGCAAAGATGCTTAGGGTTGATACTGCTATAATGCTTAAGGTAGCCGCTGGTTACCGAGGCAGCGGAATGCATGATAACAGTGTAATAGACGTTGGCACGAGACCATCCTCAAGGCTGGTAAAGGGGATCCTCTTCAAGCCTCATATCTTAGATTCGGAGCCGAGGACGGGCAAATCAAGGCAGATCGCTGTGAACACCATTCGCCTTAGACTAGGCCGACTGACACACGGTCAGCGCAACAAGGGACTGACTGTCTCACATCGCCACCCGTCGCCGCCACGCATTATCGGGGCGAGATGCGGAAGGCGGTAATTATGTGCGCCGGATCTCGCACCCGTCGACGACCTCGAGGCCTTGTGTCACGGGCATCTGAAAACCACCCTCTTCCTGACTTCTGGCAATGCACTTAACGGGCTGGAGGGCTTGGGTGCGCTACCCGTTTGTATAGTAAGTAGCATACGACCTTCTCTGGCTTCCCCTGCTGCTGTGACCAGCAGAGTCCGGCAAGCCGTCGGACGGGTTCCTGGAATCAGAAGGGACTAGTGTACCGAACGTTGGGTAGGTACGCACCTATGTAGCCTTGCGGGCGGTTGCAGGACAAAAACACGGGCTTCCAGGGCATCACATCGCCTCGGTTCCCAGCATCACTTGGCTACTAATTATGGCACAAAATAAATATGATATCGTTCCATTCATCCATGGTAAGTCCCACACTTTGTGCCCGCAATCAAGAAGCTAGCATCGACGTATCAACACCTCTTGAATGTAGAGCCGGTCTCGTCTGGGAAGTGCCTATTTTTGGGCCGTAGGATCCCATGTATGTATGTACATGTACGTACCAGGTACTCCGTACACTACTGGGTAGCACGACACACTAGCTCAGGACGGGTGCAGATCAGTCAGCGGCAGTGATCACCCGCCGGCCTGCTGTTCCGCACTCCCGAGAGAGCTGTTTGACGCGCTTTGTCGAACAGTGCAATTGTATGTATGTATGTACATACGGATGACGTATAGAGTACTCCGCACTGGTGCAGGGAGGCATTCACTACCTAACTACACAACCATACAACTCGCCACATATACAGATATATATACACAATCAAGGAGTAAAACGCTCAACTAGCCATTGAAGGAAACGGCCCAGAACTTGCACTTCACTGACCTGTGGACAGGGGGTGGAAAGCCCAGCACAGGTGGCTCATTGGTCGCGTGGTTGATGAGTGTTCGGATGTTCAGTATCAATAAGCACAAGGCGGCCATTCTACCGAAATGGTTGGGTGGTGGGTTGGTTAGAATTTCTTGCGTGTTCATACCCTACCAAGATGCAGTTCACCGAAGCCCGTGATAGCCAAGGTAATTGGACTTTGACCCCCTCTAACTACTCGGGAAGGGCGGTGAGTATTATGGTTAGAGGACCATCGAAAGTGACTGGTTGAGGCGTCACGTACGCCATCGCCGGGATTAACCGGAGCCTTACTTGGTTTCGACCGCTTGCCAGGTCCCGATCGTACGAGAGGGCCCTTCTATCTTCACCGAGATTCAGCAAAAGCCATCGACTTACGCACATGTATGGAGTACACCCGTGCTCTGGACTGGCCACGGGCGGCGGAGGCAGCCGAGGCTTACAGTAGAGAACGCTATACCTCCATACTTTGTATTAGATGATCTTCAAGCAGTCCGAGACAGACGGGCCAACGTCTGGAGGTCCGGAAACGGGACGGTGACACCAGACTTGCCGCTCGGGCCGGTCTCGAACATCGGGCTTGGCGCGCAGAAAACCAACCCCCTCTCCTTGTAATAATCTACTGTAGGCCTGCTGTGTAAATAGAGAGATCGGAAACAAAAAAAGGATTGTAAACTCCGTAGAGGAGGCAAGAAGAGAGACAACTAAAAGAAAGGCAGGGTCGATCTCGACCCGAGACCCTTGGAACAAGCAACCCGAAAGCCGTGGCCGCCTTAACGACCGTACAAATGGTATGCTACATGAGCGTGCCCAGATCCTCTAGTCCCCCCGTGAACATGAATGCAGCTTATTTAGTGTTCCCTTGTTGGGTGATGTGCGCTCTTTCCGTTCCTTTTTTTCCTGGCCCCCGCCCAAAAATGGTAGTTTGTCGCTTTGTCCGAATAATAATAATGCAAAGAAGGAGCGACCCTGTCTTTTCTCCCATTTCCTCCCTCGTGAACGTGCGCGCATACACCCCCTTCCCCCCAAAAAAATTCCCATCATTTTTGGTTCGACATCACCCGTTACTTTGGTCATCACATGGAGAAAAAGGCCGGTAGCAAGCCACCGCAGTAAAACGAAAGAAGAAGGAGGAGGAGAGAAGAAGAAGAGGAAGAGGAAAAATAAGAAGAAAAGAACGAAAAAAGATGATGGCGGGGAAATAGCGAACGCCACCGAACCGTCAGTCACCTACGCTTCGGTTTTTTAGAAGACGCTGAAGACGAAGAAGAAGAGGAAGAGAATCCGGGAGAGGATAAGCAGCCGGCGGCGGCGTAGGCGGTAGTGGTAGTGGCAGGCGTCGTCGTCGTCGTCGTCGTCGTAGGAGGAGGAGGAGCAGGAGAGCGGAGGCCGGGGGTGGCAGTGGGGTCAGAGTCACGGTCGGAGCCCCGGGGGTCGGGGCGGCAGGCGTCGCAGCAGACGTGGTAGCAGAAGGTGTCCGGGCTGGCGCGCAGGCGGTGCTGGCACCAGCGGTACTCGTTGCCGCGGCCGCCGCACCGGCAGCAGGCCCAGCGGCCGCCCAGCTGGGCCAGCCGGCAGACGCCGGACTCGCAGGCGGGCGAGATGAGGCAACCTCCTGTCGCGCTATTTAGGCCGATGTTAATGGGTGAGTCTTCCATTTTATTCTTTTTCATTGATCTTTTATCTTTTTTGTTCCCTCGTTCTTTCCTTCTTTTTTTTTCAGTTTTTTATTTCCTAAATTTTTGCTTCCCTATTTTTGGACGGTGGCTGGGGAGCACAAGATTGGGAAGAAGAAAAAAACATCTCGAAGGGCAAGGCTACGCACCATGGGTCGTCGTAGTCCACCTGATTGATCATGGCCGCGTCGTCACCAAAATAGGTGTACTTGCACGGCATAACCTCGCCCGTGACCGGGTCGGCGACTGCATCCTGGCAGTAGTTGTAGTTGACCACCATCTCGATCGGCTGGGTGCAGGGAGGAAGGTCTGCTCGAAGTCCGAGAATGTCAGCATCGGTGGCATAGAGCGCAGATCTCTAGCTAATTAGCCCTCCTCGTCATCGATCTCGCGGTCCAGACTGGACGGGCGGGCGGAAAGACACTCCGGTGGAAGAGACACAGGCATTTCTGAGTCTATCCGAGCCTGCCCCAAAGCAATGACCGATAGTACCCCGGAGGAAGGGGTGGAGGAAAAAGCGAGGGTTAGGCGGAAGGGGTGGAGACGACGTACGGTGGTGGTGGGAGTAGCTCCAGTGACACATTCTACAGTGCTGTTCCCTTTCCCTTTTTTCCCTCGGCTTGTTTTCTTTGCTTTTTTCTTGTCCCCTTCTCCTCCATAGGAGCGCTCTTCCTCTTCTGTTCCTTCCTTTCTCCGGCCGCTCGTCCCCCCTTGATCCCTCCGAGCAGAGTCCGAGTCCGAGCGGTAAGTAGATGATGCCTCTCAGATGGATGTCGTCGATGTTGACGGCCTCGGATATCTCGTTTGCTCTCCTTTCAGCCGAGAAATAGTTGCCGCACACTCGTTACTCTTTCCGCGTATAAACCAGGAAATTGCTGATAGTACGCTCTCGGATAGGACCAGGTGATGTGGCAGGATTGCCTCCAGGAGAGTTTTTCTAATATGGTAGGGATCGCTTGACTCCGATGAAGCACACCCCAAACGATGATAAGAATAAGGTTAAATATCGTTGATAGCGACCGCCTTGATTGACGCTCGTGCTTGCTGGCACACGAGGGGAGCACTTGATGACTGACAGATCCTCAGACAAGACTGTGGTCGTGGGAGGTGCTGAAAAGTGCCGCCGAGGTGGGTGGTCGAGTGGTTGTCGAGGAAGTACAACCTGAAATCAGGCAGGTGAAAATCAATCCGATGTCGTGCTGCGGGAATTGACTTGTTTTTGAGCAGCGCGAGGATGACGGCGAGAGGGCTAACGAATGCTCAGGTTGACTGGGTATCGGTGGCAACACGCGAGGCGATGTAAAGCACAACCGGACGTCGTTGGCGACTCTTCCGCGCACACCGACCAAATCCAGATGTTGATAGTGTGGTCCAGTTCCTTTATATATGATCGAGAACTCAGCAGGCTGTGCAGGACACGCGGATGAGCTGCTGACATTGTTATCGGGAATATGCACCATCAGTCGCGGCGAGGCAGTCAATCAGATCAATCGAGACGCTGTCACCGTGTGTGACGCCCTCATCAGCAGCACACCGGTCTCCGCCAACTCTCCCCACCCCTCCCCCCTCCCCGCCCCCTTCCCGCTTCCCCTCTTGCTCTCTTCCTGGTTCTGGGCGACAGGCCTCGGAATCCTTGCCGTGGGTGGATGATGAGGGTCCCCTGAGGTGGCTCAGTAAACTCTCAGACCGAAACACACGGTAGTTTCCGTTTTAGAGCCCTGCTCCCAGAGTAACAAGGGAGGGGGAAGAGGGGGGGGGGGGAGCAGTCGTCATCCGAGGGATATCTGGGGGTTATCCCCAGGCGCTCGGGAATCCCGACCCTGTGTCTGTGGTTACCGTGCTTGTAACCCGTGTCGACAACGCTCCCCCCGTCAAACGCGGGTCCATCGCGGAGGCTGAGAGGGGAAAACCGGCACGTGGCAGTCGGATCTAATCGTGCGAGCTCGTGTGCGTTGCTGCCGCCGGGGGCGCGGTAGAAGCGTGGGCCAGCGCGGGTGCGGGCTCGAAACAGCAGTGACACGAAGCTGAGACATTGGTCTTCGCTCACACCCCTCTCTTCTTCCCGCCCGCCTTTCCCCAACAATGGTATGGCGGCGCCGATGGAGCACCCAATTAACGTCGTTGGCACTTTGGCTTTGCCAAAAGAGGTCGATAAGGCTGACCACAGGTGCCGGCGAGGGTTTCTATGACAGGGCTGTGCTTGCCATTAATTATCGCCTTGTCTTTCCCTTTTGTTTACTTTCTGTTTCTTTCTAATCTACCCCTGGCGCTATTACTCGCCTCGGTACATATACCCAGCCTCGCCTTCGGGACCGAGGGCTCGGGTCCTCGCCAGAAGAGGCCGGGAGACGCCGGGAACTCTTCCCGACTGAAGCTTCTATAAATATTCTCGAGGCTGATTCTCGTCACAGCTGAAGCGGCCCAGGGGTGAATTCCGCTCACTATCCCCGTACACTAGTTGGTACCCGTCTTGACCTGACCTATCCCGTTGAATCCCGGTGGTCGCCTCGTTCTGCCCTCATTCTCTTACTGAAACACGCAGAGAGACAGGCAAGGGGGGCCGGGCGGGCGGGCGAGGGATCGGCACACTCTTTTATTTCCATCTCACGGGATTCATGACAGCAGTCAACGAGAAAGCAGAGAACAGAGGCACATTGATAGGACGTTGGTCATGGTGGGTGCCGATTGGACAGGCGAATGTTTGTCATATCTGGTGGGGCTCCGTAATACGAAGTAGAAAAAGGTAATTAGAAGAAGAATGGCAGGGGGGGGGGAATGATAGTCTCTGCACTACCTACCCAAAACAACCATCTCATTTTTATTTTTTTTTTCATTTTTTTCCTGATATTTACTTTATCATTTACGATCTCGTTCAGGTGTTGCGGGGTTAGGTTGAAGTCGAGACAGAAGCGCGGCGGGGTCAACGCGGCTCTTGGGGTAGTAAACGCGCACAGCCACACCCCTTGACAGGTACTTGATGCATCCCAGATCCCGTAGATCTGCGCTTGTCGGCGATCTATTCCGAACCTTGACCCATATCGACTACGCATGGATCGTGATGCATACTATCTAGGTGTACACTAAGGTGAGGGATTAATAATTACTAATACTTGTAACAATTGTCACTGTACCCACAGTGGGCATCACCGGCCGGCACGTCGCTGTCGTCGATCACGGAGAACAACACAAAACGCAAGCATTCTATAAAAAGCAGCACATGGGCCTGAGAGCTAGAGAAAGCAAACCTCTGTGACCGTTGCCAAGCCAAGAGTGTTCCCCTATGCAGTAGGTGAGACGCACGCGGGGTCTCCAACCACGACTCCATCCATCCCGCTCTCACAAGACTCCATCGTGCTGACGTACTTCTCAGACTCGAGGCGGCGAAGAATGTCTGAGCTCCAACTCTGATCCATCTATTACATCTGATTTGCTCAACTACGTTGCCCTCAAAGGGGAACCTAGAAGGGGGAAGACGACTGAAACCCACCAGCGGACGACGCCATGATGCATCACCATCACCACCGATGATACGTGCGCTACGCCATTGAACCCTCGCGGCCTCCGCTCTCCCAGGACTCCCCTGGGACTTCTCCAGGGGTTCACGCTTGGGTTGTCTTGTCGTTCGAGACCGAGGTATTAGCAAACAATTGAGGCTAAGCAGTTTGATTTTCGTACTCGAGAGCGAATCCCGTTGCCGCCAGCTCAAGATCCTGAACCCTTCTCGAAGATCGATCGCATCCCAGGTACATTTTAGACTTGCGTGTTGTGTCTAAGTACTGAAACAGCTTGGGGTTTCAAAACAAAACACTCTTTCCTTAAGCCGCTACCAGACACTTGCCGGCGTCTTGGCAGTTCAAGGGAAGTTCTTGCTAAGCAAAAAAGCAAAGAGGGAAAAGGAAATACGGAAAGAACAATATATTATTTCAAAAAAAAATAAGACCAAGGAGAAAAAGAGCAAAGGAAGGGGAAAGAAAATCAAATCGTACACCTTTCACGACCTCCTCACCGATCTGATCTCGTACGCCGATTCTACGTTCTGTTTTCACTGGTCTCACCTTCGCATGGACCTGCTTGGCACGCAACCTTCCTGCCTAGGTAGGTAGGTACCCAAACCCCACCCAATTCGCAAGGTTAGTACCTATTAGGTATGTAGGTAGCCAAGCTGAAACAGCGAGATCGATTCAGCACCAGAACACCCCTCCAGTCCAAAGCTGTTGCACGACTACGTCACCTTACCCTCGGCTGGGGAGGATGGTTAATTATAGTATCATGGATTCGCAGCGGGTGGGCTATTAATTTGTTGTTGACGATCAGATCTCCCTGACGCAAGAGGTGGACCGCGCTTGGCTCTCGCGAGGACGAGCGAAGCTACCTACCTTTACCTTACCTTACCTAGCAGGCCACGGTACGGAGCAGCACTCTCTTGGATGACGTGGACGAAAAGAGGACAAAACAAGAAAGCTTGAACCGAGGTAGAAAGCGTGTACTTATCATTTGACGAATGTCGGATTCTTTGTGGATCTAAATTATTCATCGGTAAGATCGAGCATTGACAACTCTCTTGAGTGCATGGGGGATCTTGGGTCGCTCTAATCAACGCCCTACTAGTGGTATAGCTACTAATAATGCGCATCCCTTGAACTTGACCAGCAGCTAGGTGCTGGACTGCAAAGCTTGGTCCGCCTGGTGAACCAACATCCAGGTGCGTCTGGTGATATCCCCAAGCCGGATATTCATTAATTAAGGTAGTCGAAGGAACCCGAGAGGAGAGATAATAGAATACGGCCGTTGGAACCAGAGGCGCCCTACATGAGATACTTTCAATCTACCTCCAGGTGCCGCAGTGATACAGGAGGGAAGGCACAAAATTTTGATGGCATCGCGCGTCGGCCGATCACGATCTTGATTGGCCTGGAGCCTGAAAGGATGATTAAATATTTACAGTTTTCTTCACGCGAAGAATGCACCTGGTCTATTTGTTTGTCTTGATTTGCCCGGAGCCAGGCCCAGCCATAATGGCTCAACCACAGCCTTGAAAACAATTGAACCCGGATAATTAATAGTCTCACTTTCCTTTGGAGAAGGACACGACCGCCCACTTTCCGTTCCATGCCCACTTGCGCGCTCCTGAATCGCCGCCTCCGCCCTCCGTCTGCTTGAGTTTCTCGTCCTCGCCGGGCTTCAACCCGACCACAACGTCCGCCTTGCACGTCCTAAGCGCCAGGATGTTGAGCCCCGACCCGGGACCGAGCGGCCCGAGGGCCTCGGGGAACGGCGTCGTCGGGTCCCAAGCGACCTACGGGTTGGGAGGGGAAGGTGCGTAAGCAAGAGAGAAAAGAAAGATTAGAACATAGCGGGGGCAGACTCACATCGCCAACCAGCTTCCTGTAATTCAGATCGCCCTTAAACACGACCAGCTCGGCCTCCCTCAGGTCGTCCACCAGCTCCGTCGCCTCGGCCGGCAACCTCCAGAAGCAGCCGGGCCCCGTCCAGACGCGGTTCGGGCGCAGGACGAGCTGGCCCTCGGCGTGGAACCGGCTCCACTCGTCGAAGAGGAAGGCCAGCTCGGCCACCTGGGCGTCGGTCAGCTTCTCGGGCTCGCGACCCTGCAGCCGGTCCTCGTCGGTGGGCGTCTCGTAGAAGGCGCGCGGGTCCGCCAGCGCGTTGAGCAGCGCGGCGAAGTCGCCCGGCAGCACGTCCGACACGAACCAGGGGATCGACTTGGGGTGCAGCACCACCGTCGTGGCCAGCCCCGCCGACAGCAGGTAGCCGGCCAGGACGAGGTCGACAAAGAGCTCGAACCCGGCGTTGTCGAGCACAATGTCGACCCGCCGCCCCTTCCGCCCCTGCTGCTGCTGCTGCTGCTGCTGCTGCTGCTGCTGCTGCTGCGGCTGCTCTTGCTGCTCGTCCCGCTTGGCCGCCGCTAGCAGGTGGGCGTACGCCTGCGGCAGGTCGTTGACCAGGATGTTCTTCTCGGCGGCCCGCCTCGCCTCGGACCCCTGCAGCTTCTGGATGTCCTCGTACGTCAGGCTCGTGAGCAGCGAGAGGTCGGTCGCGTTGCCCCAGAGGCAGACCTCGCACATCTCGGCGAACAGGAGCGCGTCGGCCTCCGGGTCCGGGGCCGCCTTGGCGGACCGGGCGGCGCGCAGCTGCGTGACTAGCTCCTTGTAGCGCGCCGCAAGCTCCAGCACGGCCGGCCGCGAGGACCGGAAAGTCTTGATCTTTTGGCGCGCGAACACGTCGTAGTTCTTCCAGTGCGTCGAGAGGCTGAAGGAGGTCGACATGCGGCTGGAGGGCAGGTCATGGTGAAGATGGCGGGGGTTTAGCAGAGAAATAAAAGAAACAAAAGAAAAAAAAAAAAAAAAAAGAGGGAGGGGAGGGGAGGGGACGGGGCGACGCGAAGTGTATCGAGTACATCACGGCTGCACGTACCGGAAGAGGTAGCACTCGGTGAAGAGCCAGGGGGCTTTGAGCCAGGTGACGGGCCCCAGCCGCTCTAGCTCCTTGTTGTATACGGCCACGTCGGGATAGCCATCGTCTCGGATTGGTCTGCCAACACGCGAAAGAAAAACAAAAAATACACCATCAGCGCCTGTACGGCCAACGTCGACGTCCTTCCGCAGGGGAGGTCAAACGCACGTCAGGGCCCGGTCGTGCTGGACCTCGTACTTGAGCTGGGCGAGCTCGGCCACGATCTTCTTGCCCTCCTCCTGCCTGGCCGCGTCGTCGCAGGAGCCCATGGTCCGGTAGGTGTCATCAATCGCTTGGGTCTGCGAGAAAGGGTGTAGTGCCGTTAGCAGCGCTGTGGGGAGGTGGTGTTTGCTATGGGCGTTTATTTGGTCTGGGCAAACCCACGATGATGATGGGCCATCGTTCGCGGGCGGTCGGCCAGGCGAACGACGTCGGGTCGCCCGTCGAGTAGGACGCTGCGCGGATTAGGGACGGTGTCCGACACGGAGCAGGGAAGAATATGAGAACATACGAAGCTTAGGGTCGAATTCCATCGTTGGCGGACCGGGTTCGCAGGGATTGCGGGTTGGGACAACGAACGTCGAGGAATTGGAATTCGGGCGCGTTTTTTTTGGCGGGGTAGCTTTCAGGCTTTCCGTCTTGGAGGGGTCAACTCCCCAGTCGCAAGCCCACAGTGACAACGTTAACTATCGTTTATCGGCTCGGCGGGAATTGCCCCGGCCCTCAGTTACCTTAACTTAGGAGGGCCGCTCTTATGGCGTAATTCTTCGGCTTATTTTCAATTTGACGCCGGCGCTTTCTGTTTCAGTTGCCATCCTCAAGTGTCTTGCAAAGAACGCCTGGCCCAGAAGTCTCAATCGAACACTTGCTCGAAGATATAGGTACCAGAATAAATACTCTCTATTTCCTAGGTGCATACCTTACTATGTATGTACATACATACAGTACGTACATACCTAATGAACTCTACGGAATGCATCCATACGGACCTATTGACCTTATCCTGGTTGTCATGCACAGCATCGCGCCACAGGCCATCATCATTGGGGAACTATTCCTTCGAGATGTACATATGTACGTCCGTACATGTACGCATTAACCATCGTGACATCAAACTCCGTGGTATCATGCTGAGAACGCAAACTCCAAAAAAAGCAAAACAAAACCAAGATAGATAAGAAAAGAGAGGGAGAGGATGAAAAGAATGGAAAGTGAAGCAAAGAAGCAGAGCTCCATTCCATCCTTAATAAGTCCTTGGTTCGTCGATCCCTCCTCCCAGTGCCCTCTCAATACCCCCCCGCCCCGGTGACCGCGCCGACGGCGAGCACCTCGATGCGGCCCGCGTACAGCCGCATCATGTGGGCCACCGGGTCCCCCCAGACGACGCCCCGCAGCTGCTCGTCCGTGACGACCTGCGCCACGACGCCCTCGCGCAGCCGCTCCTCCACCGTCGTCGCCTCGGGCCCTCCTCCCCGCTGGTGCCGCCGCGCCTTGGCGTCGCCCGACCGCAGCACCACGATGCGGCCGGCGCAGCTGAGCGTGCACGGCGGCACCTTCCACACGGGGCCGGCCGGATAAGGATCGGGATCGGGATTGGGATCGGGATCCGGATCGGTGGATTTGGTGCGCTTGGTGCGCTTGGAGGAACAGGCCGGGCAGGGGCAGGACGACGACGGCGGCGGCGGCGGCGGCTTGGTCGGACACGGCCTGTTTCGGTAACTTCTGCTGCTGGCTGCTGCTCTTTTGTCGCCGGCGTGCCGGTGTTTCTTGTCGCCCGTGTAGTTGCCGTCGTCGGCAGTGGCGACGACGGATTCGACCCGCGGCCGGGGCGCTGCGAAGAGCTCCAGGAGGCTCTTCACGTAGGCCTTGTCGGCCCGCGCCACCGGGTCGCCCTCGTTGACGAAGCTCAGGAAGATGCTCTTCCTCAGCTGTGGCCGGCGGAGGTAGTTGTCCGGCTTGGTCAGGGGCATGAGGCTGATGGGCGGCGTGCCGAAGGTGACGCAGTGGATGCGCTTGAAGAAGCCCGCCACGGCCGTGAGCTCGCTCTTGGCGGCGTCCGACTCGGAGAGCATGTGGCTGTACAGGAGCGCCGCCACGGCGCCTCCCGCGCTGTGGCCCGTGATGAGCAGCGAGTATGAGGCCCGCCACGGGTCTTCCTCGAGCAGCTGGCGGAGCCGGCGTGCCACGGGCGTCACCATCTTGCGCGCCACCGAGAGAAAGCCGGCGTGGCAGAGGTTGTCGGGGTCGTCCTGCTCAGGGGGGAAAACACACACAAAGTCAGTAATCTAATCCTTACAACCCGGGAGATGCGGAGGGAACCGAAGAAACAGAAGGGAAAAAAAAAGGCGTGGACATACCAAGAAGCCCGCCGGAGACGTCGGTGTCGTGTCGAGGTTTACGGCCCAGTCCATGAACGTTGCCGTGCCGCGGATGGCGAAGACGATGGTGTTCATGGTGTCCATGGGGACTGACTTGATCACCATGGCTTTGGTGCCCGTCCGCCAGTCGGCGGCCACGTGCGTGTCTCGCTCTGCACGACCTCTCGGCGGCTCATAGACCCTCTCCGAATACTGCGCCGCCAGACACAGCAGTGGGTATGTTGGAATGTACCTGCCAGCTCCGTCAGTCGAGGTGTGTTTATTTTGTTTCTTCTTCTTCTTTTCCTTCCTTTAACCCAAGGAGAGCCGGGGGATGAGCATCGCATACAACTTCAGGGGTGGCAGGTTCATGGGCAACCTCGAGTTTGCGTAGCAGTCCACCTTTGAGAAGAAGCTCCCCGAGACGATCCCCGCCGCGGCACTCGTTTGACCTTTCGAGTGAGCTTTGCCTTGGCTCTTCTTCTTGGACTTTGGTGGTGGTGGTGGGTTTCTGTCGGCGAGTGGTGGACTTGGTGGCTCCGGCTGAGCCAGAGCTTGCGCCGGTTTCCATGCGTATATATCGTGTTCTTTGCCACGATATCCCCCCTGATCAATCTTGGTCAGAACGCTGTCGAAGCGGTTGGCTATCTCGTCCACGACGGCGTGACTCTGCTGGATCAGCTGCCCCCTGCTGCAGTGCCACGACGGAAGGACGCCGTCCAGAAACTGATGGGTCTCCCAGTAGACGCGGTTCGATATCCCCTCCACTAGGTGGTTGCCCTGGTTAACCAGCTGGTTCCCGTAGCTGTGCCACGTCGGCAGCGCGTGCTCGAGCAGCTGGCCCGTCTCTTGGCAGACATCCCTGGCCAAGTCTACTGCAGAGTCGACATTCAGCCTACTCATAGGCGTACTGGACACGCGGGTCGGCGCCGGCGGGCGCGAGGGAGGCGGGGTTCCAAAGTAATAGTGGTGTTGGTTCACGATGATGGGTGGCTTTGCGGCATGCTGGCTGGAAGTCCCGGAAGCAGGGTCACCGAGGCGCCAGTCGGCACGGACGGATGCCTTGGTCGACGAGCAAGACGGCGGCGACCCGTACTGAGTTTCGGGCGGTGGCCATTTGTCCCTAGCCTGAGATCCCCCCGTTGAAGCTTTCTTCACTTTCTTTTTCCACTTGAAGAGCCCCATGTCGATCAAGCCCGGGTTTCACTTTAGCATCGGTGATGCTCTCGCAGCGCTTTGGTTCTCCGTTGAGGCGTGACGAGTAATTAGGGCCGGGTGCAAGGCAGGGAGGGGGGAGAGAGAAAGGGGGACAGCAGTGTGAAGTGTATGTACGTACGCACGTATGGATGGATGTATACGTCACTTGGAACCTGGTCGATGAGAAGGAGGAATCGAGAAGATGGGAAACAGAGCCATTACTATACTATTACTCCATGGACGAACGAAAAGGAACTAAGCTCGTCTGGAGGTCTCGGTAACGCGAGGCGGACCCGAGGCCCCCATCTCGTGGTCGAGGGCGGGTGTGCCTTGCTGCTATTGCAGCCAAGATGCCCCGACATGCCAGTGCCGGGGCGGCTGTGCGATCCCATTCGCTGCCGTGCAACTGCTTCGCCTCGAATCACGACCCGCGGTGGCGGATTTGCAGACCAGAACCGACCAAGGACACCGGGGTGCGAACTGGAGTCGGCATACTATGTATAGACCCCAGGGCAAGATACTCGAGTAGCCGCTGAACCCATCGAGCTCTGGTGGGGAATGGCGAGCTCGGACCGCGATGAAGGGAGGTGGGTTCGGGATACACTGTAGTGTAGTGTGGTTATGCGATCGAGGGAGAAGAGCTACACTGGGAGCTGCAGCTGCCCGCACCGCAATCGCGCGGGGCCAAGTCCATACGTACCCTAGATACCTAGATACCAACGGATACACAAACATTAATGGCTGCGACTCGGCCGTTAAGAGTCCGGAAAATTGGCCAAAGAGCAACCACCTAACACTAACCTCAGCATTGTGACATTCTGCAAAAGGTGCATAAGCGCCTCGCACAGAGAAGCGGCATAATTGCAGCTTTTATCAAGGGAAAACGACGAATAGATGGTTTGCCTTGTCTTGCTGGATGAGTTGCTCGAGGTTGATGATGACTCGTATCGTAAATAGACAAGCGGGGGGAGGTACGGATGCATATACTGTGTACAGATCGTACTTTGAATGGATTACGGAGTAGGGAGTAGTGGGTATCGGAATGCTTGGTGGGTTTGCTTGGTGGGTCTGGCTTGCTTGGCGCCTGCAACTACCCGGCCGAAACACAGATACGCGTGCTGTGTGGGAAGGGAGGGGCCCCCTGGATCAGCGGCCCAAAACGGCTAAACAATTTCGCGAACACCTGTAACGTCAACGCAGTTCATGCGCTTGAGGAAGGCTACCTTATTAGGTACCTAATAATCGGCCAGCAAAGTCGCCGCTCCGCACCGTCGCGACTTGCTCCGAGATGCACCCAAGGACGCCATGGATTTTGTAAGTAAATTGAATGCTGACCGAAGCCCTGCACCCGCTAATTCGCATATGCCGCGGGCATCTCTTCTGTAGTGGTCGCGCCTCTTAGCACACACGCCGCTGTCGTCGGCCAACTCCCGGAAGGACTTTGCCAAAGATCCTGCCCGTCGCCTGCACCGCTTCGAGAAGGAGTACAGCCAGCTGCTGGTGAGCATGGACTGCCTTACAAAGAACCCGCCAGACAGACAGTAAGACAGACCAAGCTGACCTCTCCAGCACGCATGGCGCAGTTCTTCCAATCTCGCCCACGACAATGAAGCTGCCGAATACATCGAGATCCGCCTCCAGGAGCTGACGAACCTCCTGAACGATGAGTCTCGCCGACCGCTGCCCCACCCCTGCATTGCCTTCGCCGCCGCCAAGCAGGTCTACATCCCGGTGGCCAAGATCGCCCTCAGCTCCTTCAATGAGTGGGTCATCAAGGAGGCCGTCCTCTTCTTTGCGAGCCTGGTCGAGAGCGAGGAGGAAGCCTTTGTGGAGAAGGAGACCTTTGCGGCCAGTCTGACGAACCTGCTGGTCCGCATAACGGGCGCCAACAGCCTCCGGCTCGGCACTGATACCGAAGCCCGCGTCGTCGAACTAGCCTTCAACATCACCACCAAGATCCGCCTCGACCCGGGAATCCTGACTGCCTGGTTTAAGTCTCAACAGAAGGGGAAGCCGGACTCGAGGCAGCTGGACCACCGTGAGAAGTTTGCGGGAAGGACACAGAAGCAGGACTTCCCCCTCTTCTACCTGCTGATGGACTACATCCACCACGAGGGCAAGATTGGCGACTTTGCGAGGACCGGTCTGCTCTACATCATCGAGGCTGCTTCGAGCTCGGTCCTGCTGGAACAATGGATCGTCGAGAGCGACCTCTCGACCCTGATGGCCACTGGCTTGGGGGCTCTGTATAGTCAACTGAGCCGCAAGCTCGTCATCGACCATCCGCCCAACGAACTTCCCCCCATCCTCGCCTTCTCGGACTACCAGCACCCCAAGTCCAACTACGAAGTCGTCAGCTCCTGCTCCCTTCAGTTCCAATCCCACCTGGATACTTTTCTCTCCCACCTTCTCTTCTGGCAGGATGTCTTGAATTACTGCAGGTCGGTCGAGGTCAAGTCAACCCTGCTGGAGCATTTCCAGGTCATCTTTCTGCAGCAATTATTGTAAGTCACGAACCCCCCCCTTTCTTCTTTCTTTTTTTTTCCTCCCGTGCTTGGCACCGTCGTTTTTCTCACACTAGCCGGTCAGGTACCCTTCTCTGCTCGAGTCATCAGACGTCGACGGCGGTTCATCCGTTGCCGTTTTGACGTATCTTCGCCGCATCCTGGAGTCACTGGACCACCCCGATATGGTTAATCTTATCCTCCATTACCTACTCGGTCTGCCCGACATTGTTGGATCAGTCAGCTCCGACACGGGAGACGTTGTGAGCGCCGCCCGCAAGCGCAAGTCACTCGACCTAGCCACCATGATGGCCTCCAAGAACGAAACCGCTGCGGACCCGTTGCTCTTCAACCTGGTGGACCTCATCCTCGCTTGTCTCCGGTCGCAGAACAATCAGACGGTCTACGTCACCCTTCAGCTAGTGTCGGTGATCCTTAAGAGGCATCATCGATACGCCGTCATCACTTTGCTGTACACGGAAGGCGTCCTCGGCGATTCACATCATCGGACGTTTGGTGCTCACCAGCAAGAGGTGGAGTACCTAATGTCCTTGGCTGGGAGCATTGGGGGACAGGACAATTTTGACGAAATCTACGACAGCATCCTGAAGGACACGCTGGTGCGGCTGGAGAACCATCCGTGCTCCATCAAGCTGGTCACGCCCAAGACATCAACCTACAACCACAAATTGCCCGAGGTCCCAGATACCCTTCCCGGCGCCCCCCGAGACGTCCGGTCTCACACCCTTCACCCGAGCGACCCGTTGCTTAACATCGTGCTGGACCGTCTTGAAACCTTCTTTATCAACCCCGTCGACACAAACCTCGCTTTGACGGAAGCCATCTTTGATCTCGCCGCTTGCGGCTTCATGCATCTGGAAGGCTGGTTCATGCGGAGCCCGTCAAGCTACGTCTACGAAGAAGACGACGGCGGCCCGCCGTTGCCCGATCCGCCGTTGGACCACGACTCTCAAGAGTACATCGAGTACAAGCAGATGCAGGCGATGCAAGAGTCCCGCCGCCGGCCGAGGTGGGTTCCGTCGAGCCTACCTCGCCTGCTCAAGATACTGCAGAAGCTCTGCGACCAAGTCGCGGCTTACCGAGAGACCATCCCGCGCTTCGACGACCTGCTCCAGCAGCGCCGCGAGGCCTTTCAGATTGCCGACTGCGCCAGCCAACCTCTCCCACTTCACCCCCCGAGGGTCAGGACTCCGGCCTCCCATTCTTCGGCGGCCACGCCCGGCACCGAACGGGCCGGGTTCTCCCCCGACGAGGGCCGTAATCCGTCTCGAGAACGGCCTTCCGGTCTCGAAGGCTTTGCTCAGCGCATCCTGTCCGAGCTCGGCACGCCCACCCGCTCCGGCAGCCCGCGAGGCCGGAAAGAAGCGAAGCGAGTTCCCTCCGATCGTTCGGCCCCCGTATCCCTTCCGTCCCCGGCCGCGCCGCCGCATCTATCAACACCACAGGTCGGCCGGCCCATGCCGCCGGGAATCCCGTCCTCATCCAACAACATGCCCGCCGGCGGCCCGTGGGATAGCAGCGGCCGGCCCGACGGCTTGGCAAGCCAAGCCAGGGCCTTCCAGGCCGTTGATCAGAGCATCCTCGCCAGGAAGGTGGGAATCCCCGAAACCAGGCCCGTCAGCCTCGACTTTGACAGACAGCGCACCGCTGGCGGGGTGTCGTCAGCGGACGAGAAGCAGGCGGCCGACGAGGAGGAAGCCAAGGCGGAAGAGGGCGGCGGCGAGGACGCGCTGCTGGCGCCGTCGGAAGACGGCGAGCAGTCGGACGATGGAGACAACGGCGGCGGCGGCGGCGGCGGCGGCGGCGGTGGCGTCGGCGGGGAAGGCGACGCCGGTACCGGCGAGCCGGGAACGCCGACTGCGGACCGGACCGTGTCGGTGTCGCACGTCCTGACCAACACGATCGTGCTGCAGGCGTTTCTGTTTGAGCTGGCCAGCGTCGTGCAGGTCAGGGCCGGGCTGTTTGACGAGGTGCGGTTTGCCTAGGCGGCGGACGAGGACGAGGACGAGGGAGACGACGACGATGACGAAGACGAAGACGACGACGATGATGAGGATGATGATGCCGTGGTGGGGATGCAGGATGACGGCCCGAGCCGGGACGCGTCCCCTGTGACGGATGATATGAGTGGGGAGAGGGACTGGCTTGGCCCGGCTTTTGAGGCAACGGAGGTCTTGAGAAGACTCTTCGCGCTGTGGTAGAAATTTTGGCGCAGCCCGGTCCCTGTCAAGGCAAGTCGATCAAGATTACCTATTCAAGAAGCGGTGCGGTTCACTTGGGCTCTCTTTTGTGAGAGAGAGAGAGAGATGAGACCTGCATTGCTTTGGTGTTAGCTGGATTGTTAGCATCTTTGTTGGCCCTGAGCACTCAGCTATATCGTTTGTTAATCAGGCATCGAACAAGGCGATTGCGTGTGATAGTCGTGGGAACGGAAGGCCCAGGGAGTGGGGGTTTGAGACCGCTAGCAGAACTCCCAGAAATTCTTAACTTTGTTTTCTACTTCGCCCGGCCGAAACATTCGCGTTGCGAGTTGCAACAAACTCGAAATTGCAACGGCTCCCGGCTTTAATATACAGCACCGGGATACTGGAACATCATTTGGCGCGTGAATCGACCAGCCCATTCATTGTCATGGTCCAGCAGCCGAATTCCTTTAATATCTTTCGTCAACATTTTTTTCATAAGTATTACTGTTGAACAAGGGGGAAGAGGAAAAAGGTAAATTTCATGTATCCCAACCCCAGGCCGTGCATTCATCCCAGGCTGATGCTGTCTCTCTCCTGAGGTCCCCCCTCCTCATCTCATCTCCGTCTGTCTGTTCGTTCGTCCGTCCGTTTCGCCGTCTCCCCCTTCCCCCTTGGCTGCAATACCGGACCAAGCCCTGCTGGCCGGCCAGCTGATTTGCTCTACTATCATCACGATCATCACCATCATCACCATCATCACCAGCATCACCATCATCACCAGCATCATCATCACCATCCTACGCCGGCAAGATGCCCTGCGGGTAGTGGAACAGGTCGTCCGGGTCGACGTCCTTCTTGATGGCCCGCAGGCGAGCGAGGTTGGGGCCCCAGTACCTGGCCTTGGCGTCGTCCTGGGAGAGGGACGGGTTGGGGTAGTTGACGTACATGCCCCAGTCGTCGGGGTCGAAGCCGGCGGTGACGGCGGCGGCGAAGTTGTCCATGAGGGCGGCGCCGTCGGCGGGGAACTCGCCGCGGTCGGCGCGGTCGTAGAGCAGGAACATGAGGAGCGAGTCGCGGTGCGCGTACGCCGTCGACCGGGGGGCCACCGACACGGCCGAGTTCTCCCCGCCGTGTAGGTCGATCTGCACGTGCCAGCTACGCGTGTTGTTCTTGGCCGGCCCGAACCAGTACCCCACGAACGCGCGCAGCCGGTCCTCGTCCAGTGGGCCCGTGTAGAGGCTCGTCGAGTGGAAGGTCTCGTGCTGGAGGGAGGATGGATCAGCATGGAGGCGAAAAAGGGAAAAAAAAGAAAAAACCATGAGGGGGGAAAGAAAAGTGAGAGAGTAATAGTAGTTAGTTACCTCCTCGTGGCCGTGCCCCTGGTCGAGGTTGGAGCCGCCAAAGTGCTTGAGCTGGTCGAGCCAGCCGCCGGTCTGGGCCAGGGCGAGGGTCGCGTTGGCCTGGTCGAGGAGCGGGGCGAGGGTGTGGTGGAGGGCGGCGTCGTCGCCGTAGTAGAGGCCCTCGAGGTTGACGAAGCGGTTGGCGATGTAGAGGCGCATGTTGAGCTCGGCCGGCATCGTCTTGGCGTACTCCTGGACGGCGGCGAGGCCGGCCAGGGCGCGGTCCTCGGTCGGCCACTGCGCGGTGGCGACGAAGTAGGTCAGGTTCTCGGGCGGCTCGAACGTCTTGAAGCGGAACTCGGTCACGACGCCCATCGAGGACCCGGCGCCGCGCAGGGCCCAGAAGAGGTCCGGGTTCTCCGTCTCGGAGCACTCGACCACGCTCGCGTTGGCCAGCACCACGGTCGCGCCCACCATCCAGTCGAGCGCGAGGCCGTGCGTGTGGGAGCTCATCCCGTAGCCGCCGTGCAGGACGTGTCCGCCGACTCCGACGCTGCTCGGGGTGGAAGGGAGGAGGAGGAGGAGGAAGAATTCCGGTCAGCCGACCCGTCCCCCCTCAAGAAAAGAGAAAGAGAAAATCATAAAAAAAAAAAACCTACCCGGGGCACGTGCCGTGGCTGATGGCCCTCTTGCCCTGGTCCCAGAGCTCGACGGCGAGGTGGCCGAGGCGGGCGCCGCCCTCGACGGTGGCGATGCCGGTTTCGTCGTCGAGAACGACCCGGTTCATGCGGCTCATCTCGATGACGAGGTGGCCGTCCTCGCCGCCGAGGCCGAAGGAGGCGTAGCTGTGGCCGCCGCACTTGGCCGTCGCCTTGACGCCGAGCCGCGCCGCGCAGGCGACGGCGTCCCGCACGTGGTCGGCCGTGCCGGCCGCCGCCACCGCCGCGGGGGTGTAGTTGAGCCGCAGGTTGAAGGACGAGACGTCGATCGCGTACTCCGCCGTCCCCGCCATGTCGACCGGCACCCCGGCCTCGGTCAGGCACTCGGTCAGCCGGTCCGTCTGGTTGCCGCCGCCGCCGAACCGGTGATGGAGGCGCGACCCCTGCGAGGCCACTGCCAGCCCCAGGAGGCCGCCGAGCCGGAGGGAGCCGCCGAGCGGGTGCATGAGGCGGTCGCTGCGCGCGAGCGTGCTTAGGTTTTGGATTATAATTATGCCGAGGTCTTTAGGGGGATAGCGAGCCGAGAATAAGTCAAACACTAAGATAAACTAGAGGCAGGACTTGGAGAGAGAGAAAAACAAGGAGAGTGCGCGGTGCAGGCCTTGATATCTATTTCGACCACGGGGACTGAGGCAGGTTCTGCAGAGGCTGTGATAATTAATAGTGGTGCATCGGACCGCCGTTCGGGCACTTCCTCGTCCTCCTGCGGACAATAGTATGTATGTATGTATGTACATGTCCGCGCACCGCGGAGAGAGAGCAACCATGGGCAGGAGGTTGAGCTGAGAGCACTGCGTAATGAAGAGTGAAATTTGCTTGGGGGAAACCAAAAAGGGGAAGAGGGACGGGAGTGCGGTTCAGAAGTGATCTAGTGTAGATGTCAGACCGCGCTTAATTACTGCGAGTCTGGAGACGATCTTCAGAAGCGCACCTTGCCGAGCTCGCGGGGCGGCCGCTGGCCCACACCAGACAGGGAGGATTATCCGAAAGGCGGTCTTATCGACGGCTTGTCGGGAAGTAATATATATATACACTGCGTCGTCTAAGTCCCTGTGTGAACCTGTTCGCCAATAATTACTGCTTGATGACAGGAAATGGGGTTGCTCGCTCGAGGTTTGCCGAGTAACTACTATGTCCCTGGCCAATGTGCCCGCCCCAACCCCAGTCGTCTATCCCACTTTCGCATTGCATTTTCTCCCTTCCCTCTATCATTCTTTTTTTTTTTTTTTTTTTGGGGGGGGGGGGGGGAGCCGTGTGATGGCAGACAATCAATAACCACCCCGGTAGTGCAGCGAGTACACGGCCATGCCGAGCTTGTGTTGCCTGACGGACCCGGTAAAGACGCCGCAGGATCCTACGGAATGTTCGAAGACTCTTCGTTGCCGACGGCCATTGAGGTGCCGCCATGTTGGTGCCACTCGGCTGAAATGTGTACACTATGTACGGAGTACGCACGCAGCAAATTAGTGCTGCCTGTCCCTCTTGCTTTCTTTTACGATTTGTTCTCTCTCGACCCATTTTGCCCTGTACTTTTCAGGGCGGGATGTAATTAAGGCCCTGTGGCGCTATTTAGGATCGCGGGCATAATTATTACCATGGTATAATTGTTGCACGCGGCCTGAAATTATACGGCGTGGAGCCTCCGAGACCGCGGATGCGGCCGCGCCCCCGGTAATACCGGGGGAGGGACTTCGTTAGCGTGTGCTATGTATGGACGTTCAACTCCGTGCCTGGAAGAGAGTCGCTGTTGCGGCCAGATCCGGTGAAGCCGGCCGGCACATTGTCGATCTCGTGGAAGATGCTGCACCGAGTCGCTACTTAATAAATACACTAAGCGGCCACGGCCCCCGTGAAACCGTTTCTCTGTGTGGGGTGTGGGGGTTCCGGCAGGCCAAGGGTGCGCCAATCAGCCTGCCCGGCTCAAACCGGCACTGGATGAGCGGCGGATTTAGCCAGGAAAGATCAGGGGAAAGAAGAAGAAGGACCGAGTCCGACGAGTCACTAGCCCGGAGACCGGCTCTGCTTTCCGACAGCGATTGCCCTTATCATTCGCTTAAAGCGCAGTTTAGCGCACTTATTGACTACGGAGCCCCGAGCTCAAGATTCCAGCCCAACCACTGAAATCACTTGAGCACAGTGGGCGACACGCACCGCCAACCAAGAAGCGATAAGCCCGATTAGCTCAGCTGGTTAGAGCGTCGTACTAATACCGGTTCCACCCGTATATGGTATGCGAAGGTCAACAGTTCAATCCTGTTATTGGGCATTCACTTTTGCAGTTGTCCTGTCCTCGTCTAATTGTCAACCGTCAGAGAGCATGGGCGATGTTTTTTGCTGAGAGGCGAGGGTATGGGAACCTTGCGGATCCCACCGATGTAGTCCACCGATGTAGTGGTCTATTGATTGAACAATAATTATGTGTTCATTGTATGTCGTTGTGGGTACTATGGTTGTTCGATTCTCTTTACTTATCAGCCCTTGCCTCCGCTCCAGCAAAATGTCCAAGTTTACACTTGCCCGTTTGCACAAAATTTCAGATATCTCTCCTCCAGTCTTTTTTGAGACTCCTTGTTCCCCGGGCAATTGTGGGCCGAAGTGCGGTAGTGGAGGTCGATGACAAAGTGTGGCCGGGTTTGGGTGCCCTTATAATAGCCCACCATCCTGGCCGTGGTTCCCTAACGGGAGCCGGTTCTCCATTTTGGTTCCGATACAAAGAGACAAAAAATGTCTGGTTTGAGAAGGTGAGAGCAGAGCTGAGAAACTGCAGCGTTGATCACACTCAAAAGGCCGTCGATGTAAGTCAGCCGCAGTTCTAGCGCGATAATTCCTGCCCAAGGTAATTACGTTCTATTGTCATATGAATGCTCTGTCAGGCGCGCATGGTGACATGCTGGTACAATCTGGCAGGTCTGGCGGTTCAGGGTGATCCGGCGCCCTGAAAATGGCGTCCCAGTGAGGTCGGAAGATAGCCTCGACCTTTTGGGTATCCAACCACAGGACACCCTTGACACGGGCAGAGACGTGGTCCCAGCTGCTGAGCTGTAGCGTGTTGGCGGTAGCCGCCGCCCTTCCCACGAACCAGGGGTAATGAGGAGTGCGGTTCGCCGCTGCCAGGCCGACTGTGAGAAACCAGACATCTACGGAATCGTGGCTCTGTTGTGGTCTCCGAAGCCGGAGGCTCTCGGTAAACCTGTGAAGGATGCGGTTGAAGATTACAGCATGTGTGAAGTAGGTTGGCCCCTGGACCATGAACATGTAGAGGATGGTTGCGTAGCGGACGCATTCGGTGAGTGGTGATGTCTGGCTCGCCCTGTCGTCAGCCGGAGGGAGGAGCCGGTGTATGACGAAGCATGCCAGGTCATGGAGCACGGTGGCAGTGAGCGGCGTCTGCTGTGCCCTTTGGAAGACGCTGCGCAGACGCAGAAAGGCCTGCTTTACTCCATCGTCGACGTCGAGATTTTGGAGCTCAAGCGGGACTTCGCAGATTGCCGGCGAGCCCAACTGCCATTCAGGAATAGGGGGTATGCCATTTCCGACACCCGTATCGTCCTGGGTCTCGAATTGAGGGTGGCCCATGATGAGCATGGAGACCCTGCAGGCATAGAAGTGTGTGTTGCCCGGTGTAAGCATGTGCATGTTGGAACGTCGACTACTTAATTTTTTTTTTTTTTTTTTGGGAGACAATACTCACCAGCTGACCATCCTCGCGGTAAGTGGGCTGGTCTGCCTCACCGAGTTGATACCGCCCCTCAGGTGGATCAGTCGTTTCGCTCCATCAACATGCATCTCGGCAACCCGAGTATTACCCTTTCCGAACTGTGGCGCAGTCAGTGTCAGCAGACATGTTGGTTCCAGTGCTGCGCGAAGTTGAAAAGAGGAAGCCCACCTCGATGGTGGCGAGGGTGATGACGGAGTTCAGGGTCCCGTCTTGCACGGCAAGGGATGCGTCCTCGACCTTGCGGCGGAGTAAAGCGACCGAGTCGGCCATGAGGAGATCCGAAGTGTGGAAACCCTTCTGGGCTAGCAACTCCTCGTCGAGGGATGCCGTCTGCAATGACACATGAAAGAGGGCCGGGTCGCCAAGGGCTATTGGCCACCACGATACCAGGAAGGGGTTGGAGGTCGGGTTTAGATCGAGGGGGTAGTACTGGAAAGCAATCTTGTGGAGGACTGGCACTGGTCAGGCCACTAAGAAGAGACCAGCGAGGAACCCCCCCCTCCTCGAGGACCATCCGGAGTGACCGGAGCCCGATGGGAGTTTTCCGATAATTGGTCAGCGGCGGAGACTTACAGCTGTGGATAAGGCGCTGGACGTGTTCTCGGGGTAGCCTCGTAGGCGGGTACGACTCGAAGGGGTCGACTGGTGGGAACCTGTAGCCCGTCAAAGGGCCGCAAGAAGGGGTAAGCGACGCCGATGGCGGATTAGCCGCCGCATTCAAGGGCTCGTTGGCGTAGACACACTCGAGGTTGCGCTTGGCGCAACGGGAGCAACACGGCGTGCCCAGGTCGCAGCTCTGCTTGGCTCTTGCGCAAGACGCGCAAGAACGGCGGAGCGTTCGCCGCATCTCGATCCGCTGCCAACTCGGCAGTACCTTGACGGCGAGCAAAGTACGTCTGGATGGCGGTGACACTAGTAGCAGTTTAGTTACCCTGTACTCCGTACGCAGGGTCCCTCGTATCGCGCGCGCCTGTGAATAATTAAGGTATATACCTATCGATTATCGATGATGCAAATTGGCCTTGGCAGATCTTCTAAGTTGTGGATGCTCCACTGCCAATGCTGAGATTGGCGCTAAAGCGCTTGCTCGAGGTGGTTTGAGACTTGCAATTGATAACTGGTTAGAGGAGATCTTGAGACAAGTTGGGAAACGGGCACTAATCCGACCCCTCGGAAATTCAAGTTTGGTTCGATTGTAAGGCGAGTGGAATTCAGAAGGCAGTGTAGGCCCGGAAGAGAAGGGGGAACAGATCGAAGCAGTCCACTAAGCCTAAACAGGACTAGACTCCGGCTGCCCCAGAAAACACAGTTCGCAGGAAGGCAGAGTGATGCAGTGTATGTCCGTAGTGATTGCACAACGTCAGTTGTCAAGAACCAATCTCCACTTTCAACAACCAATAGCGAGGAAGTTATCGAGGAGTTACTCTGTAGTGTAGTCCGCACGCAGCAGTGTACTCTTTATGTATCATGTCATTACGGGTTATTACCTTCGGGAGGCTCGGAGCGAATTTCGATAAAATCCTCAGCACATACATTCGATTCTACGTTCCTCTTGATTTTCCGAATTGCACGATATTTCGCCTGCGAATTTTCCTCGAAGACGATGAGGATTCTCGACGGGGCGGAGACCGAATCGTCTTGAAAGCCGTTCTTCTCTTGGACTGCTTCCGGATTGATATGAATCATCATTGGGACCACTCTACACCGTCAGTCTCCACGCCCCGAAAAGATGCGCAAAGTTGAGAGTAAGTGCCTGGATCACCTTGGCAAGGTAGGTATGGTAAGGTACGCAGAGAGAGGCGCCCTTGAAGGCATCATTCTCATCCCGAACTTTTCAATTGTTTGATTCCGATTTAACCACGCCAACACTCTCATCCTAGGCGCTTCGGTAACAACAGAACCTGTGTGCAGGTTGCCGTGGCGGAAGACGTAGCTCTGCCCGCCCGCCCCAGCCCGCTTCTGGGCCGGCCAGCGGGTCTCCGGGTCGTCCTCCATGATCCACAGGGGCGGGATAACGACGCCATTTAGACCCGGCGTCCACCTTGGCTGTTCGCGACGAAGAGGTCAAGAACCCGACAGCATCCGGAGATCAGGTCGCTTCATCTCCTCGGTTGACGATTCTCGAATGAAAAGAGGGATGAGAACTCACGCGATCCGAGCCACCATTGGACGCAACCAACCCAGAGTTGTCTTGGGTTATTCAGGACACCGGAACAAGGGACAGTTGACGGCCCTAGCTAGAGTAGACGGCGATCACCACCAGCTACCATTATAACTGTGATCAATCAACAATGCATTCACTTCTAAGAGCTGACAGCAAAGAATAGGTTTTTACATCGTCATATTCATTGACCCTCTTAACCAACAAACCTGCTTCTCTTGGCGGCTTTGCCGTTGCCGTTGCCGTTGCCCTTGCCTTTACCGTTCCCTTTACCTTTACCCTTGCCCTGGCCCTCGTCGGGCGGGACGAGATCGGTCTCGGTGTAGAACTGGCCCTCGCCCGTGTACCTCCACCGGGTGAAGTAAGCGTCGGGCGTGCCGGCGGGGCAGTCGATGCCCTCCCCGGCCCCGTTGCAGGTGGCGTAGACGCCGAGCAGGGTGCCGACGAAGGAGCCGGAGCCGCCGCTGAGCAGCTCGGCCGGCGCGGTGCCGACCTCGATCCGGGTCCGGTCCGGGTCCGGGTCGGACGCCAGCATGGCCGCGAACCGGTACGAGCTCGGGTCCTCGGCCGCCATCCGGATCTCCAGCCGGACCCGGACGACGCCGTCGCCGCCGTCACCGCCGTCGTCACCGCCGTCACAGCTGCCGACCTCGGTCCACTCCTCCGGCACCGCGGTATCGCGGACGTGGCCCGACGCGTTGAAGCGGAGCCGCAGCTGGCCGCCGTCGAGGCGGACCAGGCCGAGCTGCAGGTTGGCGAGCTGGGTCAGGAACGCGGTCACGCCGGCCTCCTGGCCGTCCGCGTCGGGCGCGAAGGCCAGGTCGACGCTGAAGGTGAAGAGGCTGTCGGTCTGGCGGCGCCCCACGAAGGAGACGGCCCTGGCGGCCGGCTCGGCGCCCCCGGGCCAGCCGTCGAGCCGGTTGCGCCCCAGCGCGACGCGGAGCCCGCGCGCCGTGGTCGCGAAGGCGCCCTCGCGCGGGACCCGCCAGTGCACCAGGTTCCGCGGCATCGCCTCCTCCCCCGCCTCGGCTCCCCCCCCGGCAAAGTCGTACACGTCCGGGTCCGCGTTGAAGGGCCCGTCGCCGGGCAGGTCGCGCGTCGGCGGCGGCAGCGGCCAGCCCGACATGGCGCCGCGCACGGGCTGCAGGACCGGCCAGTCGCCCTCGCGCCAGGTGACGGGGAACAGCACGGTCTCGCGCCCCATCGGGTAGACGCGGTACTCCGGGCCGGAGCGCGTGGCCAGGGCGACGCCCCACCAGTTGCCGGCGGCGTCCTGGAAGAGGTCGCCGTGGCCGACCGTCTGGAAGTACTCGTCCGTGCCGCGGTTGGTCAGGATCGGGTTGTGCGGGCAGGAGACGTAGGGCCCCGTCAGCCGGTCGCTGCGGGCGATGGTGATGGCGTGGTCCTCGGCCGTGCCGCCCTCGGCGATCATGAGGTAGTAGTGGTCGGCGCGGCGGTAGATGTGCGGGCCCTCGGGCCACACCCCGCCCGTCCCGTTCCACAGCGGCACGGGCGGGCCGATGGCGCCCGTGTCGAGGTCCATGCGCTGCACCTGCACGCCCTGCGTCGCCACGTAGGCCGTCCCGTCGTCGTCCCAGAACAGGTCCGGGTCGATCTTGGGCGCGGCGAAGGTCAGGGCGTCGCTCCAGGCCGCGTCGTCGAACGGGTCCGTCGCCCGGAAGAGCACGCCGGCGTCCCTGCCGCCGACGCCCAGGTACTCGCAGATGACATAGAAGACGCCCTCGCGGTGCCGGATCGTCGCCGCGTACATGCCCTCCTGCTGGCCCTCCGTCGCCCAGCTGTACCCGGGCAGCTGGGACTCGCGGTTCCACACGTGGCTGACGTGCTTCCAGTTGATCAGGTCCCGGGACGCGTAGATGGGCAGGCCGGGGAACGAGATGAAGGTCGACGTCACGCAGTAGAAGATCCCCTCCACCTGCACGCACGACGGGTCCGAGTGCCACCCGGGGAGGATCGGGTTGTAGTAGGTCGAGTTCGCGGCCGCGCCGGCTCCCACTCTCGCCACCGCCGCCGCCGCCGCCGCCGTCGTTCCCCAGGCCAGCGCCCCGGCCAGTCCCGACTTGAGTCTCATCATTATCATCGTGTCGTGAAGGGGGGTCGGGTTGGCGAGGAGGAGTGATCAATTCTCGAGAACGGATGATAAACCCCCTTCCTAGGGAACAGTGGCGCGGGAGAGGAAGGAAGAAAAAAAAAGGGTTCCCTTAACTTGAGCGAGTGAAGGAAGCCGTCGGTAGATTAATAAGATGATTATTTCAAGTGGCTACCTAGATACCTATCTACCTGATGTATGTACGAACATAAATACTTCCCAACCTCGCTGCGCGCATCGTCACCACGTGGGCGCCAAGACGACGATGGATCATGGTAGCGCTGTTGATCTTGCACTTGATTCGGGCGCATCGATACCAGGCGGCCGGTAAATATGCCGGTTAATTAAGAAAAATGTGACACCAGGTCGCACTGCCTGACAGCTTTGGGAAAGGACATTTATGGGGTTTTCCGGGGATTAATTATTAACAAAGTCCGCGAATCGCGGGCATGTTTGACACAGATTCTTATTATTAGTTCCCGTCCTCCTCGCGCCTGTATTGATCCTCCTCAACCCCTCCTCTCCAAAATAGCAGATCCATCCCGGACGCTGACCCGTATTATTAATAATTATCTACCTCGCTCATATAGACGTAGCCCCGGTGATGCGGACAAACTCCGTCTCGAGATCGGTCCACACCTTTTCGGCCGTGCCGTCCTTCCTCAACCCGTCGAGGAGGCGCTCGACCTTGGCCGGCGCGCTCTCGGCGTCCTGGTCGACCGAGTACACGCCGCTGCCGGTCTCGCCATCCGTCCCGCGCGCGACGGCGACCCCGGCCGGCAGCGGGACCCCGCTACCGTCGCCACCACCGCTCTCGCTGCCGCCGCCGTCGCCGTTAATATCGCGGGGCGGGAACCGGGCGCTCGTCGCCAGGAACAGGTGGCGCTCTCCCGACTCGTCGAGCGGGACGGCGATGAGCGGGGCGAGCAGGCCGAGGACGGCGTTGGCGGCAGCCAGGACGACGGCGGTGAGGCCGGTGGCGTCCCTCTGCCCGAGCGGAGTCTGGACGTAGCCCGGGTAGTCGTGGACGAAGGCGACGCCCGGGGCGCGGCGGGCGGCGACGGCCTCGAGGGCGAGCGTCGCGAGCGAGGCGACGTGGCCGCGCAGGGCCCGCACGGAAGCCCTGCGCCCCTGCATGTCGCCCGCGTCCACAAGGCCCTCCTTGGTGCCGGCGGCGACGGTGACGACCCGGCGCAGGCCGGTCGCGCGCTGCAGCAGCGGCAGGAGGTTGACGACGAAACGCATCCGGGCGTAGTAGGCCACGGCGGCAAAGTAGTGCAGGCCTTCGGCGGTCTCTGCCAGCAGACAATCATTAATTATTATTCGGTCTCATCATCATCATCTTCTTCTTCTTCTTGTCCTCCCGTTCCGCCCGGGGGAGAGGGGAGGGATCTCTCACCGTTTCCTCTCACTATCGTCCCCGTGCTCAGGAACAGAAGATTGATGGCCGACTCCTTGGCCCCAATTTCGCGGCAGACGTCGTCCACCGAGCGGAGCAGGCTGACGTCGACGCTGATGAAGTTGTACTCGCCCTCGGGATTGATCTTTTGCAGCTCGGCCCGCACCCGGTCGCCCGAGCCCTTGGACCGCCCGAGAAAGTAGATCCGGGGCTTCACGGCATGCTTGACAAACTGCTTCAGCGTGGCCTCGCCGATGCCGCTCGTCGCGCCGGCGAAGACGGCCACCAGGCCGGGGCCCAAACTCGTCCCGACTATGGAGTTGGAGGCTCGGATCTGATTTAGAGTAACCATGGCTTGTGGATCCCGAGAAAACTCGAGGGAGAGTTTCTCTCTGGGCTGCTAATGCAAATAGAAGGAAAGAGAAGGAGCTGTAATTATGCTTTGAGCCCTGGGGCGGTGATGTAATTACCAGGGAATTATAAGGTGATGTGGTGCAAACTGCGCCGTAGTGGCGAATGGGGCGAATTAATATTTAATACCTGAACTCGGCCTGCTTTAATGCGTTTGGTGAGAGGTGACGTGCAGATCGCCATGCGAACGGCGTTTTTTGTATACTGTGTTCTTTGTCGAAGAACCCACCTACGTGCAAATTGGTAATATGGTTCCTATCTTGTCGGGTCGGTTTGAGAACCCGAGCAGGGAACCGAACTATAAATTATGGAATGCGAATGGCTCGGTAGCCGTGCGATCAAAACGACCTGAGCTACGCGCACCACGCCACGCTACCTAAGGGAAGGCGCCCAGGCAGCCAAAGGCAACATGCCACACACGTTTGGGGAATGCCCGCAAACAAGATCCGCCCAGGCCTCCGCGAACTCATAGCCTGACTTGGCAAGCCTCGCGCCGAAGCCGCCTCCCCAAGATACCCTCTACCGAGCGCACTTCCACAAGATTCAGCGGAGTCGAGAAAGTGCATGAAAGAAGGTACGCATGTCGTCGGGGAGGCTGTTTCGAGGGCAATCTCCACGTGTGTGAAGCACGCCGGGCCTGTCAGGTACTGGGGCGAGGAGCAGGAGGGTCCAGGCCAACCAGCCGCGCTCCTTCTCTGCGGCGCTGTTCCCGGCAGCGATGCCAGATACCTATGTTTGGGAACGGTTCGACATGTTGCTGCGGACGTGGTCGCGATTTCGCAACCATTGTGGGCCGTGCCGGTACGATCCATGCTGGCGCGATGTGATCCAAAGTCAGCGTTCACGGCTGTTCCATGACGGCGCGCGAAATCTATTGGTGTTAGGTATGCAGCAAAGTCCGCCACGTTGGCCACGTGGGCTCTTCTTACCATGAGCGGACATTAAAGTATGCCGTTCGTTTGCCTGCTGTCATGCAAGACAGCTTGACCAATCATATATATAGCAAGTAACTTGGCCGGAACTGAACTCAATCGATGCGCAAGACCAACATCTGACTCCCCTCCCAAGCATGCAGAAACCTAGCAAAGACAAATGTATCATAATTAGCCTATGGTTGTGGTGTATCTACTCTCCTATGCGTTTTGTTCATGCGGCCAAGCCGGAGCGAGATTCCTAACGACGCTATTGCTTTGGTACAGTACGCAAGGTAATTAATACTTGGAATGAACCTACCTGACAACAAATAATTATTCCAACATGCAGGTACCTACCAATGCGGCGTGCCTACCTGGTTCTGACACCCCAACATTTGCAACACTAGAGAGCTAAGAGGTCGCACACATCTTTTTTCTGAGCCTGACTACCAGTTAGCTTCAAGAACTGATCCATCTTCATGAGGATCGACTTTGGAGTCCAAGGGTCGGTAGTACGGATGGATAATAATAGTGTGTAGTGTTTACGCAAACAGACAGCCAAACGCTGAATGGCTAGGATGTTCAAGGATTTCGACTTGATGAGGCGTCTTCGACCATTCAGACCGTTTAAATTCAGGTATCGTTGGCGTCAACCAGGGCACGACCTGCGTCATCCACAGTGCGTGCCATCACTGCACTCCGGCCAGACATTTCACCGCCAGTTATGCAGGACCCCCATTCTCGCTTTGACCAGGTGAACCGCGCCGCGTCAGGACCGGTCACAATTTTTTTCTTGGAAAGCGTAGTGCTGTTTCAGTTTTTTGTTTATTTTTTTTCTCGGGTTTCATTCTAGCTTCTATCTTGTGTCGCCGCCCCCGGCTGTTCGCTGTTCGCTGCCCGAAATCTCGCGATAATAATCACTGCAGTACGGAGTACCAGCCGAGCCAACTAGTGTGCCTTACCCTCTGAGTAATTACCTAATTAAGCAATGGAGTCCATGGAGCTGCCTCCTTTCCTTTCGAGCGAGCCCATGCAGGGCGAGCCGCCCTGTCGTTGGGCCGACTTTCTGTCGCCAAAACTTCGCCGTTTCCCCCGCGACGGGCAGCGAGTTCGCTGGGTGAAATTCCTCGGCCACGGTGCCGAAGGAATTGTATGTCGCGTTAGATTCGGTGATGACAACCAACATTTCGCGTTGAAAACGGTTCGTCATCCCATCAATGTCTCGAAAGGTCTCTCATCTGTTACGATTCTCTAACGGATTGGTGATCTGTCTAGTTCTTCTATACCGCGCCTCTCCCACTCTCCGCCTCCGACCGCTACGGCCTTGGGATGTGGTCCCTGGAGGGCGAGGCGCGGATGGTGGCCAGCCTGGAGCAGGTCTGCAGCGGGCTAAGGCAGGCATCCCATTCACCCGTTTTCGTGCCCAAGCAAAGGATCACTCGACTCGATGCCCTCTCCTCCCTCTACGCCTGCTCAGACGAGGGCCGGCAGTCGCGCGTCTTCGGCGATCTCCCGGAAGACCAAAAGGTTTCTCTCTCAGACATGTTCGCCTCCACCCGTGTCCGGCGCTGCTATGGATGGATTCGTCTTGGCGGGGAGGCCCTGATGCACCTGAACCGCCTGATCTCGTGGGACAAGCGGCTCGAGAGAAAGGGAGAGTTGATTCCCGCATTCTTTGAGCCCGAGAGGCACTACTACGGCATTGTGTACGAATATATACCACCAGCGACCCTGGAGGTCGATGCAGTGCAGCGTCAGATCGACTTCTTCTACTATGCCGGCTTCCATTCCTTCCAACCCGTCAACGTTGTCAACTGGCAGGGACCAGGCATCAAACTGGACTTTGGCGACTACAGCACCCCGGTCGATCCCAAGTGCGAAATGATTCACTACTTCTGGGCGCCGGCCAAAGCTTCGTATATTCTCGGATTGAACCCTCCTCACCCAACCTTAAGCGATGAAGAGGATGACGCACAGCATAAAACCGGGTTTTTCCGGGACACGGCCAATCTGGACAGATCAATGGCAGTGGAGACTGCTTACTGTTCGAAGTACTACGCGAGATGGAGGGGCAGTCAGTCTCCACCAGATGAAGAGCAGCTCGTAGCTGACATCCTCCAAGTTCACGGGCTGAGCGTTCCGCCAGAAATGATGCCCAAGGTCGTAAGGAATGCCTGGAAGCAGTATCTTCGCTCCAAAGAGCAGTACCTCAAGTGGCTTGTTGAGATTGGCCAAGGCCCCAAGCGGATAGGTACCTAGGCACGCAGGGCGGGCGAGAGATAATTATTCTGAGTTTTAATTATTGAGGGTCGCCTTTGGAGTCAGAATCTCATACGCCCCTCCACGCTTGTGGTTGCTTTCTGCCGCTCGGCCCCCTAATGTATTATTATCGCCTTATTTTGAAATATTATTACCGCAGTAGCTAAGGCAATGTCTCTTGTGTCAGCCGCGACATGATGGCGGGTCTCACCGATGGCAACAACTGAGATTTCGCCATTGCTTGAACCGCTGTCGCGGATTAAATTGGTGACACATCGCCTGGATTCTCAGAGTTTTTTAATCTATAATTACCTGCCGTGTAAAGTTACCAGGCTCAACCATTAACTCCACCAGGGCATGACTTGAGTCGATAAACTTAAACGCCCTTGTCCTAATTACTCATTCCCTCTTGCTGTTCTTGGGCCACCCGACGCCAGCTCTTGGGATACTTCCTCTCGATCCTCCACTCCTCCATCTCCTTCTCTACCGCACGCAGCATCCCTTCCCTCCAGGTGCCCATCATGTCCTGCCTCCAAGCCATCTTCTTCACGAAGCTCCACGAGATGGCACTCTCCGCCCTCGCGCCGTCGGGAGAGTCCAGCAGACCGACCGCCACGTCGACCATCTCGGGCCGGGCGTCGGTCGCGTAGAACGAGGTGGCCGAGCAGCGGCCGCAAAAGTACCTCTGAACGTCGGGCGAGCTGGCGTACGCGGCGATCGTGCCGAACCTCGGGTCGCGGGAGCCGCCGCCGTCTCTCTTGCTGACAGCCGCCCACAATTGCGCCGTGTCCTCGGGGAACCCGGCATGGGAGGAGGAGGAAGCCCCCGCGAAGGAGATGTGCTTGAGCAAGGCGAAGGTCCAGTTGTACACCTCGGACCCGGACGCGATCCGGCACGAGTCGCAGCCGTCCAGCGAGCCGAGAAACTTGTGTGTGACCGGGTCGACGAAGAACGGCAGCTCCTCGCCCCGCGCCTGCTTCTCCGCAAACTCCCCCTGCGCCTCGCCCGCCCGGAGCACCAGGTCGACCCCGCGGCAGTGGCACCGGATGGGCACCACGTCCCCCTTATCCCCCTCGGCGGCCGCCTTCAGATCCACCTCGTACCGCGGCAGGTTCTCGACGGCAGGCCACGACCTCCCGGGCGGGACTTCTTCGCTCTTGTTGCGCCCCCCGAGCCAGATCCTCGTCACCGGCTCCCCCTCTCCGTTCATCCCCCTCAGCCAGCACGCCGCCCCGCCGTCCACCGTATCCCCCACGAAAATGTGATCCTCGAACCTCACCAGCGGCGGCACCACCGAACCCGCGGTCCCGCCGCCGTCGTCGTCCGGCCCGGCCTCCTCCGCGGACAGCACGCCCGTCAAGACGAGATAGGTCGCCCTCTCGGGGGCCGACCGCGCCTCCTCGGGGGGAGGGCTCTGCCACTCCTCGAAGAACATTCCGCTCCCGCAGCGCCCGCAGAACAGGACGTTGAACCGCGGCGAGTGCGCGTACCGCCTGAGGACGGCCGCCGGCCCCTCCCCGTCGTCTCCCGCGCCAGAAGCATCAGCAGAAGCGGCAGCAGCAGCAGCCGCGGCGGCCGCGACGATGTCCCCCGTCGGACCGGGCCATTCGGCGTCGGACGAGCGCAGGGCGCCCGTGACGTGGCGGCACGAGGTGCAGTGGCAGGATGAGCCCTTCAGCGGGAGGGAGCTGACGGGCACGGTGGCGGTAAAGGTCTGGGCACGACAGAGACATTGGGCTCTGAGAGTGATGGTGGCTGCCATTCTGGAAGGCGACAATATTGGGGATTGTTGATGAGCACGTCTGTGTTTTCCCAACCAACCTGATTTGATTGAGAAATGCAGCTCACAAAGTGGACCATGGGGGGATGCTAGGTCGTTCTGTCGAGCTGGTTTAAATGCTCGGTGGTTACGCTGGATCGTATTCGGCGATACGTGCAGCTTCGTATTTTGCCCCGGAGCTATCGGTGTTGAAATGCGCTCGCGGTAATGGGGAAAGAGCTTGGATGGAGCACGACCTGAGGGGGTGTGAGATTCCGGAGGGCCAAGAAAGTGCTGCGATGCGCTTGACGGAATCGGGAAAAGGTCATCGCAGTCAGAGGTGGTGTGTGCAAGAACAGAGATGCAACCATGATCTCAGTTGCCTAAATGATGGTGACAATTGGCTGATCTCTCTCCACCTGCGTAATGCTGGATGGAATACTGCTTGTCGCCTCGCCTTCCGCGTTCACACAGAGACGATTGGCAGCGAGATGCGGAATCAACGTTTGTGATTAGCTCTTTAAGCAACCAGATGCTTATTATGACAGGCCTGCCTCCACCGTTCAAAAACAACCCAAAACTCCAGTACCTGCCATTGCAGATTGGGGATATACACCTCTTACCTTTGTGAGGAAGGTTACGCAACTCTCTCACTGTTCCTCCCCACCGTGCTCGGGGTATCGGGTCCATCCCCAAGACCATCATCCGTCAACAGCTTCCTCCTCGCCGCGCGCTCCTCGTCCTCCTCGTCGCTGACCAAGCCGTCCAACTCAAACTCATTCGCGTCTCGCAGCCGTGCATCGTCCCCGCGCACCGCCTGCCCATTGGTAAGCGGCTTCTTCGGAATCGGGTTGGCGCGGTCGTAAATGTTGATTAACGCCATAGTGAACAGGAAGAGCAGCGAGGCCAGGCTGTAGAGGATCAGAACGTAGGCAACGTGATCAATTCCAGAGCCGGCGATGAGGGCCATTTGCTCTTCGGTGGCTCCCATGAAGAGGAAGCCGGCGGCGTAGAGAAGCTTGCCATGGTGATTAGCGTCTGCGGAGCATGGAGTACGGGGAGAAGAGAGACCTACAAAGACGGGGATGAACTGGAAGCTGTTAACCTCGGTGCCATCCTCAGAGATACCCTGCTTATCCCGAAGGACAAACGAGATCTCAACGATACGCGTCAGTCCGGCCGCCATGAGGGTGTAGCCAAACATCTGGTGGGTCATGGCGCTAATCATCAGCTCTTGCGGGTGCGCCGACATGGCCCAACCGGTGATGAAAATGACAAACCCGGGGATAAAGTTGCGTTTTGGCTGGCCATGCCTATCCCTGCTGAGCCAGATGCCCACCAGCCCGGCGCTCCACCAGATAATGCCCATGGTCGTGTGCTGCCAGTCGTTCTTGACCCACGCAGTTCCCCAGCGGTGCTCGGTGAAGGTGTTGACGCAGCCCCAGGCGGCGATGACGGCACTGTCGAAGAATTCCTGGCTACGGCCGGTCCGGCGAAGCCAGAGCTGACCAACAAGCAAGAGGATCGTCAGGAGGACACCGTAGGCGATGAAAGCACCCCCCATGATGAAGTGTGCCAGGCACTGGCCGAGATGGTCGCCCTGGCAGAAACCCAAAGCTGTGATGCCACCGAAAACCATCTGCACCCACGCATACACCGGGAAAGCCTTGCCGTTGATGCTGTGCAGGATTCGGAAAAACGGGCGAATCCGGCCGTGGATTCCCCTCTCGAGGTGCAGCTTAAGATAAATGCCAAACGCAACCTGCGCAACCATGAGGAAGAAGAGGGGATTGGCAGCCTCCGCGTGCACGTTGTTCGGGTGGAACTGCCGACCGCCGTGGAGGTGGCCAAGGGCATAACCGAGTAGGGCGAGCGCGGTACTGAGGACTTGTAGCGGTACATGCCACCGGCTCTTAATGATCTGGACAAGTGCTTCCGTCAGTCGTGGACGTCCGGTGCTGAGCTGCCTGCTCGACTCACCCCAAAAACCATCCCTATGGGGAAGAGAACGCCAAAGGCGAGCATCTGGACGAAAATGTGTACCCATAGTGTTGTATCCTGGGCCTGTCAGCCAACTGCCGACCAGCGTTCCATCGTCTTGCCAACGCACAATCGGGTCCAGAGAGACCGCCTGTCCCTCCGGAATCTTGTCCGTGTGATGTCCTCCGTGTCCCAGCGCCATGGGTAAGAATGCAGCAGTCAAGGCTATCGTCGCGGCCGATTGAGAGAATCGAAGACGGAGTGATTGTACCACGGGGGCACTGTCGCCCCGACCCACGTAGAAGCCCATGACGACGAGATTCCAGAGTACGCTCTGTCCGGAGGATGCCGTACAGGCAGCGCGTTCCGTTAGCGTTTCAGAATCCGGGGTCCGAAACGCTAAGGGCGGCACAAGTACAGGGTGCGCACGATCGGTTTGCCCGGATTATATCAATTCGCGTGACTCGGAGCGCAGTGCGAGATGTGTCCCGCCACGAGAATGGCTGGTTTCGGTGTTGGTTCGAGTCCAAAATTGGTGAGCGAACGGTTGCTGGTGGTGGGGGGAGTCGTGATTTCGGCCTTCTCGGAAGGGAATCCTTCCAAAGCGCTGAACGGACCTGCGGCCCTGCCTATCGTGGTACAGTACGTACTTGGCGGCTGCGTGCCTGCCCAGCGCCCAGCGACATCATGCATCATGCCAAAACTCAGCAGCCATTGGCCAGATTCATGTCCAGGTGGGGCCCAATCTCGCGCCTTCTTGGACCGTCTTTGGCCGCGAAGCAACAGATGAGATCGGAGGCTCGAAAGAAAAAAAAAAAAAAAAAAAAAAAAAAAAAAAAAAAAAAAAAAAAGACGGGACATGCGAACACAATTTTCGCTTTTTTGTTTTCTGTTTTCCGAAATCACCGTGGTTCCAGTCATAGCAGGGCGATATCTCCGGGAATTCCTACTCTTTTATCTAGTGTTTTCTTCTTTTCATTGAACTTAGATCGCCATCTCTTCATATGGAAGCTGCCTTACCCTCCGCAGCCTGCTTCATATCCTCCTTCCATTCTTTTTCCACCCTTTCCGCAAATGCGTCATCGCTCAGAACCTTCCATCCTACCTCAGCCATGCCCCTTCCGCACTCCAGAGCTCGCTCAAACGCGTCCTCCGTCCCAGAGGCCGCAGTGAACCCCTTTGTATGGTTTGCCTGGCCCTCTTTGGTTCCAATGCCGAACACGCCATGGAACCCGGGACACTCGTAGCACACGTTGCCCATATCCGTGCTCCCCGCAAGGATATCCGCCGGCGTACCGAGCGACACCGTCCCCTCAGGCATCGCTCCGACATAGGCTTCGCACAAGGCCCGGCTGAAACGCAGGTCAGCGTACGAGTTTATCGGTTCGAGCCGCATCTCGCAGCCCGTCGCGATCGCGGCGCCCTCGAAGCACTTCTGCACCCGCTGCCACAGCACCTCGGCCCCGCACTTGGTCGCGCTCCTGCAGTAGTACTCCACGGTGCAGTCGGCCGGCGTGACGTTGGGCCTGTCGCCGGCGGAGCGGAACACGCCGTGGATGCGCTCGTAGGGCCGGATCTGCTGGCGCAGCATGCTGATGGCGTTGTAGGACAGGCACACGGCGTCGAGCGCGTTGACGCCGTCCCAGGGCGCGATGGAGGCGTGCGCCTCGCGGCCCGCGAAGTGCACACGCATCTTGACGTTGGCCAGCATGGGCGCGAAGGCGACGCCGCGGAGAGGGGCTGGCATGTTGTGCCCGGGCCCCGGATGCACCATCAGACAGGCGGACGCGCCCTTGTATGCGCCCGCCTCGATCAGCTTGAGCTTGCCGCCGCCGCCTTCCTCGGCGGGAGTGCCGAGCAGCCGGACGCGACCCGGCCGCCCGGAGGCTTTGAGAGCCGCGGCGGCCCCGAGAAAGGCGGCAAAGGAGGCTGAGGCAATCAGATTGTGCCCGCACGCGTGGCCGATGCCCGGGAGGGCGTCGTACTCGGCGTTATAGATGACGAGGCGGCCGCCGGAGCCGTACTCCGCCGAGAAGGCGGTTGCGAGGCCGTAGGCATGGGGAGTCACCTGAAAGTTCAGGGACTCCAAGGTCTTGACGAAGACATCGTGGGCTTTGTGTTCCTCGTACGCCAGCTCGGGGTTGGCATGGATTTGCCTGTTGATGGTCGAGATCTCACCTTTACGCTGTCTGATCTCTTCGTTGATGACGCTGGTAATGTTGCTGCTGGCCATGGCTCAGGCGAGATGGAACGGATTGATGCGAGTGCTGTAATGGTGAGTGGTTCGACAAGAGCAGCTGGAGAGGCGAGATCCCCAGAACATCAAACGAAGATAATAGTCGATCGAGCCCGGTGGGCCGGGAGATCGTACTACGATCGTTCCCCGTCTTGCCTGTGTACTCAGAGTACACAGTAGGTGCCTAACTTTAACATCCCACCTTCCAGTCCAGGCCCGGCGCTTGCCCCACCACAACTTGGGCAAAGGTCTCGACCCCGCGACCAACGCGGAAAGCTGGGGGATCGTCGCGGCTTGTTGCCTTTCTTCGACGTCGAGGACACATTGAAACGAAGTTTCCAAGCCAGCTTTCGGCTACTACCAACATCATTTTGAATCGGCTTGGTCAAAGCAGTCACATCACTGCAAACTGCCTTGTCCCGTCTGGGCGCCTCCGTCTTGCCCCTTGACAATTCGTAACCCCTGCATTTCCCACTGCCCACGCCAAGAAGCCAGACCGGGCAATTTCGTCATGGTGTCCCACTCCCGGCCGAGCCGCGCCGCGGCCCCCTCTTGGGCTGAGAAAAGCAAACTATTAACTACGGAATACACTAGGGTACCAGGGCTACAGGAGTACGGATTACACTAGACTCCTTGCGGAGAACCAAACTTCAATCCGCTCTGCCGGTTGAAGATAACTATGGAGAGCTCTGGAAAAGACAGACGGGGTGCCGCCAAGCAGCCAGGCGCGCTCCAGTACTAATATGCAGTCGGCACGGCGCCGGACCCAATATCTTCCTGCAGCCACGCCCACGTCCAACCTGGGAACGGACGGCCAGGTAACAGAACTCCTAGAGCCGCATGGAGTACGGAATACAGAAGAGGATTCTTACAGTGCGGGACCGACAAGCCGTTTCAACTTAAAGAGACCTCGGGATGCCCCCAAGGATATAACAGCTGCCAGGCTAAAAACCAATAATTAAGCCTGTTCCAACGAACGCAAAATACTCCACACCTCCAGCAGAAGCCGTAACTGTCTATCGAATGCTCGCCATCAACACTCCACAACAACAACAAAAACGATAACAACAAGAACAAGACCTCGTGGCGTAATTGGTAGCGCGTTCGACTCCAGATCGAAAGGTTATCCGTTCAAGTCGGGTCGGGGTCAGGCTTCATGAAAGCCTCACTTTTGCCGTCTCGGAAGACAAGCCCCCCCTTTTTCCTCTTTTCTCTCTTGTGTGGACTCCACCCGGGACAGGGCCCGAGACTCGAAGACGCGCACACCAGGAGCAGGAGCCATTTGCCGATACCTATCCGTCGAGACTCCACCGAGTAATTATTCCTTGCATACTGTAGTGAGCGGTGTGCATAATGGTGTGTGTTCATTCAGCCAGCAGGCCTGCGAACTGCGAGGGCAGTACGATGCATATTTACATCTCTCCCAGACAGGAGCAAAGCTGGTAGGTAGTTGGCCTACCAGAGAGATGTGTGATGGGTCGGGGCGAAATGAACAGTTGCTCGAGGTGCGTGCATGTCAAGGTTTTCAATTCTTGCTAAAGCCCCAGTAAGAAATGACACCACGAAGGACCTATGCTTTTTTGTCTTTGTTTGCGTGTGCGCGTGTGTGCGTTGTTTACTTGCTCCCTTCCAGTAGCGTCTTCAATAACCCGATGGAGTATTCACCTTGAACGCTGAGATTCGGTACGGCCGCTTCTAGACACCACATGAAATGAGCTATTCACAAATGGTGGAAACGGTCGTCGTTCCCTCTGGGCTCCAATTTCCACAAACCATACACAGGCGACAAATAATCTGCCTTCGAATGCTCTCAAGCAGCTGCGGTTTCAACATGATGGCCTGTGGAACAGCGTCCAACTCAAACCTATCTTCAGCTGAGTAGATGGCTTTAAAGCGATAAAGGTACCTAACCTAGTCAAACAGGAGTACACACGGTCAAGTCACTACGTCTACAGACTATGCAGGCTGCCAACTTACACACCTAGTAGCTAGATAATAGATGAATTCTTCAGATGATATACATCAAGTCCGATCCAGACATCTCTAAAATGCGCCTGTTCGGATTCGCTACGTCACCAACAATAACCAAGGTACTTGCCATCTTATCGAGCTAGCTTGTTTATCATCCAAACTCACTTCGAGTCGCAAATCAATCATCGCGTGTCGCGGGATAACATCTCGCCGCGGCGCGAAGGTGATGGCCGCGCCACCGTCCATCGAGAGTTCTGCGACTGGGCCGACGCCATGATTCCGATTCATGGTCTAATCAATCCTTCAGAGGAACAGGGGTGCATCGGTCTTGTGGCGACTGTTTTGCGGAACGGATCCGGAGACTCGGAACGGCCCCGGGGATAACAATCTGACCGGCGAGACTTCCAAGTACCCTCTGGGCGGATGCTTGGCCTCGGCATGTCAGGGGTCGGCGGTTGGATTCGTCCCTCGTCCCGTGTTGGAGAGGCCCATATAGCGGTACGCCATCGACTTAATTACAAAAAAGATCCAACAGACCTCCATGGCATGTTCTGTGTCGGGAGATGCTGCAGTTCCAAATCGGGTGTTCACTTTTGAATTGAAAAGCTCAATCAAACTGCCTCCTCTACAGCTGCTTGTCAGTTCATAATTGCAATAATCATTATGCGGAATCACTACGGATCCTCGGTATCTTTCCCCTTTGGTTTTCCTCCGGCAACCAAATGACAAAATGGGAGCCAAATCCGACCTTCAGACCGCTCAGCCCCTGACCCTCAAATGCGGCCTCACGCTTCCCAACCGGCTCGTTAAAACGGCCATGGCTGAGCAGCCAGCCGGCGCCAAGCAGCTGCCGGACGAGCGCATGCAAGCTGTCTACAAGCACTGGTCGGCCGGCGGCTGGGGCCTGATTATTACCGGTAATTATGGGATTACGTGGATCTTGTCCTTTCCTTCTCACATCACCTACGTCGAACCCTCCCACCCCTTTTTCCCCTTTCCACCCTTCCCTCCCTACCCCTTGTCTCCCTGACCCCCTACCGATGTGGACAGCATCCGACTAACCGCCACGTTCCTTCGTCTCTCAAGGCAACGTGCACGTGGACGACGCGTACCTAGGCATGCCGTCGGACCCTGCCATGCCGCCCTCCCTCTCCCTGGACTCCCTCGTGCCCCCTTACTCGGCCCTCGCCCGCGCCAGCCAGGGGGGAGCAGCGCCGCCGGAGAGGAGGACGCCGACGATCGTGCAGCTTAACCACCCTATCATTTAATTCATAGATGGTATGGGGCAATGACGGCCCTGACGCCCAAGAGGAAGAGTCGGACCGCACCAAGGCGCGCGAGGCCTTCTTCCTCGAGTTTGCCAAGGTCATCCGGAAAGAGTTCCCGGGTGTCCCGCTCATGGTCACCGGCGGGTTCAGCAGTAGAGTGGGGATGGAGAAGGCGGTGGCCGAGGGAGACTGCGACCTGATCGGTCTCGCGAGACCGGCAGCGCTCAACCCGTCCCTGCCCAACAATATCGTCTTCAACCCCGAAGTGAACGACCAGGACGCCACGCTGTACCGGAAGGAGAACAAGGCGCCGTGGCTCTTCAACTTTATCGGGATGCCCGCCGTCGGGGCGGCATGGACACCGTAAGGTTGCCCCGGATCTCGCATAATTAGAAATCATCAGCACTGACAGTAGTATGGCAGCAATGGTATTCGACGCGGATTCGGGAGCTGGCAAAGACATAAAAAAAATATCGGGTATAGAATGGGATTTGGCAAAAGTCTTGCATCAGTGCTGGATTACAATTCGATCTAATTACATTGTGATTAATTAATTATTACATGTACGGTGCCTTAGAGGTCGACCTTGACAGCAATGACGTTGTTGGACAGAAACCCGGTTGCAAAGAGCCAAGCCTGTCGTGGTCCCTCGGCGCTCCCTGCCTCAGACGGTTTGATAGGTACCAGGACTGCGGCACTGCCGCTTCTGAGCGTGGTACCATCGTCGTCCAGGAGGACCCGCTTCTCCCAGCGACCGGGAGAAGCTTGCCTCAGGTACGTGACCATGACGGGTTCCTTGGCTGCCGGGTCCCTCATGGTCTTTGCAATATCGACGGCTCTCGACAACCCGGTCTCGAGGAAACCGCTCCGGTCGTCGCCGGGCGTGGCATAGGGGTCCGAGAAATAGCTGGGATTGTCGGCGACGTGGTCGATCTCGACCGAGTCGACGATGGTGATGTTGCCCGATCCACCTGCCGGGACTCGTCCGAAGTGGAGAACGCCGCTGGTGCAGCTCGAGATCAAGATCTCGCGGTCCGACCTCCCATGGCCAACACCGTTGGTGTTGTGTATACCGGATAGCGCAACTTCGGCCGCAACGCCGGCGGTGGGCGCCGCCGCCGTCAGGGACTCGAGCTGGATGTGGATGATTCCGGTCCACTTCGCTCCGGGGTAGAAATCCTCAAGGGTGCGCATTAATCCATGGTGCCGGTACAGGTGGTCGTTGGTCACATAGAGCGAGTACGGGCTCTGAGCAAAGATGTCGTTGGGCGTCGTTATCAGGGGATGCCAGATGGAGCGGAGGTGCTTGACGGACGAGGAGCCGATAAAGTGGTGGAAGAGCTCGAGCTGCGAGCGGGCATACGGCCCCTTTTCGCCAGACGGCTGAGTCTCGGGAACGTGGTTGATGGCAAAGATGTAAACAGCCTCGCCCTCTGGCCGTTCCTCGTCGGCAATCACATCGATGCCGTGGGTGATGAACGGGCCATCAAAGTTCTCAAACTCGAGCCTGCGAGAGTTCATGGTCTAATGATTGGGCGAATCGTCAACGGCGACCTTGCGACGAGAACATGACGTTCACGCAGAAGACTGTTAGGTAGCCAAGGACTTCGTACCTTTGGGTCAATTACATGAATTGAGCCCCGGCTCTTGCTTGCCAACTCGGGACTGTCAAAGTTGGCGAGCGGAGGTAACCACTTGAACCTCGTCTCGGCATTGTCCTCGCAAGCAGTGAAGATGGTTCCGCTGGGGGCATGGTAGTGGAGGTCTTCGCACTGGGTCGTGTCTGGGATGGCAATCACCTCGCCTTTATTAATGACTGCGCCGTCGGGATACTTGCGCAGCACCCCCATGACGGTCACTGCCCGGTAGAGGTTGGGTCCGACGGTATATAAGACATAGGCAAGGAGTGCCCCAAGAAGCGAAAGTGACAACAACCTCATGGCTACTTGCTCAGGTGGTTCAACTTCCGAGTTGCTTGCTGTCAGAAAGCCGAGACAAAAACGGACACCTTTCTCGCACAGCGACTTCCGGAACCCGGATACTTGAAAGGGCGGCCCGGACGTCCATCAGGAGCGGGGCCTCGGCCTGAATCTCGGGTATTCGTGATCGCCCATGGTGTTTATACTAGTGGGCGGGGTACACTAGGAGCTTCGTCAAGCACAGTCCGGGGTATGGAGCGGCAGAGATGTGGAGTCCTCCAGACAGTAGCCTTGAGCAAGAAGGGGCGGGACTTTGGACTCATCGTCGTGCTAACAGGGATGGCCCGGCAGGGATCCGGCGCTGTTTTCCCGCCGGGAAGGGCGCAGTAGTGAAGTACACTAGTAGTTACTTGGAGCAGATTCCCGCTACAACGTGTAGTTGACCTGTAACGGAGGCGTGGGTGGACATGAAGTGCAACTTGCCAAGTATGGAAGATTTGCAGGCCACTTGCTGTTTCTGGGGCTCCCGCTGCCAAGAAGGCCCCACTAAATACCTTTCTCAACAGCCAATCCTTTGGTTAGCTAGCCAAGAAAGGTGAGAAGGGTACAAAATTAGGGGATTCGATCAGTTCAAGGTTCTGACAGATCAATTCGAGACAAAATACATACATGCGGCGGTCCCGATGTCGCGGATCACAAATTGCTGATGCTCCGATCTTTTGAGTAAGACAAAATTGCGAGGATCCGGTAGGCTGTTCACTCACCGGTAGGTTGAGATCTGTCCGCAAGGGAAGGAGCCATCGCCGTACCACCACCACCACTGCAGCCATCTGCCCCGCACCCCAAGATCATTCTCGACCCTGCACCGAACCCCTTCCACAGGAGCCAACTCACCTCGTGGGCCGCATCATGACCGACGACAGCGCAGGCCGCGCCCCGTCGGCATTACCCGACGAACAGTCGGCGTCGCCCCTGTTCGCAAAGCTGCCCCCGGAGCTGCGCGCCATCATTTTCACCGAGCTGTTCGGGGGTCGGAGACTCCACCTCGAGTTCATGCCGCACCCCGTGCGCGCCGACAAGGTGGGCAACAGGCGGCGATGGCGGCACGGCGTCTGCGAGGATCAGATTGCCACTCCCTTTGGCCGTGTCATAGCCCGACAGCACTACTGTCTTACCGCTGCCCGTCGCCGAGCCCTCGACGTCTCCATGATCTTCACCTGCCGCCGTGCGTAAGTCGAGTCTCACCATCATCCCCCGTCCCCTCCTCCCTCTTCCCGGCTAAATCCATGCAGGCTGCTTGAAGGCATCCCCGTCCTATATCACAGCAACGTCTTCCTCATCACCAATTCCGGGAGTTGGAGGCTGCCCGTCGACGATATCCGCAGCCTGCAGGCCAAGATGCCCAAGCATTGGCCCCTCATCCAGTCCCTCGAGATCAAGTGGGAAATGGCCGTGTTTGACCGGAACCAGGCCACCATGGTGCCGCACTTTGGCGGCCGTGATGCTTATGAAGCCTTTTGGGACTCTCTAGCAGAGATGCCCGCCCTGTCTCGCCTCCGGATTGCCCTCTTGATGCCCCCCTGTCCTCCGGCCGACTCGACCTCTCCGGCCCTCGACATGCCGGATCTTTACCTGGGCCCCATTCAGCGTCTGAGAAGCCTCCAGCTCTGCGAGGTTGCCATGCCGAAATCCTACCTCTCCGCTTCCAGCCAAGACGAATGGGAGGCTCTCTTGTCTCGTACTGGCAAGGGCCAGCGCCGCATCTCGTGGGTTGACGACGATTCTAGCTCGGTGCCCCCGGCGCCTGCGTCGACCCATATGTTCCGCTTATTGTCGATGGCCCGGAGATCTACCTGACTTTTTTGCAGCATACCGAGGGATGTCGAGGCCATGTTCCACGATTCTCCTCAGAGCATCAGCCCACCGAGCCCGACTTTGGCTGTTCCCACTTCTGCTATTGCACAGAGATCCACCCCGAGGGTCACTGTCACAAGTCGATGAGCAGCACCCGTACAAACGAGTATCATGTTTCTATAGCAGCCCCGGGAGGTCTGCTCCAGGGCAAAGCCCGTTTTGTGTGAGCGCAAAATTCCATGAATGCATTTTGCGCTACAGCCGCCTCCCACGGGCAAACGCAGCCAGACAACGCATTGACTTGGGTCACGGAGGGTTACAAGATAAGTCGGGGATATGTGGGTCTCGTGGCGGTTCCATCCTGGACGTTGGTGATGCCACTACAAGTATGATTTTCAGAGGAAGGAGACCGGGCCCGAAGCCATCACACCCCCTCGACCATGACGCGGATATTTACTCATCAACAAGGCCCGTGTGGACATGATGCGCTCACTGCACGTCAATAGCAGAGAGCAACAACAGACTCCTCGCAGCGACTGTGACGTCGCTTGCATTGCCTCAGTCAAGACCCCCGCATGCCCAGTTTCTCTTAAAGCACCAACATGGCGCCGCGGCATGGTGAAATGCCACTCGCTCCTTTTAAAACAGCAAAAAGAGTCTAACACTGTTCACCATTATCACCATGTCCGGAGAGGAAAGCCAATGGTGGCCCAGCCGGGTCTGGACCTTCCTTTACGGCTTCTTTCAAAAGTCACTGGACCCGAATCTTCCGGTCCCTCCGCCAAAACTTGCTGCTCAACGCCCTGGCGAGCGTACAATTCTCAGGCATTTGCCAGAAAGGAAGCATCTCGCCCAAACTGCGCCAAGCTGCGTCGCGGACATCCCGCTGCCGTCATTCGACCCAGGCGTTTTTGACAACGAGTTGATCAAGTTAAGGCTGTATCCAATCATCGACTCTCAGGATCCGTCAATTGTTCGAGAGCCCGAGGGGAATATCAGGGAGGGTACGTACCGGGGAACTCAGGTAGCCCTGACTCAGGCTTACTCCCGAATCGAGCAGACGTGAGTGCCTCAGTTAATGTCGCGTTGATTTAGCAGGATGCTTACCCCTTGTTCGCAGCTTTGCTTCCCTGTTTGATGTTCTTGGCGTTGAAGCAACCTTACCGCGTTTCCGCACCCTCGAAGAGCAAAGGAATCTCTACAAGTTCTCGGAATATCCAACAAATGCCGACGGGAGTCCGGCGCAGTATCCACCTCACCTCGAGCATATACCTAGTGATCGATCTGTCAGTGTGTTCAAGATCTTCGACGTTGCGGGTCTGCTAGAGACCCGAGTTCTCCTGAAGAAGATCACACCCGACGAAGATGGAATTTTGGGGCGCACTCGAGAATGGCTGCTCGAAAAGGAGCGTGCCGTGGCGTTCGGCGGTGAGCCGGAAAAGGGCGTTAGCATTCAGGATGTCGTGGACTACAACAAATATCACCGCAAGTTCGGGACCGATATCGAAGGTGGCGGCAACATCGGCTTGCTGCAGGACTGGTTCAGCGACCGCCGGTTCGCAGACCAACAGTTCACAGGCACCAACCCAACCACAATCACTCGTGCCACGCCGGCCTGGATTGGCGAGTTTACAGCCGCCGCTAGAGCTGGAAAATACGACAAGTGGGCGGCCGTCCTCGCCAAGTCGGATCCAAATTCCTTTTTTGTGCAAGACGGTAGTTATTTCCGGAAGGCCGTCGGCGTGTCAGATCCAACCACGGTGCTCCATCATAAGGAACCTTCCAGCGACGAATGCTGGGCGGTAGGCGCCGTGAGCTTGTTCCAGCTACACGAGGACGGCAAGCTCCACCCCGTTGCAATCTGTATCGACTACCGGGAATCCTTGGACAAGTCGGTTACCATCTTCAACAAGCGAATGTCGCCGCGAGACTCGACGAGCAGGGAGAAGGAAGACTGGCCATGGCGATACGCAAAAACATGTGCCCAGGTCACAGACTGGATGCGTCACGAATTGGCCGTGCATCTCACCCTCTCCCATTTTGTCGAGGAAGCCATTATCGTATCGACGAACCGCTCCCTCCCAATGGACCACCCGGTGTACCGGCTGCTCTATCCCCATTGGTACAAGACGCTGTCGCTCAACGCTGCTGGTCGTTCCTCTCTGGTGCCCCAGATTGTCGTCGACATTGTGGGCCTCAGCCCAGACCGTATGCTGATCCGTTACCTGTTTTCTGGTTTATGTGGGGCATGTTGTTGACACTTCTGTGCAGAATGTTACAGGTTTATGAATTACGCCTACGATACCTACGACTTCGTTGGCAGCTACGTGCCCAATGACCTCAGACGGCGCGGCTTCCCCAATACGCAGCTTGGCCTGAGCCATCCGCGGTATAGGAACTACCCGTACGCTAAGAACGCCCTTTCTCTCTGGACAAGCATCCGTGCCTACGTCAAGGCCATGCTGCATATTCGCTTCCCCAACGACGGCTGTGTCGCCGCAGACGAGGACATCCAGCGGTGGGTGAACGAGACGAAAACAGCCGCGCACATGCCCACATTTCCCGAGATCAAGACCCTGGATGCGCTGGTTGATGCTGTGACCATGTGTATTTTCATTGCCTCGCCTTTTCATACGGCCATCAATTACCTACAGAACTTCTACCAGGCATTCGTGATCGCAAAGCCCCCCGCACTATGTACCGCGCCGCCAACTACGCTCGAGGAGCTGCAGGAATACAAGGAACATGACCTCATTGCCGCGCTGCCCATCAATAGACAACGGCAGTGGCTTCTTGCTGCTCAAGTGCCCTGGCTGCTCAGTTTCAAGGTCGAGCCGGACCGCAGTTTGCTAAACTATGCCGCCAGCCAGTGGTATGTACACAAGTACAAGAGGGGCGAAGACGATGTGAGGATCAAAAAGGCGAGCGAGAGGCTATACAGTGATCTGCAGCGGATGCAGAGGACGTTTTTCCGGAACAGTCTGGCCATGGACAGAGGGAGCATTCCGTATATGGTGCTGGATCCGGGCTTGACGGCGGTTTCGATTCTGATCTAGTGTAAATGTGGATTTAACGAGTCCTCCACGTCAATAAACGTTAGCTGGCGGGATATGTTGCTCGTTTTCTCTAGGCACTACTGAGGTTTATCGAGGAGATTGCCGTTCTACCATGTTCGTTGTGTCGAAGGAGTCGTTCAGGGGCAGGGACAACAAGTAAGACATGACAACAGAGGCTCCTGCCAGCTGAAGCCAGCTGTCTTGCCTGCCCCTACATACAATATCAGGGCCCACTAAAATTTCCAATCGCTCGGACTCTCCTCCGTCGTCGATCTCAACCCCAAAGACCACCTCCCGCTTATACCCATATATTTTGCGATTCGGCTCCGTACTGCCGACAGTACCAAAAAAAAAGCCTACTTCCTTTCCCTCATAGACTACAAAAAATTTCCCGCAAATATGCCGTCGGTGAAAAACCCCAACGCCCCCTCCAAGAACCGGCTCGCCGCCCGCGCTGCCAAGCTGCGCAAGACGCGGCAGAAGGCGTCCAAGATGGGCCAGTTGGCGCGCCAGGGCGGCGCCGTCGCCAAGGCGGACGCCCGCCGTGGCGCGCGGCCGGGCCTCCTCCCGACCAGCGGGCCCAACGCGGCCATCAGCAAGAAGAAGCAGCGCAAGCTGGAGAAGGCGCTGAGGCATGCGCTCAGGCGCAAGGCGGAGAGGGAAGGCGGGGCGGCGGTCGTCGAGATGACGGGTATGTCTCATCCTTTTTTTTTTTTTTTTTTTAGTTTCTTTCTTTTCTTTTTCTCTCTTCGTGAGTGAGGGGTGTAGGAGACAGTGATGCTGAGTTCAAGATTGCGCAGATGCACCTGCCGAGACTGAGAAGCAGCAGAAGCAGCAGCAGCAGCAACAGAAGAAAGGCGAGGCGGAAGTGGAGATGGATATTGAGTGAAGGGGTCCGGTTCGGAAAGGGCGGCTAAGCGAGAAAAAAGAAAGAAAAAAAAAAGAGAACACGAAAGGTGTGACGAGCAGCAAGAAGGTTAAAGCGACACGATCCGCCGTTCGTGACATGACCAGCTGATTGATACCCGCGACTCGAAGAGAATGGGGAAGAGAACGGGGAGAGAGGGGGGCAAAAAAAACACAGACCGGGAGACAGTGGCTGGGGACATAACCGGTGCGAGATGGCTGCCGCCTGGCGTCCTCAACCTCTGCTCGTCCAGTGCCTACACCGAACCGACCATAGTCGAGCCAGGGGATACCAGATGCCCGGTTGGTGTGGGGTGATTTGGATGCTGCCGTGTATACGGCGCAATGGGAGGTCAGGTTAGGGGGATGATGTCTCCAACGGTCCGTCGGGAGAGGTCAAGAAGACGGTTTCCTGCATCGAACGGCTAAACCTCGAGCAAAATCGCACGGGATGAAGTATGGATTGATACGGAAAGAATTGTGAAGTCCATTCCGACAAGTCTCTACAAGTATACTCCGTAACTACTGTCAGTCGTCTCGGATTATACAGCCTAGGGGTATATGTGGTGGTGGTGCTGCTGATGTTGCTGCTGCTGTCAGCAACCAATCTTTACAGAGGTCAATTGTCACCCAACCCTGGCAACAATGCAGCAAGTATGGAACAATAAGGATTGGCATTACTCGATTACAGTAGGCAAGAAAACCCAAATGGAGGCCGGCCACGAAGGTACATTTTATTCACCGCAAATCTGGACTGACCAAGCGCGCCCCCCAACACACACACGCGCACAGACACAATAAACAACCCCAAGATCGCTTTATATATAAGAAAAACTTGAATCCATCCATCCCCGGCCTCCTTATTTACAGGAGGACCATGGACGCGCCAACGGCCATGGCGACGAGGACGTAGAGGCCGACGGCCAGCTCGCCGAGGACGAAGCCGGACCGCATGGGCCCGGCGGCGAAGGCGGCGTTGCTGCTGGACTCGCTGTCGGCGCCGCCGGTGGAGGTGGCGGCGTCGTTAGCGGCGCTGGCGCTGGCGAGCGCCTTGCTGCACTTGTCGTCCTCCTTGGCGTCCTGCAGGGTGGCCTTGCCGTCGAAGCCGCAGGCGTCGCTGGCGCTGCCCTGCTCCTTGTAGTACTGGTCCAGGACGTAGCCGAGCTTCTGCTTGGCGCTGCACATGGAGTAGGCGCCGTAGGTGCCCTCGGTGGCGTTGCCGCTGATGCCGGCGCACAGGTCCGGGAACTTGCCGCAGATGTAGCCGAAGATGTCGCCGTAGTCCTTGGTGCTGGTGTCGTCGGCGGGCACGCACGACAGCGAGGCGTACATGCAGTCGCACAGGGTCGCGTCGGGCTTGGGCGGCAGGCTGCCGCCCTTGACCTGCCAGTTCTTGGACACATCCGGGCAGGCGGCGGGCGAGTTGGTCGGCTCGTAGGCGTCCATCGAGGTGCCCGTCGGGTTGACCTTGGCGATGACGGACTCGAGGGCCTCGTAGTTCTTCATCGGCTTGGCCGTGTCGCCCTGGAGCTTGACGAGGCCGTAGTCGTTCTCCTCCTCGAAATACATGTAGACGATGCCGCCCGAGAAGACGGGCGTCATCTCCTTGCCGTACAGGGCCGTCGTCTCCTCCCAGATGCGGCCCTCGGCGCCGTCGGGCAGGTTGCAGCCGTACTCGGCGAAGAAGACGGGGACCGAGTAGTTCTTGAAGAAGTCGATCTGGGTCTGGTAGCCCGACGTCTCGAGCGTCTTGTGGCCGCACCACTCGTAGATGTTGTAGCCCCAGAAGTCGATGGCCTCATCCTGGTCGCCGCAGTTGAAGTAGTGGGCAATGTCGGCGCGGATGTTCGAGTCGTCGTTGGCGGCGTAGCCGACGCCCACCCAGCGGTCCACGTTCTCCTTGATGTACGCCTTGACGTCGCGGACGGCCGCCTTGACGTAGGCCGACGCCTGCGTGTTGTTGGGCTCGTTGGTCACCTCGTTGCCGGCGAAGAAGCCGATGACGTTGCTGTACTTGCTGAGGCTGTCGACCACGTCGGTGTAGCGCTTGTACAGCTCCGTGTCCCAGAGCGGGTCGTTGCGGTTGATCGACTCGCCCGGCACGCTCAGGTCGCTGATGACGTAGATGCCAGCCTCGTCCAGGAGCTTCATGCACGCGTCATGGTCGGCCGTCGGGTCGATGCGGTACGTCCGGATGGTGTTGGTGTGCAGCGCCTTGAGCAGGGGCACGTCACGCTTGCAGGCCGCCTCGTCGGCGAGAGGGTCCTTATAGTCGACGGCTTTGGTGCTGGTAGAGTCACCGCCGGCAGCGGTGGTATCCTGCTGGTAAGCGATGCCCTTAATGAAGAACTGGGTGCCGTTCTCGTAGAAGAACTTGGATCCCTGGAGGAAGAAAAGGTCAGCGCCATTGCCCACGGAAAACCACCCACAGATCGGGTAGGGTAGTGTGCCACGATTAATCGACTGACCTTCATGACAATGGGCGGAAGAGCGGCCGAGGCCTGCCCCAGGAGGAGCGAGGCCGAAATGATGGACGCGGTCGAGGCACGCATGTTCCCGACGACGACCTGGGTTCTTGTTTTCCTTGCGGTTGTTTCGTTGTTTGAATATGAATAGCGATTCCGGTTTTTGATGGCAGTGCAACAATGGAAAACGGGCGACTCGTGTGTGGGATCGAAAGATGAGCGAAGGGAAAAAAACCAAAGGTCAATTGTCTGTCTGTTAACGAGTGTCAGGAAAGGCAAAAGTTTGTGTAGGGAAAGGCAAAGCTGCGGCTCCCTCCCGCCAAAAAGAAACAATTAGAAAAAGGGACCAGGAATGGGTCGGATGAGTGTCTCGGAGGAGGGAGGAGAGACAGAGAGAAACGCTTGGCCCGGATTCAGGGGACGGAGAGCTAAAAAGGAGCGCGGCAAGGCGACTCCACCGAACGGGCATTTCTGAAATGGAACCAGGCCAAACTGGTTGTTGGAACGATACCTAGTGTATCTGCAAGGGCCTTGTTGCCTGGTTCCCTGCGTCTGGAAACGTTACTGGCCAGACAGACAGGGGAAGCTGACGCACACGATACCGAGATACCTGCAGATCCAGTCGCCACGCTGCAAATGGGCGGCGAACACCGTCGCATCGTGGGGTACTCCTTTAGCGAGCGACTTTCCAGCCTTTCATCTCGTTTCTGCTCAGGGGGGACCGTGGGAGCTTGAACGACGACAACGAGAGGGGAATGAGAGACCCCTCGGTACGGAATACTTGGTGTGTTGCACAAAAGTAGACTGGTTCTGGACGTGAATAACGGACTTCGTATTGCGTGTGTGCCTCGTAAAAACAAAGGAGCTTGCATTTCTGTTGCCTTAGGTATCAGTGTCCCTCGCCGCTCGAGAACCGACTCAGCTGAGCGCCCGTCCAAAATGTTTGTCCCCTCACCGCTCGACCGGCAGCATATCCTCTGTAACTGCGCTAGTTGATTTATTTGATGAGCGATGGCGGGTTTCCCCACACGGAGCGAAATTCGGGTGGCTTCATACGAAAATTATATTTGTATATACCATGTACGAATTATAACTCGCAGCGGTGTGTGTACTCTATACGTGTGTGGTTTGCAACACAAACAACGTTGGTTTTGTAGTGTACTCCGTAGAGGTCGATGTATGTATGCACGGAGTTGGCGCACACACACGTCATGTCCATCATGACCCTGCCCAGTCGGGATCGGCGGCGGGCGTTGCTTGGAGATGCTTGGTTGTCTTGGAAAGTGCTTGGTCTTGAAACAAGACTTTGCCCAGAAAGCCCAGGAAGTCAGGGCTGGCTCGGCGTTGATCTTGCCGCTCACACCTGCACAGCCCCAATGGGCTGCTCCACCTGGTCTTGTCCGCATCACAAGCAGCTCCTGCCTTCCCTGATCAATTGGCTGCCAGGTTGCTCATCTCGCTGCGATTGCGCGGTACCTTAGTTTTCGGCCTGCATTCACAGTAGCGATTATACAGTATGGCCATCCATTGGCCTCCAGAGGAAATGCTGATGAGCATCTCGGCCATCTCGGTCCCATGGGCTCATGGTAACCCCCCCCCACCCCACCTGTCGAATCACCTCGAAAAGGCTATCGTCCCACCAGGTGATGTCACTGTATCAGTAATTATTTCCCCCCCGTAACTACACTAGCACAATGCCGAATAGCAGTACCGTTGATGAACTTCGAAACACTACTTTTACTACTTTGCCGAAACTACGGGGATTGTGTCTGGGGAGGGCCTCTTGGCGCCCAGACGGCAATGCATCCACCCTTCTTGGCGATCTCTTAATTACCTCTGATCTGCAGCAATGCAGCAAGGGTCGTACCACCACGTTTCAGGAACAAAAAAAAAACCCTGAAATGCCCACCGGCATTCACAAGCAACACACCGCAAGATGTTCCCGGTTCTGCAGGGAAGCTTTTCCTGCAGATAGGTGACCACGCAGAAGTTTGATGTATGTACGGATTACTTCCTAGACTGTGGACAACGCAGTAACACCCGATGAAAGGCCAAACGCAGCCAACGGAATATCTCCGAATTGCGTGCCTCGTCGTGGCATCCAACACTCGAAACCGGGTTTGCGTTTTGTGTTGTTGCGGCTTCGGCGCGCCCCAGAGTGAATATCAAGCTCTTGATAGGTGGAGCGCGAGGCGGTGGGTGCATAGCACGGGCCCGGAAACCTCTCTTGTTTTCTGTTTTGGCGTAGAGGGCTGCAAAACGGTGTTCCTGGTCGCAGATGATATGGTCAGCGCTGGTAAGACGGATCGGATCAAGGGATGAAGCCACACGATCAAAGTAATTAGCCTTTGTCAGGTAGAAAAAAAAGAGAGTTTGTTTCGTCATGCATACATACTACCGTTCCGTTGGAATGGGTATCTGAGAGCATCGCTCTCTCATCATGGCGGCCATGGGAGGATGTTTTGGAATTTGGAGGTCACTTGCCTGTTCACAACCGATATATCATCCAAGGAGTCTTGAAAGCCGCCGAGATGTAGCCGTTTTGATATCTTCTTACCGCGAAAAAGGGCAAGTAAATAAATAGATCATCACGGCCACTATCACAGACTAATTACAGGTGCAAGACGACCTTAGGGGGTTGTTCTGCCGAGGAAGTGCTTCGTCTGCGAAAACAGATTAGTCTCTTGGTATCAGTCGTCTAGGGAAGAAGAGCAAGTAACGGTGTATCGCCCAGGGTAGACCACACATACCTTGACTCGGACGATTGAGAAAGTAAGAGGTTCAGCCACTGCTTGTGACTCGATACCATCTATGAGTGGTGCCTAGCTTGAGTAAAGGATCTTCGTCACATTGTAGAGGCTCGACTGAAGGTCAGCTCATCGTTATCAAGGCTCCTAAACTATATCGGGAGGTGAACTTGCTTGGATGTGCGTGGGCATCTAAGAACCATGTGCTTATGGAACGCTTTGGACCCGGGAAGAAGTAAATTACCCAGATGCGAATGACTGGGATCAATATGATATAATCTGGACCTGCTTTCGAGTGTTGATATGATAAGCATTGTCAGTCACTTATTTGCGATAATCACGCGAGCCACCAGACAAACGAGTGGACAACGGCTCAGACATATAAAAGTTGTCAACTTATAACTTTTTTCAGCGGAAGCCCAAGGTATTATTGGTCATCATTGCCGCGATTGATGTGTTGGATTTTGTGAACTTGCCTCGACATGTCTGCGCCCCTTTCTTGAGGGTGTCTCTTTTCGCTAGAAGCAATGCCCTGGCGCAAGCCTCAACCTGGGTTCACGTCAGTAACAGTGATCGAAAGAACAGATAATTACATACGTGTGCGGCTTGTTGTATCAGTGACACGGAAACAGACAAGTTCCCACCATCAGGTATTCAGCTGGGCGTCGGATTTGTCTTGAGAGGCGAACAAAGAATTGAGTACTTCCCTGACACCGAGGGCTCGTTTGATGCCAAAGAGTCGCTCAAGGTGTAAAGGTGATGTAACCCTGAAGACGCCTACGTTTCGCTCCTGGGCATTCCTGATCGAACCCTCTGTAAAGAAGTTGAGTTAGCAAACGGTCGAGGACAATTGTCTTGGACGATAGCCGCCAGAATATGGCCAGCTCAGACCAATATGGAAATGAAACTTTGTCATCACCGAATACTCTTCAGATGAAGAGCTGCTGTTTAATAGGTCATTATGCTGGCGCGGTGCCGGAACCTGGGGAATACATGGTGAGGTAGCGGCGCGAGAGAGGACAATAAAAAAGACTTATGGTAGGAGTCTGAATTAACAGGGGACCGATTGTGACCTGTGCCATACGTACCATGTTAAAGGAGGAGGACGCTGATGGCTGGCGAGCCTAGTAGTATTAAGTCCAGCCCTGACTTGGTCTGAATTAGCAGCTGGGACAGATCGCAAGGTAACATACCTGGGGCAAGTATTCAGAGCTATAGGTCGAAGTTTTCTTGCTGTATTCTTGTTTGTTCGGTGCGATACGACAGAAGAAACAGCTGGTGCTTCCAAACTGGTCGCCCGAACTCGAACCGCGCCGATGTTTGTCTGACGGTGGCTGCGTTGGATGTGGAATCAGCAGAACAGTCGAAAAAAAACGCAGGGGAGCTTGCTCAGCCTGCCTGAAATTCGTTCAAGCCTCGGATCTGAGGGTTACAGGGCTGACAGATTATCTGTTGATGATTATCGGTTCATCAGTCCCGTCGTCTCGAGCATAACCAGAAGTGGAAGGGGAGCCGTGGAAAGGATACTACTCGATTACCTCAGCCTGGCTCAGCGCTGTGGCTGCCCCGAAAGGTGGAAATAAGAGTTGCTTATTTTGCTTTCTCCAAGAAATGCTTGAACCTGTTAGTCAACTCGTCCTCAGCAATGTTCGTGCTAGAGATGTAATGCCTGGTTGAAGAAAGAGATGTTCCTTGACAAGGGCTGAGGTTGGTTGCCACGGGAGGAGATTAACGAGAAAGGAGGAAGAAGGGAGAATTCAGAAGGCGAGTACGGAGAGGAAGTAGTGGAATAAGAGAAGAAGGCTAGAGCGAGAGAGATATTTTAACTTGCACCGGGGCAAAGGGTAATGAATCAAAACAGAAAGCGGGATGTGGTGCGAGGTAAGTGGCCGCCCTGACGACACGAGACCCGCATACAAGAGGCGGCGAATAACGCACCTCGGTCATGATGATTCGTTCCCATGATAATGTCGTTATCTAGAACATGCCGGAAGGAGCGGTACTGAGGATAGAGTGTGCTCAATAACTGGAGTGACTGTAAAGGGGAGGACATGCATCGAGTGTCTGTCTCGATATCAGGGGGGGGTTGACCTTCCTGGACGGTGGCCTGCAATAAGAGCATGTACCTGAACGAATACATCATAGAACAATGCGGCGGACAAATTGGAGCCTATGACTGAGGAGCCGGCTGGAAAGAAGGAGTCTTTTAAGGTGTTAGGGTTTGGAAACAACTATATAGGTAGGCTCGCAGGTTACTTATTCTAGTGCCTCTGTGTACCGTGTGAATCATCATGAGCAGAAATTTAGAAGCTTGACAAATTGAAATTTATATTCCCTAAGATCTTTGGCCTGAGTGAATGTGCCTCAGTAGTATGCTTCATAGAAGTTCTTATAGTAATAGAGTAACAATCGAAAGCATCAGGGGCTAAATGGTAGTATACTTTCTGGCACCGGTACCGAGCTACACAATATTGAATGACTTGGCAGGCACTGCTAGTTACGATTAAGCGTGGCTTAAGATTCTAGCATGTTAGTCATGCGGGAGAGTTTGCGTCTCTCCGTTCCTTGAACATAACGCATCGATTTGGCAATATTACTAGCTTGCTAAGCTTCTCCCACGGATAGATGAAGGAAGTTCCTTAACTATGGTTAAGGAGCTCACTCTAAGCATGAAAGTAAGTATATTGCCCTAGGTGACCCGCGTAAGAAGTAACGCGTTTCTGAAGAGCACGTAGCAGCCGACCTCGACGGGGACCTTATAGGCGCCCCGTAGTGTTATGGGGGATTGTTCACTATTCCAAATCATTTTCACAATCTTGTTCTTTTTGTTCATTCAGATGAAGGGATATTAATGGAATCTTTTGAAATGACGATGCAATCTGTGTTTTCCACTGGTTCCGATTCCTTTGTTCGAACACTCCCCAACATTTTGAGTTGTCAGGGGCCAGCGCTCGACAGGATGTAAACAAACATACACACTACTAACCTAGTATATAACCCTATTGCATTATTATAGCACCCTAACCCTATCGGTCGCCCACAATTGTAGCTGGTGTTTCGCAAAGCAGCAGCGATCTCCAATCAGAGTCACAAGGAGATTGCCGGCTCCCGATACTGTAGAAGAAACCACTGCCTGTAGGCAAAAAAAAAATGAAAGAACGAAAGGAAAGGAAAAAAGAGTCAAAATCCTTGTTCAGGTCCATTTCCCGTCGACCTCGAGGACTCAAAAGACCCATTAGTAAGCAAGGAATTTTTCAGTACGGATTATCTCTTTTCTCTTGTCTAAACTAATGCGAGTGGCCCACCGCGATGCGAGATTTACCCCGCAGAGCCCCGGAAGAGCCTGACTCACTCGGTCTAGGCTTCATCACTTCATTACTAAACGGACCGATGAGAATATATGTACGGGAGCTAATTAGGCATAGAATAACTCAAATAAAAGCCAGCCTTCGCCCGTCTGGTGTATACTGCGATACTTCATACCCATCGCTGTTGCATCGTTCTCAACGTCCAGCGGGGTGGTCCGTCATTCACCACACCAAGTCCGCTGATCGAATTACCTTTACCTAGGAGGCCCGAGACCTCAATAAGGAAAACAAGTTCAACAAGATTGGAGACAAAGGGGGAAAGGGAAAGGGAAAAAAAAAGATGAGTTCCCAGAAGCAATTCAATGTCGGCATCGTAGGCTACGGGTAAGTCTTCTTCCCCTCCTTCCTTTTCTTTAAAATTTTAGGCATCTTATATAAATACACACCTAGATGAATTTCGATAATAATTATGCGTTGTATTTGATTACTCCCCTCGCGAAACTATTTTGTTAACTAGGTGCGGGCTAACATAGACCAGCCTCTCGGCCAAGGTGTTCCACATCCCCTTCATCGCTCTGACGCCTTCGCTTCGGCTGCACGCCATCGTGCAGCGGTCGCCGACCGAGGGCAACTCGGCGCCGGCAGACCACCCGGGAATTCTGCACGTGCGGACGGCGGAGGAGCTGCTGGCGGAGGAGGCGGGCGTGGACGTGGTGGTGCTGTGCACCCCGCCGGACACGCACTACCGCCTGGCGCGGGCGGCGCTCGAGGCGGGCAAGCACGTGCTGGTCGAGAAGCCGTTCGTGCCGACGGCCGCCGAGGCCGCCGAGCTGGCGGCGCTGGCCCGCGCCCGCGGCCGGGTCCTGTGCGTGTACCAGAACCGCCGCTGGGACTCGGACTTCCTCACCGTCCGCCGCCTGCTCGACCAGGGCACCCTCGGCCGCGTCGTCGAGTTCGAGACGCACTTCGACCGCCTGCGCATCGCCGCGCCCTCGGGCGGCTGGAAGGCCGGCACGAGCATCCGCGACGGCGGCGGCGTCCTCTACGACCTGGGCACCCACCTGCTCGACCAGGTCTTTGTCCTGTTCGGCATGCCCACCGCCGTCTACGCCCGCTTCGTGCGCCAGCGCGAGGGCAGGCTGGTCCGGGGCGTCGGCGGCGAGGCGGACGAGCCCGACAGCGTCACGGCCGTCCTGACCTACGACGCCACCGGCCTGGTCGTGTACGTGCGGATCGGCGTGGTCAGCGTCGAGTCGGACCAGCTGCGCTTCTGGGTCCGCGGCAGCAAGGGGAGCTACCGCAAGACCGGGCTGGACCCCCAGGAGGACCAGCTCCGGCGCGGCGGCAAGGCGACCGACGCCGACTTTGGCAGGGAGGACGAGTCCCGGTACGGCCGCCTGAGCCTCCTGCAGGAGGACGGCTCCGTGCTGGACCGGCCCTGCCCGACCGTCGAGCCGGAGACCTACCTCGAGTTCTACAAGCTGTTCGCCAAGGCGGTCGAGAGCGGCAGCGAGGAAGACGTGCCCGTGCCCCCCACCCAGGCCGCTCAGGTCCTGCGCATCATCGAGGCCATCAGGGAGAGTGCGAGGTCGGGAAGGGAGGTAACCCTCTGAAGAGGAAGAAGAGCGAAATGGGGATCAGATCGATCGCAGGTTATTTTAATATCGCCGCGTCTCCCGGGGACACAAGACGATGACGCTAGGGAAATCAAGAAAATATCATTTCTTGGAAGAAAACAATAATACAAGAATCACGTAGTAATTAGTGTTGGGGGTGGTGAAGAGAAGTTGAGAGCCTGATGAATTAATAACGCCATTAATTAATAATAGGTCAAGCGATCGACTCTTCTTTGAGCTGCCAGCAGCCCCTCTGCTATTAATACCCCGAAGTCCCATACCCAATCCTACCAGAGGAGTTAAAAATTTGTTTCGGCATGGTCTTCACTTCTTCTCCTCCCCTGAAACGCTCCCCGAGCAGACCCATATTTCGCCGGTGATCCCAGCTCACCCAAGTAAGCAACGTGATGTACGACCATAAGGAACCCTCCCCTTCCCCCCGCCCGCCAGAGTACCACATCCTCCGCTCATTTCTTGTGCTTGCTGCTGCTGCTCCCGCCGCGGGAGCTACCGCCCTGGATGGCTGCGTAGGCATTCGGGTCGTACACGTTGTACCAGTCGGAGAGCTTCTTCTTCCCCCTCTCATAATACTCATCCAACTGCTGGCGGTATAGGTCCCAGTAGGTATCTCTACCCACGTCGGGGTCATTGAACCACGTGTCCAAGAAGATCCCGGCCGACTTCTCGTATGTCTTTTTGAGGGCCGCCATTTCCGCGTGGACTTCCTTGATCTCCTTGGCAATCTTGAGGATCTTCTCCCACCTCTTATCCCACTCCTTGTGGCACTGCCTCTTGGATTTCTCGCAGTCCTTGCATATGTCCATGTTGGGCTTGCAGAGGCTCGGATCCTGAACGACCGTGCAGGGTGAGCTCGACTTGCTCTTCTTGCTCTTTTGGGCCTTCTTGCACAGAACGATCTCCTCAGAGGTGTGACAGCATTTGTGTAAGATCAAGTATGATTGGCACATTTTGGCAATGCAGGGGGGGATCCTTTGTGGTTCAGGGGGGTGCTTTTTTTTGGCGGTAGTGATGGTGGTGATGAGAGCGCCCCGGTCTATAGCTTCAGGGCTGAGCTGGTGAACTTGAAGGCAAGCCAGAAAGGGAGCTGAGTGGAGTGTTGGGTAGTGAGTGTTATAGGGTGATTGCTGTCGAACGCTCGGGAGGAGGAGAGGCATTGCTCCTGGCCATTATATGCTCCAGGTCTGCCCCAGTATGCGAAGCATCGTTCCCATCTGCACTCAAGAAACAAACAAGGTGATCCAGGTGGCCAGGAATGGGTCAGCCTGGCAAAAAAAGTTCTACTTTTGCTTTGTTTCGGTTCACTCTATCCAGTGATGCCCGCATTGCCGTAATCACGAGATTGCAGCTGCGCTGAAAGGTTGGCTTTCTTGAACCATGGATATACTACAATATCCATATTAATACGAACGAGCAACCGTCGGTCAGGCTGTGAGTCGAAGGGAAATATAGAGCGGTAGCCGCAGGTAACTTGGGGTTGAATAAGGTTGGGAAATAATGAAAGATATGGTTTATGGAACTGCTAATTACATGACCATCCACAATGAGCGAGTTCTTCATTGTAAGACCCATCGAATCACACTAATAATCAGCCCGGAAAACCAAGCTTCGAGGGGTCAGTAACTTTTAAAAGAAGCTAATCCTATCAAGGGTTTTATCGAGTTGTCATATGGGCAATGCCCATGTGGTGACGAACATGGTCATGGTGGGCTTGAAAGTGCAAGGTAGTACGGTACTTTTTGAGGACCTAGGCATGGGACGTCTTCTCTTCCGTCCTTCGTCCTCCCGATCTGTTCAAGTCCAATCCGACTGTGTACGTGTCTGGTTTCAGCTAGTCGGCCGGTGTCCTTTCCACTGTGACAGCACGCTGTTCATACGCGAGGGTAAGTCCATCTTGTCGCCTCGGTTCAGACCATTAACTCAATAGGTAGGAATCGTAACTAGGCCAACAACAACACACCTCTTACACAGTCAACTTCGAGACTCCGTCCATACGAGAACACCCACTGCGTCAAAAAGGGGTCACCGGTGACTGTTTCTGTTTATTTGAGAATTCAATGCTATGTATAATTAGTAAAGCGCTCAATGAAGGTAGACCAGCTTCCTCCTTTATTATCAATATTATGTCTATTATAAATCCGCAGCAGCTGAACTGCCAACAAAGAGAGTAACTCGGCTCGAGCTTTGATTCGATAAAACCTCTCAACCCTTGATGATCTCGAGCAATTGCAGAATGCCAAGAGCAGAAATATTGCCGATGGGCGACTCCTTGTGTCGACCAGCTTCCAGCGAGCCGGCGCTTCCCATCTGATGAATTTAGAGCGAGCTAGTTCCTGGGCGGTCTGTCTGTGACCCTGAGTGTCACCGGGTTTGAATGACCAAAACGTTCGTACCGTTGGGATCACGGTCCTGTCGACATTGTCGCTGAATGGGTCCGCCATCGTCATCCCAAACCTTGTTCCTGGAACTAATTACCACATTACGATTCACGGCCGCGCCCGCTGAAACCAGGTGGAGAGGTCATCCTCAGTCCAGCCTCTTCTCCTATCGTAAGGATCACTCTCCTGACCGTGGCTGCTGCTCCGGGCCCAGGAACTGCTGCTCCCTCCAACCTCTTCTTCTTCTTCTTGTTCGAGTGCCGGGCCCGATTGGGTCGCAGACCTTCTTCTGGATTGGCTTCCGGATGGCGTGCTTCCTGCGCCGCGGCCCGACCTGCTGTGTCCCCTGTCGGAGCCTTTGCTGCTTCCCCCGGCGCTGTAGGATCCCGGGCAGGTGGAACCGGAGTTGCTGGACTGGGGATACGATCCCGGGCAGGTGCTCCCGTCACTTTGGTAGCCGGTCTGGTTGCTTTCGGCAGCTTCCTTGTTCTCCAACTCCTCTTTCATCCGGCGAAAAAGGTCAACGAATCCGGAGTAGGCCCTCTCAATCTCGGCGGGATACCGGTTATAGACGCTCGGCCCCGACATGCTCTCCGTTTCTGCCTCCCATTGGGGGAGCTTGTGCACAAAGTAGCTCTTCTCTTCAACATACCTGTCGTGGATGGCTTGCTTGATGCTGGGATACTTCTGCGCCAAGTGCAACGCCTGCTTTCTGCGGCTCTCAAAATTGGCGGCCTGCGCTTTCCTCCATTTCCTATGGCAATCTCGGCACTTCAGTTGCAGGTGCTCATCTAGTAGCCAGCAAACATTAAGGCACTCGCCGTCGCGAGGCCGCCGTCTCCGGTTGTGCTGAGCTTGGGCCTGGGAACACACACTTCTCGTTTTGGCACTCCAGTGGCCACATTCATGGACCAGACGGTATTTGTTGCACATGTTGACGTCTTCCGGCCGAGAGCTGCCAAAGTGGATTGCTTGTGTCGGGCCCGTCAGGTTCCGAAAGGCTGCCGTGTGAGGAGAGCCGGGGTCACTGACGTCGAGGGAGCGAACTCGATTGTAGAGGGGCCAGGTATATATGCCTCCATATTCTTTTTGCAGCAAAACGCCAGCAAGTGTAACCCGGATTTCCGTCGGAAGAACACAAACGAGGCATGATGAGCCACCAGGACTTTTTGTGCATCGCACACACACCCCAGCGTGATCAGCAAGTCAAAAATATGTCGCGGCTCATGACTAGATGTAGTAAGCGTCACAGCAGGCCCAGAGAAGAAACCGCCAAATTGTGCAATTTGATGAGTTGTTGACCTGGAGTATGCGGCGAACTCCAGTTTGCTTGTTCAAAACAACCCCTGTAATTTCCAAATCCGGCAGGGCACGGAATGGCGGGACACCAAGCAGAACTTGGTCCCACCTGGGGGTCCCTGACAGCAGATGTGCGCCTGCTGCTGTTGAGCTGATGATCCCACCTTCCGGCATTCAGTTTATCGTCGTCAGTGGGCGTCGCCTTGGCTGGCAGCCACCATGCACATTTCTTCGACAACACCCCCAACAGCCGAGCTCTCAATTCACCAAATTTTTTTTTTGTTTTCCCAGAGTAGCGTTCTACCTCGACGAGGAGATCCTGCGCTCTTCTTCTCGGACAGCACCCAAAAGATTGACAGGTTCTGGTCAACTCTCGTCTAATCAACCAATTGTGCTCAACACCTCATGCCTGACCGAAGACGCGCCCACAACACGCCCATCATGAGTCTCGGTACGGTTGCGGCCAGCGTGCTCGACTTCGCTCAACGCCAGGTCGACCGCATCATGCCTCCAGCCTCTCGTGAGGACGCATATACAAAGACCAAGGAATTCGCAACCACGCGGCCCATGCGTTTTGTATGTCCTTCACCCGATCCCAACAACCCCAACTATCTATGTAATTACTGTACCAGATCTGTTCACTGACCTCCATCAGGGCTTCATCCTCACCCAGGCTGTCTTCTCCGCATTTCCTGTCCTTTGCTTCTTGGCCTTTGTCTTCTCTGTCCTCTCCGCCTTTTCCACCGTTTTTCTCTTCGGGACTCTTTTCTGCATTGGCATTGCCCTCCTCGTCCTGATCCCCATCTTAGTCCTCACGTCGGGCGCTGCCCTGTTTACCTGGGGCCTTGGCGCGGCAAGCTTCATTCTTGGCCAATGGATCTACACCGTGCTGCGGGACACCGCCGCCAACTTCAATGAAGAACTCGGCAACCACCAACAGGATAAGGTGCCCGTCCGGCCCCGTCTCGCCCCTCCAGCCGGCCCTTCGTCTTCCTCATCCGCCACCTCGTGGGCCAGGGTCGAACGGCAGCCAACGAACCAAGGAGGCGAGTCGGAAGCGCAGCAGAAGGAATCCGCACACCCCGATCCGGGCTCCGATGTGGATGCTCTCGAGCCGTAGGCGCCGCGCGGGAGCATGCCACACGACGGTGCCCGCGGCAGCGGTGCGGGCGTCCGACCGTCCCTCCTCAAGGGAAAGATGAGGGAGATGATCCCGGCAGCAGATCACAAGTCGTCATCTACGGAGCTTGACACCACCTCAGATTTGCCATCCTTAGCACCATCACCACAAGCCACCAACCCTCCGACCGGCTCCGCCACCCCGACCGCCCTCGCACCCTTGCCCAGCGGCAGCAAGAGCTCCTTTTCCCATGTGCCCGCGCTCTCCATGCGCTAGACTTTCCCGGCCGTACCCGCACCGTCGACGTCCTGCGAGGGGCCGGGCTCTCTCTCCCTAGGGAAAACCGGCCCCCTTTTATCCATCGGAATCATGACCACGGCCGTAGCGCCGCCAGCGCTGACCTGCCCACCTGCAGAGCCATCCGTCGCCCCATGCCCGCACCTCTCCGTCGATTCTTGACCAACGTGCGGGTTCTTGGCCGTCGGTGACGTCGCTCAGGCGGAAGCATTTGCGAGAACACATACGCCGGTGCATCGTATTTGTTTGCAGGCTGTCGTGACTTCAGCCGCGGCACTACTTATTCCAGAGGAGTCTCCGTCCCGGAGCAGGGAAGGGATTGGGCAGTCGGTTTCCGGAGGGCGAGGTTTTGACTTTGCTGCAGAATGTTGCTTAGTGCACGTATCACTTATCATGCGTGTTGATATTCTGAGCAGAAACTAGAGAAATACGTGGTCGAATTCCTTTTGACCTGCCATCGAGGAAGTGGACCCCGCGGAGGCGAGCCCCTGGTCACTGATCGTATCAAAGGGTGACCCGAGAACGATCCGCGAACAAACCGTGGCTTCAGATATACAACCAAGACCTGTACTTGCTACCATTGATCTAAGCTAAGAGGAAATTGAACAGGAAGAATGAAAGAGAGCCCTCGTAGTTGCCGTGCTGTCCGTTACCCGTCTCGCTCAGGTACCCCCCTTTCTGCCCCCCGCCCCATTCTCTCCTGTCAGGTCAGCCCCCAAACATGCCCCCCCCCCCCCCCAGTCCAGGCGATCCATTCCTTCTCCCACCCAACAACAGAAAAAAAAAGAAAAAAGAAAAGCAATGCCTTTTGTTTGGTCCTTTGTACTCTTGTTTTGTCTTCCAACCTGTCTTTGAGTAGAACTGAAAGGAAGGAGACAACCACACAACCCCGGTAACGTCAACGCCAGCCCGCTGTACTCTTATATTCTTACACGCAACCAAAATCACCAATCACTCTCTTCCAGGCCCCGCATCGCCGCAATGCTGTGACTGCTTGTTGGGATCAAGAAGGCGGGGTGTGTGCTGCCGAGTGATGCCTTCATTAACCATCACATTCTCACCGTATCCGCACCGCACCAACACATTTGGGTCAGAGGTCGATCTCGCCGTCGGCAATGGCCAGCCGCTGTTTTGTCGTCTTGGCCTTCTTGCTGCCCATCTTCTTGCGCTTGCCGGCGCGTCCGTCATCCGCACCTGTAGGAGTCACCGTGCCTGAGGCCTTATTATCGTCGAAGTGACCCTCGCCTGTTAAACGCAAGATGCCATGTCAGCTCGTGACCTTCTGAGAGCGAATCGAAGAATACCAAAAAGAGGTGACTTACCTTCGTGGTACATATCATCCAGACTGAGTGCTGCCGCTCCGTCGCCACCACGCTTGCGCTTGCCACCGCGCTTCTTCTGTATCTTGTCATACTCGCCACTTTCGAGCAGCTCCTTCTCACGCCGCTCGATCATCTCGGCCTGCTCGTCGTCTGCGAGCCACATGGCGATGTCGCGGTTGCGGTTCTCGGGCAACCTACGGCCCGAGAAGTCGACGCCGCCGCCACCCGCCGACGAACCGCCCGTAATGACGACGCGCTGAACCTCCTCCTTCTGCATGGCGCGCTTCCGGATACGCTCCTCGATGGTGCCGCGTGTGATGAGCCGGTAAACAGTGACTTGCTTTGTCTGGCCGAGACGATGGGCGCGGTCCATGGCCTGGGAGTCGATCGTCGGGTTCCAATCCGAGTCATAGAAGATGACCGTGTCGGCGGTGGTAAGGTTGATACCGAGTCCGCCCGCGCGAGTGGAGAGCAGGAAGATGAAGATCTCCGGCCGGGTCTGGAAGTCGGCGACAGTATCACGTCTGTCTTCGAGCTTCGTAGAACCGTCAAGACGGCAGTACTTGTAATTGCGATACGTGAGGTATTCCTCCATCAGATCGATCATTCGGGTCATCTGGAAGTAGAGAAGGACACGGTGGCCGCCCTCCTTCAACTGGCGTAAGAGCTCATCCAATTTGGCTAGCTTGCCAGAATCGGTGACAAACCGGCGCATGGATGGCACCGTGATGTTGGTGAATCTCTGCTTCTCATTGTCCGGGGCTGGCAACAGAGCAGGGGCCGGATACAACTCCATAGGAACCTTCTCAGTAACGAAAGCCTTGGCCTCGGTGGGTGTCGGGCCGAACAGCGCCTTGCGCATGGGTGCGTTGAACAGGACGTTCTCACGCTCAATAACTGAGCCGCGGCTGTCGCACGAAACGTCGATGGGCGGCGCAGTGGCGCGCACTCGTGCCGCCTGTTCAAGGCGACTGAGCCCGAGATTACGGAATGTAGAGCGCGCCACGTTCATGAGGTCACCCATCACCCCTTGCTCGGTAATCTCTGCCAGTGGCTTGCGGTCTTCGCGCTCGCAGATCTGGAATAGTGCGTGTGCGGGAGTCCAGTTCTGGTCCTCGGGCTCGCTGTACACGATTTTCATCTCCGCCAACCGGTTCTTCTTCGTGGCAAGATCTACCGCGCGAGCGAAGATATCCTGATGGCCGGCACGGGAAACTTCTTGCAAGCTGGTGTCGGCAAAGCGCAGCCATGAAAAGTTGTCGGTGCCCTCCAGGCTATCGCGAACGTTGTCGGGCGTCCAGATGTTCATCAAATGGTCCAGGTACTTGCTGCGGAAACCGGCGGTCGTATTGTCAGGTCCCGCTTTGTGCAATCGCCCGCCATCACGCCAGACGAGACGAGGCAGTTCGTATTCAATCAAGCTGCGCGTAGAGTAGCCCACAGTGACATTTGTCCCCTCCCGAACGAACGAAGCTGTCTCGGCAAAATAGCCACAGGAGAAAGGCGACGAGGTATCAGCGCGCTCAAAGAGATCTGGGTGGTTGCAGACCTTGCGGAACTGCATGACGAGGTTCATGAGGCTAGCCGAGTCATCGTCGCCGAGGGTCGCCTTCTCTATGAGGTCCATGATGCTAATCTGATTCCGCAGACTCGAGTACATGGCCCGCTGGCGGTACGTGAGGTCGCAGAACACGTCGATCTCGATCTTGTCGCCGAGTTCTTTTTGGACATGCTTCTTGACGCGGCGGAGCATGAACGGCTTCAAGATCATGTGCAGACGTTTGAGCTGATCCTCATTCAGCTTGGTGTTGCTTTGGGCGTGGGACTCAATGTCCTTGGAGAACCACTCGCTGAACTCGTCGTGGGAGTCAAACAGCGACGGCATGATAAAGTGAAGGAGCGCCCAAAGTTCCTGCATGTTGTTCTGGATGGGGGTACCCGTCAGCAACAACCTGTTTCGACAGTGGAAACCCAACAGGCACTTCCACCGCGAGCTCTGTGAGCTCTTGATAGCCTGTGCCTCGTCCAAAATCATGTACTGCCACTTCATCTTCTGGAAGTATGCGACATCGGAGACGACGAGCTGGTAAGAGGTAATCATGACATGGAACGGGGCGTCCTTTTTGTAGGTCGAATGTTTGCGATCCCAGAACTTGCGCAGCACCTTACGGTCTGCCGCGGTACCCCAGTAGGGAAGCACCTTGAACTCGGGCACAAACTTGGTGATCTCTTGCTGCCAGTTGTGCAGGGTTGATGCAGGGGCGACGACAAGGAAGGGGCCCCAGATGTCGTATCTCTCAGCCAGGTAGGCCATGACGGATATCGACTGCACCGTCTTGCCAAGACCCATCTCGTCGGCAAGAATGCCGTTGATGCCCTGCTCGTACAAGTTGACAAGCCAGTTGAGACCCTTGAGCTGGTACTCCTTGAGCTGGCAATTGAGCAGCTTGGGTTGCTCGATCTCGACGTCGCCCATACCAGTGGGGTTCTGGAAGTTCATCTCTCCATCCTCGTCGAGGTTGGCTTCGTCCTTGTTGAAGTCGCGTGCCTTCTTCTGGGCCTCGGCAATGGCATTCTGTGCATTGGCCATGGCGGCGGCGCGGAGCGTCGACTCATCCTCGGCATCAAAATCCAGGCTATCGAAATTGGTGACTTTGGCGCCAACAGGACCGGTGGGCTCCTCAATGTCGAGGGCGTGCTCTGGGATCCTGTCCTTGTCATCCGTGGCCACATCAGGATGATCGGTGCTACGCTCGACCTCGCTCGTCTTGATCTTCTTGCCGATGAAGTGAGAGTACAGCTCGGTCTGCGAAATGAGGAAGTTGAGTTTCCTCTTCTGGCGGGCAGCTTCGCGATCGGCTTCCTCCTTCCGAGCGTTCTCAAGCTCCTGTTTCTCAGCAGCCTTGCGCAGGTCACGCTCTTCACGCTCGTTCCGCTTCCAGAAGCCCATCATGTCACGCATGACACGCTTAGCACGCGCCTGCAGGTCCTTGGTGCCCTTGTTGGTCTTGAGTTGCCACCGCTTCGCTTCCTTGGACGCCAGGATGGCAGTCTTCTTGAGATTGGACGCCTTGGTTGAGTAGGAATCAGTAGCAAGCCTGAATACCTTGTTCACATCTTTCCTTGCCAGGTCGCGCCAAATCTGGTCGTATATTTGATTGAACCCCTTGGACTGGAACTTGGTCTCGAGCGAATCCTTTGGTTCATCGGCAGCTCGCTCCTTGTCCTTGGGTTCCTTGACGTCCTTGTTCTCCTTGTCGGCGTCGTCCTTGGTTCCCTTTGACTTGCTGAACTTGATGCGGATCTTGGCCGTCTCTTCCTTGCTTGGAAGTTCTTCACCAGCATCCAGCGCGGCTTGGGCAGCTTCGGCAGATTCCTTTTCGGCTTGCTTCTGCTCCTTCGATTTCTTGAGCCTGCCTCCAGCTCGGCCCTTGCCTTTTGTCTTGCCTGGTTCCATGTTCTCGGCGGAGAAAGTCGCCATGGTGCCACCTTCGAGGTTCGGTTCGATTGGGCCAAGGTTGCGCGCGGGACCCTTGAGGCCTTTCTGAAGGATATACTTGGTTTGCTGAACCTTCTTGTTCGCACGCTCCGCCTCACGCATATACTTTTGACGTTCGGCCTCGTCCTGTGCGGCGGAAGCTCTTGCCAGTGCTGCGGCCCGTTGATCCATGGTTGTCGCCATCGACTTCTCACGCCGCCTCTTGCGCTGCATGTCTTTCTTCCGCTCTTTCTCGGCGAACAGCTCCTGTTCCCTCACCTCCTGGAGCGCTTCGTCGTAGTTGAGCTCGTAGTAGCGTCCCTTACCGAGGTCGGCAAGTGCTTGAAGCTTCTCGACCTCAATGCGGGCGTAGTCGCGCCGCCGGGCTCGACGCTGGGCGATATCTCGACGGTTCATTTCCTGCCGGCGGCGTTGGGCGCGTTCTTTCCATGCTTGGAATTCGTCTTCAAAATCTGTCTCGTCGACGTCGTCGGCGTCGAATTGCTCCATGAGTTCTCGGATCTTCTTTTCCTTTTCGGCAGAGAAGACCTTGTGCTTGGGCAGGCCGTTGGCCGACCTCTTGACCGCAACCCGTGCTGATGCGGTCAGGTCGGCCTTGGGCGGCGCCGGCCTGCGGGGCATCTTGGGGGTCGAGTCCGCGCTCCGAATGTCCGAATTACGCGAGGTCTTGATGCTCTTGCGGGACTGCTTCTTCTCTTTCTCCCCCTTCTCCGGTCTCTCTGTCACCACTGGTGTATCGTCCACGAGAATCGGCGAGGTCGGTCGAGGTTTCGGGAATGGCTCGGAACTCGAGAGGATGTTGGAAAAGGACATGACGCCCGCTGCGCGACTCGGCGTCTTCTTGCACTGTCAGCGAGTATCAACAAACAGAACGGCCGATGGAAAACTTACACTTGCGGCAGGGGTCTTAGTTGAGGAGGGTGCTGGGGACTCGGTCCGTGCCAGCGCCGGCAACGCCGATGAGGCAGCTCCGTTGGACGTTGCGCTCGGCATCTGGATATGCCTCAAACTTGGGGACGTGATGACGGGCGGTCGAGTTGATGGGCTGGCAGGTCCCACCGCTGGAGATTGTCGAGAAGGCGCGACGGGACTTCGAGATCGATAAGGTGCTGTTGTTGAGGAGCCGTACGCCCCGTTGTTGTAGTACTCCGTGGAAGGTGGCGAGTAATTGTATGAGTCGCGAGGCTAACGTTGCGTCGAATGAAAGAAGTTCGCGTTAGTAAGATCGAACGGAAGAGAAGAGGCGGGTGGAGCGGTTCGATGGGAAGGGCGAAAGTCACGTTCCGTTGCGCGTTGAAAATAATTGGGTGTGTTTTGGCGCACCACCAGTAATTGGAGGTTGGCCAGAAATAAGGTGAAAAGGGGGTTCTGACAATCTGCGGGAGATGGTGATGGGGTAGGGAATGACTTGGGAGACAAAGGAAAGTGGGAGAGGCGTGGTGCCTGGCAATGGCGTTGGGGAGTTTCCCAAAAATTGAGATTGCCTTTGCTTACCTTTGGCGGAGAGGTTTGCGCACTGGTGTGCCAGGAACCGGTTTCCGAAACCCTGCGCTCACGCTCACGATTATGCTCTCGATTATGGTCAGTCGTTGGATCGTAGAAACCCCCGGTTCCGGATTTTTCGCGCATCGAGTCACGATCCCGGGTGTCTTGAGAATAATACGTCGGAGGCGCGTGCAATGGCGACCGGGGCGGATGTTGCAGGCCTGATGGTGCCGTCGCCGACCCGACGCTTGGTGGAGCTTGCAACGGTGGCGGCAGTGACGGTGCGGGCGCGGATCCAAAGGGATTGTTGAGAATTGAGCGGGATCCCGACGGCTGGTTTCCTATCGTTGATGGCGAGGCGGTGTAGGCATTTGGACGGTGGTAGTCGGGCTGTTGGGTAGGGGATCGCAAGCTGAACGACGGCTGCGGTCGAGGCGGCGCAGACGCCCCAGGTGTTCCCGGGGCCTGTGTTGTTGAGCTCACCGGGTTCAGGATGTCGCGCAAACCCCCGCGTGGACCTCGATCCGCACCGCTTCCGACGGCTCCGTTGCTGCCATCCTCATCGAAATGAGGCGGTCGCTGCAGTACGGTGGAAAAGTGATCCATTGTTAAGGCGACCACCTCCGATCACCCTGGGCTGTTCCGCAGCAAGTTACTCGTTGCTTTTACAGTTTATGCGAGCCCATCGAAAGTGCTCGGGTGGTGCGGTTCACGTCTGGAGTCACTGCACGGAATTGACACCTTCAATCGAGTAGGCCCCCCTGATGCTATCGACGGCGACGCAGTTGGGTTTAATGCAAGCTTTGCCTCGAGCAGACTCGAGCGGCGCGGGTCGGATGGAAAAAGGGCAACGCTGCAAAGACACGTCGGATTTTGGCGGCCGTCGCGCTCGATTTCGAGGTCAACGAGGACGTCTCCGATGCATCGGCCGAATTCGCGACGTGGCGGGCAATCACGGTGTCGCCCTTGATGGTACGTGGTGGCGTTGTCCTGGGCACGGTTGCAGCTGCAACAAGCAGGACAGGCGAATCACCGAAATGGACAGTCGAAGGAACTCGGGGTCAGGCCCCAGGTGTTGACGGGCGGCGCTGCCGGCGATGCTGAGATGAAAGGGTGTGGTGGTGGTGGTGATGCTGATGCGCGGAAGAGGGTGCGGACTGGATGGTTTTGTTGGTTGGGAGTCCGAGGGCCAGGCTCCAGCGCTTCCCTCGATTTGGCCACATCCCTCGCTGCGTTGGTGTGCCGTGCAGAGTCTTTCTCCCCCAAATGCCCCTTCGACACCCGCTTTCTCGCACCTCTCGCGAAGGTGGTCCATCAGGCGATCCACCCGGCCTACCGATTGAGCAAAGTAAGTGCCACTCCACAAGAACGTCAGCCCCTGCTATGCTTACCCCTGCCTTCTGTTAGTGCATCGACCCGGCTACGTGCATCCGCTGCACCTCTCTTCACCACGACTCGACCATCTAGGACTACATAAAGTGCAATGATACTTGAACACTGGATACCGGATACTGGGAGCGCTTCCTTGAAGCTCCGAGGACGTTTCTCTCTCATCTGGACTATGCTTCGACTGTGGTTCTGCTCCTGAGGACATCCAAGTAACTAGACGCAAAGCAGTAACGCCTTAACAGCACCCCTCCCCTGCAGGTCAGGAACGATCCATCTTTCATGCCAATTACCCGCTGGGACCAGAAATTGGTGCGTGCACCTACATTTCCATCAAAGCCCTGTTTCGCCCGTCCGTCGTTCCGGGCCTCGAACCAACCAGAACGGGCAGAAGCCGAAACTTGAGTTACCGCCGTCTGGCTACTAGTATGCCCAAATCCGGGACGATCGTTGGCGGCTGATGATCGCTATGTCATGGTTTCACACAGCAAATAATCCATAGCCGCGTACTGCGTATGTATGTATGTACTGTACATACACATATCACGCAGCAGCTCAAACGACCCCAGACACCTGTAAAATTCGGGGCGTGGATCTGCGGGAATGCATGTTCTTACTGGAATACCGGTTTCTAAGCAGTTGGACTGAGTACCTACACTTTAAACTTGGTACAGTATAGATTACATACACGCGACCCTGACGTACCCTTCTCCCCCGGGCACCTCGACGGAAATCCATCGCGTACGGAGTACAGATTACGGATTACTTCAGCTTGGCTGGGTTGCGCTTGGGACCCACATTCGGCTCTGGACCTTGGGGAAGCGGGGAGTCCAACGGTCTCCACTCACCCGTTACTTCCTCGAGTATTCAAGCCAATACACAATCGAGCCACCCAACCACTGCCAACGGAACGAGGCAATGAAGAACGGAAGGGATGAAAATGATCAAGGACATGACGTCTTAGGTCGTTGCGGCACCAACAATTCTAGACCCGTATTCTCCACATCTACGTTGCTTTAAGTGTGAATGTATATAAAAACGCGAACGTCTTATTCTAATGGTCAACTTCCAATTCCGTCATCACCCAGTGTATTGAGAACCGAGACACATCTACACTAAAGAATGGAGGAAGTGTGTGAAACAAGGCGAGGATCAGAGTGTAGCTCATCCAAGAGGCATCAAGCATGCCCAGATGGCCGCCGCTATACTGATTCAACCCCTTCTTCACTGCTCGAAGCGCTCCATGCAATCTTGGACACCCCCGAGCGACCCCCCTTTAACCGTCCGGCGGCCTTACACCGCACCTAGTGTGATGCGCACCAATGGCGAAGTCGTCTCTACCTCTTCCTTTTTTTTTCGTCCTCTTGTAAGCGCAGGTCTCCCTCGTTAGCCGGTTCAAACAGCGCCTGAGGAGATCATCTTCTTCCTCAGGTAGTTCTTGTACTCGGCAATGGTGCCGTCCCATTCCCTGATAGTCCGATTCTCGCACACGAGGATCTGCTTGGCGATCTTGTCCAATAACCTGGAAAATGCGTCAGCGTCACCGTTCGAAACATACCAGTGATGTGCTTTGGAAACAAGATAGCTTACCTAAAGTCGTGACTGACAACAATGACACCACCGCTGAAGGCGTTGATGGCATCTGCCAAGCTGTCGATTGTGGGAATATCCAGACCGTTGGTGGGCTCGTCCAGGAGCAACATGTTGGGCCCCTCGATGGCCAGCAGGGCGAAAACAATACGGCTTCTCTGACCGGCAGACAGGGTGCCGATAAGAGATGTCTGAGCATCTCCTGTCAGGCCGTAGCGTCCGAGCTGCTGTCTCCAGTACTGGACATCCTGCGACTTGTCCTTGTACTTCTCTCGCACAAAGTCGAGGGCGGATTTGGTGAGATCCAATTGCTCAGCCGAGTGTTGCGAGTACAGACCGAGCTTCAAGTGGGTGTGCCTAGTCACAGTACCCGAGGTGGGAGACAGCTTGCCCGTCATCAGGCGCAAAAGCGTAGACTTGCCGACGCCGTTCGGGCCGACCAGCGCTGTACGCGAGTCCATGTCGAAACCAAGGTCGATGTTGCGGTACAAGTCATCCTTGGGATCGCCCGAATAGGAGAAAGTGACCGAGTCAAACGACAGCACAGGAGGCGGCAGCTTCTCGACATCCGCAAAGCGGAAAGTAAAAACCCTGTCAGGAACGACGGGCTGAATGAAACCTTCGGCCTCCATCTTGTCAAGAATCTTTTGGCGAGATTTAGCCTGCCTGACCAGGTTCGCGTATGTACCCGCGCTGGCGATGAACTTCTTGATGTGCGCAATTTCTTCTTGCTGTTTGTGATAGGCCTTCATCTGGTTCGTCTCCTGCTCATGTCTGGTTTTGACGTACGAGTCGTAGTTGCCGCCGTAGTAGGTAAGCTTCTTTTGCCTCATGTCAATCATGTTCGTGCAGACGCCATTGAGGAAGTCCTGCGAGTGAGACACCAACACAAGGGTGCGGTTCCACTTCTTGAGGTACTCCTCTAACCACACACAGGCCTCAAGATCCAAATGGGCGGTTGGGTCGTCGAGAAGCAGGAGAGTCGGCTTGACAAAGAGTGCCTTGCCTAGGGCGACACGCATCCTCCAACCACCAGACATGTCCTTGGTCTTCTTGTTGATGGTTTCTTTGTTGAACCCGAGACCAGTCAGAATCAGGGCAGCGCGGGTGGCGAAGGTCGAAGGATCCATAGAATCTATGTGCTGCATATGCCGTCAGTTTTGGGCCTATTCACGGGGGAAGTGTCGTGGATTGATCTTACATCGTAAAGATCCATCAGGACGGGGGACTCGGGACCCTCCTCCTCAAGCAACTTCTCGGCCAACTTGTCGAGACGCTCCATCTCGAGCTCGGCCTCCTTGACAACCCACTCCAGAGCGCCCATGTCGGTTGGGGGAGCACCCTCGTTAAGGAGGTAAATGTCGACGTGTTCGGGAATGGGGTATTCGCGAGCAGCGATAGCCTTCAGGAGCGTACTCTTGCCGCAGCCGTTCTCGCCCAACAAGCCGTATCGGCGACCCAACGTGAGCTCGAGGGTGGAATCTGTGATCAGGACACGGCCGTGGAACACCAAGCTTACGCTGGTGACCTTAACGTCCTTACTGGCTTGAGTTGATGCCAGGACGCCGGTAGTGACGCGGTCGGACAGGCCATGCTTGTCCATCTGCTCCGCCAGACGATTGACCTCGTCCATCTTGTCGGCCGAGGTGGCGGGCTCATCGGACTCGATCGGGTTTCCGTTGGCGTCGACCTGGACGGGGGGAGTAGCATCCCCGTCCACGGATCCCGCGGCACTAGCATTCTTGGAGTTGGCCTTGGACCGCGAGGCGGCAGTCTTCTTTCCCTCGGCAGCGCGCTTGGCGAGGCGCTTCTCCTTGGACGCTGACGGCGGCATTTTGAATTACGATATGTGGATGAGAACAACAGAATGAAAAGGAAAAAGTTGTCTCAAGGATGCCGGACGCTGGGAGAGGCACAATGCTCTCTGTATTTGTCCCCGACGGAGAATGATGGCGGAGGCGAGAACCAGCTGCTGCGCCTTGGTTTGGTATCAGAACGTTGGAAGGTGGGGGAGTCGCCTTTGGTGGGGCAAGATGTTTTCGAAAAATTCTGATAACCGATAGCAGCCTGAAGTGCCTGACACTCAGTCAGGCACCAAGGCAGGAACGGAACATGCTTATGTAAGTCCGTAAAACTTATCATTCCTCGTCTACACTTCTTAGAGGCGTACGGCCCCCCCCCCTTTTTTTTTTTTACCATTCAAGTAACAAAACATGGTGTTTAAAAATCCAAAAACTAGTTGAGAACTATATTATGCATCCTAAGCCTCTTAAGTTGGTGGGGGTGTTGCACGAAAGATGACAATCTCTTTGTTTCTCCTGGTTACGTCATGATCATATTCAGGTCACGTGCACTGGCTCCCACTTGTACATACGTGAATATACTACACGGCGAAGGCATATGCAGTTGGCTTTTGGGAGTCGCAGCGCTGCCCCCGTCAGTCTTCCGAAACGATGCCCGGTTACGGTAACGGTTCTTCGCAAGACAGCACTCGAATTTGATTCACCTCTCTTCTGACTCCATCTCTCTGAGGGCCTCTCTGTCTCTCAGCGGTCACCCCGCTTTGCCTGTCTTTGCGGGAAGTAGCCACTTGAGCCCAGAGTCAAAGCAAGATGGGGTTTTGAAAGTGCCAACTGAGCTCCACTTTTGGAGTTTTCGATGACTACTTGTAAGCAGTGTTAGACTTTGCGGCGCGTTTCGTTACCCGGCCCATCGCAAGGTTCAAACGGCACTTAGAGCAGGCAAAAGAACGAAAGTGGCAAAGTGTGCTTATTAGTAGCAGCATGTCAAATCCGCCGCACCTTGCACCGCATGCCCTCTTCGGACCCGAGACCCACCGGAGTTGGGATCCGACGAGATCTCGATCGGCACCGAAAGTCCTGACGGCCCGGGACGCCAAAGGAAGACAGTGGGCGGATTGCGGAGCAAGCCTACTGTGTAGGAAGCCCGCCCTCGGAGAGCGGAACTCGGCAGCAATCATGTCTTTAGCACGCACACTAAGCACGCATGGTCCCTGTGCTTTTTTTCTCCTAAAGCGTAGCGTAGTACGAACATAACCTAATTTTAGGTAGTACGGAGTACCATGCAGAGGATCTCAAAAGAGTAAGACACCAACAACAGAGAACA